>NC_059337.1:144213500-144830500 GCF_018350155.1 Leopardus geoffroyi | reverse complement strand
GACAGACGTTCAAATGAATGAGCCACCCAGGCACCCCTATTAAGTCCTTTTCAATACAGCAGGACTTTGTTCTGAGAAACGTTATTTGGAACCATTTAGGGCAGATCTACAACGGCCTTTATGGTCTAGAGCTAATCCAGCCCCACTAGTGAAGGGAGGGAAGTCTACCCGATCCCCTAAATGGAAGAGCTGCTCCGAACCCACCCTCACAAAGATTAAAAAACAAGCCTTACAAGGATCTGATACTACTCTAGGTGGTGGGAACACAAACTGTCTCAGCCCTGTGGGATATCCACAAATTGTTCAGTCTATTCCTTTCTGGTGGTTCTTTTCCTGGCTTTGTGTTTCCTCTCGTGTATGTGCTGGTCAGTACTCAACCAGAGTCTCAAGGGGGTCCTTCTGCGGATCTGTGGATTCTCTAAGTAGCTCCCTTCCTCTCCTATATACTTCGCCCCCCAACTCTAGCTGCTTTGTTCTCCCAAATGCTGGGTGTTTGTCACTTCAGTAAAGCTAGTGGGTTCTGGCTTCTCTCTCCTACCCTGCAGTGTGGAAACACTCTCTAGACCAGGATTTGCCTGGCGGTCAAATCTAACCTACTACTAGTTTTTATAAATAAAGTTTTATTGGAACCCATCCATACCCATTCATTCACATACTTAGTATGAAAGCAGACACAGAGTTGAGTGTGTAACTCTGACAGAGACCATATGGTCTGAAAAGCCTAAGATATTTACTGTCTGGCCCTTTACAGAAAAATTTCATGGGCCCTGCTCTAGAGAGTAAGCTGGAATAATCACAGGGCTCATTTCCCTTATTTTAGGGAATACGGTCCTAACCTGTCTGCTGGCCAATGTCTGAAACTGTTATTTCTTATGTTTTGTCTGGTTTTCAAGTTGTTTAAGGAAAAGAGTCAGGTTTGGGACAAGGATGAGGAGAATAAGGCACATGACTCAAGTAAATTTTAAAGGAGTACCAAAAAATTCAGTATTAGAGGTAAAAACCAAAGTTAATAAAAAAAATCTACAAGAAGAAAATAGTACAATTTTAAAGATAGTACCAGGAGCAGTGCTGAACTGAGCCATATCTGAGCTGAGGCAAAAGGAAAAATCATTAATTCTGATCCTATCTATCTTTAAAATTTGATTTTTTCATTACTGATCTATTTGCACCAAATTTGATTTTCTAAAAGTACTGTAATAAACTGTTTATTTTCTTAAAGGTTTTATTTTTAAGTAACCTCTCCAACCAAAGTCGGGCTCAAACTCACAACCCCAAGATCAAGAGTCACACACCCCACTGACTGAGCCAGCCAGGTGCCCCTAAAATATTTATTAATCGCAATTATTGAGCTTTCTGGTGTCAATCCTGTACCAGGTCCTGGTGGACAGTAAACCTGGTCCCTGTTACTCTGCCACAGCAGAAAGGGAAGACTCCGGAATAACTTTCTTACTAAGCACATCACACTCATACATTATAACTACAAGGATTTATCAGAACCGGAAAAGTAAATGCTTTCTTTCTCAGAAAGATCTTAAAACAGAAAACACTTCAATATGAAACATTATGCTCAAATTACTTCTATTTGCAACTAAGAGTCTCATACGTACATAGTCCCACACATAGACACTCTGGAGACAGGGAAATACTACAAGAATGTAAAAACTTTCCTATTATTACTAAATTAATACATGCACACAAAGATATTACAACTTTAATTATGTAATGTTGGGGAGATACATTTACATTATGGGGTAGACCAAAACCAGCCACCAGCAGCAACTGCCACCACGTCCATTTACTAACTGGTGAAGGTAGGTGCCAAGGCTCTCAACACATCAGTTCAATTAAAAGCAAATCAAGCAACAAACTTCATTCCAGTTTCTGCAGGGTCACCACCCTGCTGGTGCTCCTCTCTAGTGAATGTGGCAGGAAAGCGCTAGGCAATCACAAGTGGAAGTAGTCTCACCATCGCAAGAATAAAAGAACCTCCACCGTTAGCCAACTTCTACATATTCTCTACAGCATTTATTTCACTTTCTAAAAGCACAGGTGCAGGGTGCAGGGGCGCCTGGGTGGCTCAGTCGGTTAAGCGTCCGACTTCGGCTCAGGTCATGATCTCACAGCTGTTGAGTTCTAGCCCCCAGTCGGGCTCTGTGCTGACAGCTTGGAGCCTGGGGCCTGCTTCCGATTCTGTCTCTGTCTCTTTCTCTCTTTCTTTCTCTCTCTCTCTCTTTCTCTCTCTCCCTCCCTCCCTCCCCTGCTCATGCTTGGGCACACTCTCTCTCTCTCAAAAATAAACATTAAAAAAATTTAAAAAATAAATAAAAGCACAGGTGCAGAAAAATGTTTTCAAATGTAATGATCAAAAAAAAAAAAAAAGCTTTTTCCTTAATCAAAAATTTTATGGTATTAAGTTTAGTGGAGAAACAAAGACTATGAAATTAAAAGTTGTAATTTTTATGAAGAAATAGTCAAAACTCATGAAATGAGTTAATTTAACAATCAGATACCATTCAAGTTCATGAAAGATCCTCCCCACCCCAAAATTCCCTCTTCCACCTGCTCCTTCTGACCTGGCCTCGGGCGTGAGTCGGCCAGCCGCCCAGCCTTGCTCAGCAGGCGTGCCTGCCCTCCCTGGCTAAGACCCTGCCTCTGCATCGCAAGGGCGGACTTGCACAACATGCCCCCGGTCCGCTTTCTCCTGTGCCTTGGCTCCTTCCCTCTCACTCCCTTCATGTCCTGCCAGACACTTCATCCTCAAGACTCCATTCATGTGTCTTGACACCTACCGTTTACACTCAACTCACAGTTTGGTCACGAAACATGAGGGCAGAGATCATGCTAAATTTAGATCTGTAGCCTCCCTCCACCCCCAGCAGCTAGCAAGATGCTAGGCACACTCAGCAGGCACCGGCTTTCTAGGGAGTTAAACTTCTCTAAGCATCTTTCCAAGCACCTTCCCTTCCCGGTGAAAGCGACCTTCCTCAAGCCCTGGTCTCTACTATAAGGACACCCGTCATGACACAAGCCCACACTGGCTTTGTTTCCTTCTCTCTCTCCCACCTGACTGTCAGCTTTCTGAAGATAGAAAAGTTTTCTTTGGGTATGTGTCTTCTTTGGGTTTGTATCTTCAGCACTTAGAAAGGATCTACCACACGGTAAACATTCAATACATATTAGTAGTTATTATTCAATTATTCCTGTAATTATACATTTATTCCTCACAGGTCTAAATTTTCTTCTCCATTTCCCCCTCCAGTGTAGATATGAGGAAACTGAAACACAAAGATTCAGCAATTTCCCAACATTACACATCAGCAAGTGACAAAGTGGTCTGCCTCTTCCTAACATCTATGTCTATTATCAGAAAGTGACTACCTCAACAAAGGCAAGCCCACTGACTCGTGACGTAAGAATCAGTCAAGATTTACACTGTAAAAGTGGATTTGCCATAGCCACCTCTCAAATTATCTTCAAAAGGTTATCCGATGCTCCAGATCTCTCCTTGGACTATTGAGGAACTAAGATAAAGACACTTAGCAACTTGCCCAGAGGAGTCAGAGTCAGAGTCAGCAGGACTGAAACTGGTCTCAAAGACCAGTGGTCTCTCCTTGGTGACTTGACCAGCATTCTCGGCCACTCAGACAACTATACATTCAAATCCTAGGTGATCATCTAATTGCTGAGCAACAAGTAAAACACATGCCTCAAAATTCCCAAAATGTCAATAATGCCTAACGAATGCATTTGTCCCTTTTTAAAACCAAGCATCTTTTTTCAGTATTTTGAATTTCAGCACTGACATCCCCAGAATTTATTTATTCCCTTAAGACTAACACAGGACATTCGTGACCAGATGCACCAAAAATAACGTCTTTAGCTGAGCTAAGGCCATTTCTGGTTTCAAGAAGACACTGAGATATTGGCTAGGCTAAAATAAACTTCTCACATCATTTAACTAACTATAACTATTTGCTTGCTTTCTAGGTACTTTAATATGAGGACTGACTAGAGTTATTTAGCTTACTTTTGAAAAGCAATATCCAGGGGCACCTGTTTAAGCATCTGACTCTTGATTTCCCCTCAGGTCATGATCTCACAGTTCATAAGATCAAACCCCACATCGGGCTCTGTGCATATAGCCAGCTTGCGATTCTTTCTCCCTCTCCTTCTGCCCCTCCCCTGCTTGCTCTCTCTCTCTCTCAAAATAAATAAGTAAATAAACAAACAAACATTTCTTAAAAAAGAAAGAAAGAAAAGCATTACCGAAATGGATCTGAACAAGAAGGAAAAGAGCTAGTTAACAGTGAAATGACTATCCCATGCCACTGGGTAACAGTTAAAACTACTCTTGTGTGAAACAAAACCATGTCTGGAGCTATAATGCAGTGGTGAGTTTGGGTTGGTTGGGTGTCTCTGAAGTCTTACTCACCTGAACTCATGATCAAATACACATTACCACCGCATGCTGACTTTAGTCCTAAAACACGAAATGTCACATATATTTTTACAGATAGTCATGTTGAAAATTTTAAATATCTAATATAATATTCCTAGGATCTTTCTGAATCTGATATTCTCACGCTATGTAAACCCTCCAGAATAAATCAACTTCCTAATCAAATGTGACCCCCACCACTGCCAGGATTGCTGGACCCACCCGTACCAAGTTTCCTCCATGACATCCAAATGATCACATTGTTTTAACTTACGGTGGTACAGAAGCGTGACATCTTTCCAGGTCACCCCGAAATTTTCATCTGAACCGTCTTTCAAATAAACCCTATTCTGCAATGTTCGCTTTTGCTTAATATAGTTGTGATTCACTTCAATTTACTGAATTTAAATAGAGATTTGTTATGCGACATCAAATCTCTTCGGTTTCCCCCTAAATTAATCGACATTTGGAACCGAAAATATTCTGGTGTCAACACTTTTTATACAAAAAGAAAAGTCCACATTAATAAAATTTTCTACTGAAATAATATAAAAATAAATCTTCATTTGTAGGTTAGATCAGTGCTGCTGAAGAACTCCAGGACTGACTCACCAGCCAGGTAGCACCCAGCCATGCTGTGGGCCCTGAAGAGCCATGCCACGCCTTGCACACAGCCCCTGGCAAGGTCCCACCTGGCCCAGCAGTTGGGACCAAAGCTTGTCTGATGCCAGTTCCCTGTTTCCACTCTCACAACTGTCCAATAAATAGTTTTTTTTTTAATTTTTTTTTAATGTTTTATTTATTTTTGAGACAGAGAGAGACAGAGCATGAGCAGGGGAGGGGCAGAGAGAGAAGGAAACACAGAATCTGAAGCAGGCTCCAGGCTCTGAGCTGTCAGCACAGAGCCCGACGCGGGGCTTGAACTCACAAACCGCAAGATCATGACCTGAACCGAAGTCGGACACTTAACCGACTGAGCCACCCAGGCGCCCCTCCAATAAGTAGTTTTGAATGACAGCACCCTTCTCCAATCTGGCAGTGTCATGAGGAAGACAAAAGAGCATTCTATAAATTAAAATATCAAAAGCACTGGGGCCGGCTTTACTAGTTTCTCAAAATTACCTCAAAATTACCTGAATTCAAAGGATGCATTAAAAGCTGCTACCCTCACAATGTATTCGTTCACTTACAAGAAAACTAACATAGAGATCAAGAGAGGAAAGGGCCATTCAGGACATAAAGAGTCACTATTCTTGGTTGTTTCCGGCTCCTTGGTGGAGTGGGAAAACACAAGTATTCAATAATTTGAAAAGACAGTAAGTTAGTAATGGAAAAAAGATTTCTTGGTTGAGTCAGTAAACACTTGAAAACTTCCAAGACGGTCCTGTGAAGGACACAGAGCATCAGAGCCACCTAGGATGGCCAGCACAGTACAGGGAGGAGGAGACAAGAAAGACGGGGACCCTGAAGACGGTCTATGGGGAAGAGGACACAGCATAAGTAAATGTGTGTGTGTGTGTGTGTGTGTGTGTGTGTGTGTGTGTGTGCACGCGTGTGACATGAAAACTACCAAGGAGGCTCCTGGTGAACACACCAGTGACACCCATTTAAGTAGATACAGGGAAGGCCTCCTTGGGGAGAGGACATTTAAGCCATGATCTGAAGGATCAGTAGAAATGAACTATTTCTGTAGTTCTCAGATTTTAAAAATATAAACATAAATAAATACAATAAGGAAATCAAGTGTTTAAGAAGTGGCTCAGTATCGAATATCAATTCAATATCCTCGTTTTACAGGCTACACAGGGAAAAAATAATCTTGTAATTCAAGGGTACCAGTCTTCTTGCTGTACTTCTGGTTGGTGTTAGCGCACGCACACACACTAATATATACCAAATGCAAGGGTATAAATATATATATGATAAATATAACCATATGTTATATTGATAAATATTAATGGATGATAAATATTAACTGAATGAATGGGTTGCTGGCCACAGCTCAGAAAATGTTAAAAAAAAAAATACTTTTCTTCTCACACTTCTTTTCCAAGCAATGAACTAAACCTTCAAGCAATTTATTTACAGGTGTTAAATTACATTTCAAAAATAGCTTTATTAAAGGGGGTACAGAACGGTTTCTGAACAACTTAGAAGCCTTCTTCTATTTTTTTTTTTAATTTTTTTTTTCAACGTTTATTTATTTTTGGGACAGAGAGAGACAGAGCATGAACGGGGGAGGGGCAGAGAGAGAGGGAGACACAGAATCAGAAACAGGCTCCAGGCTCTGAGCCATCAGCCCAGAGCCTGACGCGGGGCTCGAACTCACGGACCGCGAGATCGTGACCTGGCTGAAGTCGGACGCTTAACCGACTGCGCCACCCAGGCGCCCCAGAAGCCTTCTTCTAAATTAATGTTACAAACAATTTTTAGAGGAGCAAAATCTGAGTGTAGGACATGAATTTGTTTTACAAGATTTGTAGCTGCAAGTTGTAATAATGATAAGTGATAAAACCATCTAGCACTACTGGACATTTTCAAACTCCAAGGCAGAATAAAAAGGGAAACAATGTGCCAGGAACTGTGGGTTGTGAGTTAAGGCTCTAAGCTGACAAAAACCCTATGTTCTGGGCCATAGACCCAAGGCTGGGGTTGGAGGAAGAAGGCAGAGCTGGCCAGGAGCTCCCCCACCTGGGCTGGGACCCTCCCTCCATGCCCTGGGACTGAGTTTCATTGATGCAGGGCTGGGGGGGCTGGGGATGAGGACGGAATGAACACGATTATGTCTGGAGGTTTCAGCATTTCACACTTTGTATCTTCAGTAATCTAGAACACGGGAAAGACATTTCCTCATGAGCTCCATCCTGAGCTCTATCCATCTTTGCAGACTGTTTCAACTCTACTGCTGTATCAGAGACGGTTTCGATGCAATAGGGGAGTGACTCAGAAAATACGAGTTCCCTTCTTAAATAGCTGTCTGATAGGTGAGCACCAGCTTCCAAGGAAGCACACGAAAGGGGTGCTCATTCTAATCTGAGGGTCTGAAAACCCTTGCAAAATAATCCTAATTAATGAATCTGCCTGTGAAATGCCATTTTGTAACATATGCAGGGTTTATCTAAGTGTGAAAATGTGTCATTTTTTAAGCTTGCTTATTTATTTATTTATTTATTTATTTATTTATTTATTTATTTATTTATTTATTTATTTATTTATTTATTTTGGAGAGCACACACACAAGTGGGAGGGGCAGAGAGAGTGGGAGACACAGAATCCGAAGCAGGCTCCAGGCTCCAAGCTGTCAGCACAGAGCCCGATGCGGGGCTCAAACTCACGAGCCGTGAGATCATGACCTCAGCCAAAGTCGGACACTTAACCGACTGAGCCACCCAGGCGCCCCCAAATTAAAATAATTTTTATTCTTCTAAGTCAAAGAACAACTTAAATTATACCATTGAATTCATTTTTAGTTTATCACAGGTTTCTAATACCAGTGCCTGATTCTCTTACCATAAGTGAGCGTATCCTCCTGTACCTGGACTGAAATGGTGGTGAGCAGTCAGAGTGTGCTGGCCGTCCCTCTGGGTTCTACCACATCGGAACTGCCTAGGGAACTCAACACCACGCTGTCTGCTAGGGCACTTTCTTTAGAGACCTGAAGAAGTCAGACTCTTAGGCAGGGCATCTGGGTTAGAGGATTCCTCTTATCAAGGAAAGCAGAAATCTTTCTCCACCTGAAAGGTTACATCTAAGACTCTCTTGATGCAGTTCTCTCAAAAGAGAGGTAATTTCATTCTCTCTCACCTATGGGTAACAACACACTTGTCCTGGAGTTCTTTACAGATCACCAAAGAGAAACTTGTAAACATTATGTTTTCCATCTCGTTCTCACCGATGCAGACTGTCCCATATCCTACCGCGGGCCTACTGAGCCACAGGCCCCAGATGCTGCTGGACCTGTACCTCGTCTAACTCCTTCTCCGTCATCTTTGCCCACCGTGCCCAAATCTGCAACAGCCCTACCACTTTTCGGGGGCTCCAGAGTTATTCAGACAGTAATGTGTTTCTATTATGTACTGAGCCCGAGACCCAACAGTGAGAAATGTGCTTCCTACCCTCACCGAGCTCAGTATCGGGGGGGGGGGGGTTGGGGGGGGCGCAGGGGGCCCGGGGGGGGTTGGGGGGGGCGCAGGGGGCCCAGGCACTGAGTCCTGGGAGAATGCCCTAGCTACCTGGTAACCTGAGCACAAGAAGCCTAATAAGCTGAACCTCTCACTATTATAGTAAGTAAGGTGTAACTTGTAAGCTGCACCTAATATTGCTATGTTGTTTTGCCTTTAGTAAACACAGTATTGTGACCTTGATTTAATAGGTGACCACTGGGCCCCTAGCCTCTCTGGAAAATACCACAGGTTGGCAGAAGGGTAGCTGCAGACACTCAGGCTAAGCGCTCCGGCACACAGGCCAACATCTCTCATCACAGCCTGCGGCCTGAGGGGCGGAGGAAGCGCCCCTCAAGTCTCCAGCACGCTGAGCAGTTCAATAAATGGCGGGATAAAGAAGAAAGGGAAAGCAGGAACTTTTATAAATTAGAGAGCTCTATTCCTGTTATTATGATAGGCCTTTTTTTTTTTTTTTTTTTTTTAACAAAAAGAAAAGCAAAACACAGTTACTGAGAGCAAAACTCTTCTGTCAGGAAAGCGATCCTTAGGAAAACAGAGAGCCAGGAGCCGGGTTTCCAATCCTAGGTCTGGTTCTGACCTACGGCTGCGGAGCCGTAACCAAGTGGCAGTTTTCTCATCTGTAAGATAAAAGGACTGAACTGGATGAGGATTCTCAACTAAGGCCTGTAGGTGAGCTACCACAAAATGCCCGCGGAGGTGAGTCTGAGAAGCTAACTCTACCTTCAGGTTCAAAATTTAAGCTGTATGATCTGAATGATCATCAATCAAGAGAATGGAATCTACACAAGGGTGAAATGTTCTCCCGGGGCCTGGCAGGGCCCTCTCTTAGGAGCCAATGCCTCAGACCTCCTAGGCAAGCTGCCCGGGGGCCTTTTTCAAAATATTAGCAAACAGGTATTCCAGTCCCACGCAATCAAGGTATCAATATGGTTTAAATTCTTAAGGGGAGCTAGTTTTCAAAGCAACTATGCTACATATATTTCACATAAACAGCAAACAATCCTTTAGTAATGAAGATAATGGGCCTTCGTGTATTAGTTTCACAGGCTTGGCATTTTGAACACCGGTCTTTCTAACTTGGGCCTCCCTCTCCAAAACCAACCATCGTGATATCCCAGAAATATAAATTAGGCAGGGCTGCCTCTCTGGAAGTCAGGCTCTCTGAGAGCCCTGGGGTGTTACTGGAAAGAAGCTCTTCACACAGACAGAAAGCTCTGCCAGAACCACACCAGCACACGGGGTTGCAGCTACATCTTGGGGATGTCAAGTATTTCTAGCCCTCAGGAGGCGCAGACGTGCCAGCCCATTCTACACCACCCACAGACTGAGGTGTTGGGACACTACACACACAGGCTTGCTCCCCAGCCTGGAGCTGAAAACCATCTCTTAACCATAGTCTGTTGCCAAGAACCCAGAGACCATGGCAGACGTGACCAGAGGAAGGACCGAGCTGAACAGACAACTCTGGTAAACGAAGAAAAAGGATGTGATACACACGGACAGCTGAATTTATTTACACTAATCATGAATGCAGGCTCTCAGCTGGAACATCTCACTTAAAACGCCAGAAGGTTCAGTACCCATTCATAAGCTTTTCAGAATGCATGCAGTTGCCATGGTAACCCTGACATTGTATTTCTTGGCATTGGACGTATAAATTACCACCCATAATACATTTAACACAGTTTGGGGGCCGCCAATTCATAGACAAATAAATAAACCTGAGTTCTGACTCTCAGCCTCCCTCTTAGATAAACAAAGAGGGGCAGCTAGAGGTAGCATCCGCCTCACCCCGGGATAAGCCCACAGCTCCGCACATCCGAAAACGTGCATCTGAAGGCAAGTAAGAACTAAGGACATTAGATTTCCTCATCCACTGCCATATGGCTGAGATTTTGTGAAACAAAATGTTCCATGCCAGATGAATGATACTGTCATTGCTTAAGTTATAGAAGCAAATCCATTCTATCCGTGTCTACATCTCTGGAACTCAACCGTGTTTAGTAAGTCAAAGAACAAGCAGATCTCTTTAAAGAACATCTTTAATAATTTATTTAGGTGGCATCTGTCAGCACTAAATAAGAAAACTGTTCAAACGTTCAAACTGTCCTTTAGTAAGAAATCAAAGTTTTGTTTCTTTGGTTCAGAAGAGAGCTACTCAATCATAATTCTTCACCTTCTCTAGGGATAGTCATAAACATTTAAAATACATATTATGCATGATTTTTAAAGTCCTTACCTTCTCATAATCACCATCTGAACACAGAGGAGAAAATAAAATTAGCATGCACAAACTGCAAAGGCATCCTGACTCTCACATCCCAGGAAGCCCACTGCACCAGGAACTTAAGAGAGCTGCTGCAGGGCATGCCTGTGCTAAGCCACAGCGTTCACAAAAATCACTTCCGCTCTATCCCTAAACAGCTAAGTCCAAGGGAGGATTGCCTTCGTTGTCTCCTCCTTCAGACTGCAGGTCGTAGTCGGCGGCTTCGAGAAAGGGAGCAAAAGACCTCACCACCAGTTGTTTCCATATGAACAGAGACTTTGGTAACCGCTGCATTGCAGTCTTTCTGAAAGCTACAAACCTCAGAAGCAAGAGCGCGGAGAGAGACTCCCCTGGCACAGGAAGCTGCCTTTTGAATCACAAAGATTTTATAAGGATCTTTAAAAAAATGTTGTGAACACCGAGGGGGGGGGGGGGCATTTCTAGATTTTCAACCTATTTCCTAAAGGCTTACTGGTTTGTGGTTTTTACTGGAGGACGGTTTTGACAATTCACTGTGCTGGGTAAGAATACTGAAATTAATGAGATGTGCATGATGACACCATCTTTAACGCGGAAGTGCTCCCTGTGCGAATCCCGCACATGTGCCGCTGAACAGCAGCTTCAAAACCCCGACTAAAGAGCTACTGGGAATGAACCATGACTTTCCTTCCAGAAAACGCAAGTACAGGAAGCACTTCTAGTTGCTCTGTGGGCAGCAATCACCTTGAACACCCAGCTACCTTCACAGTACAGTAAAAACCATTACGTGATCAGAGCGCTTGAAATACTAAACCATTAACCATACAACCAAATTCAGAAAAAGAGACTTAAAATAGTAGCATGATTACTAAGTGACCTTTAATTTTCATCCATTCATTCAATACATTTAGTGAGCATCAACCGGCCACATGCTGTGTGTGAAAGGGCATGGGTAAGGTCACAGGCACCCGAGGGGGCGAGACGGCTAGAGGACCAGTCATTCCAAGCACGAGGACCCGTATGATGGAGAGGGCCGGCACACAAGGGAAGCAGAACCGGAGCTGGTCTGGGATGCGGGACAAGTTTTATGAGGAAGGAATACTTACCGGGAGCTGAAGGATGTGCTGGGAACAGGGAGGGACGAGGGGAAAGCATCCTCAAAATGGCACACGTCCCTCGGCCGGCACTGGTGTGTCCTCAGCAAGGCCATGTTCTGGAGCCCGCCTGACCCTCACAGCAGCCCTGGGCCAGCATGGCCCCCACCACGACCGACGGGTGCCTGAGGCATATGGTGCCCGAGGCATGTGGTGACCAAGTAGAAATGACAGAATGTGAGCCTCGTAGGGCAACTCTGTGCTACACTCTTGCACCCCAGGGCCCCTCAGCAGGCAACAGTTGTCTTCTGGAGATTCTAGGGAACCTCCTGATGGGCAATGCTGTCTAAGAGGCCTCGTTCCCCTGAGTTTAGTGCCCCTCCCCTGACACTGAGCAGTGCTTGGTAAAGGACTGGGCGAATGAACACACACTTAAGGAACCTGCCGGTCACCCCTCATCCTGGTAACAGAAATGACCTGTCGTACCCCTGCAAACATGCTGTTCCCTCTGGTGAGAATCCTCTGCTTCGCCTTCCTCCCATCTACCTAACTTCACACCCTTCACACCTCAGGCTCCGGAATCTTCTCTCCCAGGTAGTCTACACTAACTCCCTTTCCCACCCCTGGCAGCAGGGCCCTTCCTCTGTGCTCCCGTCATCCCTCGCAGTTACCAGGCTATACGGAAGGACCCCCACCGAAGCCCCCTCACCAGGGGCAGCCGCCACTGCTCCACACACAGGAGTTACTAGTCCCTCTGTGAGACCGCCACCAGCATCCTTTCCATCCGACAGCTGAGCAGCCTGGGGCACGGTGGGGAGAGCCAGGATTCAAACCCCAGCACCCAGGCTCCACAGCCCACACCTCCCCACCTGGTATGCTGCTTTTCTAGGCATCCAACAAAAAGTTCACTGCCACCCCCGGGAAACGATGGTGCTCCCCCAGGGCTTTACTCACAGGAGTGGGATGGATCAGATTTATGGAAATACTGCACCCTTCCTACCCTGATCTCTCCCAAAAAAGGTGTGGTATGAATCAACGAATATTTTCAACGAAACCAAACCTCAAGTGCAAATCCCTAACTGCTGGATAATAGCACAGCATGAGGTGGACGATCAGAAGGGAAGGCAGGAGGCAGTACGAGGAAATTTCTTTTTGCCATTATTGTGCTTTGTAGAGACTCACTAGTGATTTAACAGCCTCACAGGAACTTTTATCAAGCACCTCTGGACATATTCAGGTGGGCACTCCCCACAGAAGACGTTTCATAGAACTGTGCCTTTCAAATCAGGGATCAAGGCTGGTCCTCAGTGGCAGGCACACCCCCACCGGCTGCCATGCTGTAAAAGGGCTCATCCCCTACTGGCCTGTCAGTCCAGGGACCCCGTGCCTGGGAAGCAGGAATCCTGTGTTCTGGCCTGAGTAGGCTGTCACAGAAGGGTCGGAAGGAGCTAGCAGGGGTCTTACACCAAGTCTCTTGTGCCTCTTGGAACAGACAATGCCTAAGGAGCGGGGCCAACACTGGCGCGGGGGCGGGCGGGGTGGGGAGCCTGAGACCCTTGCCCCACCCCTCAGCAACGAGAACGAATTCTGCGGTAATGCGCACTGGTAGAGCAAGGCCCACGGGGGCCTCTAGGGCCAACGGTTGAGGCTGGAGGACAGGGGTGATTTTGGAAAGGAGCATGCTACAGGACCATTCCAACCACCTTCCAGGCCAACCATCTGCAAACCAAGGGCAGCAAGCCAGTGGTCAGCGCATGGGAACTAGGTCCAGTGACTAGCAGACCAGATCCCCACTTGCCTGGAAAGTGGCCTCCTATTATCTCTACTTTCTGTATGAGGAGGCAGCAAGGCACAAACAGGAGACATCTTTGCAAGTGCACCACCAGATGTCCAAGCGATGCTGCTTGGTGTTAGCTGTCTGGTTGCTTTGGACTTGGCATAACCCTGCTGGCCAGGGCAGGGCCTGGTCTCCCCACATCTGCCTCCTCTCAGCTCACAGCACGGGGCAGAGCAAGAGCGGCACTCTACCTCCTCTGACACTCACTTCTCCCAGCAATTGCTTTGCTCTTTCTGAATCTGGGAGTCCAGAAAAGAGTAAGACCTATCCTACAAACCTTATGGGGTGGACTGAATTTTTAAGTGATATAATGCATGTGAAAGGTTCCCCAGAACACAAGCTTCTCCAAATGAAAGGCACAATTGTTCCAAAATATAGCCAGTATCTTCAAAGCACTCAATAATTTTTCAAGCTTAACTCAGTTTAAATATATGACAAGAAACCTACAGGGTTCTCACCATTAACTGGAATGACCATGCAGAACCTGCTCCTCTTTGAAACAGCAGTAATGAAACTCATAATCTAACTCAGGCAACTGGCGAACATTGTTAAAGTACATTTATGTGAGTTTGACACAAATTATGGAAACACTCCTATAAGTCTCATTTGCACACTTAAAATAATGCTCGAGTATTACCACTACCTTAAGGTGATATTATATCACTTCAACAATGGGCAACCCAGTTACCAAAATTATCATTAAAAAAAAAAAAAAAAGGAGGGAAGGAAGGAAAGAAGGAAGGAGTGAGGGATATACAGCCTGAAGGGAAAATACACAAATCATTCATTGTCACTCCCTGTGCTTCTTGGGTCAAAGAACAAAGGGTGTCCCCAAGAAGAAGCAGAGAGAAGAACACAAGAAAAATATAAAATACAGACAGATTTAGTTGGCTTGAATAAAGAACAGACTTAATCATCTGCCCCAAATCTAAGAGGATACTCATCTCATAAGACCCTGTGATGACCATCAGATGTGATCTGGTCTTAGGAAAGAAAGATACTATAATTCTGGCAGTTTCTCCAGGCAACAGGGGTCCAGGGGCTTCAAGCCTGAAAAGGGAGTCATCAGATCACCAAAAAAGGTCTTAAGAAGCCCAGTTATAAGTAGCAAAGTCTCTTTACAAACATAAACAAAAACTTGAACAGCAGGTCAAAGAGGCACCACAAGCTGATGCAAACTCCTGGGTATACTCGCAAGAGAAACGAAAACACCGAAACTGATTCTCAAACGTTCCTCGCAGCATTCTTCATTAACAGTCAAAATGGGGAAGCAGCCAAAATGCCTATCAATGGGATAATGAATCCATAAAAAGTGCTACATCCTTACAATGAAATTTTATTCGGCAACAAAGAGGAACAACTTAATGATCCAGGCTACAACATGGGTGAATCCTGAAAACATGATATTGAGTGAAAGAAGCCAGACCCCAAATTGTACCACATGTATGATTCTGTTCACACAAAATGTCCAAAATAGGCAATGACTGTGCAACTCTGTGAATATACTAAAAACCACTGAATAAGATGCTTCCAATAGGTAAATTGTATGGTGTGTGATTAGCTCATGCAGGTACATTTTCAAAAAGCTGACACAATTGTGCCTAAGGCTAGACACCCGAGAGTTAACACCCCTTAATGAGACATAGCATCTCAATTAAAGAAACAAACAAAAGAAAACGGTTATTACAAGAGCATTATGCCCCTAAAAATGCATTATTTTGGGGGTGGCCCTTCCAAATACTGTTTGAAACAACTCAGAACTACTTTGAGTAATTTTTCTCCCCCAAATCTCAGAGTTCAAGAATTTTTCAAGAAAAAAATCTGATTTTAACTTTAAAATATAAATTACACATATATGAACATGTGGTACTTTTAAACATGAGGGAGGAGTATCACTAGGAAAACTATCAACCCCACCATCACCACCAAAAAGCACTCATTTGGTTAGTTCTTTCTACTATGAAATAAACAAAAGAACTTGGGTTTTTAAGACCGAGCAATATTTACAAGACTTGAAGTCAATACAAAGAAAACACATTCATTAACTGCACATAAAACTCAAAAAAAAAAAAAAAAAACCAAAAAAAAACAAAAATAAGCCCATGTATAAAATAAACAACTGATTTACAGAAAGACCACATCCCCAAAACCTAACAAAAGAGCTCCCAACATGTTCCCATTATTAACTGTCCATCTCAGTGTTCAACAATCCAACCAAGAGGAAGCAATGTGGTAACCTGAGCACAATTTTGCAATTGGCTAAAATCGCCATTATAATAATGTGTTTCTATTTTCCGCAGGAAGAGAATCATGTCTACTCACAATTTACAATGAGTCAACCAGTGTGTAAAATATTTTACATAATGGGAAAATTTATTGTGCCCCCAAAGTTCAGTGTGTTCTCATTAAGTTACCAGAAATTACAGATGTGAAGATACTTCTGTTAACCAAAATCAAGAAAAGAAACTACTTTAGATCTGCACACATTTTCGGTTTGGTATATCTAATTCTTTTTATGCTAGTGTATTTCAAATTACCCAGATTGATAAATTTGCAGTTTAAATACTGAATAAAGAGAATCTGCATGTTGACAACCTAGGTAATTTTAAACTGGTTTTGCCACTGCATCTCTTGCTACCAATATAGCTAAGCAAATGTCAAAACCTGGCAGAGACAGCTTCGGTTTTTGTAAACACCCCTACGGTGAAACGGTTTTTCCAAAATTATGATACCATCTAAAGTGTTAATGGAGCCTTCCCATGTGCCTCATTGTGAAGAAAAAACTTCTGTGGAAAATCTTATAGTGTTTGCATCCATTTAACATTTTCCCACATGTTACATTCTGTGTTTTTCTTAATAATCCCGGTGAAAGAAAATATTTAAGCGATTAAGACACATAAAGCTTTTCAATTATGACCTTTAAAAACAAAACCCACTCTTCTATGATACTCTAAAGGCCACACTTGGAAACTGGCATGTTTATACACGCACTACAGATGCAAACATTTTCAACTCCATAATCCATCCACACACACTCTAAGAAATCAAACATTTCCAATTCCATAAACATAATACATCTGTAACAAAGATGACACCACCAGGTTTGTTTTTGGGTTTTTTGGGGGGACAGAGCATGCGTGCAACCAAGCAGTGGGGAGGGACAGAGGGAGAGAGAAAATCCCAAGCAGGCTCCCTGCTCAGCGTGGAGCCCGATGTGGGGGCTCAATCCCACGACTCTGGGATCATGATTTAAACTAAAACCAAGAGTCAGAAGCTCAACTGACCGAGCCACCCAGGTACCCCTCCACCAGGTATTTTTTACATTATTAGTTGATCCCAAAGAAAGGGTAATTATAAAACACAAGAAGGAGTCTCTTGTAAATAAACCCTGTGAAATAAACTATTTGCAAAAACAAAAACAAAACAAAAAAAAACCACAACTCTATGGGTGACACCACCTTGTTCTGCCACCATTACACTCACTCATAAAACTCCAGAACGTGTCTTGGAGGAATTTTTCACAATACAAACTCTATACTTAACTATCTTAAAATACATTACAAAAGACCATTCTCATAAGTCCTTTTGAAAACCATAATATCTCTTATAAATGCTGGAAGACTGAAAGCATGTCTCTAGTTTGGTGTCATGGCTCATTAAATCTTAAGTCAAGTACCTTGGACAAAAATAATTCTAAGTTGAAAGAACAATCTTTAATATACATGTTCAAACGAGAGTTAACACATTCTACATAATTTATCAAAGACCACAGAAAAACTTTAGAAATAACACTGACATCTGCTCCAGGAACAAACCACTTCACCCTATATCCTTTTCAATGCTTGAAATATGCATGTTCAGACATATTTGAGTATTGGCTCCTCGTTTTTTTTTTAATTTTTTTAAATTTTTTATTTTTGAAGGAGAGAGAGAGAGAGAGAGACAGAGCACGAGCAGGGGAGGGGCAGAGAGAGTGGGAGACACAGAATCCCAAGCAGGCTCCAGGCTCTGAGCTGTCAGCACAGAGCCCAATGCAGGGCTCGAACCCACAAACCATGATATCATGACCTGAGCCAAAGTTGGACGCTCAACCGACTGAGCCACTCAGGTGCCCCTTGGCTCCTCATTTTTTTTACAGTGTTTATTTATTTTTGAGAGAGAGAGAGAGAGAGAGTGAGCATGCAAACCGGGGAGGGGCAGAGAAGAGACACAGAATCCGAAGCAGGATCCAGGCTCCAAGCGGTCAGCACAGAGCACGACGCGGGGCTCAAACCCACAAACTGTGAGACCACGACCTGAGCTGAAGTCGGATGCTCAACCGACCGAGGCACCCAGGCACCCCTGGCCCCTCATTTTTTAATAAAACAGAGCTGGCTTTCCTGAAGTCTGGCAATTAAACATTTTTTTCAAAATGCAAGTACCATTTTAGAAAGTAGGCAGATTTTTTTTTAATTTTTTAATGTTTGTTTATTTTTGAGAGAGAGAGCGCAGGGGAGGAGCAGAGAGACAGGGAGAGAGACAATCCCAAGCAGGCTCTGGCTGTCCACACAAAGCCTGATGTGGGGCTTGAACTCAAAAACCGTGAGATCATGACCTGAGCTGAAGACAGACGTTCAACTGACTGAGCCACCCAGGCGCCCCAGGTAGAACTTTTTTTTTATTTAAAGATTTCTATCTACATCAAAAATGCATCTTGGGGCGCCTGGGTGGCACAGTCGGTTAAGCGTCCGACTTCAGCCAGGTCACGATCTCACGGTCCGTGAGTTCGAGCCCCGCGTCAGGCTCTGGGCTGATGGCTCATGATGGCTCAGAGCCTGGAGCCTGTTTCAGATTCTGTGTCTCCCTCTCTCTCTCTGCCCCTCCCCCGTTCATGCTCTGTCTCTCTCTGTCCCAAAAATAAATAAACATTGAAAAAAAAATTTTTTAAAAATAAAAAAAAATGCATCTTATAAATACTGAAATGAAATTACGCTATTTTAAAAGTTGGGAAACATACATTAAACCCATCTAAAGTTGCAAACTCCAGATCCAGCCAAGAAGACTGCAGATAAGTCAGAACCAGGGCTGAGGACCTCAAACCCGCCCCTGGTGCAGCCTCGCCTCTGGGGTCCATTCCCACCCCGACCCCCAAGTGAAGGAGACAGAGGTCCGGAGGGTGCACGCATCACTCTCTACTCCTTGAATCCCTGTGGCCGGGCTGAGGGAGCTCCATCCAGGAAGATGGGGCACAGCCGCTTCCTACACTCTCCCCGAGAGAGCGCCCTTCTGCCGGCGCCCCATGTAGCAGGCACGAAGCAGTCAGCAGACAGCACGCTGCTGGAAAGCAAACAAGGGTGACAGAAACACCCAGGGTCCCCAGCAGGGCCTTCGTGTGTGCTCGACATCCCACATTATGGTGACCCCACACAGGACGGCAGAGCTGTTTTCTTCCTTTGCATTTTCAGCACACGACATAATGCCCGACAGACAGACATTCACTAACGCAGGTCCACAAACCTTTACCTGTGATTCTGAAACCCCCAAAGCTCTGAAAACATGCTAACTCACTGCGCGGCACGCCCTGATGTGACGTGAGGCTATCTACAGTCTCTGCCCCACTTAGCACAGACAGTCATGTACTTTGCCTCAAAAATCTGTTTGAGTACAAAATGCTATTTAGGATTTCCACAATATATGGTATACTCATGGATTCCATTCTAAAATCTCAAAAATTCCAAACTCCAAAACAACTCTGAAACTAACAGCTGTGAAGGACTGCCGAACGACAAGAGGGCAAGCCTGGGCTGAAACGCTGACACGTGGGCCCCTCTCGTGGCCAGAAGAACACAGCACTCTGGATTGAAAGTCTGGATTTATACATGTGTTCATTCTACAAACTTTCTGAGTGTGCCGCCCCCTTCATTGGTTGCTGGACGCACTAGGCTGAAAAGACCAGGGTCCTCGCCTTCATGGAACCCGTGGACTGGAGGGGAAGACCAAGAAGTAATCAGTGAGTGTTCCCGCCACGCCCGCAAGCACACAGTGGTGCAGGCGTGAAGGCAAAGCTGGTGGCTGTGCAGAGCATGCTCAGGGAAGGCCTCCTGGCCGAGCGACCTGACGAAGCCAGACTTTAGGAGTGGGGAGGTCGGCCCACAAGCCTGTGGGAGAACCTGGCAGCCAGGAGCAGGTGGCCGAGTCACACAAACAAACCACCGATTACAGATCAAGCGCCCCCAGGCCGCGGCCATCTCTTGGGACGACAACACACACTTGATCTTAGCCAAAAGGCTGAGAAGCGATAGGGGTCAACAACATAAGAGGGGCAGACCTGATTTCGCACATGCTCCCATCCCACGAAGTCACGGTGGAGTAATTCAAACTGTTCACAGCGCTCTCTACTAAAAAGGCTGAAGGACCTAAATGGCGGTGGGAGGTTATCTTACGAAAACTGTATAGAAAAAAAGCAGGCCAATGCGACAAACAGGAAAGAAGCCGAAGTATCATAAAAGGCCGGCTAACAGCACTACACTCAGCTCGCTCAAAGCACCCCGTCAGAATTACAAGATGTGTGGTGTGTTTGTTAAGTGTTTTGAGAAAAGAGGAAAAGGTATGCTAAAATATTCTTGGAGGGTGTTGCACTTCAGGGGCCCTGCCTTCTTCCACATCCTCTCCTCCAAAACAAGTGGAAAGGGGTGGGAACGAGGGCACTCTACCTATAGACGCCCCACAGCCTCCTGCGCCGGGCCGTCCCTGGTGCAGAATGCAGCGGCCTGCCAAGCAACAATTAAGATACACAAATGGAGGGATATTTGGAGCAGCTGCAAAATCTCTATTAAAGATAACAAAATGGGTAAGTGAATCTCAAACTCTTTAAGGTTAAGTACTCGGGTGAGATTTAACAACATAACGATAGAATACAATAATTAAGTGGCTTCTCAAACTCTTCCACCAAAACACCCCCAAAGGCACAGGAGAGAGAACCCCAAGGGTAAGCAGTTTGAAGTCACTCAATTTATGCGAAGTCTTAGGTTTCATATTAAAAATTCATGCAAGTTTTACATTCAACTCCATTAACAAATCCTACAACTCCCCTTCCCACCTTGTCACTCTGTTTCTCGGGAAACTGAAGCAATCTGAAATCTCATCATCTCACTGTTGAACAGAAGGCCTGCCAGTCCACTCGGACCCTAGGAGAGGCCTACCCTCTGCCGCTCCTGCCAGTGCACAGGGAACAGCAGTCTGTCCCCATCTCACCCCTCCCCCATCATTCTGTCCACATCAGGGCAAACTCCTTCAAGGGGTTGTCAATCCACACAGCCCATGCTCCCCTGAAAATCTTCACCCACCACTCCGGCACAGCCTATTGACATCTCTCTTGCCAAAGTCCCCAAAGACCTGCGTGTTTCAATTCTCACTCAACCTGGTGTTCAGGTAGTTTTTGTTTTTGTTTTTTTTAACTCCAAATACGCATTCCTAACCCAACCTCCTCTGTGATTTCCAAACTCGTGTATCACAGTTACCAACTCCACATCTCCACTCCAGCACCCAAGAGGCATTTCAAACTTAACAGGCCTAACACCGAACGCTGGGCACCCTTGCTCTCTAATTCACAACCCCTGGCTCAGCAAATGGTACCACACCAGTGCTCAGGAGCGTCATGAAGGCCGCCCCTTCCTCACAAGCCCCACAGCCAATCCATCAGCAACAACGGTCTGTTTCATTTTCAAAATGTGCCCCAATCCAACTACCTCTCACCAAGCTCTAGCCACACTGGCCTCCTTGCTGCTCCCCAAACACAACACGCATCTTCCCACATCAAGGTCTCGGTACTTCCTGACGCCTCTACCAAAAAACATTCTTCTCCCAGATCTGCACATGGCTCCCTCCCTTGCTTCTTTCGGTCCCTACTCAAATGTGATGTGCTGAGAAAGGCCTCCCCGACATCTCTATTAGGACAGTACTCCCACCACACCGCAGCCCAAAGGCCTGTTTCCTTGTCCTTCCCAACACAGCTCTTCAGCATTAATTGACATGGTTACTGGGTATGGATTATCCCTCTCCCCTATTACAATATAGGCTTCGTGAGGGCTAGAACTTGGATTCTTTCACCACTGTGTTCCCAGCTCTTGAAACAGAACCTGACACGGCGGTAGGGAGGTTCAACCAGTTATTTGTTGAGTCTGTTTACAGCCTTGTTTTGAAACATTATTTTTAGTAAGGAAACATTCATTCACTTACTCAACTCTGTAACAGGCAAGTTTGCATGCAGACTTAGAAATAGCAGACACATTTCCCACTCCTCATGAACTCTGTTCTGGCAGCACCACAGCACTGCATAAAATAGAGACCACTGGAAACAATCTCAGTGTCCAACAACAAAGAAGTGAATCGAGAAACTTAAAGCCAGGCTATTGAAAAATACTTCTGTCGGGGCGCCTGGGTGGTTCAGTCGGTTAAGTGTCCACCTTGGGCTCAGGTCATGATGTCCCAGTTCATGGGTTCAAACCCCACGTTGGGTTCTGTGCTGACAGCTCAGAGCCTGGAGCCTGCTTCAGATTCTGTCTCTGTGTCTCTCTGCCCCTCCCCTGCTCACTATCTCTCAAAAATAAATAAACATTAAAAAAAAAAACTTTTAATAAATAATACTTATGTTTAAGACAAATATAAGAGGGGCGCCTGGGTGGCGCAGCGTCCGACTTCAGCCAGGTCACGATCTCACGGTCCGTGAGTTCGAGCCCCGCGTCGGGCTCTGGGCTGATGGCTCAGAGCCTGGAGCCTGTTTCCGATTCTGTGTCTCCCTCTCTCTCTGCCCCTCCCCCGTTCATGCTCTGTCTCTCTCTGTCCCAAAAATAAATAAACGTTGAAAAAAAAAAATTTAAGACAAATATAAGAATCACGTAATTTTATTTTATTATTTTTATAAATTTTTTTAATGTTTATTTTAGAGAGAGAGACAGAGTAAGTGGGGGGAAGGCAGAGAGAGAGGCAGACACAGAATCCAAAGCAGGCTCCACACTCTGAGCTGGCAGCACAGAGCCCGACGTGGGGCTTGAACTCACAAGCTATGAGATACCTGAGCCGAAGTCTGACGCTCGACCAACTGAGCCACCCAGGCACCCCTGTTACTTTTAATTTTTTTAATATTTATGTATTTTTGAGAGAGAGAGAGAGAGACAGAGTGGAGCGGGGGAGGGGCAGAGAGAGAGGGAGACACAGAATCCGAACCAGGCTCCAGGCTCTGACCTGTCAACAGAGGGCCTGACATGGGGCTTGAACTCACAAACCGTGAGATCATGACCTGAGCTGAAGTTGGACTCTCAACCAACTAAGCCACCCAGGCTCCCTGAGAATGACATAATTTTAAAGCTTCTAGTAGCCATATTAAAAAGGTAAAAAGAAATAGATTAATTTATGTAATGTATATTATTTAACCCAATGTAAAATCATTCACAAAATTATTAATTCATTAAAAATTATTAATGAGATATTCTGTGGTCTTTTTTTTTCATACTAACTCTTCATAACCAGGTGTTAATTTATATTTACAGCACACATCAATCTGGACTGGCCACATTTCACATGCTCACCAGCCACATGTATGTATCATGGCTACTGTACTGAATAGCACAATTACAGACTAAGAAAATGGAAAATGTTCACGGTATAATAAAAGAAAATTATATTTTGCAGAAACTGACAAACTGATCCTTAAATGCATAGGGGGTGCAATGGACTCAGAATAGACAAAACAATCTTGAAAAAGAAGAACAAATTTGGAGTATTCACAACTCCCAATTTCAAACTTCTTACCAACCTAAGTAATCAAGACAGTACTGACATAATGATAGACATACAGATAGACAGAATCGAATTTAGAGTCCAAAAATAAACCCTTACATTTGCGGTCAATTAATCTTTGACAAGGGTACCAAGACCACTCAATGAGGAAAGAGTAGCCTTTTCAGCTAATGGACAACTAGATATCCACACACAAAAGAATAAAGCTAGACCACAACCCCAGACCATATACAAAGATTAACTCAAAATGAATCACAGGCTGAAAGTACAAGCTGAAACTATAAGAATCTTAGAAGAAAGTAGGTATATATCTTCATGACCTTCGATGAGGCAGTGGTTTCTTAGATATGACCCCAAAAGCAAAAGCAACAAAAGAAAAAATAGACAATGTGGATGTCACCAAAATTAAAAACTCTTCTCCATCAAAGGTGACCATCAGGAAAGTGAAAGGATAACCCAAAGAATGTGGAGAAAATTGAGAAAATACTTACAAGTCATATACTGATAAAGAAATTGTATCCAGAATATGTAAAAAACTCTTATAACTCAATAACAAAAAGACAACCTGATTTTAAAAATGGGCATAGGATATGAATACACATTTTTCCAAGGAAGATACCTAAATGGTCAATAAACACATGAAAGGATGCTTAACATCATTAGTCATTACAGAAATGCAAATCAAAACCACAATGAGAAACCACTAGGATGGCTAAAAGAAAATAAACGGACAGTAACCAGTGTTGGTGAAGATGTGCAGAAACTGGAACTCTCATACATTGCTGATGGAAATGCAAAATGTCTCAGCTGCTTTGACAGTCTGGCCGTACCTCAAAATATTAAATAAAGAGTTACCATATGACCAGCAATATATACAACAGATAAAAAAAAAAGTGGTTTATCCATACAATGGAATATTATTTCCCTATAAAAAGTAATCACTGATACATGCTACAACACGAATGAACCTTGAGAACATTATGCTATGTGAATGAAGTCAGCTGCAGAACACCACACGCTATATGATTCCACTTGTATGAATTTCCAGAAACGGCAAATCAATGGAAACAGAAAGTCGAGTACTGACTGACTAGGATTGGGAACAGGGAAGAATGGGAAGTGACAGCTAATGGGTACAAAGTTTTTTTTCTGGGATGATAAAATGTTCTAAAATTAGAAAGTGGTGATCACTGCAAAATTCTTTAATATACTAAAAATGACTGGACTGTACACTTTAAAATGGTGAATATTATGTCTGAATTACATCTCAATAAAGTTACTATTTTAAAAAGCAAATTATAAAGCGGTATTATTTAAAATAAAGCTACCTTTATAGAAAAATATATACATGTGCCCCCAAAATGGCTTAGAAGAGCACGTACAGTGGTGATCTGAGAAGACAGGATCTTATTTCTATTTTTCATCTTTTTGATTTTTTATAGGAGATGGTCACAAATTCCTAGACAAAAATAAGCTATTTTCAGGTGTCAGTCAATAATGCACTATACTTCCACCAATCTGTTCTCTTTTTTTTTATTTATGTTGAGAGCAAAGGAGGGGCAGAGAGGGAGGGAGAGAGAGAATCCCAAGCAGCTCTGCACTAACAGCACAGAGCCCGATGCAGGGCTCGAGCTCAGGACCTGAGCCAAAATCAAGAGTCAGCCACTTAACCAACTGAGCCACCCAGGCGCCCCAAGCTTATTTTTTTTCAGATTCCACATATATGAGAAATGATAACGGTTTTCGTCTTTCTCTGACTTCTCATAGCATAACGCCCTCAAGATCCATCCGTGTTGCTGCAAATGCCAAGATTCCATTCTTTTTTGTGGCTGAAGAAGATTCCACTGCGTGTGGAACTGCGGGATCATACGGCAGTTCTCATCGTCTGGCGAGTCCATACATGATTTTCCATAGGGACTGTCCCAACTTACAACTCCGCCGATGGTGCGCAAGGGTTCTCTTCTCCACACCCTTGTCAACACTTATGATTTGTCTTTTTGAGATTAGCCACTCTATCAAGTGTGAGATGACATTTCATTGTGGTTTTGATTTGCATTGCCCTGACAATTAATGAGGTTGAGCATCTTTTCATATACCTGTTGGCCATTTGTATTTCTTTTTTGGAAAAAATGTCTATTCAGATCCTCTGCCCATTTTTAAATCAGATTGTTTGGGGGTTTTTTGGTTTTGGGGTTTTGGGGGGTTTTTTTGGTATTGCGTTGTAGGAGTTATTTATATATTTTGGCTGTTAGTCCCTTATCAGATACAGAACTGGCAAATATTTCTCCCATTCAGTAGGCTGCCTTTTCATTTTGTTGATGGTTGCTCTGTTGCCGTGCAGAAGCTTTTTAGTGTGATACAGTCCCACTTATTCACTTTTGCTTTTGGGGTCAGATTTAAAAACTCGTCACCAAGACCAATGTCAAGGAGCTTACTGCCTGTGTTTTCTTCTAGTTTTACGGTTTCAGGTCTTATGTTCAAGCCTTCAACATGTTTTGAGTTTTGCGTATGGCATGAGATAGTGGTCCGGTTTTCCCAGCACCATTTACTGAAAAGACTGTTCTTTCCCCATAGTATATTCTTGGCTCCTTTGTGGTAAATTAACCAACCATATATATGCGTGGGTTTATTTCTGGGCTCACTCTTCTGTTTCACTGATGCGGTTTTTTTTTTGTTTGTTTGTTTTTTTGATGCTGATATCATACTGTTTCAGTTACTATGGCTTTGTAGTATAGTTTGAAATCAAGGAGCATACTGCCTCCAGCTTTGTTCTTTCTCAAGACCACTTTGGCTTTTCAGTTTTTTTGTAATTCCACACAAATTTTAGGATTATTTGTTCTAGTTCTTTGAAAAATGTCACTGGAATTTTGATAGGAAATGCACTAAATCTGCAGATTGCTTTGGGTAGTATAGACATTTTAACAATATTGATTCTTCCAATCTATAAGCATGGAATATTTTTCCATTTTTTTGTGTCTTCTTCAATTCTTCCATTAACGTCTTGTAGTTTTCAGTGTACAGGTCTTCCACCTTCTTGGTTAGACATTCCCCAGTATTTCATTCTTTTTTTTTTTTTTTTTTTTTGAGAGAGAGAGAGAGAGAGAGCATGAGTGGGAAGAGAGGGGCAGAGGCAGAGAAAGGGAGGGAGGGAGGAGAAAATAAGGGAGGGCGGGAGAGGGAAACAAGGGAGGGCAGGAGAGGGAGAGAGAGAGAAAGGGAGAGGGAGAGAGGAAGGGGGAGAGAATCTTAAGCAGGCTCCACGCTCGGTACTGAGCCCGACGGGGGGCTTGATCCCACAATCCTGGGATCGTGACTGGAGCTAAAATCAAAAGTCGTATGCTCAACCGATTGAGCCACTCAGGCACCCCATCATTCTTTTTTGATGCAACTGCAAATGGCATCATTTTCTTTATTTCTCTGATAGTTTGTTATTAGTGTCCAGAAACACAACTTTCTTATATTGATCTTGCATCCTGAAACTTTACTGAATTCATTTATTAGTTCTAATAGTTTTTTGCTGGAATCCATAGGGTTTTCTATGTATATCGTGTCATCTGCAAGTAGTGAATTTTACTTCTTCCTTTCCAATCTGAAAATCTTTTCTTTCTTTTTCTTGCCTAATTGTCCTGGCTCAGACTTACATATTATGTTCAATAAAAGAGGCAAGAGTTGGGAATGCAAGCTGGTGCAGCCACTCTGGAAAACAGTATGGAAGTTCCTCAAAAAACTAAAAAATAGAACTACCCTATGACCCGCAATTGCACTACTAGGCATTATCCACAGGATACAGGTGTGCTGTTTCGAAGGGGCACATGCACTCCCATGTTTATGGCAGCACTACCAACAATAGCCAAAGTATGGAAAGAGCCCAAATGTCCATCGATAAATGAATGGATAAAGAAAATGTGGTATATATATACAATGGAGTATTACTTGGCAATCAAAAAGAGTGAAATCTGGCCATTGGCAACTACATGGATGGAACTGGAGGGTATTATGCTAAGTGAAATGAGTCAGTCAGAGAAAAACAAAAGTCATATGACTTCACTCATATGAGGACTTTAAGAGACAAAACCGATGAACATAAGGCAAGGGAAACAAAAATAATGTAAAAACAGGGAGGGGGAACAAAACATCAGAGACTCATAAATACGGAGAACAAACTGAGGGTTATGGGAGGGGTTGTGGGAGGTGGGATGGGCTAAATGGGTAAGGGGCACTAAGGAATCTACTTCTGAAATCATTGTTGCACTATATGTTAACTAATTTGGATGTAAATTTAAAAATAAAATAGAATAAAATAAAATAAAATAAGGCAAGAGTGAGTATACTTACCTTATTCCTTTGTATTTTTCTTCTTTGGTTTTGCCTATTAATACGATTTTCCTGTAACTGAAAATAAGCATTCCTTTTTTTTTTTTTTTTAATGTGTATTTATTTTTGAGAGAGAGAAAGAGACAGAGTGTGAGCAGGGGAGGGGCAGAGAGAGAGGGAGACACAGGATCCGAAGCAGGCTCCGGGCTCTGAGCTGTCAGCACAGAGCCTGACGCAGGGCTTGAACTCACAAACCATGCAATCGTGAGCCAAAGTTGGACGCTCAACTGAATGAACCACCCAGGTGCTCAGTTCCTATTTTTCTATTAAAATATATTCCTATTTTTTTAATGCATAAAATTGTGGTCCAAAAAAGAGATGAATGATACACACCAAAATATCAACCGTGGTGAGGCAATGGGAAACACTTCTATTTTCTCTATCCTACCACGAACACATTGGCTTTTTCCTTAAAACAAATGAAGACACACACATACACACACACACACACACACACACACACACACACACACACATATACACACACACTCCCCTCCTTCCGGGACACTAAAATTCTGGCATGGGGGCAGTATGGTTCCTGGAAAGCTCCTCATGAGAGGGCAAATGTAAGCAGGTGCCGGTTGTGTGGGTGACTGTCCTCTGAAGTGAAGTCCACAGGGCCCCATATGTTCATTGCTAATACTGAGGGGGCCAATCTCCTACTGAAGGGAAAGGGAGCCACACAGCCCCACTAAGGGTGGTGGCTGTGCCCAGAGACCATGGTAACTCTGAGGGGCAAGGTGGAGAGGGAGGCTCTGGATGGACAGGCCTGGGTGGGTGGGGTGGGGGTCACGTGGGACTTTGACCTCCCAGGACTGGTCAGGAGTCCTCAGGGATGACCCAGGTGAGGGACTCAGTTCGAAAAGGCAACTGCTATTTAACTGGAACAGTACCCTCTTCACAATGTTGGTCCATCTGGGCAACTTTGGGTGAAGCCAAGAATCAAATCAAGAGGTTTAGCGGCACCTAGGTGGCTCAGTCAACTGGTTAAGCATCTGACTTTGGCTCAGGTCATGATCTCACGGTCCATGAGTTCCAGCCCCGCACTGGGCTCTGTGCTGACAGCTCAGAGCCTGGAGCCTGCTTTGGATTCTGTGTTTCCCTCTCTCTCTCTGCCCTTTCCCTGCCTGTGATCTCTCTCTCTCTCTCTCTCTCTCTCTCTCTCTCTCTTTCTCTCTCTCAAAAATAAACGTTAAAAAAAAAATCAGGAGGTTTGAATGAAGGCCTTCATTACCTTCGCACCCCGAGACTAGGGTTCTGACTTCTGCGAAAAATAGTCACGCGACGATGGTTCCCTGCTGGTGAGACTTTAGGATCAGCACAGCGCCCCTCATCTGCTCAGAAGAGAACCAATACGGAGAGCAAGGCGGCTCTAGGGAGAACCACAGGAACACAGTAATTCAGCATCCCCCTCAACTATCAGGCCACACCTCACTCTACCACAAGGTACAAAGTGTATAACATACAGGACTCGATTCTCATAAAACGATCTAAGGGTGTACATACTGAAAAAAAGACTCAAAATGTTCATACTGGGGGCATAATGGAAAAGTTTATTTTCTTTATCTTCACGCACTTTCTCTGGGTATATACACTTATGAAGGTAGGATACTGTTACACGGCTTTCTCCTGGGAGATCCCCTTTTGGAGACAGGTTACTGTAAAGGTTCTTCTGTCTTCAGAGAGATTCTGTCACTGGGAATCCAGAATGTCTACTGGCTTCAGAGCATCTTTTCTACATTCTACCTCTCAAAGAACAACCACAACTAGCTGAACTGATTTTGATGTAGTATACAAATTTTAAATTCTCTGTGCAGAAATTTAACAGCTGAAATACAATTACTGACTTCAGCAAGAATTTTTCTACCTTTTTAGAGATTCTCTCAAGTTCCTCAATTTACAGGAGTATGAAGATTTCAAAAATGTTCTCCACTGCTGAGAAAATGTAAATAAATAAGCATGAGAAACGTGTCAACCGATCTTCAGCCTTAAACTAGGAATCTGCATGACAAGCACCATAGAGCCAATGGCCTGGTAAGCAATACAATCACTTGTAAAGAATCAGTTTACAGTTCAAGAGAGCATATCTCAGAAAAAATGGGATCTTTACCTCAATTTCTCACAACTAACTACTTATGACACTGCCAGTCTCCACTCAAAAATTTTTGATGGTTCATGTCTCACTTCAGAACTGTTGTTATCTAAGATGACCTGTGATGGTTTCCACCCCGTCCCCCAGCCCCCACATACTCAGCCCACCTTAAGCCCTAAGCCCTCCCCAACCCATAGTAGGACTTTTGCACCCCCTCAGCCCTGTCTTTTCTGTCACCTTTGGCCCTTCCACGGCAACGCCCCTACCCTCAACCTTGCCGCCCTGAAAATCAAAATATTATTTTTATCCTAGAAAATACCAGTTCAAATTTTAGTGGGTTTTTGTGTGTTTGTTTTTTGTTTTTAGGGAGAGAACACATGCACGAGCTGGGGGGATCGGGTGGGGGGATCCCAAGCAGGCTCTGTGCTCAGCGCAGAGCCTGACATGGAGCTGAATCACACGAACCTGGGATCGTGACCCGAGCCACCCAGGGACCCTTGAATTTTAGTTTTTGTGAAGTATTTCCTGACCCCTTAAGCCAAGAGTCAGCCAACCTTCTTCTGTAAAGGGCCAGATAATAAACATTTTAGGCTCCATGGGCCACTGATGGTCTGTGTTACATAAGTTTCTTCTTTGCTTATTTGTACAATGCTCTAAAAACATAAAAAACATCCTTAGACCAGTAGTGTGCCAACCTCTGCTTTAAAAACCATCACTCCCGTGTTGTGATCTGATGTCCCATTCTATGCTGCTTCTGCCTCTACTTCTACCACGATTACTAACACTATTACTCTACTACACTCTCTGCACCATTCTGCCTTATCTAAGCTCATGTGTACCGTCTGTCTGCCCCTCCTCAGACTGCATGTTCTTTGAAGGCAAAAAAAAAAAAATCTACTCTATCTCTATGTCACCTACTATATACCACAACTACATGTAAAGCACTTTGTCCATGAAGCTTTTAAACTGATTGCTTTTAAGTACAGTGTGTTAAACTTCAAATCACTTATTTAAACATTTTCCATCACAAGTAGCCAAACAACTTGTTTTTGGTAAAGCAGATTTCTGATGAGCTTCCTGAACACATGAAGACTGTCGGGAGTTAGACGGGTGAACCTCCTTGGTTTATGTTCCATCAGATGAACCTATCTTTTTAAAAAAAAATTTTTTTTTAACATTTATTTATTTTGAGAGAAAGAGTCAGCAGGAGAGGAGCAGAGAGAGAGGGAGAAAGAGGATCCCCAGCAGGCTCTGTGCTGTCAGCACAGAGCCCAATGAGGGGCTCAAATTCACCAACCGTTGAGATCATGACCTGAGCTGAAATCAAGAGCCAGATATTTAACCGACTGCACCACCCAGGCACCCCGGAAGAACTTTTCTAAGCCAAACTGAGGTTTCCCTTCAAAGACCTGTTCCCGTCCACACAGGTCTTTAAAATTCTATGCCATAAAAGACTGTACTATACAAAAATGAACTACTGGGACCTCATCAAAATAAAAAGCTTCTGCACAGCAAAGGAAACAATCAGCAAAACTAAAAGGCAACCGACAGAATGGGAGAAGATATTTGCAAATGATATATCAGATAAAGGGTTAGTATCCAAAATCTACAAAGAACTTATCAAACTCAACACCCAAAAAACAAATAATCCAGTGAAGAAATGGGCAGAAGACATGAATAGACACTTCTCCAAAAAGACATATAGACGGTCAACCGACACATGAAAAAATGCTCAACATCACTCATCGTCAGGGAAATACAAATCAAAACCACCGTGAGATACCACCTCACACTTGTCAGAAGGGCTAACATTAACAACTCAGGCAACAACAGATGTCGGCGAGGATGCAGAGAAAGAGCATCTCTTCTGCATTGTTGGTGGGAAAGCAAGCTGGTGCAGCCACTCTAGAAAACAGTGTGAAGGTTTCTCAAAAAACTAAAAATAGAACCACCGTACACCCCAGCAATTGCACCACTAAGCATTTACCCACGGGATACAGGTGTGCTGTTTCGAAAGGACACATGCACCCCCATGTTTATAGCAGCAATATCAACAATGCCCAACATATGGAAAGAGCCCAAATGTCCATCGATGGATGAATGGATAAAGAAGATGTGGTGTATGTATATATACAATGGCGTATTACTCGACAAACAAAACGAATGAAATCTGGCCATGTGCAACTACGTGGATGGAACTGGAGGGTATTATGCTAAGTGAAATTAGTCAGAGAAAGACAAATATCATATGACTTCACTCATATGAGGACTTTAAGAGACAAAACCAATGAACATAAAGGAAGGGAAACAAAAATAATATAAAAACAGGGAGGGAGACAAAACATTAGAGACTCATAAATATGGAGAACAAACTGAGGGTTACAAGAGGGGTTGTGGGAGGGGTTGTGGGAGGGGGATGGGCTAAATGGGTCAGGGGCACTAAGGAATCTACTTCTGAAATCATTGTTGCACTATATGCTAACTAATTTGGATGTAAATTTTAAAAAATAAAAAATAAAATTAAAAATAAATAAGTAAATAATAAAAAAAAAAAATGTGTACCCTTGACAGGTAGCCTAGCAATTACTGTTCAGTCCACCTAATGATTATTGTAGTAGTCCTCTAAATAGTAAAATGTTCCTAATAAAAAATTACCTATTTAAAAAAAAAAAGATTCTACTGTAGAACATAAAAATAATTCTCACAGGCTATAAATTCAGTTTCCAGGAGATATGTAAGCTTAAAAAAACCCAATCTCATGAGCAAGCTCAAGACAATCAAAATTGAGACTAGGACTCCAATTTTTCTAGAAACAACATTCAGCTGTTAAGATGTATTTTTCTCTCTTTAGGACAATGTATTTTCAGTATTTCCAGCTTATTACTTTTTTTTTTTCCAGCTTATTGCTTCTTATAACATGGCTCTATGTCTGGGATCCACCTGCCAGACAAATTCAGAAGTTTCTCTGTCACCAACAAATCATTTCAAATAACTTCTAAGACATTTCCTTCCCTTAGAGGCCATCTGGGAATCCCTCTTAACTCCTGATTAGTGTGAGCCTTCTTTCATATTCATTTTCTACTTGGAAACTTAAGAATTCTCCAGCATCAGCCTGTAGCACATAAGGGACAAGGACAAATGGACTCTTTGTGCCCACTTCCTAGATCCTGCTCATCCAAACAACTGGGCCAAGTAAATACACTACTATTCAATTATAAATACCTGGAGTATGCATTCTTCCGTATCTGACAAACTTTATTTCAGACCTGTCAAGGACCGGCAGAGCATAGAGGTACACTACCTTGACTTCCTTCCACACCGATTTGCATGCTGGAATAATTATGCCAAACTGTGGCACTAGTTTTCCATTTCCTTTTCTGTAATAACAAAGACCTACTAACCCACCACGCTTTGCTTTAAAAGCTAACTAATAAAACCAGTACATACGTGTCAGTCTGCGCTCTGCGAGAGCAGGGTGGAACAGACGCCAGCCCCAGGAATCAGAGAACTCCCAGGGGGCGTGGTCACTGCCCCCGTCGTCACACACACCCTACTGCCTCCGCTCTTTTAATACTCCAAAAGGTGAGGAAAAAATAACTGACAGAAAAATCCCCTATGCAAAAACCCCAACTCTGCGGGAAGGAGGGTGGGTCCCTGTGAATCACCCACTCCTCCTCCTCTTGAAATGCAGCCAGGTGAGTGATTTCTCAACCAAAGACGGCCAACATAAAAGGACACAGCACTGCATGGACACCTGAGGGCGCCTGCGGGAAACAAGGCAACAGGAATCGGCACTCGAGAGTGGAGGGGCAGGGAGGCAGAGGGAAGAACGCACAGGCAGGGCAGGCCCCAGTCCAGAGGAGAACGGACACTACCCGTGGGCAGGCAAGTTCTTCTGGGAAGAGGCCCACGGGAAGGCTACAGCGTCTGGAGCTCAGGCAGGAAGGGCAGCACAGAGCCTGCTGAGGAGGGATGCTGTATTTTCCGGGTACAGTGGGAAGCCACTGAAGGGTTTTCAGTGAAGGGAGGGAGGTAACCTACATTTCTAAAAGGCTTCAGTGACAGCTACGTGGGGGGGGGCGGGAGTGACCTGGAGTGACCTGGGGCAAGTGGAGAGACCAGTCAGGGGCCACCAGCACCGGCAAGAGGCCCAGAGCTGGCTGGGGACCAGGGAGGTGTGGAAAAGCAGGATGCAGGATTGAGTGCCACAGACCGGAGGCATGGAGAGGGATCAAGGAATGCTCCCCAGTGATCTGGTTTAAGCAACTGAATGTGGGTAGAAAGGATCAAGAGTTCTTGGGGACAGGCTAGGTGACAATCATGTGAGAACAAGTAGCCTCAGTTGTGTCTGATCACTCCTGCTCGGGACTCACAGACAGAATGCCTCCTCCTCCCAGGCCCTCCTAAGCAAGCTCCTCCAAGGCCAGCTACATCAAGGGCTCCGCTCTCGACTCGCCCCCTTCCCACCCATCCTGCTCCGTTCTGGAACCAGCATATGCACTTCCCTGTCTGTCCTCCAGCCCTGCCTTACCATACAGGCTTCATGACAGCGGGAAGCTGCCTGCATGGTGTCCTGCTGTTTCCCTGGCACTTAGAACAGTGTCTCGCACACACTGGGAACTCAGTCAATGGTTTTTAAGGAAATACATGGGGCTAAAGCCCCTGAACACATGAAGACTGTCTGGAGTTAGAGGGGTGAACCTCCTTGGTTTATGTTCGATTAGATGAACTTTCCTTTTTAAAAAAAATTTTTTTAGGGGCGCCTGGGTGGTGCAGTCGGTTAAGCGTCCGACTTCAGCCAGGTCACGATCTCGCGGTCCGTGAGTTCGAGCCCCACGTTGGGCTCTGGGCTGACGGCTCAGAGCCTGGAGTCTGTTTCCGATTCTGTGTCTCCCTCTCTCTCTGCCCCTCCCCCGTTCATGCTCTGTCTCTCTCTGTCCCAAAATTAAATAAACGTTGAAAAAAAAAAATTTTTAATGTTTATTTATTTTGAGAGAGAGAGCCAGCAGGAGAGGAGCAGAGAGAGAGGGAGGAGGAGGATCCCAAGGAGTTAAAGACAAGTCTGGGGAACCTGGGAACCACAGCTGGAAAATTCTTTTATTTTTCTAATGGTACCTTCTCAAAAATTCCCATCCTGCCAACCAGTTTCAATGTAAATTGTGATATCTCACGAAGGGTTTATTGAAACGGACTGATGGACATTTGGGCTTCTGTCCAAGGCACTCTGACCTCCCAGTTCCCTCTGCTGACTTTAATACATACTTCCAGTAGAACCTCACTGTGTTAAAAAGATTTTTTTTTACTCCTTAAGATCTCATTTAATGACTAAAGATTGAATTTTTATAGAAAGTATCTCACCTTGCAAAAATATTAAATCTGAATAGTCACACATCCCCTAGAAATCAAGAAAAAAACACCTCTGAACATCTACACCAGGTCTCACAACCTTAGCACTACTGACGATTTAGGCCAGATAATTCCATCACGGGGGGGATGTCCTGGACATTGTAGGACATTTACAGCATCCTGGCCTGCACTCACTAGATATCAGTAGCATTCCCCACCCGCCTACCCCTCAGCAAGTTTCTGGGCATTGCCAAATGTCCCCTAGGAGACAAAATTGCCCCCCCCCCCATTGAGAACCATTGTCCCAGAGACCACGTGGTCTTTTCCTATTATTAATGCAATCAAGGAAATGGATCAAATTCTAAAAATACTCACTTAAAAATAACTGGCCCAAATTACATCCTATAGTGAAACCGAAAGCAAAACAGGTACTTACACAGGCGCACAAACCATCCTGGTAGGGTTCTGAACCATGACATCAAGAAATGCGAACATTTCCTCTGGAGAGAGTCTAGGTCTAAACGTGAGAATCTCTCGAAGGACTGCCTCACACCCCAGATGAGGGAACTCATTACCAAGCCTCTCCATTTCTACAGGATGAATGGAGATCCTGCGGGTAAAAATGCCTGCACTGACCAAAGCCCTTTAGGACACACACAAAAACACGGCCTTGTAGAGTTGTTCTTACGTGTGGAAGACTGGGTCGAACCACAAAAGTGGCTGAATGCACGCAGCTCCCTGGTACCTCCTCAGGTCTCCCTGCTCATCGGCCGGGGTAGAGGCCAACGGAAACCTTGGGCAGTTATGGCTTCAGGCCCCAAAACATCCTTGAGGAGGGCTTGTCCGTTGTCTGGGGGCTACTTGTCCCACCAAAGGAGCTTCAGGCACCACAGAATTCATGGACTAAGAGCAGCTACAGTCTCATGTGGGCATTCTCTTCCACCTATCACTGTTTTTATGCACATTGCTCTCAACAAAAATGTTAGTAAGTGTTACACGCTTGAAATCGCTGGAGACATTTGTAGTATCAGATTTCCATATCAGTTTACCGCAGAGCTTTTGAGGTCGTACCTTTTTCCTACCCATCTCAGAACACTCACACGCAGGGTGCGCATCCAGTGAGTCTCTCGGCCTTCCAAACGCCCCGGATAGGACTGGTGATGATGGAATCCAGAGCAAAATTTTTGATAGTAAGATCAAAACTAGTTGCCAATTACCTAAATTATCTAAACCAAAAGGCACCAAATATACATGTGGAGCAAATACACCCTTAAGGGCCAAAAACAAAAAACAAAAAAACCTGAGGACGAGTAATTAAGGGATTAAAGGTGTGTCAATTTCAACAACAGATTCTGCTCTGCCCACGGAAGGTCGGAATCTCTTCTTGTGCTTCTCAGAGGGCAGTGGCATGCAAGGGAGCCATGAGAATAAGTGGCACATTTCCTTGTCCTGGAGGGTGAACTTTGATAGATTTTTAGAGGTTTGTAACATTAGAACAATCTATATAACATAATGTAAAATTCATGCTAACTTCTGATAAAACAGATCACAAAAACCCTGTGTTCAGAACAGGCTGCTTCAGGGGCGCTTGGGTGGCTCAGCAGGTAAAGCACCCACCTCTTGATTTCCACTCAGGTCATGTCGCAGTTTGTGGGATCAAGCCCCGCGATGGGCTCTGACAGCACAGAGCCCTCTTGGGATTCTCTCTCTCTCTACCCCTACTTGCTCATGCTCTCTCTCAAAATAAATAAACTTAAAAAGAAAGAAAAAAGAAAAAAGAGCAGGCTGCCTCAGAATGCTGCACTTGTGAGTCACATGTCCACTCTTCTGTCACTGGGGGCCTCGCGGTGGGAAGCTTGGGACCGCTGATGATTGTCATCCACTACTGAGCACCGAAACCAGCCCAATTATTTCCCTAACCCAGCTCCGTCATGGATCAAAGGAATCCTGAAGAATATCAGAGAAACCAAGATTCTAAGTCTCCACAGTGAAAAATAAGTCAAGGAGGAGGGGGGAGCTGTTCATAAAAGTACACAAGTAAACATGTCTCCAAATTTTTAGCCAAATTTTAAAGCCAACTTTATAGAGTTACCTACTCCAAATCAAGAATTATATCTGTGCATGTTTCTGTGGCACACACAGCAGTCATCAGACACTTAGAAACGTCAACAGAGAGGCTGAGAGAGACCAGAGACTGCCCAGAACCACAATGCTGTGAGAGAGCCCGAGCTACAGGGTCCATACCCTCAACCACCACACCACACTGCCCCCAGGACCACCCTCTCCCCGCACCAGGCTGCACTGGAGGGTGAAAAGTTGAGCACTAACATTCCAAGAGCCCATCATTCTAAATTTTTTATCTTTATTTTAGAGAGATCAAGCAGGGGACAGAGGCAGAGGGAGAGAGAATCTCAAGCAGGCTCCACGCTCAAAACAGAGCCCAATGTGGGCTCAATCCCATGCCCCTGGAACCTGAGTGGAAATCAAGAGTCTGACGCTCACCCGACGGAGTCACTCGGGCGCCCTGCAGGAGCCTAACATTATCAGCATAAAGGTCCTTCATACCCACAAGAACCCCACGTCCTCGGGGCACCTGGTGGCTCAGTGGGTTGGCCTCCCAACTCTTGATCTTGGCTCAGGTCATGATCTCACAGTTTGTGGGTTCGAGCCCCACGCCGGGCTCTGTGCTGACAGCTCAGAGCCTGCTTGGGATTCTCTCTCTCTCTCCTTTCTCAAAATAAATAAATAGACTTAAACAACAAAAAAGCCAGAATCCCACCGTCTCTATAAAAGCTTGCCAGGGGGTCAGGCCAGGCCTCTTGGCTTGAAATGTTATTAAATAGGTTCTTTTAAAAAACCTTCCACATTTTCTCTTTCTAGGACTAATTTCTAAGCTCTTGGTCAGCAGGGACCATGTCATATGCACACTGCCACTACCGTGACGTCCAGCCCAGATACATGCACAGAGTGGATGATGGATACTTACCTGCAGATTCAATTTACTTCTGATTTATGGAAAATACTGGATTATTGGAAGAATAAAGTCTGGTATGCCAAATATAAAGGTGCTGGGAAAACAAAGGAACCAGATGGGGAGTATAAACACACAAATGGAGGCATTACAAGGGAATTAATAGCTGCATTTGCTGGATGTCTGCTAACTGCCAGGAGTTTTACATACACCCTGATCTGTTAATATGGTATGTGCTGACTCCCTAGAACTACCTATCGGCTGAATCTCCTCAGCTCCATAATCTCTTAATCCAAAACCAAAGCCAGATGTGTTCAGAATGTAGAGTTTTGAGGGTTTTAGGAAGGAAATGCTGTGTATGTATATCACGTACTACTCATGCTCCCAGTGAAGTCAGGAACAGCACCCATAAGAAAACACATCCATCAAGAGTCTGCAGTGAAATGCAGGAATATTCACACTAAGTGGGGCAGAGAGTACGCGTAGCATCACATCAGCGCGGCTCAGGTTTTGGCACCGAATGTATGACGAGCCCACTCCATTTCAGAGGCGCCCTCTGGGGCTTCCCAGTCGTGGCTGGGAGCTGGGTGCCTGCATTACTGTCCTCATTTCATGTGCAGGGACCCGAGGCTCAGGAAGGTCAACAAACTTGCTCAAGTTCACGCAAGCCGAGGAGAGGCAGGCTTTGGAACCTTGCTTCTCTGGCCCGAAGCCTGCATGGGGCTTCACGCACGTGCACAAGCCCATCCCGAAACCCTGAAAAGGCTACTAGGGTGCAGACTGGGAAGCAGCAGGCCTGAGGGAGGGTCTGTGATCCTGCATTTCCGAGGCACGTGTAAAGGTGCCGCTGATGGAGTCGTCCTCTGTGGAAGAAGTGAGCTGCTTCCACTAAACCCCAGGCTCTCAGCCCTGGCTGACACTGGGTGTCAGCATCCCCTCGGGACTCTACAAAGATAACCATTAAATCTGATTTCTGGGGTCTTAACTGGCTGAAATCATCTGAAGTTGGGTCTCCAGCTTCTGTGCTTCTCTCTAATAATTGTAATGTGCAGCCGGGATTCAGAACCACTGACATGAAAGCATTAAGAGAAAAGAAATCAACGCTAAAGCAAGACCCGTGAGAAGGCAGCCCGCAAGCCCTGTCAGGAGCTGCAGCGCAGTCCCCGTGCTCCGCCAGGGGGTCTGGGAGGCTTCCGCCAGTGACCAGGAACTGAGACTAAATGCCTTAGGGATGGAGTATCCCAGCCATCTCTGGCTCTGTGGGCATCCCCCTTCCCCACGAAACCACTGAAACCCGAGACTCACCACACCAAAGGCCAAGTCCTACCGGACGGCCACGCACCAGCACGAAACAAGGAGGTGCCACTGCCTGCCAGCTGACAGAAACAAATACTTACTAGAAGACTATGTGAAAAGAACTTCTAACTTTTGTGCCATGGCTACACGACGGTATGAACTGATGAACTGAGTGGAATCTGCACACATCCATCAAGCTGTGGATTTTAAGTTATGCTCACTGAATCCTCAGATCGAAAGGGACGTTAGAGGTCAAGCAGCCTGCTCTTCCCACAGATGTCTGCCGGCCTCCACTGAACACGCCCATCAAGAAGGACCAGGAACAGGGGTGCCTGGGTGGCTCAGTCAGTTAAGTATCTGACTTCGGCTCAGGTCATGATCTCATGGTTCGTGAGTTCAAGCTTCACACGGGGCTCTGTGCTGACAGCTCAGAGCCTGGAGCCTGCTTCCGATTCTGTGTGTCCCTCTCTCTCTGTCCCTCCCCCCACTCACACTGTGCCTCTCCCTCTCAAAAATGAATAAACATTAAAAAAAAAAAAAAAAAAGGAGGACCAGGAACAGGCCTTCCACAATGCAAATGTGCCCCCTAATGCCACCTGAACTCAAATTCTGCTTCCAAAATTCTAAGTCAGCCACCATCTTCCACTGCCACTATAGGGCCATTTCTGGTACGACACGAATGTGTTCCAGCCAGCAACACCCCATCAGTTCTCTGGAGAGGCTAGTTTGGTAAAATCCCTCATGAAAACTGAACAAGAGTCCTATTCCAACTGGAGCATTAGCTTGCCGACTTACTCACTCATCCTGTAACCTGCACATACACGCATCCCCCCACCCCCGCTTTGGGTTCTATTGCTTTGCAGGCCATACAGGGATCCTCGGGACTGCCACCACCTAGATTTCAATAGACCAGAGAGTAGTTGCCTGGAGCCTTGGGACCACAACCCCAAACCGAGAAGGAGCCGACCTTCACTGCCAAGGATCCAGAAAGCAGGGAATCAAACCAAAGAGGATTATTCTCAAGCCTTAAGATCTAACGGAATTTGCCTTGCTAAGTTGTGGAAGTGCTTTGGACCTGCCATCCGGTCCTTCTTTCCTAGTTCTCGCTTTTGGAGCAGGAACAGCTATCCTGTGCCTGCCCCCACCATTGTACTTTGGAAGTGGTTTCACAGGTTCACAGCTGAACAGGAATTTTGTCTCAAGGTGAATCATACCTCGAGTCTCACCCACATTTGATTTAGATGACATCTAGGTAAAACTTTGGACTTTAGAGGTTATAACTGGGACTAACAGACTTTTGGGCTGTTGAGATGGAATGCGTATATTCTGCATGTTAGAAGGACATGAATTTGAGGGGTGGGGGGCAAAATACTACATATGGTCTGAATTATGCCCCCTCAAAATTCATATGGCAGAACTCTAACCCCTACTATGGTGGCATCTGGAGATGGGCCTATGGGAGGTAATTACGGGCTCTAATAAGAAGAGACAGTAGAGGGGCGTCTGAGTGGCTCAGTTGGTTAAGCATCCGACTTCAGCTCAGGTCATGATCCCGCGGTTATGGAGTTCAAACCCCTCATCGGGCTCTGTGCTGACAGCTCAGAGCCTGGAGCCTGCTTCCGATTCTGGGTCTTCCTCTCTCTACCCCTCCCGTGCTCTCTCTCTCTCTCAAGTATAAATAAATAAACACTAGAAGAGACAGAAGAGAGCATGCTTCCTGTCACCCTCTCCCCACCATGTGAGGACACAGTCAAATGGCAACCATCTGCAAGCCAGAAGAGAGCCCTCACCGGAAACTGAACTGGCCTGCACCTCATCTTGGGCTTTGAGCCTCCAGAACTCTGAGAGATAAATTCCTTTGTACCAGCCTGTGGTACTTTGTTATGACAGCCTGAGCTGGTTAATACATGCCTCTTTCATAAAGTATAATGTTCTAGATTGAAACGCACAGTCTGAATTTTTTGAGAACACAGAGAATGTCTCACTTAGTATCATGCACGCATATCTACCTAGCATGACTGGCATCCATGAAATCTCTATAAAAGTTTGCGGCACTAAACTGACTTTGGTCAGTGTTCATTTATATGTTGCTCTTCCTTATACGTATACTTAACAAAAACGTGCAGAAAAATACCGACCACCTAAATACCCGCTGAAACAGTCAATGTCTGATGGACATATCCTCTATCTTCTCTTTTCCAGGTTGAAAACTGCAAGTTCCTTTAACCTTAAATACCATCTTTTGTGTTTCTGGTGAATTTTTTAAAGCTGATTATTTTACCTTCACAACAGCCATGACACCATTATCCCTATCTGCCATGAAAGGAGATAGGGGTTTCAAAGGTTGAACTTGCTCAGGGTCTCAAAGGCTGGTGGGGCCTAGCCTGCAGGCCCCCGACTCCTACGTAAATCTCTTCCCTCCACCGCAGGGAGGCCACCAGCTCTACCCAAACTTTCCAGCCCCTGGCTGCCAACAAGTACTCTTCCTGCCTTCTCCCATTCTATGTAATTTAGAAACTTTCACATTTGTAGTGTTACACTTAGAAGAACAGAATGTCAAAGTTTTAAGAGACTTTTACTATATGCAGAATTGGGACCTCTATGAAGAGGCCTCACAGACAACTGTTTCAGGTGAAATATATAAGTGACTAAAACCTGATGCAGTTCCCAAGAACCGTAAGACAAAAAGCGAGGGTAACTATCTTAATTCACCTTAACACAAAGAAATGCCTCGTTTACATGAACCAGGACAGGGGAGCCAGACAACATGAACAACTGTGTGAAATGCCGCTGTCCTGTCCCCATCCTCCCTGTCTCGGTTTCCACCCTCCCCCGTCCTCTAGTTTCATTACCCTTCTTCAGCCCCTATGCTGGTCACCCCCAGGCCACAGTCACCACATATGGTGTAGAGAATCCTGGAGGTAATGGTGAATGAAAAAGGTAAAGCAGCAACCCCAAAGATTTGCAGAGAGTAATCATTCTTTCCTTGATGATATGCCAGAAGTCAGCACACTTACAGAGTTCATAAAAAGAACAGAATGAGGAATGGGCGTGCCCGCGCGTGTGTGTGTGTGTGTATAAAACTTGACTGCTGTAGGGAGGGAGACAAAACATAAGAGACTGTTAAATATGGAGAGCAAACAGAGGGTTACTGGAGGGGTTGTGGGAGGGGGGATGGGCTAAATGGGTAAGGGGCAGGAAGGAATCTACTCCTGAAATCGTTGTACTATATGCTAATTAATTTGGATATAAATTTTTAAAAAATAAATTAAAAAAAAATTTGACCGCTGTAAAAGTGCTCAGACCATCTAGACCACAGGCTCTTGACCTCAGGCATGACAGAAGGGGACTCAGGAACTCCCAGGACTCCCTGAAATTTCACGCACCTGTCACTCCTGTGTATCACCCATAAAGATGCTGACTCTCTTCATTCATGCCTACTTTGGACAGGAGGTCAGATGCCCAGCAGTGACGGGTGTTGAGGAACAAAGGCGCAGTAAGCTTGGGAAGCTCACCTGGAAGCCGGCCTCCTGGCCAGGGGTACTGGAATCACAACCCTGTAGCAGGCGGGGCTCTGGGGGCTCTGGGAGCTCCGGTGCGGGTGCGGGTGCAGGCAGAGGGCGCGTGGGGGAACACGACACGACTCGCACAGCTCCTCCCTCTCCACCCTCATCAGCCCCCATACAGAGGCAGATTTCTTGTTTCATTATTTAAATTCACTCTCACTCTTCTATGACCTCATCACATTTGCTTGCTCAAATAGTGTTGCAACAATCAGCTGAGAAAGGCTGAGAAAGCACAGTTTACAGAAAATGAGATTTCAATGTTACAACTAACGCATACACACCTCCTCACATGCTGTCAAATTATCCCACACTTTTCTACATAAACAGCCGTAACTTAATTCTAATAAGTCTCTAGGGGTTTTACTAGAATGATCTAGGGTGAACAACAGGAAATTTAGGATATGTAGGCTTACTAATATTTTCTCAATGAAGCTTTTTTTAAGAACAGAGAGAGATATGGGGCACCTGGGTGGCTCAGTCAGTTGAGCATCTGATTTTGGCTCAGGTCATGATCTCGCGGTTCGTGAGTTTGAGCCCCGTGTTGGGCTCTGTGCTGACAGCTCAGAGCCTGAAGCTGCTTCAGATTCTGTCTCTCCCTCTCTCTCTCTGCCCCTCCCCCACTTATGCTCTATCTCTCTCTGTCTCTCACAACTAAACGTTAAAATATTAAAAAAAAAAAAAAAGAACCGAGAGAGATATAAGCTTAAACTCCATAATACTCTTCAAAATGAAAGTGAATTTTCTAGTAATTTTTAAGACGAATGAATAGGAAGGGAAAATATATAGACCCAAAGTTGTACTTGAAAAACTGACAGATGATCAAGGATTCCTGCTGATTAAGTAAATAAAACATACTTTTTAAATGTTTGTGTGTGTGGTTATTTTTTAATTTATTTGAGAGAGGGTGAGTGTGAGTGTGGGAGGGACAAAGAGAAAGAGGGAGAGAGAGAATTCCAAGCAGGCTCCACGCTATCAGCTTAGAGCCCAACGTGGGGCTCAAACCCACGAACCATGAGATCATGAGCTGAGGTGAAGTCACGAGTTGGACACTTAACCAACTGAGCCACCCAGGTGCTCCAAACATATATTTTACTACATTTTATGAATTACCATTTTATGAATGGGTGTATTTCAAAATTTTATTCATGAATTCTTGGTTCAGAAGACAGAATGCATTTTCTCACAGAAAACAGGTAACACAGCAGTTGGGGTTTCCATTTTAGCCCACAAAAGCCTGTCTTATGAAGCATCCACAACATACACTGTTGATAGCACTGGAATCAAACCACAACATGTGCAGTGGGTTAAAGATGGCCACAAACAGACACTCCTTTCAACAAGAGATAAGCAATGTGTCTCTTCTCCCTAAACCTGGGAGTACCTCGCAGGTTCTTCGATCAACAGAACATAGTAGGAATAACACTAACACTAATCTGTCAGCCTCTGCTTCCTCTCCTAAAAAACTCATTGTAGGAATCCTAGGCTGTCATGTAAGAAATCCGACCACCCTAGCAGAGAGGCCATCTGCAGAGGCCCTGACAGTACGTGGAAAGGAAGAACCACTAAAAGCTGGCCTTCCAACCATCCAGTCATGGGAGCATAGCCATGCTGGACCTCCACACCAGACGCCAGATAAACACCAGTGAGTGACCTTGGCTAATGCCACACAGAGCAGAAGAATCACCCAGCTGAACCCTGCCTGATCAACCCACGGAACCATAAGATCTAATAACAGATTACTGCTGGTTTAGGTCACTAATACTTAGGGCAGTTTGTTATTCAACTATCATTATCTGGAACAATCTGTGGCTTTTTCACAAAGCGACAGGCACATCTCTCTCTTGTCCTGGCATCAGGAATAGTGTCCCCTCCTTCATTCTCCACTGGTAGACACAGAGTTATGGTGGTAGTATCAGCCAGGATTTTCCCAGTGATAAGCTATGATGGGCAGCCTTGTATTGTGGAGGTATGTGGCATGATCATCGTCATCCTGTCTGCCTGAAAACTCTCCTAAATTTTTCTATACATGGAAGAGAGGACAGGTTTCAAAATTCTGAAGAAGCCTGATGTCCAGTCAAAATGCAGTTGGTAACCTGATACAAAAGCCAGACAAAGATACCACAAAAAAACTAAAAACCCATATCCCTTATGAATATAGATGTAAAAACCTCAACAAAATAGGAGCAAATCACATATAACAAGACATTAAGATGATTATACACTGGGACAAAGTGAGATTTATCCCAGGAAAGCAAAGGTAGTTCAACATGCAGAAATCTATTAACGTAAAACACCACACTCAGAATAAAGAGGGAAAAAACCCACATGATCCTACCAATAGAAACATAGAAAGCATCTGACAAAATTCAGCATCCTTTCATGATGAAATGCTCAGCCAACTATGAATTGAAGAGAATGTCCTTAAAATGAAAAGGGCATTTCTTTAAAACAAAAACAAAAACAAAATAAAACCCACACCTAACTTCATAATCGATGGTGAAAGATTGTATGTAAACTTTCCCCTAATACCAGGAACGAGATAAGGGTGTCTGCTTTCACTACTGTTATTCAACACTCTAGTAAAAGTGCTAGCCAGAGCAATTAGGCAAGGAAAAGGAAATAAAAGGATAAAAGGAAAGAAAAAGATAAACGATATTTGTACATGACATGATTCTATATATAGAAAATCTATATACATAGAAAACCCCCCTGGGGTACCTGAGTGGCTTGGTTAAGTGTCCGACTCCTGGTTTCGGCTCAGGTCATGATCTCACAGTTCTTGGGTTCCAGCCCCGCATCGGGCTCTGCACTGACAGCACACAGCCTGCTTGGGATTCACTGTCTCTGTCTGTCTGTCTGTCTGTCTCTCTCTCTGTCCCTCCCCTGCTTGCTCATTCTCTCTCTCTCACAATAAACAAACATTAAAAACACTTTAAAAAAAATCCCCAAAACTACTAGAAAAATAATAACCAAATTCAGCAAAGTCTGGGTATATGGTCACCACACGAAAATCGATTGTGTTTTTATACACTAGCAATGAAAAATCTTAAAATTAAGGAAACAATTCTGTGTACAATAACACCCAAAAGAACAAAATACCTGGGAATAAATTTAACCAAGGAGGTAGATTTATACATTGACACTACAAAATCTTGCTAAAAGAAATTAAAGATGTAAATAAGTAGAAAGACACCCACAGTCATGGATTCGAACACTTAGCAGTGTTACAATGGCAACTCCCCAAAACAGAGTCAATGCAATCCCTATCAAAATTCCAACGACCTCTTTTTGCAGCGAGAGAAAAACTGATTCCCAAATTAACATGAAGCTGCAAGGGGTCTCAAGTAGCTAAAGCAATAATGAAAAAGAAAAAGAAAATTGAAAGACTCATACTTCTCTTACTACTTCAAAACTTTCTACAAAGCTACAGTATTCAGAACAGTGTGCCACTGGCAAAAGGAAAGACATACAGACTGATAAAACAGAACTGAGAGTTGAAAAATAGATTCAAACATCTATGGCCAGCTGATTTCCAACAAAGGTACCAAGACCATCTAATGAGGAAAGAACAGTCTCTTCAACAAATGGTGCTGAGACAAGTGTATAACCACATACAAAAGAATGAAGTGGGACTCCCACTTCACTTCATATACAAATATTAACTCAAAATGGATGGATTAAAGACCTAAATGTAAGAGTCAAAACTATATAACATAGGGGTAAATCCTCATGACCTCAGATTTGTCCATGGATTCTCATATTTGATACCAAAAGCACAAGCAACAGAAAGAAAAGAAATGGATCAACTGGAATTAACAAAAGTAAGAATTTCTGTGCACCAAAGGACCTTATTAAGAATCTGAAAAAAAGACCTACAGAATGGGAGGAAATATTTGTCAACCACATATTTACTAAGGGTTTAATATTCAAAATACATAAAGAACTCCTGGGGCACCTGTGCAGCTCAGTTGGTTGAGCATCCGGCTCTTGATCTCCACTCAGGTCATGATCTTGTGATCTATGAGATCAAGCCCCATGTCCAGCTCTGTGCTAACGGTGCAGCGCCTGCCTGGGATTCTCTCTCACCCCACCCCTCCCCCACTCACTCACTCACTCACTCACTCACACACACATACACACACACTCTCTCTCTCTCTCAAAAATGAAACAGATTAAGTATATATGTATGTGTGTGTATGTGTACATATATATATATATATACGTACACATGTGTATACATATGTACGTATGTGTGTATATGTATATATATATACACAAACATACACGTGTGTGTGTGTGTGTATATATATATATATATATATATATATATACACACACATATATATAACTCTTACAATTCAACAACAAAAAGATAAACAACCCAATTAAAACATGAGCAAAGGGCTTAAGTGCACATCACTCCAAAAAAGATATAAATTAAAAGATGTTCAGTATCACTGAAGATACTACTTTATATCCACTAGACTAGCTTAGATAGATAAATGTTGCAATGATGTACAGAAATTGGAACCCTAGGACATCTGTGGTGGGAATAAGTTAAACACAGAATTATTACCATATGACCTAGCGATTCCATTCCTAGGTATTTCACCCAAGAGAAATGAAAACACATGTCTACACAGAAACTTACACAAATTATTCATCATAGCCAAAAGAGGAAAACAATCCAAATGTCCATCGGTGGATGAATGGATAACTAACTTGTGATATATACACAGGATGGAATATTATTCAGCCATAAAAAGGAACAAAACACTTATACATGCTATAATTTAGATACACCTCAAAAACCAAGTGAAAGAAGCTAGACATTAAAGGTCACCTGTTGTATGACTCCTTTTATATGAAATGGCTAGAACAGGCAAATCCATAGAGACAGGAAGCAGATGAGAGGTTACCAGGGGTTGGGAGGAAGACAGAATAAGGAATGATCACTTAATGCATAAGGTTTTTTTATGGGATGCTGAAAAAGGTTTGAAATTAGAGAGAGCTGGTGGTTGCACAACATTGTGAATATGCTAAATACCACGGAAATGTACACTCTAAAACGGTTAATTGTATGTTAATGTGAATTTTGCCTCAATAAAAGAAAATGTGGTTAGGCTACAGTGTACTGATTCATCCATACAAATACCTGAGTACCTACCACACTACAGGCACTCTCCTAGTACACGGGTTAAGATGATGAACAAAACTTTTCTGTTACAAATTTAAAAAGCAAGGTAAGAGACTAGAGAGTGAGTGTGGACTATTTTAATTGGGGTGTTCAGGGAAGACCTCCTGAAAGAAGTGACATTTGAACAGAGATGAGAACGAACTGAAGAACATTATTCTGCTAAATAACAGACAAAATAATCTTCTGAAATTAAAACATAAATTTTAATTTATCAAAAATCATCACAGGCAAAAAATTCCTTTTCTACAAATCATTTTACTCTTCATTACGAGTAATTTCTTTATGGTCCAGTAACACACTGCTTCTACACTTACCTGCAGGGTAGTCTCCCAGGGCCAAGCCACACTCCCAAGACAGCCTGTCATTCCCCTTGCTAACAAGGCAGGTTTTCCCTTTAGGAAATCACTCAGGAAAGGAAAGAGGGAAAGGAATTAGCACTTATGATATGCTGGGTTCTCACATTCACTCACATTCTCACTTCTATTCCTCACAATTACCTTTCCATGGCTGAGAAAAATTAAGGTTCACAAAGGATAAGTAAGCTAAACGAAGGACCAGAATTCAAATCAGGCCTGATTTCAGACCCATACTCCTCCCACACATAAATGTCTCATTGTTACTGAGCGCATCTTAGGCCACACCGAAAATATGATGAAGTGACCCTGTCCTTGAGAAGCTTGTCATCTCAACACTAGAGACACATCCAAGATGCACCAGAACATCCCTCAACCTGAAGAAGGCAGAACAGGCTCCAGGAACATGAGGCCCCTGCTATCCAATACCATGGCATGCACCCAAGAAGTCTAACTCATGTTAAGAACTAAGGAATCTACCCTGTATCACTCCAGGAACCTGACCCTGTGGCCTTGGGGCCTAGATGTGTGCCAGTATTCACAACCCTTCCTGGAGCAGGTACAGATAGATGTCCATGAAACAAGCCTCCCCCCCTCAACCCAGCCATCACTGACCCTTCCCAGTTCTGTGTTCAAAACTTTACAGTGGCTCTAGCAGAAGAGCCACTTAAAATCTTCTCCAAAAGAGTCAACAACATCATTTCCTCGCTAATTGTGGAGAAGGCTTCTTTGCCTTTAACTTATATTCCCGTAAGTAATCCGTCGTCATAATTAAATTCCAGATGAATGGGTAGAAATTTGACTGTGCTGGACTGCAAGCGTTATGCTCTCTACAGAGTGACCAGGCACCGGGGACTTGTTCACCACTAACAAGCTAATGCTTGTAAAACCTTATAAAAACATAATGACTAAACACTATCATTATTACTTGACTATCCGTTTAAATGTAAATTAAGAGAGGGAAAGGGGAAAGAAAACACATTAGTAAATCAGGTTTGGGACTGCTACTCAGCAAGATGTAAGCAACATCTGAACCACAGGGGTAAAGAACATCTTAACTGAATTTGTTAAAGGATACTGAATGTAATGTTGCTGCTATAAGAAAATAACTCAAAACAGAAAGAAGAAATGGAGGGAATACCAGCTAGAAAAATGAGTCAATGAAGGCAAAACAGATGTTAGAAGGAAAGGCTACAAGAAAAACATATGCTGGAAAAATACATAATTTATTTAAAAAGTACTATTTAGGGGCGCCTGGGTGGCGCAGTCGGTTAAGCGTCCGACTTCAGCCAGGTCACGATCTCGCGGTCCGTGAGTTCGAGCCCCGCGTCAGGCTCTGGGCTGACAGCTCAGAGCCTGGAGCCTGTTTCTGATTCTGTGTCTCCCTCTCTCTCTGCCCCTCCCCCGTTCATGCTCTGTCTCTCTCTGTCCCAAAAAAATAAATAAATAAACGCTGAAAAAAAAATTTTTTTTAAAGTACTATTTACCAGCAAAACTAAAACGTTAAAATCTGAAAGCAAGACTAAAAAGTCTAGAATGTGAACAAAATCCAAAACAGGACTGTAACTCAGCTTAAACTGACCACGCGGCACAGTAATGAAAACAGGAACTCTGGAGTCCAACAGGCCTATCGCTCTTCACTGTTCTCATCTGTAAAATGGGAATAACTCTTACTCCAAGTTAGGCTGGCACAGAGGTGACACCCAAAGGCAGCCAGTGCCCTGTTCCCGATCACTCTCCCCAACACAGCCACAGGGAGCGCCTTCAGACTCTGACACGCAACTCTGCCAGCCACTGCCTCCCTTTCTCTTCTGCGAGCTTGCTGATGGTCGTCCTCCCTGGGAAACACCTCCTAACCCCACAGTCCAAGTGACACGGCATCCCCCCCCCCCCCCACTCTCTCAGCACCTCCGTTCTACCCGCACAGGGCCTACCCAGTGGCTTTTCCGGCTCACCATCTTCCATAAGCTCCTCGAGGATGGTGATCAGACAGCAGTTTACTTGACTACTCAGCTTTGACAGCTAGCACAGCTCCTGAGTAGGCTCTCAAAAATGTGTGCTGATCAAATAAGTCTCAATTATCCCAAGTCAGAATAGAGACCAAGCAGCTTCCCTGGGGGAAAATCTTGAAAAGTACAACATATAAGGAAAAAATCTGTACTCTGGGTGAATAGTCCATGCTTTGCCATTATCCAACTTGGGACAGTTATTCAGCCAAACATTCCGAGCCTCTCATATAAAAAAAGAGAGAATTCAACTAGAAAGTCTCCGTGGTCCCTACCACAGGCAAGGGCATATTATGTCTACATTCTAAGACTTGAACATTCTTACTCTACTACATCTTGATTCTCTATGTTAACATCGTAGAATGCTTTATTGTCCATTTCACTCCTAACAAGCACGTGATGTGCATGGTGCTTTCTGCCTCATTTTGCAGATGGGGAAAGCAATTCAGACAGAACCAATAGCCTGACCAAGTAGAGAGAGCAGGACTGGCATTCAGATATTTAAAGCTGGTGCCTTCCATCATCTGCACCCTCCTCAAGCTGGGGAATGGACAGCTCCAGGGACACATGGTAGAATGCCAAGGGAGCCCTCAGGGGTCCTAGGGAAGCCAAGGACAAACAAAATGCATCTTTTGGAGAATTAACTGTACTCAAAAATGTGGGAGACAAAGTGTGTTTATATTTCAAAAAAAATCAGACATATTACTGAGTACAATGTGAAATTTGTATTAAAACTTAAGATAAAGGGGCGCCTTGCTGGCTCAGTTGTAAAGCATGTGACTCTAGATCTCAGGATTGTGAGTTCAAGCCCCATGTTAGGTGTAGAAATTACTTAAGAAATAAAAAATAGGGGCGTCTGGGTGGCTCAGTCAGTTAAGCGTCCAACTCTTGGTTTTGGCTCAGGATCATGGGTTCGAGCCCCACATCAGGCTCTGCGCTGGGTGTGGAGCCTGCTTGGGATTCTCTCTCCCTCTCTCTCTGCTCCTCCCCTGTCCATGCTGTCTCTCTCTCTCTCTCTCTCTCTCTCTCTCTCCCTCTCTCTCTCTCTCAAAATAAGTAAAATAAACTTTAAAAAATAAAAAAAGCAAAAATAAATAATAAATCTTTTTTAGAATTTTTAAATAAAACTTACCGGGCCTTAGAGACTTGCAACATACTACACTAAAGCCATGCCATGCCCTTTCCCACACAGAAAAGCCATCTGAAACCAGAACACTTAATTTACCCTATAATAACATCTCAAACATCAGGCTATATTAATCCAAAAAGGATAGAATTTAATTTCTAGAATAAAGTTGTGACTTCGGGGCATTACTGGGCAGGGAAGGACAAGAACTAGTTGCCCTGTTCTTCCTTTCTAAGTCATTAAAAGCACCCAAGAAAGGTACCGTGTCAAAGGAAGTCTCCCGTCATACAAGCCTCTTAATGCCGTAAAACAGGGAGAAGACGGGGGTGGGCGCAGGGGCACAGCCAAGGGAGGCAGCTACAAGGCACACCGGACTGCAAGTCTATCAGCGAAACCATGTGGAATTGTGTGGGCCTCTGGGGTGGCTCTCCTCTCTCCCAAACTTGCAGTTCTGGACATGAACACTGACAGGAGAGGTCTAATGGGAACCTCATTACCTACAGTGTATGCAGGCCTCCTACTGGGCATTAACCTTCCAGAGTACAAAGCTGGTCTCTGGAAACCTTCACTACAATTCTCATGACTCCTGGAGACTCAGGTTTTACCACTCTGGTACTACTAGTGTCCTGAAAACTTTATTATTCCACTTGGTTAATTGATTTAGCTTTTCTCTCCACTCAAAGAAACCAAGTTTCCAATAAACATGCTTTGGGGTTTTGCCATAGAATCAGTGTTTAAATTGGAAAGAAAATCAGAATATCAGAACAGCATGCCTGATATCTTTCTTGGTAGAATGGCCTTATAAAAAGTTACCCAATAACCTGCATTAAAAAATATATACGGGGTGTCTGGGTGGCTCAGTCGGTTGAGCATCGGACTCCCGATTTCGGCTCGGGTCGTGATCTCACAGCATATGAGATCAAACCCCGCACTGGGCTCTGCATTGACAGCGCGGAGCCTGCTGGGGTTCTCTCCCCCACCCCCTCTGCCCCTTCCCACTCGCTTTCTCTCTCTCCCTCAAAATAAATAAGCATAAAAAAAAAAGCCTTTAAAAAAGATACATGTATAAGGGCACCTGGGTAGCTCAGTCAGTTGAGTGTCCAACTTTGGTGCAGGTCATGATCTCATGGTTCATGAGTTCAAGCCCCACACTGGGGGCTCGCTGCTGTCAGCGCAGAGTCCGCTTCAGATCCTCTGTCCCTCTCTCTGCCCCTCCCCCACCAAAAATAATTAATAAATTAATTAAATTTATAATAAATTTAATAAATTAAAAAATAAATTAAAAACATTAGAAAAAAATATATATATACACACACAGAGTTAAAACCTGCATGCAGCAAGCCCTGGAAAAATGTAAATCATGAAATGAAATTATAGGACCCAATTTTTTATTTCTTGAGAATTAAAAAGATTTAGGTCATTTCAGCACAGATGACAGAGCAGTAGGTTGGGGGAGGCGGTCCTGAGGGAGGTGCTTTTTAACATTTCCACCCCTCCCCTCACCACCACTTCTTGAGCCTTTCTACCTACAGGGAGAAACAGTAGAGACAGCAAAGTGCTGCCACTCACCGCTCCGTTCCCCAGTGCAGACCAGGCCCTTGCAGTGTAGAACGCCGGTTCCCCGGGGTCACAAAGGGCCTGGTAAGAGCGGGAGGACAACACTGGAAACACTACAATTGGAACCCCGCAGACCAGTGGCACCGCCAGCACTGTATCTACTGGAGGACGGCAAATTGTCAGATCTCCTCTTACCGAAACACAGCAGGGTATGGAGAAATCCCCTTCCTGCCATCCTCAGGGCCCTGCAAGAGGCCCAGAGACCTCGCTCATGCTGGGACTCAACACCCACCTCCCAGAAGCCTTCCCGGACTACACCCCCCCCCCCCCCAACTACCCACAGCCGGCCAAGAGCTTCCCCTTTCCCGGATTTCCACCATACTCTCAGTCTTCCACACAATTCACTAACTCATTTTATGACTACTTGGTTTTATGACTACTTAGGTGGGTCTTGGCTCTCCAGCCGAGCGCCTGCTCCCTGAGGGCAGGGTGGTAAAATTCCACCTTTCCACGCCCTTCCTGCCACAAGCTTCAGTCCAGGTGCTGTGGTGGTCCCATACCCTTGGTTTCTGGCATCTCCCTTCCCCGTGCACAGGGGCAGACTTCTGCAGCCCAGGCTCTTCAAGGCGGGTGCCGAATCTCACTCATCCTAGCTCTGTAACAAGAACATTACGGGAGCTCAAGGCACATTAACTGAACATTAGGTTAGATGAGAAAAAGATTCCCAACTCCCAGTTAATGATCCACTTATCTCAAGGAATACAGAATTCAGCAAGAGATTCCCACCTCATTTTTAGAGTTGTGAGAAACCAACAATCACCTACGTTTTCAATATCTCACTACCCGCCAGCCTCAGCCCAAGGTGTCTGCACAGGGAGGAAAAAAAAAAATCCCATCCAAAAAAATTTTTACTGCTTAATGATAAAAAAAAAAAAAAAAACAAACAAAAAACACCTCACCTCCTCCTTCCTAGGTTGGTTAGCCCCCCCCCCAATCATCTACAATACTGTTGTGCAAAAAAACAATTTAAAAAAAAAAAAGCTCCTTAAAATGAGAAAGGCGTTTTGTATTTTTTAGTTAATAATGAATGATGGGTATCACACAAGCACATGTAGTTTTCTGACATTTTTCCTTTCTTTTTTTTTTTAATGCTTATTTATTTGAGACAGAGAGAGATAGAGTATAAGCAGTGGATGGGGCCAAGAGAGAGGGAGACACAGAATCCCAGGCAGGCTTCAGGCTCTGAGCTGTCAGCACAGAGCTCAACACCGGGCTTAAACTTGTGAACCGCGAGATCATGACCTGAGCTGAAGTCGGACACTTAACCGACTGAGCGAGCCACCCAGGCGCCCCTGACATTTTTCCTTTATGTTTAAAACTACACTTTCTTCTATTTCTTTTAGCTCCTTTGGACCCAAAGCCTCCTGCTGTGATGCAAGTGGCACCCACCCCCATTCACCTCTCTACTGCCCTCCTGCCCCGGGGCATCTGGCCTCTCCCTGTGGTTGCACTCCTCCCACTCAGAATAAGCCTAAGCATCACCTCCACGGTTAGGCCTCAACTGCCTCTCTCTGGTCACCTTCCAGGTCCACTGGCCTCACTTCACTTCCTTCCTTCCCACTCTACAGCTCTCTTCCCAGTTTGTCTCTGCAGGTGAAGTCAACATGATGATTCTCCCTCCATTCCCCCCAAATAGTGTTTCTTCCTCTATGAACACTCGTGAAGAAGCACACGAGGGGTCCAGATTCTATGGAATCAACACAGGAGGCCTTGGTCACAAGACGTCTCCTCTACCAAGTTAAGAGTTCTTAAACTGACCCGTGCAAGGAAACTCAGCTATTGCATCATACTTGATAGTTAAGATCACTTGCTGTTTGGAGAGTCCTGCTATATGGAGATGAGAAAATAGAGATGGGCAAATTTAACGCAATTTCCTTTGTTTGCTTGAGCCAGCTTAGACTTGCAACACCACGGTGACTGTTTTATCTTTCTGAAAGTGCAGCTTTAACATCATAGAGAAGGACTTTAAGAGAGTGATAAATCATTCTCCTCCTCCGTTCATTAGCACAGCTATCCTGACAGTACCCCAGAAAGGCCTCTCTCAGGTTTGCACAGTGAAAAAATAAAGGGATTTTAGCCAGGGTGTTTACAGAATCAAAATCCCAAACACAGGGGAAAACAGCAAGCAGCAGCCCAGATGTTTCAGTGGAACGAAGGACTTTCTTCAAGGCACCAACAAGAGTAAGAATATTTTGACGGTATTAACAGAAGCAACTGACCATGCTATTGCCTGTTTCCAGAGGAATGTCTTTACACCCTTCTCACTGAGTGAGGCCATCTTATTAAATCCAAAATGCATGGATAGAATCCAAGCAAAATAACTGGTCGTCTTTCCCCTCACAGAAAAATTCACATGAATGTCTTTAAAAAAAAAAAAAAAAAAAAAAAAAAGCTGGAATTCTCCCTGCCAGTTCTCTCCGCTTTCCTGGCTTCTGCATTGTGACAGCTGGAACAGATGGCGTCTGGGTGAGACACCTTAACGTCTTAAACCTCATGCGTGATAAGGGCCCATTTGAACCAGTGATGCTAGAGTCCCAGGTCTGTCAGGGTTTGTCATGAGCCCCTACTCACAGGGATTTCCAATCTTGTCTGCTATTTTCTGATTTTCCTACTAACAAGGCTTATCTTGCTTGGCCAAAGAATTCTTCGTCTATAGACTAATTCTAAATAATACAGTCACAACAGAGTAAAAAAAAGCAAATATCCCCTTGCGCTTGAAAAACGACTGGCTATGCACTATTTTGCCAGACATCCTACACATGATGCAGTCTTTTTAACAGGCCATTTTCAAAGATGTGAAAGACACGCGCAGATTTTAGCACCGACCGATGGTCCGCCTGGTCATTTCTTTCAATAAGAATTTTAGAGCCATATAGAAGGTTACAGAAAACGTTTCCAAACGCTTCACCAGTGTGCATTCACGACAAATGCCAGGGGAAAAAAAAAAAAATTATGGCTCCTCCTCTGTTGTATGCTGTGAATGTAAATTAAGAAGCGGTAAGGTAACGCTCAACACAGCCTTTATGACTCCACAAAAATAAATGAACACACACACACACACACACACACACACACGCTCACACACCCCCATCTCCTTCTGAAATCTGATTCAGAGCTTCATAGGAAAAACGTGAAATAAAACTGTTTTCTTCAACGGAGCATTAGCTGAAGGGTTGTTAAATTTCAAAGCACGTCCACGACAGTTCATCCATTTCCCTTTTGTTTACAGGTTTGCAAATTAAGGGTAAAGAACATTCCACACAGAATTCTCTCTACAGGTCTCAATATTAAATAGATGTCCCCAAATGGGGTGACGGCGTGAAAACGTGGCAAAGCGTACGTGAGCGATAGCCTGGCGCCTCGAGATGAAATTTTAAATACCGTGGCAGGCATCCTTTCCATTTTTTGCACCTCTGGGAGCCCGGTCTGACCTTTACTATGAATCAAAGGTGGAATGTGTGCATTTTGCCCCGAACTGGATCCCAGTACCGCCTGCCTTCGAGGCCACTGCAGCTCCCCGATTATGAATCAGTCAGAGGTTCATCTGCAGAGGAATGACTCAGTATAAACTTTTAAATAAGGGCTTCAGAAGCCCCCCCACCCCCGGCCGGCAGCCCGGGGGGCGGGGGGACCCCTCGGTGGATGCAGACCCGCAGCCGGCGCGCCCCCCCCCCCTCCGCCCCCGCCGCCAGAACACACGGCCTCGCGGGGGATGCCGGCTGTCCCCACCCCGCGGGGCTCGCGTCCCCGGGAGGCCTCGGCACCCCGTTTCCTGAAAAGCTGCGGGCACCCCGGCCCGCGGGCCCCGGGCCCGGCCTCGAGGACAAAGTTTTCCGAAGTTGAGGCGCTCGGGGGGCGGGCGGGCCCGGGCGGGGGCGGGGGCGAGGCGGCGCCGCACCGGGCACTCGCCGCCGGGCGCCGGGCCTGCTTCGCCCCGGCCCCGCTCCGGCCCCGGGCCCGCCGCCGCCGCCGCCGCCCGCCGAGGACGCGGGAAGGGGCCGCCGGGGATGGAGCTTCCCGCCCGCCCGCCCGCCTGCCGCCAGCCACCCGCCGCCGTCGCCACCCCTTACCCCGCGGTCCGCCCCGCTCGGCCGGCTCAGGGGCGCCGGGCTCGTCCTCCGCCGCGGTCCGCAGCGTCCTGCTCCCCGGGCAGCCCCATGTCGGGGGGCGGGGAAGGGCCGGCGGCCGCCGCCGCCGCCGCCGCCGGCTGGAAAGTCCCTGCTGGGCTGCAACCCCGGCTCGCGCACGCGGCGGCCGCGCCGCGCCGCGCTCCCTCGCGCCCTCACGCACCCTCTCGCAGCACTTCCTCTCGCGCGCTGGAAATCCCCGCCGGCCGCCGGAGCGCGCCCCGGCGCGCGCCCGCCCCGCCCCCGCCGCCCGCGCGCGCGTGGGAGCGCAGGAGCCCGCGAGCGCCGCCGGCCCCACGCGCCCGCGGCCCGCGCGCCCCCGCTCCTCCCCCCGCGCGCGCCCGCGACCCGTTGCTAAGGCCCGCCCGCCCCGCGCCCGCCCGCCGGCCTTAGCAACGGCGCCGCGGCGCGAGCCGGGGCGGCCCCCGATGCCCCCCGCGGCTGCCGCCGAGCCGCCCGCCCCCTCGCTCCGCGCGGCCCCCGCCCCCCCGGCAGCCGCGCGCGCCCCCGCCGGCTCCCCCTCCCCTTTCCGGGTCAAGAAGCCACGCAGCCGCGTGTGGGCCCCAGAGGTGCAGGTTGTGTCGCTGCCAGGAGCGATGGCGTCACCCGGTTCACCCGCGCAGCCACGCTCGCGGACACTGCACCGCCGCTGGGGCACACTCGGTCTCACACTCACCCGCACACTTGCCCACACGGGCTCACAGACCTGCATTCCTAAGCGCGGCCCCACTCATTCACACATGCTCGCCGCACACACGTTCACGGCCACGCGCGCACACACCTGGGCACTGGCACCCTCCCGTGCCCTCGCGCCACACACTCCTTCCCATACTAGCCGACACTCATGCTCCCGCACAGCCATGCACACGCACACACACTCCTCTAGACACACGCGCAGGTGGGTGGGGCTGAAGGTGACTCAAGCCATCTGGGCCCCTGCTTTTTTCCCTTGAGAGCTTGAGAGCGGGATGTCTACGCATTTGTTTGGTTGGAGTTTCCTTTCCTTCCTCCCTGGGCTCCTCCCACACCCAGGAAGCTGCCTCTCAGTCAACTGTGAACAGGGTGGCCAGTTGGCCGCGAGTGCCCAGAGTTCTCGTGGCCTGCGTGCCCGGGGCAGAAGAGTCCACCGCGCACCCCGCTCCTCCCTGGACCTCCGGCCTCTGGCGTCTATGCAGCCTCCAGACCCGGGGCCACCCACTTATCCCGGGGCCTTGGCCCCGCCACCCCCAAAGTCATCGATGATTACCCCAAAGGCCTCTGAGGTTGCACCCATCCTGGCTGGGCCTGTCTCTGGGAGGCCCTAGGCCAACTCTGCCCGTGTTTACGAGGCAACAGAAAGGGGCTTTTAATTTTTCGCTTTTAAATTTTCAAGGAGGCTTATGAAGGTCCCCGGACCAGAGCTGAGACCAGTGTGACCAGCTTAAGCCAGTCTTCCTTCTTGTATTTCTCCAATGACTCATGTGAGTAGAGGCAGGAAGTCCAGCATCTCCTCCTGCAGCTTCCCCTGTGGAACGTTCCGGAACCCTGGACAGTGAACCGTGGTTCTGGTTCCAGCAGCCCAACAGGTTTCTGTCCTCCAGCCACAGCAGTGGAGCCCTGCTACCCAGACTCGGGCTCCAGTGGCGCCCCCACTTGGGCCACAGAAGGTCACAGCTTTCTGAATTCAGACCAGACAACCCGAGATGGCTGCTGTTCTCCCAAGCAACCATGTCAGGGTGACCGGCTAGCTGCAGCCAGCCCTTGTGCACAGACCTCTGGGCTCTGTGCTGAACCCAGGTCACCAGATGGGCTCCCCTTTCCCTCACGGTGGGTTCCCCTCCAGAGCCTTGCGTGCCCTTTCCTGCCTGTTGCAACTTGTAGTGACTCTCACCTGAAAGGATCAGGTCCTGGCTGCTTCCCGTACCCCAGACTCCAGGGCCTCTGCATGTTGGCCCACCGGCTCCCGGGGCCCCAAGCCCGCCCAGACCGCCGTCCTGGGACACTGGCCTCCAGGTGCTCGTTCCCACCTTCTGCCTCACACTATATTGCAAGGGCTCTTTTAAAGACTTTGCCAAAATAAGACTGCCAAAAATTCTCTAGGCTGGGCTATTTTTGGTTCTTTTAAAATAGGCAACAAGGTGGAAGTTTCAAAGATCCATCAGAGGGGTTTTCTGGGACTCCTTTTACTCTCTTCCCAAAGCAGCATCCAGCAACGTTGAGAATGAATAGATTCGGGTACACCCCCGGGGTGGAGCCCTCTTCTGGTGAGACCTGCTCCTCTCCTCTCTCCCTCTTCCGCCTGTCCTTTCCCTTCTCCCACCTTCTGGCAGTTCTGGATGCCCTGCTTTAGAGACTGGAGGGGGACAGCACAAATCATTTTGCCCCTAACAGGGCAACTGCTTTGGGGGTGGGTGTTCTGTCCTCTGCAGTTTCAGGCTGCTGGGCAGCAGTGATGGGCAGCAAGGAGAGCCAATCACAGGTCTCCTCTGCATTTCAAAGGCAGCCCTCTCTGTTCCCTATGGCAACGAGGAACAACAAGCTGACACCATTTCTGGACAAAGAAATTTCTCACAGGGATTTATGTAGCATTACATGTTCTGTTTGCTGTGTTTCTGGGAGAAGTGCACACAGATATTAGAGCAACGGCTCAGAAGCCAATCCTGTTTGTTTTCCAGAGGAAGGGGAAAAGTATGCATCATATAGTGTTAGGGGACTTTTGGCCTGTGAATGGGGTCTCACAGGCCTTTCCTTGAATATGATGACCAGGCCCTCAAGTGACACCCACGCAAAGACCATCAGCTCCCCTCCCACCCCGGCCCCGGGGAGGGGGTCTTAACTTGGGCTGCAATATGCTGGCAACTTCTCCCACTAAAATATTAAATATCACCTCAGGAGGGACTGTGACACACGGCAAAATAAAAAAATAAAAACAGTTCTACTAACTGACCAGACAAGTAGCTTCCAAACTGTTTGAATTTTACAGCACAAACCCAGTTGTGTATCATGTATGTGCAGGAATATACACGCGCATATGACAACACTTAGCCTCAAACATGTGATGTACGCTGATATTTTCTATTCCGTTCCATTTTTTTAAGTTTATTTTTTGAGAGAGAGAGAGAGAGAGAGAGCGGGGGAGAGAGAATCCCAAGCAGACTCTGTGCTGTCATCGCAGTGCCCAACACGGGGCTCAAACTCACCAACCGTGAGATCATGACCTGAGCCAAAACCGAGAGTCTGATGCTTAACCAGCTGAGCTGTCCAGGCGCCCACCCCCTCCCCCATTCTACTTTTTCGATACTGTTGTGACTCTCTCAACTCACTGTTGGTTTGTAACCTTAAGTCTGAAGACACTCTCTTAGACGGAACGAAGGGCTGAAGGGGCCCGCGGCTTTGGGGGCGGGCGGCCTGGCAAAGAGCACCCCTGGCAAAGCTCCGTGGTGAGTGTGCACTGTCGCAGCAGGGCTGGGGAGCCAAGGCCGCCACTCCCCCGTCCCATCCAGGGGACCCTGGCCAAGAGCAGAGGGGCGCCAGCAGGGAGGCAGGCTGCCTGTGCCCCTCCCTGGACAGGGACAGTGGAAAGTGAAGACAAAGGAAATGGGACATGGGGAGACACCGGATGGCTAGGGTATACAGAGCCAGCAGGGGTCTTGTGCAAGAAATAGGAACAGGGAAGGGGGGAGATTTGGGGAACCGGCCACATCAAGTTTTAATCTTCTCTCATTTCTGTGGGCCACTCAGGTTGACGAAGGTGTCCTCATTTTAGGAAACCCCGTTTGAGGGTTTGCACGCGTGTGCGCACCATTCGCGGAATCTCTGGTACTTTATTTACCCCAGTCCTTCAGGACAGAATGAGCACCGGGCGAGGCCGGCCTCCCACAGGTGCCTCGACCGGAGCCCCACACCCACTTCGACCTTTAACACTTTCTGAAAAACAGATTCAATCTCACCAAGAAAAGGGTGGTTTTCACTGCAGATCTTGTGGGAGACGGGGAAGAGGGTTTGCATCAGTTACCACACAGCAGACTCATGAACCCCGCTGTGAAAATCCGGCTGCCTGCTTTCAAATCCCATTCAGAAGGTTCACCTCCTCTGTGTGATCACTGACCTTCTTTCCCAACCTGCAGGTCGGTCATAACAGCGCCTTTCATCCCCCTAAGCCCCCCCACCACCCCCACCAGGAATTCAACTCCAGCCTCAGCCCGCACACTCCACTCAGCAAACAAGCCCGTGGCTGGCGGAGTCCTACCGCCAGCCCATCCTACCCCAGCAGACCCCATCCAAGTAGTCTGTGCTCCTCCCTGCTCATTAGCAACGAGGAGGGAGGAGGTGATAAGGTTCAAATGAAGTCTCCGATTAATGAGACAAATGTTTGAAAAGTACAAGAATCGTTCTAATTCATCGAAACCGCGACGTGACATCTCACTATGAATAAAGGCAAATGTGGTGCCCTTCCCCATCTCTCAAGGCTGGTGGCGACGAGCCTGAAATGTCATATGATGCCAGATCAAAGCAACTTATTCCACTGTCCCCTTGTTTGTTAGTGCATTCAGTCAAGACCCGCCACCCTTCCAGCACAGAACCAATTAAATGCTTGCCCTTTGGAGCTCACCTTGTAGCAGGTGAAAACAGAAAATAAACCTCAAGCGAATCTATCACGAGAGCCGAGGAGCAAGCTAGAACAGAGGAGGGGAGGAGGGAGGCCTGGAGTGAACGGTCAAGGAAGGTGGGGGACAAGGTGCCAGATAAGGTACCACTTGCACGTAGACCTAAAGGAAAAGACGAGGGTACCATGTGGATATCCGTGGGAAACGCATCCAGGAAGAGGGAATGGCGTGGGCGAAGGCCCTGAGGTCAGTAAGCATTCGGGAGGCCACTGTGGGTGGAGCTAATGAGCAGGAGAGAGTCGCAGAAGATGAAGCTAAGGGTGGGAGATCAGGACTCCGGGAGCTAGAGACACAGGGCCCTGAGGGTCATCAACAGAACTTTGGTTTTACCTGAAGATGGGAGCCATTGTAATGTTTGATGGACACCTTATATTCTAGCCAAACTAACCCTACACCTGATCTGACTTCATTGTCATTCAGCCAATAAACATAGGCCAAGAACCAGGCAAATCTGAACAACAATCAGATGCCGTCTTGTTACATAATGAATGAGGTCACAGCCGATGAAGCGTGGCGTGGGCCGGCAACTAGAAACACAAACCTCCTGGGTGTTAAAAAAGGAGGTGACTCCCTCTTGACCCAGTGACCCCACATCTGGGACTCTCCCCTCCAAAGATATAATACCAAATACTGGAAAACCATACCTCCTACCTTCAAAACTGAGCAAAGGGAATGACCATCACCCTTTATCTAATGGCCATGGTGGTGGTGTTCTAAATCCGCAGATGCTGGGGGCGCCTGCCAGGCTCGTCTGACTCTTGATTTCGGCTCAAGTCATAACCTCACAGTTCATGAGATCGAGCCCCGTGTCAGGCTCTGCGCTGACAGCACTGAACCTGTTTGGAATCCTCTCACCCTCTCTCTCTCCCCTCCCCAGTGCGTGCACGCTCCCTCTCTCTGATAACAAATAAATTTTAAAAATGTAAAAAAAAATTTAAACCTAGCAGATGCTAACAGCCCCGAACTTGCTGTCAGATGGGGTGAGAACCCACAGCACGTGGACTGCAGGCCACGTAGCTCTGGCCACAGCACTGTCCCTGCACGGCAGCCTTCGCTCAGCTGCTCTCAGTGGTCTAGTCCCCAGGAAGAACCAAGGGGCCGTGGTTGTCACCCCCCCCCCCCCCCCCGTCTGAATGTTCCTGTCACTCACCTGCTCCACCCACACTGGCCTCCAGGGAGCCTCTGGGACCCAGGCCAACTAGCTCCTCAGAGCCTTTGCCTCCGCCCTTCTCTCTGCCCCGAAAACTCTCCCTACAGCTCTCTGTATGCCTCACTCTTTCGCTTCCTTCGGGTCATAGCCAGTTGGAGCAAATCCCAAATAAAACATGCATTTCCAGGACTTACCATGTCCACCTCCAAATGGGCCCTTGGCCCGACACATGGCTTCACACCCAAGCGGGAAGGATGCCATGGGTCAGGCCCCCGGCTCGTCTTGCCAAAGGGCCCCCAAAATGTTGTGGGATGAGCTCCCTAGGAAAGGTGAACCGGCAAGGAATTCACTAGAGCAGGAGAATGCTAGACCAGGAATCGAAAAAGCAGAACTCAACTCATGACTGACTGTATAATCTTAGGAAGACACCTTGCCTCCCGGCCCTGGGTTTCCCCTTTTGCAGAGCGGAAATAAGACTGCCCGCCCTACCCCGAGGGGGCTGCGAAGGAGGACAGTGCCCATGGGGCCACGTGGCTCACATGTCCCTGAGAGGGGCCACGATGCCCAGAGGAAGGACACAGGGTTGTGGTTCAAATGCTGCTGTCATTCCTAGAGATAAAGGCCCAGCCCAGCTCTCCTGGGCTAGGAGGGGTGGTTTTAATTTCAGATGTTCACGATCAACCGCCGTGGGTGAAAATCACATTTGCCCCGGTATTTTGGGGGGATGTTACCTAGTGTTTTCTTATTAACTTTCAGGGGTACCTTGCCCATGCTGCGCTAAATTGACAAACTTCATTATCCATTCACCGAAAAGCATTTTCTGCGGAATCGGTCCTCCGGCCCCCACTGCAGCTGTGAGAAGTGTCGAGGCCCCAGCACCTGGGAGGTGGTGTTTTTCAAACCGCAGCTGGCAATCCATTAATAGATCATCAAATCACTTGAGTGGGTGTGACCAGCATCTTTTTTTTCTTTAATCAAATAAAATATAATAGAAAATAGCAGGAGGCTTCATACCTAGGAAGGGTTGGTATTGTTTATAAAACTTTTGTTTTAGTCCTGCGTGGATGCCCACGAGTGTGTGTGTGTGTGTGTGTGTGTGTGTGCCCTCAGGTAAAATGTCTTTCTCACCGTGGGTCCTGCTGAAGAAGCCTGAAAAGCCGCTAAAGGAGACACAGCTCCAGTGTAACTTCTCCCTTTTCCTCACTTTGGCTGACACGTCTTCCTTGGGCGCCGTGGGAACTGCAGGTTCCGCCCACTCTGGGAGGAAATATCCAAGATTAGTAGAGTCTGAATTAACAAGGTTTGTTATATTCAAAGAAATAAATAACGATGGGGTTCAGTTTGCGTTCCTCCTGCTCTTCCTGAACAGTCCGGAGCGGAGAACGCTGGGCCCTCGTGTCACTGTCACCTCGTTGTCTGAAGGCTTTGGTCTGCAGGGTCAGCTCCTTCTCTCCCAATCTCTCTCTCTCTCTCTCTCTCTCTCTCTCTCTCTCTCTCTCTCTGTGTCTCTCGCAGAAGTTCCTAGGCAGCCTTTAAAATATTTGGCTAAGTGAGGTGCCTGGGTGGCTCAGTCTGCTGAGTGTCCGGCTTCGGCTCAGGTCACGATCTCACAGTTCATGGGTTCGAGCCCCGCATCAGGCTCTGTGCTGACAGCTCAGAGCCTGGAACCTGCTTCGGATTCTGTGTCTCCCTCTCTCTCTGCCCCTCCCCTGCTCACACTCTGTTCTTTCTGTTTCTCAAAAATGAATAAACATTACAAAAAAATTAAAAAAATATTTGGCTAAGTGAATGAATGAATGAATGAATGAACCAGCAAACCATCTGCCCCAAGCCACATCTTTCCTGTCCGCTTCATGTACCTCCAGTTTCACCCTGTCACACTTCATCCACGAACGGCTCCCCACAGACAACTCTGGTCCGGGCCTGGGCTCAGAGCCAGTGGCAGCTCCAGAATGTCCACAAGGTTTATGATGTCATCATCTGTCAGGAGGAGAGTCCAAAGGACCTATCTGGAATCCTTATTGCCGTAACACCATGATTCCCTTATTTAAGATGTGGTTTGAGGCAGGTCTGGGGAGCTGTTGAAGGCTGGGTGTCTTGGCCCACCCCTTGACCTCGCCACTGTGTCCACTTCTGCATGGAAACAGAAAAACCCCAAGGTCTGGCATCTGCCTACCCGAGGCCGATCAAGAATCTGCTCTAGAACACCACAGACTTCACTTCCCAGGGTCTCACCACCCTCACCAGCTCTGACTTGGTTCTTTCCGGCCAGCTCGCGTTTGGGGCAGTGAAAGGGACTTGTGTCTTGCTGTGCACCTGAAGCCTGGGAGCTAGGATTCATAAAGTCAACTACAACTAGGATTCCCACACCCTGGGGCATTTTAAGGCCTCCAGGGTAAGCTAAGGCCAATGTTGGGCGAGCTGGTAGGAAGGAATCCAGTGTGCCTGGGCTTTTGTGGAGCTGAGTCCATGAAACGGTTCTCGGGGAGGGCAGCTGGGGTGTGCAGTTTCCAGTCTGAAGGCCAAAAGGGATCTAATTAGCCCTGTAATTGCCAGATCACCCCTGTTCGCTGTCCCAGGTAGTGAGCATTAAAAAACAGCAGATTCACAAATTCATGTTCTCATTACACCTCTAGCTAATCAATGTGAATTTCCGTGAGTGATTTGCAATGTAGATGATTTTTCATAACTACCACGTTTGAATTTCCCTCTACTATTTTTTCACATGGACACAAATAAGCTCATTCCACAGGAGGATCTCACAGGGCTGACACCTGAAATGACAGTCTCAGAGCTTCTCTAAGTACCTAATCACTGCTCTGTAATCAGCAGGCCACGTAAATAGCCCTGGTTCATCAGCCTAACTAGAGTTTGCTAAACACCAGCTGTATTGTACTTCCTAAAGCCAGGGGACACAGAACTGGCCTAACAAGCCTCGAGGACACGATTAAAGGGACCGAGGACTGGAGTGGACATCCACCGGGGTCTCTACGGACCCTGTGGCCCACGCCCAGGTGTCTTGGGTGCGTTCCTGTGCCTCCCAGGTGGCACCCTTCCCCTCTTCTGGGGGCCCGGAGAGTCAGCTGGGCAGGGCTCTCATACCCCATCCCTGCCATCCCCGGGACGTGGCCCAGGATGGCCCGGTGGAGGTGAGGCCCTGCCCGGGTGGCCATTCAAGCACTCAGGACGCCCCCGGGGTGGCTGACGCAGGAAATGGCCTTTCCTCCCTTGCTGTTTCTTTTTGAGTGTGAGGCAAACTAAAAAATTTCCCCACAGATGGTAAAGGAACCGAAGTCGGACACTCTAACTTTGGTTTGGGGATTTTGCTTTTCATACGGGCACTTCATTCTGCAACTCCAAATGCAGAAACTGAGCTGTCGGCCCCGGAACAAGGCTCTTCGGAGCGGCTTCCAGGCCACCCCCTGGCCCTGGGCCTCCCGCGGACTCTGTCCTCTGTGGGGAAACAATTTGAATAGGCTGGGGCCTGTCTGAAGCTGCCTGGGGGACCACGCGGTGGGACTGGGACAATCCTTCCACGCTTCCATTCTGTTGGAGGGGAGGGAGGTGTCTTGATTCCAAAAAGAAAAAAAAGTTTAGAAAAGCATCAGGGAGAAGTTGCCCAGCTTGTCTAGAGCCTTGATTCCGTTTGTAAGGATAAATAAAGTTGATTTTGCCCCAGAATCAGTCAAAAATAACATCCACCTGTGTATCTTTGAAACAGTCCCTCCTTCCTACACTCACAATGTCCGCTGGACAGTCGAGGAATGGGATCCACTCCGAGCCTGCTCTGCTTTGAAGTCCCAAAGGGGTGGTGGTGGGCGCGATTTCTCCTTCCTCCTGCCCTCTCTCTGCTGGAGCTGCAGGACTTCCTGGGACGGGCGGGAGGAGGGCAGCCACGAACTTGCTGAAATCGTTTTTCGGTGGTTTTTGCCCCCGGACCAGGGTCTGGCCACCACTGGGGCATCAAAAGACCTGAACCTAATAATGCGGTAGAATCTCTCCCATTGCCCAGAAAAACAAGACAGCCTAAACACGCTCCTGACACCTTTTGTAATTAGGCAACTTTTAGCTGAGCATCTTTTAGTTCTACCCATCAAAGTTTGGATCCTTTCCAGAACGCCGTGATTTCACCCAAGCCACTCCTTGCCACCCAGTATCCCTCCGTCACCCCCCACTCTTACCCGCGAGTCCCCATCACCATGCTCAGTCTCCTGGGGACAAAGTCCTCGCTCTCCCTACTACTCGACCTGTAGACCCGGCTGTGAAGCAAAGCCTGAAAAGTGGGCAGCCTTTGTGGGCTGGGAGTCAATGCCAACACCTCTAAACTACATCTAAATCCCAGCCCTCTGCCTCCAGGAACCACCTCTTTCCTAACTTCTCCCAGCTCTCTGGTCCTCGAAAACTCCAGCTCACCTCACAGAGCCACACTCCCAAGACTGGGGGCTTGCATCAAAAGGCCGGAGACGGTGACCGTGGCCCGAGAGGAAGCCCAGGCAAAGTTTGGTTCCTTTGGAAATGGGCACGCTTCCAAGGTTTCCAACGGAGAAGAAAGACTTTTAACCTGCGGCCACCGACCCTCCTCCTGGGCAACCACAAAGGCACCCACTGTTCTGGAAGTTTCTTTCCTGGATTTTCTAGTGGAAGGGAGGTTAGAGGGGCAGGACGGCTTGCTGGAGAACAACAAAGATCTGTCTGGCTACAAACATGAGGGTCCCAGTATATAGGACCTTTCGCTAACATTCATGGATACCGCTGTGGGCCAGGCATCTTGAGAGACTCCAGGAATGGAGAGTTGGGACTAACAGGGCAGACACACACACGCACATACGTGAGCTTGCACGCACGGAGTTAACCTGTGCACAGGGTGAGAACAAGGACCAGCAATTCTGGACGGGAAACCCCTCCCGGTTTGTGTTCCCCGCGATGACAGGGAGATGGACATTGTCTAAGATCCGTGTAGAGTCATAGTTACTGCCCAACAAATTTGTTATCTCTCGAGGCTTCTGTGGGTCAGGAAGCCGGGAAAAGTCTAGATGGGCAGTCTAGTCTCTCCCCCAGGTGAGTCAGACGGTGCTCACGTTTGAACAGCATGGGGCTAAGCATCTCTCCACGTGGGCCGGTTTGGGCTTCTGACAACATGGCAGCCTCAGGGCGGTCAGTCAGCTGGAGGCTTCGAGAGTGGGTTTCCAGTAAAATCTGTCGGGGAGGGAGGGAGGTTTGGGGGCAGGGAAGGGGAAAGAGCTGAGCAAGGGAGTGGGGGCCCAAGTGAAGTCTAGCTCTCACTGGTGCCCAATGGGCTCAGAACCACAAATCACACCACAGCTGCCCCTGCCTTGAAGGAAGGGGGGCCAGCCATTTTGTGCCTTCGAACCAGTCAGCCACGGGCTACGAGCGCCACCCACCCCAGGCAGAGACAAAGAATCTAAGCTGGGGTGTGTGGCTCCCATCCGCTGGAGCCTTTCTCCGGAGAAGGCCGCTGTGAGCTGTTAGCAGCCCACGCTCACAGCATTTGGAGAATGGGTACATAATCCCTGTGAAGGAGGTCTACGTGGGGCTCTGTGGTAGGCTGCAAAACGCCACAAATTCCCCCTATCTGCACCCATGCCCTTTTGCATGGGACTTTGTCACTCCCTCATCAAGAGGAGTCTATTCCCTGCTCCTAAGTCTGAGCTTGGCCATATGATCTGCTTTGGCCAATGGGACATTAGCAAAAGGGATACATGCCAAGGTTTGAAAAGCACTGGCTCATTGGAGCTTATGCTCTCTTGTGGCACTTGGAACCCTGTGACCATGGAAACGAGCTCAAGCCAACCTCCAAAGGGGGCTCATGGAAGAGAACCAACGGCCTTCATCTGCCGGAAACGTGCACCCAGCCATCCTAAATCATCCAGCCCCAGCAGAGACACGCGAGCGAGCCCAGGAGAGCCCAGTAGAACCACCCAGCTGAGCCCGGCCGAAATTGCCAACCCACAGAATCAAAGGCCAATAAATAATGACTATTTTAAGTAACTAGGTTTCCGAGTTGTTACACGACAAGGCTCTCTAATACAGGTACCAACAGAAATCTAGGTGTCCCAAAGGCCTGCAAACCCTCGGTAACTACATGGATGGGAAAAGAGAGGGACTTTCTCCTGGGTCTGGACTTGGCCCTCTGACCCTCTGACCCTCTGGTATGCTATTCACACTGGTCTGCAGAGCCCTCAATCAAGAGTATTCCCTAAACACCCGGTGTCCCCCACCCCGTAAATGAGATCTCTGGGCCAATCAGAGGCTCTGGGGCTCCTGAGAATCCTGGAGGCAATGGGAACCAGCCCTTGAAGAATTCCCAGAGCAGTGCCCCCTGCCCAAGCCCATGCGTTTCGTCCTTGGGGCTCTGACCTCTGGGGCCCCAAACTTTGGGTTTAGACAAAAGTCAGGGTCACTGGGTCACCTTTCCAGTTGTCACAGCCTCAAATTAGAGTCAGGGAACTATGTCAGCAGGTTTGGGAAATGCCAAGCTGCTCCTTGCAAGAACACTTTTTGGGTCTCTTGGATAAAGATTTCAATATTAAACATTAAGATTTTGCTATGATTAAATTCTCACTGGGCATGAAGACAGAGCTATAACTCCATTCCAGTGTAGTATTTGAAGGGATTTAGTGCTTTTCTATTAATTTTTTTTAAATGTCAAGGGTATATATCTTTCTTTGAGGACTCAGCCTATGGCAAATTTCAGATTTAAAGAGACCCAGCAATGGACATATGAGACCAAAAGGGGAGGTGAAAATCTACAATTCGAAAATTATGAAACTGCTAAGTTCTCAGCTAATTCAAAAATCATCTCAGCGGAAAATTTTGTATGCTTCCCACACATAATCAAAGAGATCTGGCTTGGAATTGCAAAATGAAATGAACCCTTGTAAGAGCTCACTTTCTGAATAAAATGATCAAGCTGAGATCAAAGGCATCAGTGAGTGATCAGGCCTCATTACAAAAAACCCAAATGAAGGGCCATGTTTACACTATTACAAGGAAACAGGCTGGACCCTCCTTTTCCCCTTCCCAGCCTGCCTCCCTGTCTCCTCAGCCCTCCCTCGAAGCCAAGAAAGCAAGCAGAAGGTACTGTCTCCAATTTTACAGAGCAATGAGATTTGTAGTAAATATTTATCAGCTGTTTAGTAAATACAATTAAATTTCTGGCTGAGCTTTACACGGCTATTTTATTCAAATTAGTTAAGGTTTACTTTCAAATCCAAGTGGATACCGTGGAGTAAAGCCATGTAGATGTTAAAGAGCAAATGACAAACCAGTGCTGATTACAGCAGGAAGGCAGGGTCGTCCTGTCTCTGAGGACCAAAGGGCCTGGCCAGGGAGCCAAAGCCGCAGCAGATGCCCACGTCCTGTGCCCTCTCTGCCCTCTGTGAATGGGCACCACCACCTCTGCCCAGTACAGTGTCAGAGAAACCTTGGCTCCCTCCCCAGGAAGCAAGCGGGCACACAGGTGCCCTGTCAGGGCTGGGCACATCCCCTCCAGCACCCGTGTCACTGAGATCCACCAGAGAAGGCCTCTGGCCAAGGTCCTACAGTCCCCAGACAGAATGGTCTGGACCACAACCTCCTCTCTCTCCAGTGCTCAGAACACTAACCCAACCACTCACCCCTGAAATATGTCTGTGTTGTTGTCACCTCCTAAAAAAGACTTTCACCTGCAATTTCGTTCCTTGGTATCTACTCTAGAGGAATGAAAACATCTGTCCATACAAAAGTTATTCATGAATATTCATAGCAGCATTAGTCATGATGGCCAAAATGTGGAAACAACCAATGCCCATCAGCCGATGAATGAATAAACACAATATGGTGTATCCATACAATGGAACAGTAATTGGCAATAAAAGGAACCAAGTAGTGATATACGCTACAGCGTGGATGAACCTTGAAATTATGTTAAGTGGAAGAAGCCAGACACAAAGGACCACATACTGTATGATCCCATTATGTAAAATGTCCCAAACAGGCAAATCCAGAGATAGAAAGTAGATTAGTGGTTATCTGGGGCTAGAGGGAGGGAAATAGGGGGTGACCACTACATGACAAGTGGTTTCTTTTTGGCGTAATGAACTTGTTCTAAAATCGATTGTGGTGATGGTTGCACAACCTTGCGAGTATACCAACAACCACTGAAATGTACAGTTCAAAAAGTGTGCTGTATGCAAATTATAGTTAACTTTTAAAAAGGACTTTGGGTGGGTGTGGTGACCCTAAGCCCCCCCACCTACCAGCTGTGGGCCTTTAGGTGACCTCTCTCAGCCCCTGTCTTCCCGGTTCCCCAACTCGGGCCCTGGGGCGACGGCGGAGCCGGCGCCGGACTCTGGGAGCTGCTCGGGAGCCCCACTTGGGACAAGCGCATGCTCAGTCCCTGCAGTTCTTAGCCCTTCGTTGGACCAGGCAGACCCTGCGTGCAACTCAGGGGTAGACTCTGATTGGCTAAGCCGATGACTCTCCTGGCCGATGATTGGCTTAGCACAGTGCATGTGACCCAGTCTGAGCCAATCAAATGTGACTGGCTGCCCGCCGAGGTCTCCTGGCTCGAAAGACGCAGAGGTGTGGGTGATTTCCTTTTTTTTTTTTTTTTTTTTTAATTTTTTTTTTCAACGTTTATTTATTTTTGGGACAGAGAGAGACAGAGCATGAATGGGGGAGGGGCAGAGAGAGAGGGAGACACAGAATCGGAAACAGGCTCCGGGCTCTGAGCCATCAGCCCAGAGCCCGACGCGGGGCTCGAACTCACGGACCGCGAGATCGCGACCTGGCTGAAGTCGGATGCTTAACCGACTGCGCCACCCAGGCGCCCCATGATTTCCTTTTTCTGCTGATGGTTGGGTCTGCAGGTGGCTCCCAGAATCTTGTCAGTCACCTCACAACCATTTGGGGACACACCAGAGCATGGAAGGGTGAAAGTGTGAGAGAATGGCCTTTCAAGATGGCACTGAGGGGCAGCCCGGAGCTGCCGTCCTTGGGAAAGGACACCTGAGTTCCTTATCGGTGAAACCACTTCGATCACGTTGCTGTCACTTGCAGCTGAAAGCATCCTAGTGGCAGAGGGGGAGATGCAGAGAATCCCAAGCTGTAATGAGAAAGGGCAGGGGTCACTGGTACAGGCTGTCCACTGTCCGATTAGTCATGGCAGTAGGCTTGTTTTCCAAATAGGTTTTCTTTTTTTTCTTTTTTTTTTTTTTAAGTTTATTTATTTTTGAGAGAGAGAGGGAGAGAGAGAGCACGAGCAGGGGAGGGGCAGAGAGAGAGAGAGGGCGAGAGAATCCCAAGCCCGCTCCGCACTGTCAGCACATAGCGAGGAGAGGCTCAAACTCGTGAACCAGGAGATAATGACCTGAGCCGAAATTAAGAGGCCGAGGTTTAACCAACTGAGCCTACTCCCCCAGATAGGTTTCTAACTAACCACTAGCTCGCTTTCTTTTGGAAGCATGCACTCTTCTGTCCAGCTGTTTGCTCGCAGGGAGCGTATTTCCTCTCCGTCTGTGATGGATACGTGTGCTGGGCTCGAGGATTTGTTGCTAGAAAAGAAAAAAGACACCTTGCTTGTGTGAGAACCTTGCCACTCACTTGACTTTTTCTTTTGTGTGCTTTATCCTTGACATGGAGCAAGACGGGATGTCAGAACCCTCCAACACCATGACCCCCGGAATAAGTTCCTAAGGCTCCCCAAAGGAGGCGGCGGTTAAACTGCCTCTCAAGACAAGCTGGGGCTTTCTAGGCTCAAGAGGAGAGAAGGGGTCTTCAGGCACCGAGCCTGAGATGGGCTGAGGCAGGGAGACACCGGGATGTTGTGCACTCAGGACCCAGAGGGGCAGCAGGGACCCTCAGCGTTTGTTGCTAGCCGTGGCGGGGAGCTCGGGAGCACATCTGAATCCTATCTGTGGTCGCCGAAGGAGGGGTGACAGGGTGCTCAGACCCCCTTTGGGAAGGGAAGTCCAGCCAGAGTGTTGACCAAGGCAGCCGTGGGCAGAGGGCGCAGCCGCTGTGACCAACCAGGTGTGAGGACAGTGATGCCAAGAGTCTGAGCAGAGGCCCGGACCCCAGCTGGCAGGTGGCAGGTTGGCCTTGATCTGAGGTGGGGCTTAGGCTGTGGCTTCAACAGGACTCGATGACCAACTGGATGTCAGAGGAAAGAGAAGGCGGAGTGGACGCGGGGCTTCTGGTGCTCCGGCTCAGGCACCTGGGACAGGAGGTGCGAGGGTCTTGGGTGTGACGATCTCGGATGTGGAGAGAGAAGAAGGTCCGCCCGTGGGGCCCTCACCGGGCATTCCTTCCCGGCAGGTGGCATCACGGTGGTCAGAGGCCTGCTGAGTCAGGCCCTGAGCACGCCCAGTTTCCATGAGCCCAAGCGAGCGCCCCGGAGGAGGGAGGAGAGAATCCGGGGAGGGAAATAAGGTCCTAGTGATGAGCGCAGTGGACATGTATGATGTTCGGGGTAGTAAAAATAACTTCAAACCCAACCTCCCCCCTGAGGTGCTAAAATCCCCCAGTTTTAGAGTGCAGTTAACTTTAGCAAGAGTGGGATTAAGCCAGCTCGATGGAAGACAGTTTCCAGGTCTTCCGAGGCAGCCTCGTGGAGTCCAGCAGCTGGTTCTACCCCTGCCTCAGTTTCCCCATTGTCAGTTGTCAGAATTGCTCCCTCCCACAGTTTCACCCCAGGAGCCACCCTCGCCCTTGAACTTGAGACCCCGGATGGGAAAATGAAGCCTCAGTCACATTTGAGCCACCACTCATGCCCCAAGTTCATGGTCCTGAAAACCCAGCCTTCTCTCCAAGCTTCCAGCAGAGATGTATAAAGATTTAATAGCTGAGGGCTGTAATGGGGACTTAGATTATTAAGATCTCATTTCTCTTTGAAAATATCTCATGAAGTATTCTCTTAAATAATTAAAACTAAATTCCACCTATCAAAATAAATGAAAAGGCGTGTTTGGCTCTGGGGTGTCCTCGAGTGACTTCTCAGGGCCACAAGCGCTTTTCTGCGTGTGCTCTGTCACTGGAGGAATTGGCTCACATATCCTGGACTTTCTAAACCCACCCTCTCTTCTCAGGACAGTGTTGTTCACGTTGACACTGGCTGAGTGACCAACCTTCCCAATATACCACCGTCCCAAAGATACGCAGACAGGCAAAAGAGTAAAAAAAAAAAAAAAAAAAAATGCTGACATCAGATGTTGGCACCAATTGGCCAGCCCCAAAATAAGGATTTATATATATTCCAAGAATGCAATTTTGTCTATACTTAGGAGATGAAAGTCAGCCTTGCTGGACGGTGAGCTCATCACCTCCCAGGACTCAGCCGGCGTCTGCCTGTGGGACCTCCCACCAGCCTCTCTGGGCACCAGGGGCCTCCAGCTGGGTGACTTGGTGGCTGTTGCTCCCTCGTGACAGGTGTTGGGCTGAGGCCACTGAGATGGGCAGCAGAGGGACGGGAAGACAGGCTGAGCAAGCTGTACTGATTGGACCTTCTTTCTCTGCACGGCTGGGACACAGGTGTCTGTTCTCCCCGCTCCACGCACCCTCCGGGTCCGGTTCTGAACCTTCCTCCCCAGAGCCCCATTGACACGCCACCCAGGAAGGGCTCCTCCTAGAGGCCGTTGGGGCTGCACGCACCCGTTTCCTACTGGGTGCCAGGCTCTCTGCGAACCTCCCTGAGCCAGAGTCCCAGTGCCCCAAGCCAGCAGTGCCCAGCTGAGTCCCATTCCAAAAACTGGGGCTGTCGCTGGCTCTGGGGCTGGGACCTCACAGCCCCTCCAAGGCTGCACGAGTCACTCTGATGTATCACTGATGTATCACCGCTCTAGAACACACGGTGGCTCCCAGGGACAACCAGAGGTCGGAACCCTGAGCAGAGCTAAGCAGATAATTAAAGAACCATGACGGTGGTCGGGGGGCTGACTCAACCCCCGGGGGGGGGGGAGGGAATGTGACAGAGAATAAGACGTGGTCCCGACGCTTAAAGGGCTTCCCTTTAGTAGGGAAATGACTAATGTCCACAGTGTGGACATCCCAGCGTGTGGGGGCCTGGGGTCACCACAGGGGGCTCCCCAGAGGCGATGCCTGAGCCTGTCAACGGAGGGTGTCCCAGCAGAGGGCACATCAGGAGCAGGGGCTGGAGGGGGCAAAGGGAGAGTGGAGGCCAGGGTGCTGAAGGCCCAGGAATCTGGGGTTAACCTGAGGGCCAAGGGGAGCCACAGAAGGGGGGCGACCTGGTCAGATATACATTGCCGATGGAGGTGGCATAGACTGGGGTGATGGCCTGGGGACCCAGAAGGGGGGTGGCAAAACCAGGTGATGCTCAGGATCGAGGCTTGGGCGGCCGGGTGGAGGACAGTGACACCGCTGAGATGGGGGACCCAGGAGGGGCTGAGGATTGGGAGAAGGGCCAGGCAGGAGCAGGTGCCAGGAACAGGTATGGAATCGGGTGTTGGTCCCCAGGCTGCCTTGACCTACAGTGCACACGTGGCCCAGGAAACAGGCAATGGCCCACCAAACTCTCAGTTGCACCTCAAGAGAACATTCTGGTGACAAGCAGGCAGGCTAGTTCACCCGGGAAACAGTCTAGGAGGTGTTTATTTGAGGGTATCATTTCTGCCTGTGGGTATCAGTACAGTTATTTTCATGGTAAATTGGGGAGGAAACTCCATGAATGCTCTTTCCCCCCCTCCCCATGTTGGCTCTGGGTTAAAAAGAACCGCTCCCCAAGTCCTGGGTGAACACCCAGGCCCTCACCCCTACTCCCCTCCCACCTGAGCCCATACCCCAGCCTCCAGACAGAAGGCCCTGGCACTCAGTTGTGGCCTTAGCTGGCCCTTCCCAGGATTCCAACCATGATGGAGAAGGAGGAAGGGGGAGTGGCCAGGGGCCGGGAGGGGGCATGGGAGCCGGTGCCGATGCAGGGCCCCTGAAAGCAGGTCTTAAGAGAAGCCACGCGGAGCATCTTGAAAAGAAAGGGCGGTCTATCAACCATGCTAATCATCAGAATGATAATCATGACAATGTGGTAGCTCATGGCCACTGCTTGCTCTCCCCAGCACCCTGAGCCGGCCCCCATCATCTCCCTTCATACTCCCCACCACCCCGCGAGGAGGCTCCATCATCTCTGAAGCCCAGAGAGGGGAAGGGACTCACCGAGGGTCCCACAGCGCCTGAGCGGTGCGGGTGGGGTCTGAGCGCCGCTGCGTGGACCTGGCCTCCCACGGCCCGGGGTGGGCCGCCCGTGAGCCGCTTCTAAAACAGGCACACAACTCAACGATACACACGGCATAAAACACAGACGCTTCCAGACAGACGGGTCTGCGTTCTCAAGCTCTGACACCCCCTCCTGGGGCCTCAGTGATTTGTTGTCAAGAGCCCCACCCTGAGCCCCGACACCCTAAGCCCTGGACTCCTCTCCCAGAGCGGCCCTGGGGTGGCCGTCCTCACCCGTGCGGGCTTTGCCACGGTGGTGGCGTCATCCTCATTCCTCGTCACCCGAGGCCCAGCCCTGGTCTTGGGGTCACTGAGCCCCCGGGCAGGAGGCCTCCTGCAGGGTCATTCTGGGGGTGGGGGGCGGTCCTGGAGCACATTGCCGTGGCTGAAAAGCAAAGGCTTTTGTTGGTGTTTAACTCTTGACATCATCGTCACCTTCTTTTCCAAGGCCACGTGGTCTGAAGAACACACCCTGGCCAGGACCCACGGCCCAGGTCTGACCTGCTCTCTGGGTGTCCCTGGCCTGTACCCCGATATCTGCACAGCCGTGGTGGACGGTGCTGGACGAGGCCAGGTCCTGTGCCAGACCCGTGCCAACCTCAAGGGTCAGCAAAGCCACGGGGCCAGCTCCCAGCACGAAGCACCGGGGTTTGATCACCCCCAGGGGCAATCCCCGACCACCTAGAACAGGGGTCTGTGGGTGAATACTCAGCCTTTCCTCCCGAGCAGCCTCCCAAGGTGCACGCTAGATGATTTCTTAGGGTCCCCAGCAGATTGAGCCCCGGGGCTTTGCAGAGGTGACCAGCTCCAGCCCCCTGCCTGCCGCGGCTCTGTGTGGGTCCCTCCCTCCCTGCTTCCCCGGACCCTCTCCCAGACGAACTGCCTGCACCCAGGCCCTTGTTCTCCCTCTGCTTCCTGGGCACTTGCACAGACCCTCTGACCTCCCCGAGCCCTGACGTCCTCGCCGGGAAAGAGGAATAGGGATAAGGGCACGTGTCACCTCAGGAGGCTGGAGGTACCTGGGCTGGGCTCATGGAGGCACCCGGCCAGTGGAGGAGGGAACAAAATGCTCAGTCCCACTCTTATTCCTTGTGGATTCCTGCGGTATTATTATTTGTTGATTGTTGGTCTAATTCTTGTTGATTTGCTGATGATTATTTGTTGACTCTGGGCTTGCACAGCCACAAATATTCACATATCTCAAAGCACGTTCCCTGCCGTTTCCTGGCTAATTCAAGCAAAACCCAGAATGTTCTGCCTGGGTGCTCAGTGTCTCGCTGTTGCCAGATAATGGACGGGGAGAGGCCCTGCCCCCACCTGCTCTGGGAAAACAGAATGATTAGCCAGAAAGACTTCACGGGGCGGCGGCAAGCATTGCGCACAGAGCCAGAGCGCAGCACCGGGGGGTGCCCTCCCCCCGCAGGCGCCACTGAGGCCTTGGGGACAGGCGCTGATGGACAGCCACACACCACAGTCGTCCCCCTCCCCTGGGGTCCAGCCCCTGGGACTAGCGCCTGCAGGATGCTGCCTGGGCTGTCTAGATAAATCCCGAAATGCTAATGCATTAAGGTACATATGCAAAACAGGTGACATCAAGCTCTATTCCCAACACTTGCAGCTGGGCTGATGGCAACTGTGGCAGCTCGGGGACGCACACGGTTCATGCACAGGGCCTGGGGCTGGGCCTTGTCCACGCAGTGCGGCCCCTCAGTGCGGCCTGGTCCAGACACCCAGCTCTGGGGCGACCTCGCTCTGTCAGGGAGCTGGGGACACGGGGCGGATTTCTGCAGCAGGAGGACGACAGTCTGCAGGAAATGTCACAGATTCTCCTCCAGGTCTCGCAGGGACATGTGACAGCCGCAGTCCCGGCCATGCCAGCAGGGAGGGGAGGTCTCTAGGCCGAGAGAGGCTGGGACACCATGTTTACCGCAGCCTTGGAGCCGAAGTCACTAAAAATAGCTGGGGCCTTGCCCCCTGAACCCACTCCGCCTGGCCACCCGGCAGGTGGTGGGACAGGAATAGGCAGTCAGACCCCAGCCTCCCCAGGCACAGGGAGCCTCTATCTCACGGGGGAATGAGCCAGGCCGTGGGACCCTAGATCCTCGAGCTGAGCGAGCTGAGCTGCAGAAGGGAATGGGGAAGGGTCGGATCCGGCCACCCTGGGGGACCCCAGTCCTGTTTGGGGCTGGAAAGCAGGCCCAGTATGGTGAAGGGGCAGGCCTCGCCATTTTGAAGGCCAACCACAGTCCCTGAAGCCCCAAAGCAGTACCCCGGACTTTGGAGCCAGAGCGGGGGGTCCTGGCCCCTGCAGCGGCTCTGTGACCAGGGCGAGTCCCTTAACTCTTGGGGTTCAGGCAGCCTCCTCACCTGCAGTCCGAGCACTGTGAGTCTGACCTCACAGGATGACAGGAACGGGGACACCCAAGGAAGGGCTGGCTGGGCCTGGCACCCAGCTCGGGGGCAACAGAGGACCTGTACACTGTGGCCGATGCTTCAAGGGCATCGGAGAAGGTGGACGTGAGCCGGGCCACACAACAGGGCGGGTCTGGGCATGAGCATTTCAGTCCCGAGGCGCAGGGGGAACAGAGACAGGACCCGCTCCCAGCCCCCCAGGCACGCCCTGTGCCCCTGCCCGGCTGATAAGAATAGGCCGCTGCCTGATGGGTTTTCAATCCAAACCTTCTCGGAAGTGACATGTTCTGAGGCTAAAAAGGTTCGGTCACCAAAATACGGCAGCCAGGGCGCCAGAGGTCTGAGTACAGGGCTGAGTCACACTCTTTGACATCGACCTCACGTTTTCAAAATATCACACCTCGTGACTATCCCCAGCACGGCCTGACGGGCACAGGGGTTTTGTGTCTGACTTCCTTTTTAACTATCAGGGCGCGCAGCCCGTTCCTGGGCCCGGGGTCAGCGCCCCGCGGCGTGGGAGCTGGGTGCACGCCGGCCTGAGCCACCCACATCAGGGGAAGGTACAGACCTGGGGGCAGGAGAATCCCCCTCGAGAGGCTGGGAAGAGGGCTCGCAAGACTAACTTGGGGTTTTGAGAGCGTGACCAACGGCCCAGTCCTGTCCTCAAGACTGCCTTTCTCCCTGCAGCGTCCAGCATCCCTGAAGCACCCGCCGTGAGCACCGCAAACATACTGTTCGTGCTCAGGGGCCGCAGCAGGCAGCCTGGCGGACAGGAAGCTCCTTGTACGAGAAGCATGGTCCCCACGGCCCAGCCATCAGGGGTGGGCACTCCCTCCACGCCAGACCCTGGCTGGACGGTAGAGGAGAGGGGAGAGGAGCCGGCACCCACCTGCCCACAGTCACGTGTGGCCCAGCTCGGCTCCCACGGCACCGCGACAGAGGGCAGGGGCCTGAGCCGGGGCACCCTGGACTGGGCAGACCAGCCCCCCGCAGCCCCGCCGGCCTCTCTCTGCCCAGGTTTGGCAACGCTGGCCAAGCGAGCCACCCTTCCCCGCCTTGCCTGCCCGGTCGAAGGCCTCCTGAGCAGACAGCAGGCACCATGTGAGTTCTCTGCTGCTGTCATAAAGCGTCTGTTTGGGGCAGAGGGCTGAGAAGTGGGCAGACTCTCCTTCTTACGGGGACCCTCGGCTCCCGATCACTGTTGCCAACCCCCTGGTCGCTCCCTGCGTAGCGCACAGGAAGCCCAAACCGCGTGGCTGCGGTGGCCTGGCCAGCCTCACGGGACCCTGCCGTCTCCCTCTCTGTCTTCCCCAGATTTGCGCCTGGCCACTCCAGCGGCCTGGGGACACAGGCGGGAAGGCAGGGGCAGGCCCTGGGCAGCCTCCAGGGTTTCTACCCCTCAGAACCTTCTGAGGAGCCACGGCCTCTCTGCACCCGCAGGACATCCTTCCAAGGTTGTGGGCGGGGGCAGTCTGATGCTCCCCAGGCTGACCGCTTCCCAGACGTCCAGGAGGGAAGTGAGGATCCCGTGTCCCGCCCACCACTTCCACTAAAGCCTCTGCCTCTGGGGACCGCACCCCACTTGTGAGGCGTTCCCTGCATGCCCAGGACACAGCAGCAGGCAGAAGGACCTCCGGGGACATGTAGAGCACAGTGGTCCACTGGAAAGGGGAGCCCAGGGCAGGGGATGGGGGGCGCAGCTTGAGCCTCACCAGTGGGGCTTCTCCTGGAGTCTGACGACTGTCACCCACACTAGGTGTCTCTTGGAAGTGGACAGGACTGGGGCTGGAACCTGCCTCCAGACTTCTGGGCAAAGCCAGAGGGCTCAGGAAACCTCCCCCCCTCAAATGGCTTTCCCCAGCCTGCCAGGAAGTCCCGAGAATAGTAATAACCCCAAAGTCACTGGGCCCCCCTCCCCACACCCCACATGCACACAGGCCCTCGATACCTCTGCAGCTGTTTCCAGTTGTTCCTGGAACCCAGGGTCCCCGGGGGCTCGCCCCCCCCCCCCCCCCCCGCCAGGCAGCTCCTCGGGGGGCCTGCGTTAACTGTGTGACTCTCCCTTCCCCTCCCCTGGGAACCGCCCAAGAGTCAGCCCCAGGAATTGGGTGGGGACAGCCGTCTCCCGCTGCAACCACGGAGGGCCCTGTGCTGTTCACTGTTGCCTGGGCAATGGGAAGGGCTCTTCCAGAGCCGGCTTCCCCTCCCCAGCCTCCAGCGTGTGGGCTAAAGCCCGCCAGCGCCTCCCCCAGACCCTGAGTCTCAGCTAGGCTTTCCCCCGTGGTGACTGCAAGGACCCAGGCAGCCACCCTTGTTCAGGCTGTGATGCTCTCCCCTCTAACCTGCCCACCCTGACCCTGACCAGCCTTGGAGATGCAGCCGGGTCCGCCCGTCCGGGCTGCACCCGCCCAGCCGGCGGGGGGCTCCTTTCTCCTGAGCCCCACAGTTCTGACCGCTCCAGCGCTGGGGGACTCAATTACCTGGAGAGAAGCTGTCCGGACAGGTGTTCAGCAGCAGGGAGGGAGTCCGTAGACCCCCCAGATCACGAGCCCTGGGCTCATACCCTCGCCCGCATCACTTCCTTGCTGCAGAATTTGGGGCGAGCCCCGAAATTCCCCAAACCCGTCTCATCAGCCAGCGGGACAAACAGCCACTGCGGGGTGGGGTTGGGGGGCAATGGCACCACACGGGGGGGCTGCCGTGAGGTCCTCGCGGACTCAGAAATACAGGCAGGGGCAGGCCACGGGAAGAGCCAGGGACTACGAGGGAGGTGGCAGCGTCTCGCGCTCCGGTGTCCAGCCTCGGTGTCAGGGGTGGGCGCAGCCCGCAGGGTCCGTGGCCCGAGCTGAGGCAGCGGTGTCCTCACGGCCCCATCACCACCGAAGGGCCGGCTGAGCAGGAAGACGGACCCTGTCCTTGGTCTCTAATAACGTGCTTCGCCTTAAAGCCGATGCTGGGTGACATCAGTAGAACCTCCAGCCTTCCTGGGCTCACCGTTTGCAAGGTGTCGCTGTTCCCAGACTTTTCCTGGCAGCCTACCTGTGCCTTATGTATGTAAGCACGTAGCAGAGAGTTAGACCTTGCGTTTTTATCCAGTCCGACAATATTTACCTTTTAACCGGAGTGTTTCTTCCATCTACGTGGACTCTTTCGCCATTTTGCTGTTTGTTTTGTCTCCTCTTGGTTGGCTCCCCTGCTCTTTTCCTGCCTTGTTTTGTGTTAATGCAACACTTTTTAGTATTTTATAATTTTCCTATTGGATTTTCGGCAACACGTCTTTGCATATATTGTTTTTTCCAAAGGTTGCTCTAGAGATTAAAATATGCATTTTAATTTACCCCAATCTACACAGAATTAGTTTTGGATTACTTCAGGTAAAACTCAGCAGCAGCACATTTCCATCTAGCCCGCCCTTAGGGGTATCGTCCCCTATATCATGTCGATATTATCAACGTAGCAATACAGTGCTATTACCTTTGCTTTAAACAATAATGTCTTTTAAAGACATTTTTACAAGTTTTTTAAGTTTTATTTTTATTTTTGAGAGAGCGAGCGAGCAGGTAGGCTCGGCACTATCAGCTCAGAGCCTGATGGGGGCTGGACGCCATGAGTCGTGAGATCATGACCTGAGCTGAAATCAGGAGTTGGATGCTAACTTAACCGACTGAGCCATCCAGGTGCCCCTTAAAGAAAATTTTATTTTAATGTTTATTTTTGAGACAGAGAGAGAGTGTGAGCGGGGTAAGGGCAGAGACAGAGAGGAAGACACAGAATCCAAAGCAGGCTCCAGGGTCTGGGCTGTCAGCATAAAGCCCGACGTGGGGCTGGAACTCACAAACCGCCTGACCACGACCTGAGCTGAAGTCGGCCGCCCAACCGACTGAGCCACCCAGTTGCCCCCTGAAAGAAATGTTTAAAAAGCAGAAGTAAATACATAGCTCACGGTTATCAGTGCCTGGCCTCTCAGCCCCAAATGTGCCCTTCTCTGCCCTGCGGTGTGAACCTGGGGCTGGACCCTGTAAATATTCCTTTGGCCTGCCAGAGCGATGCTAGGCTTTGCCAATAGAGGGCCCTAGAGGGCCACCGCCAGGCCACGGCCAAGCCACGGTTTCTCTTCCTGTCCCTGGGCTTTTTGTCCACCTACAGCCAGCAGCTCGCAGAAGGCCCACTGGTGCTCTCTCTCTGGTGAGTTTCGTGGCCAACCAGTGGATCATTTGTGGTGAACCGGCTTCAGCCAGCTCCTCCTGTGGTGTTCCTGCCGAGCTGTGTGTCCCCCGGACCTCTGAATCTCAGCCTCGTGGGAGGCTTCTTCTTTTTCCTGAACACTAGACGTGGCAGCTGTTTTCTGTGTTTGCTATTCCCTTAGTAGCGAAACTTCAATCCTTCAAGTTCTCTTTTGTCTGTTTTGGGAGTTAACCAGCTCTTATCAACTGCTAGTTCTTTGTAAAAACTTCCCTGTTCAACTTATTCGAGTGGCTTCTGTCTTCTGGTGGGAACTGGAACAATCCATCTAGTCTCTTACTCGAAGTTTACCACTGCCATTGGCCTCCGTCCCTACCTGTTACTCTGAGATGCCATCTGGGGTTATTCCCTTTTCCCCTGCACACCTTCCTTTAGTGTTTCTTTGTTTTCAACATTTATTTACTTTTGAGAGAGACAGAAACAGAGTGCCGGCTGGGAAGGGGCAGAGAGAGAGAGTGGGAGACACAGAATCCGAAGCAGGCTCCAGGCTCCGAGCTGTCAGCACAGAGCCTGATGCGGGGCTCGAACTCATGAACCTCGAGATCATGAGCCGAGCCGAAGTCGGAAGCTCAACCGACTGAGCCACCCAGGTGCCCCTCCCTTCAGCATTTCTTATAGTGAAGACTTGCTTGGAATAAATTCCCTCAATGTTTGTTTATAGAAAATTCCCTTCCTTTGCCTTCATTTTGAAGGTTTTGGTGGCTAGAGGTCTTGTTTGCCGGTTCCCACAAAATTTGGGGTAATTTTTGTTTTGTCTTCAAATATGTTCCCTGTCCCTTTCTCCCTGTCCTCTCTCTCTGAGACGGTTGGATACATGTTGGCTGCTTCATTGTCCCACAGACATCTGAGACTCTGTTCATTTATCTTCTAATTTTTTATTCTCCACTTTTTGGATTAATTTTTATTTGTCTAGAAGTTCACCAATTCTTCTGCTATCTCTAATCTGCCAGTCAGACCATTGGGGAAAAAAAACCGTGAAATTTTCATTTCAGTTTTCATAGTGTTCAGCTCTAGAAATTCCTTTTTTATTAAGTTTATTTATTTATTTGGGGAGAGAGAGAGAGAGAGGAAGTGTGTGATGTGTGTGTGTGAGAGAGAGAGTAGGGGAGGGACTGAGAGAGCAGGAGTGAGAGAATCCCAAGCAGGCTCCACACTTTCAGCACAGAGCCCGACACGAGGCTTGATCTCACAAACTGTGAGATCATGACCTGAGCCGAAACCAAGAGTTGGATGCTTAACTGATGGAGCCACCCAGGTGCTGCTAGAAATTCCATTTTTAATAGTTTTTAAAACTCTTCTGGGGGCGCCTGGGTGGCGCAGTCGGTTAAGCGTCCGACTTCAGCCAGGTCACGATCTCGCGGTCCGCGGTCCGGGAGTTCGAGCCCCGCGTCAGGCTCTGGGCTGATGGCTCAGAACCTGGAGCCTGTTTCCGATCTGTGTCTCCCTCTCTCTCTGCCCCTCCCCCGTTCATGCTCTGTCTCTCTCTGTCCCAAAAATAAATAAATGTTGAAAAAAAAAAATTAAAAAAAAAAAAAATAAAACTCTTCTGAGTTTGTTCACTCATTAAAACAATTATCCCTTAGTGATTGATACATATTTATATTTATATTTATATTTATATTTATATTTATATTTATAGATGTTGTGAACTTTTTCCTTGCTAAATCCAACATCTGACCCCACTTGGGGTCAATTCTATTGACTGTCTTTTTCCTGATCATGAATCATATCTTTCCGATTCTTCGCATGTCTATTAATTTTCGGTTGAAGATTGGACATTTTTTAAAACTAATTTCAAATAACCCAGTGAAGAAATGGGCAGAAAACATGAATAGACACTTCTCTAAAGAAGACATCCAGATGGCCAACAGGCACATGAAAAGATGCTCAACGTCGCTCCTCATCAGGGAAATACAAATCAAAACCACACTCAGATATCACCTCACGCCAGTCAGAGTGGCCTAAATGAACAAATCAGGAGACTATAGATGCTGGAGAGGATGTGGAGAAACGGGAACCCTCTTGCACTGTTGGTGGGAATGCAAATTGGTGCAGCTACTCTGGAAAACAGTGTGGAGGTTCTTCAAAAAATTAAAAATAGACCTACCCTATGACCCAGCAATGGCACTGCTAGGAATTTACCCAAGGGATACAGGAGTACTGATGCATAGGGGTACTTGTACCCCAATGTTTATAGCAGCACTCTCAACAATAGCCAAATTATGGAAAGAGCCTAAAATATGGAAAGAGCCATCAACTGATGAATGGATAAAAAAATTGTGGTTTATGTACACAATGGAGTACTACATGGCAATGAGAAAGAATGAAATATGGCCCTTTGGAGCCACATGGATGGAACTGGAGAGTGTGATGCTAAGTGAAATAAGCCATACAGAGAAAGACAGATACCATATGGTTTCACTCTTATGTGGATCCTGAGAAACTTAACAGAAACCCATGGGGGAGGGGAAGGAAAAAAAAAAAGAGGTTAGAGTGGGAGAGAGCCAAAGCATAAGAGACTCTTAAAAACTGAGAACAAACTGAGGGTTGATGGGGGGTGGGAGGGAGGAGAGGGTGGGTGATGGGTATTGAGGAGGGCACCTTTTGGGATGAGCACTGGGTGTTGTATGGAAACCAATTTGACAATAAACTTCATATATTGAAAAAAAATAAAAATAAAACTAATTTCTTTTTTTTTTTTTAAGTTTTTAATCTATTTTGAGAGAGAGAGAGAGAGCGCGCGCACATGAGTGGGTGAGGGGCAGTGACAGGGGGAGAAGGAATCCCAAACAGGCTCTGTGCTGCCAGCACAGAGCCCAACACGGGGCTCAACTCCATAAACCTTGAGATCATGACCTGAGCCAAAATCAAAAGCTGGACGCCCAACCGATTGAGTCGGGCATCACCTTTTTTTTTTGTTTTTAAATGTTTATTCTTTAGAGAGAGAGTGATGAGCACCTGTGAGCGGGGGAGGGGCAGAAAGAGAGAAAGAGAGAGAGAATCCCAAGCAGGCTTCGCACTGTCAGTGCAGAGCCCTACTCGGGGCTTGATCTCATGAACTTGAGATCATGACCTGAGCTGAAATCAAGTGTCAGACAGTCAACTGACTGAGCCACCCAGACACCCTGAAAATTGGACATTTGGGATAACACATTGTAGTGACTCTGGATTCTATTGTGTTCTTATCACGATCGTGTTACTGTTATTGTTCAAGAGGGCAGTTAATGTGCCTATATTCAAACTATAAGCATCCAATATCTCTGCTCATTGTCTTGAGCTGTTAGCTCCAGACTTTGCTACCCTGCGCCCTGGGGGACTCCCCTGTGCCTGAGTAGTCTCGCTGAAGGCAAGGATCTCAGCAAAGTATGTACTTAGGAGCTCGTTACCCCTACGGCTCCCTTGCTTCTGAGGATTCCCTCCTAAATTCACAACTTCTCTGCCAGCATCAGGTTACGTCCACTGGTTCCTTGGGGCAGTAAAGCTTCAGCTACACCTATTTGGGGAATGCACACAGTTAGAAAGCAGTAAACTCCCAAATCTCATCTAGCTGCCTTTCGAGATTCCTCTCTGTTTCTTCCGCTGATGGTCCTGGTGTCAGTAGCACGTGCATAGACTCGTGGTCGTGCCAGGGACGTGAGCACAGTCTATGCTCAGACTTGGGGTCATCCGCCTGTGGTTGTCACTTCCAGAGGGCCCCGGAGGTTTTCTTCTAGCTCCGAACTCTGTTCTCGGCTACTTCAAGGTGACAGGCACGTGGTGGTCCACTGCTCTCTTCCTCTACTCCGGCAATCGGCACTGGGCGATGTCCTCAGGGAAAGAGAAATGTAAAATCTCAATTCTTACCTCTTTGGCTGCAATTTCTTGGGAAGACTATACCTCCAGTTTCTCTCTGCTTTGGGGTGTTGGCAGATCTTCTAAATAGTTGGCATGTGTTTGTTTCTCAGGATTTTGCTCAAGTTGTATCATTGTTAGAAGCAGATGGGATGGCCCGTCCACTTCGCTCCACCACGACTTACTGGACGTCATCAATCCCCGATGGGTTTGTTAAAATGCACATAACATAAAATCTACCATCTGAGTGATTTTTAAGTGTCCAGCTCAGAGGTACATTCCCATTATTTGCACCACATCACCACCAACAATCTCCAGAACTCATTTCATCTTGCAAAACTGAAATATTGTATCCGTGAAACAGGAACTCCCCATTCCCTCATCCCTCCCCCCACCCCCAGCACCAGACAGCTGCCATCCTTTCTGTCTCTGTGAATATGACTACTCTAGGGACCTCATGTAAGTGGAATCATATAGTATTTGTCTTTCTGTGACTACATTATTTCGCTTAGCATGATGTCTTTGCTACAGACTGAGCGTTGATATCTCCCCAAATTCTTAGTTTGAAACTCAGCACCCAGTGTGATGGTATCGGAGGTGGGGCCTTTGGGAGGTGATCAGTTTATGAAGGCGCAGCCCTTGTAAATGAAATCAGCACTCATAAAAGACACCCCAGAGGGCTCCCTTGCCTCTCCCACCATGTGGGGACACGGCGAAAAGACAGCCATGTAGCAATCCGAAGCAGAGCTTCCCCAGACACCAAATCTGCTGATGCCTTGATCTTGGACTTCCAGCCTCCAGAACCATGAGAAATAAATTCCTGTTGTTTATAAGCTACTCAGCTGTGGTATTTTGTTATAGCAGCCTGAATGGACTAGGACAGTCCTCAGCAGTTTATGTCAGATTCCTGCCCCCCCACACCCTTTGTTTTTAAGTTTTCTTTATTTAAGGAATCGCTACACCCAACACGGGGCTTGAACTCATGGCCCCAAGATCAAGAGTCACATGCTTTTCCAATGGAGCCAGCCGGGCGCCCCAGATTCCCTTCCTCTTGAGGCTGAATAATCTTCACTGGACGGATAGACCACATTTTGTTTATACGTTCATCTGTTGATGGACATTTGGGTTGTTTCCACCTTTGGCTGCTGTGGATAATGGGGCTGCTATAAACACGGGTGTACAAGTATCTCTTCAAGATCCTGTCTTCGTTTCTTTTGTGTACATACACACACAGCAGTGGAATTGCTGGGTTGTATGATGATTCTATTTTATTTTGAGAGGCCCAATACCCTTTTAACGAGTCCCCTTTATGCTTTCACTGGCCCCGTTTGCTTCCGTCCCCAGCAAAGGTGAGTCCTGACAGATGCACACCCTTAACTCGGGCCTGTGGCAGGCTCGCTGGAGGAGCGAGTCAGAGGATGTGGACGGCCAGCTTCTCAGGAAAATAGAGCCAGGGGCAAAACTTGCTTGGCAACTCAGCCACAGCGTCAAGACAAACGGATCCGCTCAGCCTCATGACGCATCTTCAGATGCATTGGCTGGAGCGCATGGTGGCCACTGACACCTGTCGTGGCTGCAGGTTGCACAGTCGTGGCTGAGAAGATCCTGCTGTGTCCTGTGCTTCAGCAGCTACAGTGCAGCCCCCAGGCTGAAGGGAAGGGGACAGAGTCTGGAGCAGCAGAAGTCCAGAAGCAGCTACTGTAGCGCACCTGAATCCACGAGCGCAGGACGAGGCAATGCAAGGGAACAAGGGCCAGACAGCAGGGCCCACGGGCAGGTCTAGGGTGATGCGTTGAGTCTAATGGGGGAGGAGAGGGGGCAGACGTTGGTCAAAGGGCACAGAGTCTCCGTTATAAGGTTAATATGTTCTGGGGGGTCTCACATACAGCGTGGTGACTATAGTTAAGAATGCTGTGTTGTACAATTGAAATTTGTTCAGTGAGTAGATCTCGTGAAGTGAGGGATGTGTTATCTGTACGGTTGTGATTGTTTCACAATATATACATTTGTCAAATTTTTTAAATGCCAGTAGCGCCACTGTTAAGAAACCTGGCTTAGTGAAGCAAAAAAAACAATTAAATATATTAAGTCCTAGAGTTCTGGTGTCCAGGGACCGACCTCTAGGAGGTGGAGTTTCAAGGGCAGCAGAGCTGGGACAGCCCTCAGACAGCTAAGCAGGTCCATGAGGCAGGACTGCTTTCTACCCGCATCTTCTCCTTGTGGACAAAAGAGCCCGTCTGCTCCCACACACAGCCCCTGCTGCGTCTGGCTGAGTATTGACATCTTAACAACATTATGCCTTCCAACCCATGAACATGGGATATCTTTGCATTTATCTGTCTTCCTTAGTTTCTTGCAGTCATGTTTTGTAGCTTTTAGTGTACAAGTCTGTTCTCTCTTTGGTTACGTTTATTCTTTTTTTTTTTTAATTTTTTTAATGTTTATTTATTTTTGAGAGAGACAGAGAGAGAGAGAGAGAGAGGGAGAGGGAGAGGGAGAGGAAGCCAGTGAAGGGGCAGAGAGAGGGAGACACAGAATCCGAAGCAGGCTCCAGGCTCTGAGCTGTCTGCACAGAGCCCAACGTGGGGCTCAAACCCGCAAACCATGAGATCATGACCTGAGCTGAAGTCAGACACTTGACCGACTGAGCCACTCAGGCGCCCCTGATTAAGTTTGTTCTTCAGTATTTTATTCTTTTTGATGCCACTGCAAATTGTTTTCTTAATTTCATTTCAGACTGTTCATTGTTTGTGTAGAAAAATGCAACTGATTTCTGTGTGTTGACTTTGTATCCTGCTACTTCACTGATTTATTAGTGCTAATGGTATCTTTGTGGAATCTTTAGGACTCTCTACATGTAAGATCGTATCATCCATGAACAACGATGATTTTACTTCTTCTTTTCCAATTTGGATTACTGTTATTTCCTTTTCTTGCCTTATTGCTCTGGCTAGGTCTTCCAGTTTTGTGTTGAATGGAAGTGGTGAAAGCTTGCATATTTGCCTTCTTCCTGCTCTTACAGGAAACACTTTCAACCTTTCGCCACTGAATATGATGTTCCCTGTGGGATTTTCACATATGGCACTTATTATATTGATTTAGATTCCTTCTATTACTAGTTTGTTCAGCGTTTTTTTTACCATGAAAAGGTGTTGAATTTTGTCAAATGTTTTTTCGGCATTAAGATGATCGTATGTTTTTGTCCTTTCATTCTGTTAATGTGATGAATTACACGATCAATTTTCCAATGTTGAACCATCCTTGCATTCCGGGCATAAATCCCCACTGGTCATGGTGTATAATCCTTTTAATATGCTGCTGAGTTCAGTTTGCTAATATTTTGTTGAGGATTTTTGCATCAGTGTTCATAAGAGATATTGGTCTTCAGGTAGCTTTTCCTGTCGTGTCTTTCTCTAGCTTTGGTATTAGGGCAATGCTGGTCTCATAAAATGAGTTAGGGAGTGTTCCCTCAATTTTTTGGGAAAGGTTTGGGAAGTATTGGTGTTAAGTCTTTAAATGTAGAAGTCACTGGTGAAGCCATTAGGCCCAGGGCTTTTCTTTGTTAGATTTTTCTCATTACTGTCCTTACTCTGTATAGCTCTATTTGGATTTTCTATTTTTTCATGATTTAGTCTTGGTAGGTTTTGTGTTTATAGAAATTTGTCCATTTTTATTTAGGTTATCCCATTTATTGGCATGTAGTTCTTCATACTACTCTCTAATAATCCTTATTTTTGTAGAATCAGCAGTAATGCCCATACTTTTGTTTCTGATTTTAGGAAGTTGAGTCTTCTCCTTAATCCAGCAAAAAGTTTGTCCATTTTTTTGATCTTTTCAAAGGCCCAACTTTTGGCTTCATTGATTTTCTCTCTTATTTTTCTATCTTGTTTTTTACCTCTTTTTAATTAACACCTTTTTAATTTACCTCTGCTCTAGTCTTTATTATTTCCTTCTTTCTGCTGGCTTTGAGTTTAGTTTGTTTTCTTTCTAGCCAGTTCCTTAAGTCATAAAGTTAGGAGTTTTTTTGTTTTGTTTTTTCTAATTTAAATTCATGTTAGTTAACATACAGTGCAGTCTTGGCTTCAGTGATTCCTGTCTTACATATGACACCCAGTGCTCATTCCAGCAAGTGCCCTCCTTAATGCGCATCACCCATTTAACCCCCCACCTCCCCTCCAGCAACCCTCAGCTTGTCTCTCTATTTAAGAGTCTCCTATGATTTGCCTCCCTCTCTGTTTTTATCTTATTTTTCCATCCCTTCCCCTATGTTTATCTGTTGGCTTTTTAAGTAAGCATTTATAGTTATAAACTTTCCCCTTAGCCTAGTTTTGCTATATTGTGTTTTCATCTATCTCTGAGTATGCTCTAATTTCCCTTGTGATCTTCTTTGATCCACTGAATGTTTAAAAGTGTGCTGTTTGGGGGCACCTGGCTGGATCTGTTGGTGAAACATGCAACTCTTGATCTCAGGGTCATGAGTTCAGGCCCCATGTTGGGTGTGGACATGACTTAAAAATAAAGTCTTTTGGGGCACCTAGATGGCTTAATTGGTTAAGCATCTGACTTCAGCTCAGGTCATCATCTCATGGTTCATGAGCTCGAGCCCCACTATGGGACGGCACGGAGCCTGAGTGGGATTCTCTCCTTTTCTCTCTCCTCCTCTCTCTGCCCCTTGCTCACTTGTGCCTTCTCTCTCTCTTTCTCAAAAAAAAAAAAAAAAAAAAAAAAAAAAAAAAGGTCTAGACTTTTAAAAAATAAAATCTTTTATAGATAGATAGATAATAAAAACAACATCTCTTTTGTTTGATGTTGGTGGAACCACCCTGCTCTGTTCTGGTTACTATTTTCACAGACCATCTTTTTTTTATCTTTTCACTTTCAACCTGTTTGTATCTTTAGATCTCAGCTAAGGCTCTTCTAGACAGCATAGAGTGAGTCATTTTTCTAAAACCCATTCTGCCAATCTCTGTCTTTTGACTGGAGAGTTTAATCCATTTCCATTTAAATACTGATAAGGAAGGACTTACTTCCATCATCTTGTTACTTGTTTTCTATATTCCTTATAGGCTTTTGTCCTTCATTTCTTGCATTAGTCTCTTCTTTTGTGTTTATTTGATTTTTTTGTGGTGGAATATATTCCCTTCTTATTTTACTATATATTATATCACTATTTTACTGATTGTTTATATTTGTATCTCTCATAAAACTTGGGAAATTTTTGGTCCTTATTCTTCAAAGAATCTCTCGCCACCCTCTCTTCCTTCTGAGACTCCCACAGTCTGTACGTTAGTTTATTGAATGGCCCCTCAGGTTCTGTTCACTTTATGTCGATCTTTTTTCTTCCTGATCTCGGATTCAGTCATTTCAATGATCTGATCTTTAAATTCGCTGATTCTTCTGCCTGCCCAATCTGCTGTCCATCCCTCCAGTGAATTATTTGTTTCCAGTATTGTACTTTCAGCTTTGGAGGTTTTTTGTTTTTGTTTCTTTGTATGTTTTCTATCTCTTTATTGTGATTTCCATTTAATACATTATTTTCTTGACGTTTTCCTCATCTTCCTTTAGTTCCTTCAGCATCTTTTATTTTTATTTTAAATATTTATTTTTAGTTTATATATTTTGAGAGAGAGAGAATCCCAAACAGGCTCCAAGCTGTCAACTGTAGAGCCCGATGCAGGGCTCGAACCCACAAATTGTGAGATCATGACCTAAGCTGAAGGTGGACACTTAACTGACGAGCCACCCAGGTGCCCCTAGAGATTTTAAGTTATCTCTGCATGCAATGTGGGGCTTGAACCCAGAACCCAAAGATCCAGAGTCAAACACTCCACCCACTGAGCCAGCCAGGTGCCCACCCCCACCCCCACCCCACCCTGAGCATCTTTAAGACAGTTGTTTCATTTTTTTAAAGTGGGCTTCCGTGCCCAGTGTGGAGTCCAACATGGGGCTTGAACTCAGGACCCAGAGATCAAGATGTGAGCTGAGATCAAGAGTCGGACAGTTAACCAACTCAGCCACCCAGGTGCCCTAAGACGTTGTTTTAAACTCTTTGTCTGGTAGGTCTGCCGTCCTCGGGGACAGTTTCTGTCGGCTTATTTCTCCCTTTGAACGGACCATTTCTTTGTAGCTTTGTGTTTTTGTTATTGGAAACGGGACATTGAATCTAATCACGTGATAACTGTGGTGATTAGATTCCCCTGCCCCTTCCCCCCCCCCCCCCCCCCCCCCCCCGCCAAGGTCTGCCCTTGCTGTTGTTTTTCTCTTATTCTATTGTAGGCGACCCCATGCCAAGGATCGGCCTGAGGTGCAAACTCAAGGCTTCCGTGGACATTTCCTGAGCCTGCACCTTTCCCTGGGCAGGTGCAGTGACTTTCTAATGTCCTCTATATGCACTTGCCTTTGAATGTCGTAGTCTCCAATGCCTAGATCCCAAAAGGGAATCGAGGTACACGGGGGGAGGGGAGGTGGTAAGAAAGATACGGGCCCTGTCAGTCCCCTGGAGGCTGCTTCAGTTGAGGGGGAGGGGCCTGTGGCAATAATGCCCGCCTGCCTCTGCGCCTGCGCCGTCAGAACACAGATCTGGGTGTTTGGAGGGCGGGGCTCTTGCTCCCACAGGCAGCTCCAGGAACCGGCACACGGCAGCCTGCCACGGAGCTGGACATCGGCTACGATGCTGTGAGCTGAAACTGATGGCCTATCGTCATAATTTATTGCCAAAGACTTGCCCTGGAAGTTGCAAGGCGGTAGGCTCCAGATTTCCAAAATAATGACATCAGGCAGGTTGGGCTGGTGCAGTTGCTGTCTAGGTGGAGACAGATTCCTGCTGCTTCCGGCTCTGCTTCCCACAGCCCTCTCCGAGCTGCGGGCTTTTCACGTGGAGGTTATTGGTAGCCTCCGGTTCAGCCCGATCTGTCACCAATTCTCTGCCAAGCCGTCTGCTTGATGGTTTTAGCAGCCATTGATGATCTGTGATTACGTCCCTGATTTCATAATAGGCTGCAAATTAGTAATTTTCATGTCCTTCTGTGTGGATTAGCTGGGATTCTTCTGCAAGGAATTTTTGTCCCCAGTGATTTCGAGTGTCCCGAAATAGTTTGGATGGGAAAGTTGAATACACGTGATACCCTCTAGTGTCCAGATGTGATCACGGGGTGTTGTGTTATCGTTATGAACTTTTGGATTCTTCTATTTGCTGCGTTTTAATCAGTCGTTATGCTTTTGATGGCAAACTGGTCCATGTGAAGCCAGCGAGAGGCCTTTTATGTTGGCTCCCAGATACTTTATGAAAAATTTTTTTAACGTTTTTATTTTTGAGAGAGAGAGAGACAGATCGCAAGCGGGGGTTGGAGCAAAGAGAGAGGGAGACACAGAATCCGAAGCAGGCCCCAGGCTCTGAGCTGTCAGCACAGAGCCTGATGCGGGGCTCGAACTCACAGACTGTGAGATCATGACCTGAGCTGAAGTCGGACGCTCAGCTGACTGAGCCACCCAGGCGTCCCATCTTCAAGTTGCTTTAGATACAACCCCATTATTTTCTGGGTGCTGCTTTGAGCCATGGCACAAAACTTGTACTCTTCCTCCCAGATCTGAAACCAGCCACTTCTCCAAAGATCCCTGGTTCCTTTCACTGGGAAATAGCATTCAGGGACCACAAGCCTGGCTCTGAGGTGGAGACATAAGAGAGGGCAGGTCCAGGGCCACCTGCATGGCTCAGTCGGTTAAGCGTCAGACTTCAGCTCAGGTCATGATCTTGTGGTTCATGAGTTTGAGCCCCACGTTGGGCTCTGTGCTGACAGCTTGGAGCCTGGAGCCTGCTTCAGATTCTGTGTCTCCCCCTCTCTCTGCCCCTCCCTTTCTGTCTCTCAAAAATTAATAAACGTTACAAATAATAATAAAAAAAAAAGAAAAAAAGAAAGGGCAGGTCCACATTCCAGCCTAGGTCATGCTGCACCGGCTGGGGACCTGCCTGCCTTTGCCTTCGTGCCTCACGTCCAGGGCTGTCTCCCCACTGCTGAAAGCCTTGGACCCATTCAGCAACTCGAACCCGGCTCACGGATGGCTCACGCTCCTGGCAGGACAGGCTCCGTCTCCTGAAGTCAAGCCAAAGCTGCTGACGAGGCCTTCCTGGATGCCACACAGGCAAGCAGGCTCTGGGCTGAGCCGGGACGAGCCCCATGGTTCCCTTCTGGCCAGTCCCAGCCTAGCCACCTCGTCTCATCGCGGGAAGCCAGTGGTTGTCCTGGTCGTGTGGCTGCCCCCACTTCCGTGTCTCTGCGACAGGATGCTCCTTGAGGGCAGAGAGGGCTCCTCTCTGGTCTTCCTCAGTCTCTCTCCCAGGGCTGCGCTGCGGGCGCCAGGAAGGACGAGCTGACAAGCAGACGCACCCCAGGCCCTGTTCCTGCGGTTCCCAGCGGCTGAATGGCTCCCCCGAGCTCATCAGCAGAGCAGGGACTGTGGCTCGGGATCCATCCAGGCTGGCTGCCTCTAAGGCGGCCCGAGCTCCGCTGTCCATCCTGCTGCTGGGCCCGGAGGTGCCTCAGGGCCGTGCGGAGCAAGCTGGCCCTTGGCACTTGGCTTGAACAGGCCTGTAGGGACCTCAGTCCTACTGGCTACTCCCAGAAAGACTGGGGACGCTCCCCGGCCTCATCCTGCCCTGCACCCCATCCCAGGTTAGCAGGAGAGGCAGCTGGGTGGCCACCTCCCCACCAGGTCACCCAAAGAAATAGGGAATGTCCCCCTGTCCTCACGGAGAGGAAGAAAATGCTAGGGACTAAAGCTTGCCTAAGGTCATGGTGATTCGGGGACAGGATCCAAGCCCCCCCATTTCTACCCTGGAATGATCTGGCTTCACGAGCTGGAAGATGCTCCAGCCGAACACAGGCTGGAGCAGGTCAGCGAGGAGAAGGGGAGCAGAAGGAGCGAGGGAGGAGGAGGGGAGGGAAAGCATTTCAAGTCCGAATCTCCTTAATGAGAAAGGCGGCCAACCAGCAGGGCCCAGACTTGAGTCTAGAAGGCTGTTGAGAGCAACGGCCAAGCAAGCCCCAGCGGCCGCCTTCCCCCGGCAAATAGGCTCAGTCCGTTCTGGGCTGGAGTCATGCCACCGCCTGGCTCCGGGGTCCCGGAAGAACAGCGCCAGGGGCCGCCAGCACCGGGGACTCCCCACTGCCAGCTGCGGAGCTAGAGACGGGGACACCCAGGAAGGCAGGATCCAGCAGCCTGCGGCTTCCTGCCGGAAGGGCCTGTGACCCTGCCTCCGAGAGCCGCCGCCACGGCTCCAGGCAGCGCCCAGGTACCAAGAGCCCGGTGCCCGGCCGTTCGGCAGCCTGAACCTCCCCCCACGCCCCCGGCCCCATGCTCTCCCCACGTCCCAGCGTCTGCTGCTGGCAACAAACCACTCCCACGTTCGGGGGCTTCGGACGGAAGTCCTTCCACTAGCTCACGATCCTGTGGGACGGGCTGGGCTCGTCTGGACAGTCCTCTGGCCTCCCTGGGTCACTCTCGAGGTCTCCCGGTGGCTCCCCCGGGGTCGCAGGCCTCGCTCACAGGACATCCCAGCAGTGGCCCTTGGGCCTCTAATGCAGGGCGGCCTTGGGGGCTGCACAGAGGCTCGGGAGGGCGGGCGAGGCTTTGACCCAACTGAAGAGGCACACCCCAGTCGGCCCCAGCCCAGCCCACTTTCCAGCAGCCGTGGAGGCCCCGTGAGGGATTCCGTGTCAAGGGCCGCCCACCGCCTCCTAGCCAGCCGAGTGACCCAGCAAGTCCCGCCCCGAAGGCTGCTACGAGCATTAATCAAGTAACGCATACTTTGGGGGGCAAGGCAACCTTCAATGTATTAAGCAATCATTACTAAGACCCACAACTTGCCACACATGATTATCCACAATATGCGACTTAATTGCTGCTAAATTTATTTTCAATCGATTAAGTGCCATGAGCCACCACACACGAGATAACAAAACCGAGTCTGTGCGGGGGAATCAGCGGACCCTGCAGCCAAGCTTCTCCTCGGGCCCAACGCGAGCGCCTGCCCAGCCCCGGGCCGGACTCTCTGACAACCTGAGCGCCCTGAAGAGCTCAGCAAACACCTCAGATCGAGCGCTTGGTTGCCACAGTGTCAGGAAGGGGGACAGAAGTGCAGGACGGTGCTATGTCTCCACAAGACAGTCAGGGTCAAGTGTGAGAATAAACAGGTCTTTTGACCCAGAAATTCCCATCCTAGATATCCATGCCACGGCTACAATGGCTACATCACGGGGTTATGCCGGTCGGTGACCAGTGACTGAGGGCAGTGGAAACAAATCAGCGGTCATAAGCGGGGGACCGTGAAGCCAACGGAGGTGCAAACCAACTGGACGCGTCCGTGCTGGTGGAGAAAGACCAAGGTAGTGGTGTCGAGTCAGAACAGCAAGGTGCGCGACAGGGTGCGGGGCGTGTTACTTGCACAGAAGAAGGCTCTTTGCACGCGTGCGTGGAGAGGAAATCTCCCGGGAAGGACGTGCCGGGAACGGGTAACTGCGGCTGCCCGGGGAGGGAACGGAAGCGCCGTTTACCTGTTTCAAAGCACAGAATAACAACTCCCAGTCATTTCGTCGCGGTCCAGAGAGGTGAACGTGGTGCGGGCCGGTGCCAGGAGGAAGGGGGCGGCCCTGCGGCAGAGCAAAGCACGCGGGAACGTCCCTGACGCAGGAGTGGCACGTGGCACGTGAGTGCATCGTGTTTCTCTAGAAGGCAAATGGCCCGTCCTGAGCAGGAGCCCTGCCGCGCTTGGGGCACGGGGAGTGTGACGGGAGCGGAAGGGGGCGCCGGGTCAAGATGAGTGGCTGGAAAGGGCTCGGGCGGTCACTGGCCACTGGCGGCAGGAAGGGGACGCCGAGGGGGAATTCGGAATTCGGGGCTTCCGGTGCGGTGACCAGAAACGCAGCGGTGCGGACGCCTCGGAGGAGAACCCGGGCGAGGGAGCAGGGAGGGATGTCCCTGATGCCGACGGACCCAGGAGGACCCAGGAGCGGAGCCAGGGCGAGCGCGGTCAGGCCACAGGTGCCAACGGGGGCCCAGGCGGGGAACACGGTGCAGGGAGCACAGGCTGAAGGAGGGGGGTGGCCGGACGTGGCTTCGGGGTCTGGCTGCAACCTTGGCCCTGCTCTGGGCAACGTGTGCCCGGGAGGCTGCCCCGGGGGACCCGTCATCCCGCCCAGGCCCGGGGTCCGCCGGGACACCGCGAGCTCCGCCGGCCCGACGATGCCCCGTGCTGAGCGCCTTCGGGGAGGAGCCAGTGTGGACGGAGCTCCACTGAGAAGGAAAGAGAGTCGGCCGGTAGGAATGTTCCACACGCCCCGTGCCCCCAGGAGTCGGCACGCGGCCGTGGTCCACGGAACCCGGAGGCACAGAGCGCGGGGGTTTGGGGAACAGAACCGCGAGCCCCTGCGAGCAGCAGGCCGGCCGCCGGTCCGTGCGTTCTCCGGATAGAGCCGGCGCGGAGGCGGCCACGGGAAGCCGGGGTTCGAGGGGTGCTGCCACTGGCCGAGTAGATCGGCCCGTGCTCTCCAGGTCTCTCCCTTCGACAGAAGGGCTCGAGCCCGCGCCACAGTTGCGGGCATTGGGCAGTTTTTCCCGCCTTCGTGTGCCGCCCTGGCCTGGAATGCACGAGAAAGCCTGGCACGAGGGTCCGTGGGCTCTGTGACTCTGGACGTGATCCCAGGGAACAGGAGCGGGGGCGAGAAGGGACGGGAGCGTTTCCAGCCGGTCGCCACCGGGGCCCGCAGGCGGAGCTCTGGAGGACACGGGCACCCCCACCCCTGCTACCAGGGGCTGCCCGCCCACCGCCTCCCACTCGGGTGCCGTCAGGTACACCTGCCGAAGCGGGGCCATGCGGGACGTGGCCTGAGAGACGAGCTGGGCCCACGTCAAGCCCCCTTCACGCGGGGACCCATGACCTGTCTCCCTGCTTCCGGACGCCTGCACGCGCACGGTGGTCCGGGCCGGCCTCTGGAAAGGTCTCGCACGGCGCTAACTCCCTCCGCCTCCTGCCCTCGGTGCTCACCACTCCTCCCAGGCGATGGAGGCCGAGCGCAAGCAGCCGGGCAGGCAGCCGTCCCAGCAGACGCCCAGCCGTGCGGGCGGTGGGCCACCTCCCTCCCTTCCTCAGCCCGGCCCTGCCCTCCGCTCCCCCTGCGCCTGCACTCCCCCGGTCTCCCTTCCTCCACCTCCTGGCAGGACAGCCCGGGGTGCGGGGTAGGAGTCACCTCCGCAAATCACACACCGAGGCTTCTGAGCCTCTGTCCGCCCCTCCCGGGTGCCACCCTCGGGTCTCAGCCACTGAGACGGCGTGTGTCCCACACAGGCCCGAGGGCGGCCAGGCGAGGAACTCGCACGAGTGTCCCGGGAGCCCCTTCCACCCCGGCCGAGTCACACCGTGGAGGGCCCCATCCGCGGGTCAGGCAACCCTAAATGCGACGAGGCCACACTGGATTTGGAAGTGGGGCTCGTACAGCGGTTCTCTAACCAAGTCCTACGTTCTAAGAAACGAGAGTGCAGAGGCGGCCAGTGTTCTTCCTACCACTCCGAGGGGCCGAGGGCAGAGCTGCGTCCACGCTCCGCGGGCCAGAGGCGCCAAGGCGGAGGGCTCACCTCATCACGGCCACAGTCCAGGGGCCGAGCAGAGGCATGCATCCAGGTGTCGAGCCTGGTCACACTGAAAACAGAAAAACCACCGATGGGGAAAGAAACGTCCTCTCCCTGAACCTTTAAATTTAAACCCTCAACCGCTGCCAACTTTTTTTCTTTTTTAAAAATGTTTATTTAATTTTGAGAGAGAGACAGACACAGCGGGAGTGGGGGAGGGGCAGAGAGAGAGGGAGACACAGAATCCGAAGCGGGCCCCAGGCTCAGAGCCGTCAGCACAGAGCCCCCACGCAGGGCTCGAACCCACCAACTGCAAGATCATGACCTGAGCCGAAGTCGGCCGCTTAACCCACCGAGCCACCCAGGTGCCCCCAACCGCCGCCAGCTTTATGAACTCACGCACCTCAATTTGGTCCCAAGCATAAGATCATCCTACGTTAGAAAAGAAACGCAGCTCAGGGACAGCTACAGGCTAAGAACAAGAGGCATCCCCGGCTGTGCCCACAGGGTGCCATTCTGGGGGATTTAGACACTCAGAGGCCCCAAGGCCCAGTGCAAAACCCCACCACGTCTGAGGGCGGGGCTCTGCTTGGGTGCAAAGTGGAGGGTGCAGAAAATGGTTTTCTTTCATATTTTATTACATCAATGGCTTGAAAATTTTTATTTAACCTCAGCAAATATTAGAAATAGAAAAATGAATTCTGCAGAATTTCACAAATAAATTTTTCAATTTCCACTAACAAATGTTATCATTCAATGGCTAAGCAATTATAATGCTATGAACATTCACCACAATGAATGTGCTGATATAGAAAACAGGCAGAAAGAGACATTAAAATATTACTTACAACAGCATTATTACAACGTATTTTCTTTAAAATTCCAACGTGGATTTTATCACTTCAAAAGATATACAGCATTTCCATTATATTTGCAAACTTAACCTTATACATCTTTTAAAATCTTGAAAAATTTTTAAGCAATCTAAAAAGCACTTAGCAAAGTTGACAGGTCTACACGATGGAATACTATCCACTCCGGTATAAACTTTAGTTTTCGGAGGTGACCGTAAACGCTCATCATCACACAACATGCATAGACTACACTGACCTTCCTTCTGAATTGTAACGTTGCTGCAATTGTGCTTTACTCTCGTGAGGGCAGAGCTGGGGGATCCGGGGAGTGGCAGAGAGAGGAGTTGTTTCTGAGCATTGCACGAGATCACTAGGTTCAGATCAGCTAACTACCTTGAGTCCACTCGAAGCAAAATCTCACTGGGTACTGAAAGCTGGACTCCTGGGTCACTGGGCTCGGACACAGGCTGGACGAGAGAGGAAGCGAGGCTCTCGTCGGGAGTGGGCTCCGTCTTTCCTTCGCTCCGCGAAGCAGGGATCCAGTTAGTGTAATGCACCGTGTGGCTTAGTTTTGGTACGCAAGTATACCGACAGCACATCCGATATTTAGAAAGACAAAAAGAGGGCGTAGTTGAAATTTAAAGTGACGATGAGCACACTCAGAGTGGCGTGTGATGTCTGAGGGAACTTTCACACACGGGAGATGACTCCGTAAGTAGCCCATAAAACGCAGCAACGTTTTCAGTTGCGCGTTTTCATCAGAGAGGCGTGTGACTATCGAAGGGTCTCACAGGTTACAAACTACCAAAGACCCTTCTGAGGAAGTGGTGTCCTGGTGGGCACAGATGTGCTGAGGCCACACAGTGGGTATGTGGTCAGCACGACGGAGGCCTGTACTTGCTGGGCAACAGAGCTACGTTACAGGACCGATCACTGTTTCGGACCAGTCAGCACAATATTCAAGTAACAAGGTGTTTAAATGGATAAGTGAAAACAATTTTTTCCTAACGCCTTACACACCTACATAAAATTAAATAAAACAAACTTTTAATGCATATGCAATACAATTTATATCTTTTAGGATTTCTAAACTAAAAGTTAAACTATCATTTGCTTCAATGGTACTATATTTTGCACAATAACTTATACTTAGGAGAAATTTCCCACAAAAATATATATATAATTATGACATTCACATTGATCGTTTTTAAGAAGACAAAGCTTAAGTGAACATTGCATCCGAAGCAGCTGTCACTGTGGACCCTTACACATCCAAACACGACCTGCTATGCACCGAAGTCTTGATATGTTAAAAAGGGGGCTTCACATAAATAAGATCAATCACTCGGCTTTTAAAGCGAAGTAATTTCTTGCATTTACAACATCGTCGCAAAGACAGTGTAATGGAACGGTCTGAAGCACAACGCTACCTTAGGCATGAAACTACAAGGGGGCCAGGCAAAGACAACCACCTTTCTAATCTTTCCAACCTCAGGCGAATGAGAATGCTACGCCTCTGCTCCGTGGAGGGACCAGAACCAGGCCGCTGTGGTCCGCCAAGCCGGAGCAGCGACCCTTCGGGACGGGGGACCGCTCGGTGCCTGGCGGCACGTAAGGGCACGGGGCAAGACACACGGGGGCCCGCCACGCTTCCGAGGAAGCGCCGTCGAGCCAGCGAGCACTGCCAGAAGGGACCAGCTCTCCAGGCAAACGGCCCGGGCGTGCAGAGAGGGACAGGCCTCCGACCTACGGGCAGAATGAGACCCCTGCCGCTGCCCTGTTAGGAGGAAGGAGGCCCCGAGAAGCAGCACAGAGAACCCTCGGCCTCGCTTCTCGCCCAGCGTCCCCTCGAAGCAATGTGCAAACTGCAGGCCGCCTCCTCTCCATGTTCGCCCTGCCATCTCCCAAAGCCAGAGCAGGCTCACACCCCACGTCGTTCCTAAGTGTCACTGCGTTGCCCGCGCCAGCCTCCTCTCATGCCGTTCACACGCTCTTACCTGACCCACGGACACCCCGGGAAGGGACAAGATGACGAAGTCAGGAGAGTCCCACTTCACTCCCCTTGAGAATGACCTTTCTCCGGATTTCTAAAAATGTACAATTCCAAAGTCTAGGTTTCTAGCTGACCCTCTTCCTAAAGAGACAGTCAGCTGACCTTAAAAAAAAAAAAGGGAAAAAGCAAGGTGCTTGGGAGTCAAAACACATCAAATTTTAATTGCATATTTTAAATTCTTACGAATTCTGTTTGTGCCTTAAAGCATCTGCATTTTTTTTTCTTTTTGGTATTGAAAGCAGGAAAAGTGTTTCAATGACGCAAAACTACGGCGACAGAAAAGCTCCTTCAACATATTTAGTGCGGGCTGCACGGACCGCGGGCGGGACACAGGGGATGCGAGAGGGCAGTGTGAGGTCTGTCCCTCAGCCCTGCAGCAGGTCCACAGTCCAGTACGAGATTCAGTGATTCTGGAAATCTCAGAACATTTATGAGAAATATTTACTTGTTCCCAGTCCAACCAAAAGGCATTACAGACCACTTTTGCACACTGCTCCTTTCCGTCTTGGTCTTACTAGAGCCAACCAACGGGTCACTCCTCTGTCCTGTACTATGATAGTAAAAGAGGGAGGATGGAGTTTAGACGATCACATCAGCACATGAAGGACAAAAGGCTGTACGGGGTGACACGGCGTACCAGCAGGATGGGGAACACACAGCGTGTGGCTTTAGAAAGCCATCACCCGCCATTCTAATCCCCTTTATGGAGCTAACCTGACATTTAAAATCTGCACTCTGTCAGAATCTGCAGCAATTTCTCCCCTGTCTCCTAATCTCAGTGATGTTCTCTTTGGCAAGCAATAAACTTTAAAGAAGTAGTAAGACACTAAAACAGAAAACGGGCCGATAACGTGGTTTGCCAAAAGGAGAAGGCACCAATTCCAAATGCACGAGCACCAGGTGCAGTGGTGTGGACCGCGTCTCTTGGAGCCGGATGGCGGGGTGGGGGGGGTGGGGGGGCCGGGAAAGACAGAGCGGCACCTGTCCCGGGATTCCAGTGCTGAAAGCTGAAGGCAGAAAGTGTTGAGTCCACATTCCCTCTAAGCTGATGTCCAAGGACAGTTGCTGTGAATGAGCTTTCTACCAGCTGGGAAGGGAGAAGGGCGAGATTTGAGCCAGCTAAATTTACAAACCATAATTACACCCGATGTCTGGGGAGACGGGAGCTGTCTCGGGATGTTTGGCACGACGAAGGTTATAACGCAGTCTGCCAGCATCCTGCCATTTCCAAAGAAGCATGATATCGCTTAGGCGGACGCCTCAGAAAAGAACAAGGGAATCTTTCTAAAAGGCCGACGGGTCACAGTCACTCTGAAAATTACATGATGCACGAGGTGGAACCGCAGGCCATGCAGGAGCAGAGTCGTGCCTTCCACGTCGACTACCTGTTTGAAGCTGCTGACTGGGCAGAGCTGCCACGGGTGGGGCTCAGGAACTCCGACTGGGGAGGGGTCCCCGGGGTCACGGGAGGCGTGCGGGCCACGAGACTCCGCCAGCGCCGGGGCAGAGCGTGAGATGCGGCGGGACTCTCTGGGGAGTGGCGCCAGCGTGGAGGAACGAGCACAGGATTAAGGCAGATGCAGCACAGGACTGGAAGTGTACGCCTTTTTTGGTAATAGCTGCTTGTCCACAGAGATGTGACGCAGATGGCTAGGTGATGGCGTGTGATACCTGATATCCTGGATAACACAGGCGTCCATACCAAGTGCTCAAAGCTGGCGGAGTTTCTCAGGAAGCAGATGCATATCTGACGTCTAGCACAGAAGCAGCCTGAGGAGAGAAGGAAGAAGGACGGAAGCATCAGAGCGCAGGTAAACAACTCAAGCCGCTACCTCTGGCGGACCCGAGAGGGCAGGAAGGTGTGGGCCGGCCCGGCTGTCCCGCAAACCCAGGGCCCTGCGGGCTCTCAGCACGGGGTCCGAGGAGGAGGCGGCAGGCGGCACGAGGGAGGCCTCTACAGCCAGGAGTCTCGGGCTCAAATCCTGGCTCTGCCGCTTTCGAGACGCGTATCCTTGGCGGAGGGATTGCTTTTTCAGTTTCAGCTTCCTTGTCCCCAGAATGCGCACAGTAACGACCCCCACTCCACAGGATTACGTAAAATCCCTGGGCCGACAGTAGCACTTGGGGCCGACCGCCCTGGCTGGAGGGGGTGCCGTGGCACGGGCCCCATTCAACCAGCAGCCCCTGGCCCCTGCTGGGACGCGGGGACACACGGGAGAGTGAACATACGGGAGAGTGAAGGCGGCAGGGTCCTCTATAAAAGCCTCAAAGGGATTTCTTAACTGCACTCCCAAGTGTCCCAAGTATCTTACTCAGTGCTCACTGCTACCCTCATGATGTCCTTTTTTCAAAAACGTTGAAAAATTTTTTTAGGTTTATTTATTTTGAGAGAGAGAGAGAGTGAGCGAGCGGGGGAGAGGGGCAGAGAGTGATAAAGAACTGCAGGCAGGCTCTGCACCATCAGCACAGAGCCCAACATGGGGCTTAAAACTCATAAACCGTGAGCTCAGGACCTGCGCCCAAACCAGGCAGGCGTCAGACGCTTAACTGGCTGAGCCACCCAGGTGCCCCTTGATGTCCTGCTGCTGGGGGAACCACTGGGCTATAAACCCCAATCTGAAAACAGCTGTTCCTTCAATTGACATCGTAACTGATGAGAACAGTTGGCCGGGTCAGGGGCTTTGTGTTCATTCTGTAACTGTGAGTGAGACTCTACCTCCAAGCCGGTCATGGTCCGCATCCCCTCACCCGGACACACATCCACCCCTCGCCGGGAACGGCATCCTTGTCCACCTCAGAGAACTCGGAATCTCAAAAGCTCAAAACCCTTGGGCCGCCTGCCCTTTCTCAGCCCCAAAGGAAACAGCCTACAGCTAACAGTTACGTTACTAGAACTTCGGGCAGTTCTCAAGGCCTCCTCCCTCTTTGTGCCGCATAACACATAAAATCTGAGGGCAGAAGGGGCGGGCAGGACGCCAGCAGACACCTCTCTTAGCTGCTGGATTCCACAGGATACACAAGAATGAGGAGGCCAATTTCTGGGCACTGACCGGACAATTAACCAGGGCTCTTACAAGTTCCCCCGGGGCCCCTGGTGGACACAGAACAGTAGCTGGTCCCTACAGATTCATTTCCTTTTGCAAACTAACATATGGAGAACAGAAAAGCAGGGCGGTGGAGCGGGAAAGTGGGTACTATAGGGGGCATAAAAGGGACCAAAAAAGAGGAAATGAACTGTGGGGGGAGGGGGTGGAAATGGCTGAAGAGGGTGAGAATGTTCACAGACAAGATACACGCTGTCCGCTAAGGACAAGTCAGGCGATGCCGCCAGTTCTGCGGAGAAGGCTGGGGAAACAGATGCACGGAAGATGGACCACCAAGGCAAAACAAAGGCATGCCTGTGGTGGGAGGCCAGTCACGACTGGGCCAATGCTACCACAGACCGGGCAGAGAATTACCGGGCTATTTTGACGTGCGATCAACATGGTAAGTGGACCGTGAAGAATGGACTTCTGGACTTTGTCAGAAAAAAAAGTAACTGTGAGTGAATGAAGCAGACATAAGCAGACATAAGAAAAGTCAGGAAAGTATATGCACAAGAACTGAGAGCCTGTCCCGTTGGTGGTGACCCTTGGTCCCAAATTTATGACCGTATTTTTAGGCTTGCCCCTGCCAACACCTGCTTTGATAAAATCTGGAGAGTTTCCTATGATTTCTGCTTCCTGGCACTAACGCTGGAGAACATACATGGAAGAAAGCTTTCATTCCGGCAAATTCTAACGTTCCTTCCTTCGTAATTCTCATCTTCTCAATGCTTCCTAAATTGAGTCCAGGACTCCAGAGAGGTTAATCTGTTGCTACAGGGGCAACGAGCACCGGGACAAACATCACTGCTGAGAGAGAAAAACTTCTGCTTGTAAGCCGTTATGTTCCGGGGTCTCAGGCTCAGGGGAACCACTCACATTGTTAATAATACGAATTTTGCTATAAATGTTATCAACAGTTTTTGATAGATCTTCTGGCACAAAGCTCTAAAGAGCCCAACCCGCTGGGTGCGTCACGTTGGGCGGGGGGTCTCCCTCGTGAGGCACTCTGTGCTCGGCTCAAGAGGGGGTCTCTGGGCTGCTTCTACAGCCAGACCCTTGGAGCAAAGGGGGAGGGAGAACAGACAGTACTAAATGGGTCATTTCAAATCACTCCCGCCTGGTTTGGGGGAGCCTCTGATGAGAAGATTTTCCCGGAAAGCTCAACTAATCCTTAAAATTCCGTGTCTGTGAACAAACTCACACCAAAGTGATTGGCAATTAACTCTTCCCTCTGCCCGGCCCCCTCCTCCTCTCTGTGGGAGTGGGGGTAAATACGTGGCAGGGCAGGCCAGGCTGGACGGGGAAGTGGCAGGTGACCCCGTCACAGGAAGCAGGGAGGTAGCAGATGCGTCTGTGCAGCCTCGGTAACCTCGTGCCTAATCTCTGCTGAGTAGGCGATGAAATCGGTATAGCTAACCTGGAGATCGCCAGAATGTCGGCCACCAGCCCGGAAGCTCCGGCCAAACACAGGACGCAGAACTGTCTCCATCAATACTTCAACCTGTTAGCCCCGACAGCATCAAAGCCTGGACGACTTGGGACAGCAGAGACAGACGCAGGAGCTCCTGGCTGGCTAGCCAAGCCGATTCACCAGTGGGGTCATTAACCTCCCACTGAGATGACAACACATTTTCGATAACCGAGCTTCACCGACACTGCTCACGGCACTTCCAACTTACCGTTTTATGGCTGAGTTCTTACAGGACCTAAGGAAACTTTGGTAATGTGCAGTATTTTGTGGCTGGAGAAAACCAGGATGGAACTAGGAATCTGTACAGGAATTAAAATGTGAGCAATATACCTAGTGACCAAAACTAACTGGTGTCAACACACATATTAAGGTTTTTATAGGTAAAAGTCAGGTCACTGACAGAGCTGAGAGCTAAAAATATTTCTCCAGCTGAGAAAGGCCATCAAAGAAGAAACTGAATATGGAGCATGAACCTGGCAGAGGTCCTACTGTTTCAGATTTACCTCGTCTTCCTCTTCAGGCATCTTGATAGAATTATCTGGGGACTTGATAGGTTTCTGGCTACTGGGCCCATTGGTCTCTTCTTTCCCATGTTCTGCCTCCCATTCTTGTAAAACTTCATCTATGTTGAAGCGGCGTCGATAGTTTACAAAAAAGTTTTTCACTTGTACCACTGATTTGTTCCCAATCACGTCTGAGATTGCCTGAAAATCTCGGCCGTATTTCCTGATGGCTAAGGATGTAAGAGAGCACTGTTTTTCAATACAGGATAAAGACAACTTTTGAAACCCCACACAAGTGAGACTTACCCCCCCGTCTTTAGATCCAGATAGGAAAACACAGGGAGCTTTTGGCTGCGGGCACGATCTTAATGTATTATACAGTGGCAAAAGCAGCGGCCTAGATCTGTTTCGTAGATGACTGACCCAAGAAGGCCAGTACGACCCTGTCATCCAGAAACCTGCTCCTCCAGTCGTGTGTCCCAAGACGACTGATGTCACCCAGCCGGCACCTGGTGGACTTTGTGCATTCTTTTCCGGGTCCCTAGGACTAGAAGAGCTCCACCCATAAAACTCCTAACGTTCAGTCTGCTGCTTTCAGGATTTTACACTTTCTGACCATTCAGAACCCGACACACTCCTAAGAGCGTGTTTCAACACAAGCGGTGCCACGGGAGTGGGGTGGGGCATGACTCTTCCTAAAGGCACCTGCGGCCCCAAGCCCCTTACTAGAGGACCCCCGTACCTTGTACTGCGAGAAGCTGCTCTTCCGTGGTCCAGCGTGCGTTACACTTCTGAGCGACCTGCACACCCAGAGGAGCCGTATGAGCATAACGCAGTTACAGGCGAGGGCATCCTCGTCAGACTTAATGAATCTTATTTTTTTCTTACAATTTCTCAGAATACCAGAATTTCAACGTCAATTGGGTTTATAAAGATTGTGTCTGTAACTTTCTTTCTATGGGATGTATACTGGAGATACATTATAGAGATATTAAATTCTTTTTTTTTTTTAATGCTTATTTATTTTTGAGAGAGAGAGAGAGAGAGAGGGGGGGGGGAGGGAGAGGGAGGACGGGAAGGAGGGAGACAGAGAATCCGAAGCAGGCTGAGCTGTCAGCAGAAAACTGGATGCGGGGCTTGAACCCATGAACCGGGAGACCAGGACCTGAGCCCAAGTCCGAAGCTCAACTGACTGAGCCCCCCAGGCGCCCCAATATTAAATTCTTAAACACACGAAACTTGGGTATGACTTCTAAGGTGATGGTCAATATAGTCCTACCTCTGGAAGCCGATACGGTTCTATTCCACCGTCAAGTTTTTCTTTAAGAGCACTGTTCGTCTGTTTAATATTCTGAATCTGAAAGAAAGGAAATTTTTAAATTTTAAAAATGAACAACTTTTGTAAAGGTATGAAAAGAAAACAGAACTAAAAAAAAAAATAAGAGAAAAAACCAAGAGCAAAGAAGTTCCTAATCTGTATGGTAACCAAAATTTGAGGTCGCTATAGTATCCCTTCAGAGCATCTACCGAGATTCTTTAACGGACTTGCTTAGGGCAGCAGACAAGGGACAACAGGAAAGAGGGCATGGTGGCTAAAAGGCTCCTGCGGGCCCAGCCCTAATTCACAACTTGAGAACATGTCACCCCCTGAGCGGCAGAAGCCACACCTGAAGCCTGACACACAAGACCAGGCCACGCCTGGCTTCCCGCCACGCGGCCCGAGCGGAAGCAGCCGAGAGGAGTGCTCTGCAGGCCGGCAGGTGTACCTCCTGGGGCCCGGCGCGGCCCGCCCAAGCACCCCTGCGCAGGAGCCCGCAGGGCAGCCTTCTTTAACGAGGAGAGAGCAGAAAGCAGCGTGTTACCTTCCCACAGCCTCATTTTGGCCAACTGTAATTCTTCACTTTCTCACAAATTAGATCTTTTCCACGTGACCGTGTTGATTCGACGCACCTGATCTTTCACTGCCTCTAAGTAATCGAAAGAAAGACACGAACAATACCAACCACTGAATCGATCCACCGGACAATCCGCTGGACTTGCGCACGGACTCCTGAAGGAGCTGGGCCCGCGCACGGGCTCCCTCTCAGCTCCACGTGCAGGGGCACCTCCGTGCCAAGGACCAGGGGGGCATCAACCCTAGGGCTTTTCATTTCTAAATAATCCCATGGGCAAAAAAGCAAGCAAGGGGAGGATCAGATTCATTTTCCCAAATAAAACAGCAGAGACACTCCGGAGCAGAAGGTGCCCTCAAAAGCAGCAACCTTATTAAGGCAAACGAAGAAAAAGCAGGACTTTGAGAGGTGGGGGATGGTGGTGAAGGACACAGCCTCACAGACCCTCTAATAATTCTCTTCTCCTTGAACAATCTTTTCCTACTTAGACTCAAATTTCATTTTCAAGTACTTACACTTCACAGAATTCCAATTTTGCATTTCCTTTCCTGGGTTCACTTCTTCTGAAAGGTTTAAAGGGGAGTGGAGATGTACAGGGGACTGGCGGCCCCGTGAGTAGGACCAGCACTCTAGGGACGAGGAAGTGACCCTGTCTGCCACTAGCAAGGGCCTTAAAGCCTGCCAGACACACGGCCCACGCCAAGTGAGAACACAGAGACAACTGAAAAGAAAAATAAAGGAAATGTGCATAAAATCCGCTCTATAGTAAAACCAAAACTAAAGACCTTGGTTTTCTGAAATTTGCTTTAGTTTATTTTTGAAAAGGTACAAGTCAGAAGAAAATAAACTGGTACCAGAAAATTCACCCACGGTAAGCTCTTGGGAAAGTAACACCCAATTCTCAGACTGGCACCGTGTCACAGAACGCTCTCTGACGCGACGTCATGCTGAAGCTGTGCCATCTGACACGACGGCCACCGCCCGCAGCTTGCTACTAAGCACCTGATATGTGGCTGATGCAGCTAAGAAACTGAACTTCTCATTTCTTCTACTTTAATCCAAACTTAAATGTAAATAACCACTCGTGTCTACTGGCTACCCCGTCCAACAGCACGGTCTTAAGACTCCTGCCCAGAGCTCTCAGGTACCAACCACCCATAAAATGCTGCAAGGGCATGTTCAAGGCTATGTTCATAATTCAAGGTTATATTCAGTGACATAAACTTGTGACAGAGAATTAACAAATTCTCAAAAGAATCAGCTATCCAGAATACTACATGCCTCCCAGCATTCCGGTTACTATGTCATTCTATTCATTCTGGCTGGTTGTTTACACAGGTAAGAAATGGGGTATATATTGCATTGTGACTAAGTAATACACGTTTCCTAAGGAGACCAACCTATTCACCACATGCATTTTCTCTCTGAAATTGATAAAGAAGTAGAGATTACGTAAGTGACTATACAGAATACCTGCAAATTCTGAACTAAAAGTTAGCTCTAAATTCTCATTAACCTTCACCTCTCTTCCTAATGCATTTTCCTTATTAGAAATACTCAGTGTTTATGAATAAGAACAGGGTTTGGTTACCATCATGCCAGTTGGAAAGGAAGCCAGAGTGGCAACAAGCTGGATAAAAAATAGGCTCAGGTCATGATCTCAAGGCTTGTTAAGTTCCAGCCCCACGTCTGGCTCTGTGCTGACAGCTGGGTGCCTGGAGTCTGCTTCAGATTCTGTGTCCCTCTCTCTCGGCCCCTCCCCTGCTCATGCTCTGCCTCTCTGTCTCAAAAATAAACATTAATTGGGGCGCCTGGGTGGCGCAGTCGGTTAAGCGTCCGACTTCAGCCAGGTCACGATCTCGCGGTCCGTGAGTTTGAGCCCCGCGTCGGGCTCTGGGCTGATGGCTCAGAGCCTGGAGCCTGTTTCCGATTCTGTGTCTCCCTCTCTCTCTGCCCCTCCCCCATTCATGCTCTGTCTCTCTCTGTCCCAAAAATAAATAAACGTTGAAAAAAGAAAAAAAAAAAAACATTAAATTTATTTATTTATTTTTTAATTTATTTTTTATTAAAAAAATTTTTTTAACATTTATTCATTTTTTGGGAGACAGAGAGACAGCACAAGCAGGGGAGGGGCAGAGAGAGGGGGAGACCCAGAATCCCAAGCAAGCTCCAGGCTCTGAGCTATCAGCACAGAGCCTGATGTGGGGCTTGAACTCATGAAACGTGAGCTCATGTCCTGAGCCGAAGTCAGACGCTTAACCGACTGAGCCACCCAGGCGCCCCTAAATTTTTTTTTTTTTCAACGTTTATTTATTTTTTGGGACAGAGAGACACAGAGCATGAACGGGGGAGGGGCAGAGAGAGAGCGAGACACAGAATCGGAAACAGGCTCCAGGCTCTGAGCCATCAGCCCAGAGCCCGACGCGGGGCTCGAACTCACGGACCGCGAGATCGTGACCTGGCTGAAGTCGGACGCTTAACCGACTGCGCCACCCAGGCGCCCCCCTAAATTTTTTTTTTAATAAAATTAAAAAAAAATAAAATTTTAAAACATTAAAAAATTTTAAAGTGACCAGCATTTAAAGAAAAAAACAAAATAGCAGTCAAGTTCGCCTGGTGCCTTACCTAGCGACTTTTTTTTTTCCTACTTTCCTGTGTGACCCTTTCATTCTCTACTCAGAAAGACCCAGCGCAACAGGCACTGGCCGCCGGCTAATCTAAGAGCCGTCTGCCCCTAGCCACCTTCTGGCATCTTCGACAGAGGCTGGTGGTCCTCCTCGGGGCTAGGAGGAGCCGTTTTGCAAAGATGCAGCACGCAGGGAGGACAGGAGTTCCCGAGAAGGTAAAAGCTTTTCCTGCTGGAAGGACGGGAGGGTCGGCCCCGCCTCCGGCCCCTCTCCATCGGCCCCCAGTGCAGACGCGAAGGCCACAAAATGGCTTTGGAAGCTTCCAACGGGAGCCAACAAGCGAGATGAAAAGCAGGTACGCTAAGAATGGTGGAGGAGAAAATGCAAAAGAATCCGGGTCTGTCACAACACCGTGAACAAACGGACTAATGCCCGGAGCCACCGATGCTGGGATTTCTTGCTATTTGATAAAATTAAATCCTCAATTGTTTAAGCTGCTATCAGTCAGGTTTTCTGCTATTTTCATGTGAACCCTTCCCTGGGACACCACCACATGTGGAAGCATCCAGATAAAATGGCCATTTGTGAGTCGACAAGTGCACTCGGCAGCAACCCCGACAGGCTGTGAGGGGGGCAGGCGACCTGTCTCCTCTGTTAGCGATGAACCGAAGCCCCTCTATTCCACATGATTCTCAGTAGCTACTTTCAAATAAAAAAGTCCTGCTCCTGACTCTGGCCGTGAAACCAAAGACAGTTCTATCTATTGTACTGCGAAGTCAGTAACACCTGTGTGCAAGAAGGGCCTCATTTTCTCTGCTCAAAAGATTAACATCGACCATTGAGCGTCAGGAGTCCGCTCGGCACAGGGGGAGACAGTTCCCTCCAGGAGGAAGGAGGACGAAGATGCGGGTGGGGGCTCCAGGCCCCGTTCAGAGAGCCCCTCCAGCACAAACAGAGCTTAAAACACTCCCTCTCTCGCTCGCTCTCGCTCTCACTCTCTCTCTCTCGCAGCCTTCAGACAGCCTGTAAGATCAGGCAGGCAAGGATTAATCTCCTCATTTGAAAAGAGGCCCAGAAAGATTAAGTGACTCTCCCAAGATTAGGGTGCCACTGCGCCAGCAGCCAAGCGTAGGAGCCAATCCTCTGACTGCTGGGGGAACACTTGGTCCTGCCGTGAGCTGTCCCCCGCCCCGAGCTGCCAGACCAGGGCACAGACCCCTCCTCTCATCTGGGAAAGGACTGCCAGCCTCCAGTTTAACCTTCTAAGGAACCAACAAATCAACAAATCAAAAGCAGCAAAAACTACAAGTAAACCATCAGTCCACAATTTGCCTCAAATTCCAGAGACAGAAGGATGGGGGAGGGGCAGGGCACTAATGAAGGGACAAGAGTCAGCTGGCTACTCCGCTGAATTTGCAGTTTCAATGTACCGCGTAACGATGAGCCGTTCCCCATACCAGGGCAAATAATCAGAAAAGGATTATCATAAAGTAGCAAATATCCAGGGAGAACTCTGACAAAGCCCCAAACACAGAGGCGGCAGAACACGGAGAGAATGACAGATCTGTGCTGGTAGGGGAGGGATCCCGTTCACGAATCACAGGGGTGGCTGTCTAGTTTAGTGTTAATTCTCTATTTTGATCTAGAGATTCAATACAATTCCAATAAAAATTCTAGCAGAATTATTCTTCTGGACACCAAGAAGGTGAACCTACATTTTCTATGGAAACACAAAGGGCCAGGAGAGACAATCTTGGAGGACTTATCACTGGCCCAGACACTCAGGTTTGTAAGGCCCCTGTAATTGAGGCAGGATGGTGCCAGTGAAGACGGACAAACACACCAAAGTCACAACAGACCATACACATACAGACGCTGCATTTGAAACAAAGATCCCCATCACCGCAGTGGGAAAAGGATCGTTTTTGGTTTCGTTTTTTTCCCAATAAACAGCACTGTTAACCAGATAGCTACGTGAAAAACAAAATGAATATCCACCCTATATGTAACAGCATACACAGAAAAACATTTCCAGATAGACGGAAGATCAAAATGTAAAGGCAAACAACACTTAAGACAGCATGGGAGAATATCTTCATACTCTTAGTAAAGGTTCTTACCAAAACTGAAAAGAGCACTAACTACAAAAGAAAAGAATGAGAAACTAGACTACCTTAAAATTAAGAACTTCTGTTCATCAAAAGGTGAGCCTCAGAAGGGGAAAGGGGAAGTAATTTTGACCCACCCCCGGTGGGGGGGGAGGGCGGTAATGCTTTGGCAAGGCCTGACGACATTTCTGTTGTCACACCTGATGGGGTAAGGTCACAACCGCTGGCATCTAGAGGCCAGAGATGCTGCTTAACATCTCACAATGCACAGGACACTCACAACGAGGAATTCTCCGGGCCCAAATGTCAACAGTGCAACAGTTAGTGAGTAAGCCCTAATGCAGGCCAACCAAACCTCACATAAATTGGCAGCCCACCGTGGAAAACTGTTTGGCACCATTCTAGAAAATGCTGGACACAGGCATACTCTGTAATTCCACTCTTAGGTGTACACGCGACAGAGATGCATACATAATACAGCAAGAGTCAAAGAAACATCCACGTCGGCATTAACTGGTCAACGGCCCCAAATGGGAAGCAACCCAAATGTCTAGTAATAGTACAGTGGGTAAGTTTTAGGATATTTATACAACAATGAGAAAGGACGACCTGGATGGATCTCATATGTTGAACGATGCTGGGCATAAAAGAAACTACATCATATGACTTTGTTTATATAAAATCCAAAATGAATAAAAATAATGTCTGGTTTAAAACGTCAGACCAGTGGCCACCAACTGGAAGGAGGTGGGTAATGAGTGAGATGGGCACTAGTGAAGCCTGGGAGGCAAGGCTGAGTCCCCTCGGGGCAGCAACTAAAATGGGAAATGAGTGGCAGCTGGGTGGCTCAGTCGGTTAAGCGTCCGACTTCGGCTCAGGTCATGATCTCACCGTTCATGAGTTGGAGCCCCGCGTCAGGCTCTGTGCTGACAGCTCGGAGCCTGGAGCCTGTTTCAGAGTCTGTGTCTCCCTCTCTCTGCCCCTCCCCTGCTCACTCTTGTTTCCCTCTCAAAAAAATGTAAGTAAATAGATAAACATAAAAAAAATTTAATACAAGGGGACATGAATGGGGCTTGGGAGGCTGCAGTTCATCTCTTGATCCAGATGGTGGCCGTGTGGTGGGTGTGTTCACACTATGAAAATTCACCCAGACACATATACACACTGTGTGTGTGTGTGTGTGTGTGTGTGTGTGTGTGTGTGTGTGTGTATTAAAGATATACATATATACCTTTAGTTTCAAAGTCAATTTAAGAAACATCAATGTGGGCATGCCTGGGTGGCTCAGTCAGTTAAGTGACTTCAGCTCAGGTCACGATCTCACTGTTCCTGAGTTTAAGCCCCATGTCAGGCTCTGTGCTGACCACTCAGGGTCTGGCGCCTGATTCAGATTCTATGTCTGTCTCCCTCTCTCTCTCTGGCCCTTCCCTGCTCACTTGCTCGCTCTCTCTTTCTCTCTCTCTCTCAAAAATGAATAAACATTAAAAAAAATAAAAAAATTAAAAAAAGAAAGAAGTATCAATGGATCAGTACCTAAGTCTTCGGTCCAGTTCCTTAGAAATCAAATGCCCTTCAGAGGCTTGTGGAAAGAGGACACTCAGGTGTGAGGAACACACAGGGACCCCTGAGCGTCAGTGAGCCCCGACCCGCGGTACCTGCCGCTTGATGGAGACCAACTCCATGTCTAGCTGCCTTAGCACCGTGGTGGCCGCAGTGGCGTTGGCAGAAACAGCCTCCACGTCTTCTTGAGAAAGAAACATTCCTTTCGGAGGTTTCCTTTTTGCTCGATTTTTAGCTTGCGTACTATGTTTCTCCTTTTTGATCTGAGGAACTGTCTCCGTAGGGGGCACCTGCATGGTACACAGATTTGAAAAATGAGACTCCAAAACATGAAAATGCCAGATGAACAGTAATACGCCTACTTTCCTAACATGGCTCTAAACAATCTGACAAATACCATGCCGTATTGTAATTACCATCCACAAACTAACAGGCAGTTAACAGAAACACTGGCCATTGAATGTTGGCTGAACACTTCTAAGTAGAATCCACTGCCCTCCTATATAAACACAACCTTTTTCTATCACTCTGAGCCTCTGGCAAGAAGCGTTCTGAGCTTCCTGCAGTAATACAGGAAGAAAAGAGATCTGTCTTCTCTTCTGGTGTGCTTTGTGTATGTGAATGGTGAGCTCCTTTATCCTAATAGTTCTTAGCCAAACAGATGGACTTAAGGCCACAGAAAGATAAAAGGAAAAAATGATTCAGCACATACATAAAACCCATTTAAATTCTTTAACTCTATACGGAAGTTTATAAAAAATATAAACTTCCACATGTAACTATGACTGTTTTTCATATACCCTCCTTTTGGATGACACTTAACTTTTAGGGCAACTGTATAATTTGCTTCAAGAACATATGCTGTCATTTGATAATGCATGACTGCTGCTAATTTTTTTAAGTGCTTTCTCTAAAACTGAAACGTTTGGAAATGAAATGCAATAAAATCTTGGCAAGGAAAGGATACTGTCCTGATAACAATTTTAAGAAGTTTTTGTAACAGTTCATAATCTCATCTTGTTAGTGTATTAACATTTGCTGATGAAGCTGAGAATATGTGCAGGTTTTCTGCTTCCTATCTTAAAACACTGCCATAAATCGACCCTGCAAACTACGACGGTACCAGTAAATCCTTGAACAGGTGGTAACAGACAGTACATAAAAATGTTAGTAGGCAATAAACTACATCTCGTCTGTAACAGCTCTATGCTGTTTAGCAGAGATCACCTACTGATCACGTGCCTGTTTTCACAACATTTTAGTACAGAAAGAAACTTAAGATGTAAGTCATTTTTCTCTTTTAATCAGGAATCGTGCTACATAAATCTTACGGAAGTTAAATCAAGCCTTTCCCCTTTCATTTAAAATGTTCCCCTGAAGAAGCCAACAGATAATGATGTATCAAGACAAAGCTTCTTAACTGTAGGTACAATTTGATTTCCCAAAGAATCTAACTTAGCTAACCCTTAAAATGATCTTGTTATTTGGGCATTCGTATAAATCTAGCTGGAGTGCCATCCAGAAGGAATTATCAGTTTTCAGTTTGGTGACACATAGCCTACCAAATGAAGCCTTAAAATGTAACTAGAAGACTTTGACCCAACAATTCAACTTCCAAAAATTTGTTCCAGTGGAAAAAATTAAGTGAACCAGTATTTAATCATGAGCCCAGCATTTCAGCATTGTTTATAACAGCAAAAAGCATGGGGGGAAACTGATAAAAAAGCCCTAAGATTGCTTAACTGAATTATGAAAGATGTGTAGGATAAAATAACATGCTAATAACAGCTATGTACACAAAATGTATTTGACATAAAAACATGTTCAAGAAAGACCAAATTTAAAAGGTTTCAGAAATGATATATTGAGATCCCATTTTATGTTTTTAAAAAAGCAAGTATAGAGTCATAAGTGTGTATATAGGCATATACATTTCATGGAGTCATCTGGAAAGAGTCACCAAAATGTTAGCAGTGATTAAGGGTGACAATATCATCATTTTCTTTTTCTCCTTTTTGTTTAGCTGGATCTCCTACTTTGCCTACAAAAAGCATGTATGTTTGACGCGATTTTAAAGTTTAGGTGTGCCTGGACCCTTTTGTCTTTCCATGCCGAAGAACAGCTCTTCTCCTACTTCAGAACCTTCCAAGATCGAGAACTCTTTGAGGTTTTACTGAAGCTGCAGATACAGACTCTCTTCAGAAAAGCACTTCTACGAACTTATATATAAAAGTCATAACCACGCTGGGATCCAACACTCCAGCCTGAACTGGGGCCGACGGACTAAGGGGCCCTTCCTTCCAGGGACTGTAGTGCTATCCTCCCTGCAAGGGCTCTGCCGCAGGGGATGCTGTGTTGTGGGGGCTTTCCAGTCTGTGCCAAGGAGCCCCGGGTTTCCCTGGGGGGCCCTCAGGGATCCCACATAGGCCTTATTCAATTTTTATGAATGGGCAAAATAACCTAAGACTGCAACCCATTTCAAAAGGCTTAATAAGATCATTCAGACACCTCATCGTTCTCAGTGAAAAGTTCACAATAAAGAAATGTCATAAATATACACAGAAAAAAAGTTATATACAACTGTAGGAATCCATGGGCCTCTCGAATCTTCTGACATAATGATTTTTAAGATGTGAAAAATTAAAAATTCCCCATGTGTGAGGCTCGCTGCTGTAGGACCTACGCTGCTGTTTCTAAGTAACGGGAAAACTTGCCCTGAGTCCCTGCCAGCCCTCTGCAGTGCACTCATGACCCAGCTCATGACCCCACTGTGCAGGCCCCTGTGCCGGCCATCGAGAGGACATCCCGAAGGCTGAGAGGAGGAACCAAGCCCTCACCTGGTCCTCACCAGTACCACGCCCACACTCGTTAACTACTGGGCTGATGGCGTGGGAAAGAAGGCAGTGAGGACGGCTGCCCAATGAGGACAAACTCATTACTCAGTAATGCTATCGCTTGCTTTCGGTTTCCTTTATTCCTGCTTCTTGGCAAACAAAATTCTAAAGTCTATACAGCAAAGTTAGTATTGTTTAAAAAGTCATTATCATGACGCCTTGTACATAGCAATAAATATATTAAATAGAATAAGTAAGAGGAATGTTTTACGTATGGTACTAATAAAATTTATTTGCCTAAACAATACTAGGGAAAAAAATACCTCCTTTTTGCTTTCCTTGTTTTGATCAATCTCAATGTCAATGGGGTTATTTCCATTTGTTTCTTCCAGTTCATCCTCACTGGAAGGCAAGAACAAGTTACTGAAAGACTATTTGGTACTAATTCTATTTAATATACAAATATAAGCAATAAATTGATTTAATGACAGATTTAATACAAAATCAGTATGTTTTCAGATTGCCGAGATAAACATTTTTACAATTCAAATAAATTAAAACCAACTCCTAGTTCTCTTACTCTAAATGATTAAAACAACAACAACAACAACCTACTGAAATAGATTTTTAACTTCTGGATCAGGTCTAGAACATGGTTGCTTCATATTTGTAAAATGTTTCTTCTCAACTCTCAATTGAAAAGATCAAATTTAAGGCATTTATGTAACTGCCCCGTAATCATCTTGTGGTGGGCTAGGACACTATCATTACATGTAACTGAGAAATTACTCAAAAATAAAGTCCCCATGCGCTGGGAACAAATCCCGAAAAAGTGAAACTCCACTTCAAGTCCCAAGTACACACTCATGACTCAATCCAAGCGCCAGAAGGGGGAGAGCCTTTTGGCTCTGGATAAACTGAGATTTTAAATTAGGTTAATTTTAAAAAGAACATTCACATTGACATGGTACTTCAAATGCCTTTCTTTATAGCCTTCCACGTGTTATTATTTTTTTAAAAGAGCTCCATAGTAGAGCCTTTACTTTGAAAAGTAAGAAAACCGAGGATCACAGAAGCCGAGCACAGCCTGCCCCAGTTTCCCCCCAGTTACATCCAGTTCATCGTCCCACCGTCTCAGGATCCGGCCCAGATGGCCGTGCTGCCGTCCTGTGCTGAGTTCTGGCCCAGGAGCGAGAGTTCAAAAGGAGAGTGAGCCAGGGCTGAGGGGCCTCTCTCGTCCCTGCTGTCACTTCCCCCAATCCCTCAGGCGCTAGCGTCCCGGTCTGCACAGGTGCTCAAGGGCTCAGGCTCCCCACCGGGGGCTGGGGGAGGGGGTGGGGGGTGGGGGGGCGGTGCGGGGGACAGGTGCTCTCAGGGTTGGTACACAGAGTAGCACCGGGGAGCGGAGCCTGTGGTGAGGGCGGGGCAGTAGATGCTCTTACCGTTTCATACTCGGGGGACAACAAACCCCAACCTATTCTTTTATTTAACTCTAATTTCAGGGTTAGCAGAGTACAGCTGTCTGTAGTACAAGACTTTGTTTATAAACAGTAAATGAGTCCTAACGTATAATGGAAATAAATATTTTTAATCAAAAGTTATTGGAACACAAAAACAAATGCATTAGCATTTGCCACTTTTCTTTGATTACTAAGAGCACTAAACCAAAAACAGACCCACTAGTATATATGCTGCAGACCACACAGCATCCAGACGTATCAAGGTCAACACTTTTACAGATTCTTACAGCTGGAGAGTGCTCGGCAGACGTTCCCACCATTGCCCCCACTTTACAGCTGGGCCCACGGATGTGAATTCTCCAGAAGTCATACTACCACTTTGTTCCCACGATATCCTATTTAAAATCATAAAATACCCTCCTGAGATGGGGCCACGGAGATCAGGTAGTCTCTCTCCCTTCACTTCATTTGTATGATTAGTTAAAAAAAATAACATTACAGGGGCGCCTGGGTGGCTCAGTCGGTTGAGTGTCCGACTTTGGCTCAGATCATGATCTCGCGGTCCGTGAGTTCGAGCCCCGCGTCAGGCTCTGTGCTGACAGCTCAGAGCCTGGAACCTGCTTCGGATTCTGTGTCTCCCTCTCTCTCTGCCCCTCCCCTGCTCACGACCTGTCTCTGTCTCTGTCTCTGTCTCTCTCAAAAATAAATAAACATTAAAAAAAATTTAAAAATAACATTACAGGGGCGCCTGGGTGGCTCAGTCATTTGAGCGTCAGACTTTGGCTCAGGTCATGGTCTCCCAGTTTGTGAGTTTGAGCCCCACGTCGGGCTCTCTGCTGTCAGCGCAGAGCCTGCTTCAGATCCTCTGTCCCCAACTCTCCCTGTCCCTCCCCCACTTGTTCTCTCGCTCTCTCAATAAATAAATAAATGAAAAAAATTAAAAAACAGCATTACAGAAAACGTGGAAAAAATATTTCAAAAAGCCACCAACCTAACACAAAAACCACTATGTCCACTTGCTGCCTTCTAGACCGTGAGCAGCTTCATTTTAGAGTTGAGGAGGCGGAGGCTCGGGGAAGAGGCGTGTGGCACTGACCCCGCACGTGAGTTCACACCACCTCTGGAGTGAGACTCCAACCTGCCTCTGCGTGTGAGCACAGGGCCGCCCCCTGCTCTGCGCCATCTGGCGGAAGTGTTGGCTCGGATGTATCCTACTCACCAAGCTATCCCTATAGCTGGTGTCCTTAGGAAGAAGAATCACAGAATGTTTCCCTCCCTCTCGCACACAAAATAGAGGGTCAAGAAAGGGATGAGAGAAATCTAAACTGTACTGTCATCTTTTAACACACCAGACATAAAAATGTGGCAAACAAATCTTGTGTAAGTATACCCAAAAAAATTCTACCTAGGCAATAACAGATTTCCTTCTTATTAAAAGGAGACACCCTTCAGCGGTATGAAAGAGTATGTGGAAAAGTTCATTCATTTAAACTGGAAGTTTCTTGGGGCGCCTGGGTGGCTCAGTCGGTTAAGCGGCCGACTTTGGCTCAGGTCATGATCTCACAGTTCGTGGGTTCGAGCCCCGCGTCGGGCTCTGTGCTGACAGCTCGCAGCCTAGAGCCTGCTTCGGATTCGGTGTCTCCCTCTCTCTCTGACCCTCCCCCCGTTCACGCTCTGTCTCTGTCTCTCGGAAATAAATGTCTAAAAAGAAAATTGAAAAATAAAGAAATAAGGTGGAAGTTTACTGAATGCAGGAAGAAGAGAGTGGTAAGAAACGAATACCCAAAGAACGGTGGGCTCATGCGTTAATGATACAGCTCACGAACGTTACTGAAGAATATTTGTGTACATCTGGCTCCACCAGGAAGGCATTTGGGGAACTCCCTTTCCTTTGGGCACCGACCGCCTCTTAGAAATTCTAGTGACCCGAGAGATCCCCCACGCGGGGAGACACCACCTCCAGGCAGGAACTGACCTCTCCTCCCGCTCCCGCTTCTGTTTCCGAGCGTGGCGGTCCATCACACTGGTTTTAGTCCTTGTCTTCTTCCAGGAGTAGTAAAATTTCACCAGACTTGCTATAGATTTATCAGGAAGCTAAACATAAAAACTGAGTTGGTTTCGATTTAGAGCTGATCGTTACAAATCAAGTGTGCTTAGATATGGTTAATAAGGACGGTCACACACACAGAAATGTTTTAAGGCACAACCCTTTTCTCTGAGAAGAAGATTCAAGAAGAACTCTCATCAGTACATTTCCAAACTACTGCAGTGTGACTGTAAGTGAAACAGCCCAGGAAGGATCGCCAAAGGCAGGCTGAGACGAACCCAAGTTTTCATACACCTAAAGTGTCTAGCCTAACTCCTAGGTTATTTTTTAAAAATTCACTTTAGCACTCGTGCAACCATCAATAAAAGCTTTCCTGGTAGGAGTCCACCAAACAGCCTTCTAGAATATAAGAGATAAGCCAACCTTCCCCAGGCAGACAGGGTTCCACGAGGCGCCACACCTCATCAAACAACCATCAAAGACGCTTTCTATTGGATTCGTGTGGGGGGTCCCAACAAGAGAGATGGGGATGGGGTGGCGGGAGGCTCGTGTTACAGCTGCTTTCAAGCTGGGAAGTGCCAGGAGATGCTTTGCTCCTGCAACTTGAAGCCTCTCATCTACTCCACGGCAAGCATGAGCTACTCTGTTCAGCACGGGAATATCTCGGCTTGCGGATGGCATCCCTAGCTTTCAAGGATGCTGCAGGGGAGAGAGGCTGGGAAAAAAAGAAGAATCAGTGGTTTCATCTACTTACCATTTGTTGGATTCTATGAAAAGTTTTCCCATGAAAACTAAAGGCTTGCTCAAACAAGACTTTATCTTCCACAGTCCACTCATCTGGGAAGGGGGTAAAGTTGGGCAAATCAGCCAATGACTTTTCAATATTATGCTTATGCCAAAAGAGCATCCCAAGAGCCTAGAAAAATAGTATCAGTGAAATTTTAGACCAAAGACGTGAGCGAAACATTAAAATGGAAATGAGGCTGGCAAAAGAAGAGCACGCACGCCCCTGCAGCCCGGGAAACGCTGCTGCGCGGCCGATGCGTGCGCACTCCCGCGAGACACGCTCCGCTGTGCTCACCTCTCAGATGAGAACACGGGGGCCCTGAGAATTAAGTCCTTGCCAACGGTCCAGGGCTGGTAGGTGGCAGAAGCAGTGTGGCCCTAGACTTGGTGCTCTTTATTTATTTATTTTTGAGAGCGAGCATGCGTACAAGTGGGGAAGGGGCAGAAAGAGAGAGAGGGGGAGAGAGAGAGAGTTCCAAGTGGGCCCCGCATTGTCGGCGCAGAGCCCGTTGTGGGGCTCGAACCCACGAACCACGAGATCATGACCTGAGCCAACACCAAGAGTCGGCTGCTTAACCGACTGAGCCACCCAGGTGCCTTTGGAATCTGTGCTCTTAAAAGCCACACTCGAATGCCTCTGTGTAAGAAAGGACAAAGTAATTTATAAATGCACTTAATTGTTTTGTTACTCTTTTCCTGAAAAAACTCAAATATAAAGAGGGTTTTCTTTGTTGTTTTTTTTTGTTTTGTTTTTTGGTAACCCAGAAGGGAGAAAATATTCAAATGGGTGACAAATTGGAAATGAGAGATAATTCAGCAATTTTTTTCCTGGTAACTCCCAAGTGAGACCAATCAGAATTTCGAAGACCAGAATCCTTAAAAATTCATCTAGGTATATTTACCAATCACCTAATGACTTTTACACTTTCTAAATAGAATTAAAAACTGGTGATGTCAGACTGGCTCAGTTGGTGGAGTATGCGACTCTTGGATCTCGAGGTCATGAGTTCGAGCCCCATGATGAATGCAGACATTACTTAAAATCTTCAGGGGCGGGGCGCCTGGGTGGCGCAGTCAGTTAAGCGTCCGACTTCAGCCAGGTCACGATCTCGCGGTCCGTGAGTTCGAGCCCCGCGTCGGGCTCTGGGCTGATGGCTCAGAGCCTGGAGCCTGTTTCCGATTCTGTGTCTCCCTCTCTCTCTGCCCCTCCCCCGTTCATGCTCTGTCTCTCTCTGTCCCAAAAATAAATAAAAACGTTGGGAGAAAAAAAAAAAAAAATCTTCAGGGGCTCCTCGGTGGCTCAACTGGTTAAGCATCTGACTCTGATTTCTGCACTGATGGTGCACAGCCTGCTTGGGATTTTCTCTCATTCTCTCTCTGCCCCTCCCCTGCTTGTGCTCGTGCTCTCTCTCAAAATAAATAAACTTTAAAAATAAATAAATAATAATAAAATCTTCAAAAGTTGGTGATGTTCTGAGCAACTTCGTGAAATTCACGAGTAGGGTTTAGAAAAAGAAAAGGGATATACCTCTTGCTTTTAAAGATTCTGGTACTATCCTACTATAACCAGCTTTTCTAACAAATTCTACCAAGCTGAAATAATTAAAAGCATGGCCAAGGCTAAAACAAAGAGTTTAAGTCTATATAACATAACTCAGTGGTACCCTCAATCATGAGGATAAAAGCTTGCAACTTACAGGCTGTAAAATCTAGATCAATGCCAAGGAAAGCACCAATCCAAATTAATATGCTGATTTTTAAAACAGGAGTTAGAAGGGTGCCTGGGTGGCTCAGTCGGTTGAGCGTCCGACTTCGGCTCAGGTCACGATCTCGCAGTCCGTGAGTTCGAGCCCCGCGTCGGGCTCTGGGCTGATGGCTCAGAGCCTGGAGCCTGTTTCACATTCTGTGTCTCCCTCTTTCTCTGACCCTCCCCCGTTCATGCTCTGTCTCTGTCTCAAAAATAAATAAACGTTAAAAAAAAAATTAAAAAAATAATAAAATAGGAGTTAGAAATAAGCTGAAATAAGGTTATCATCAAGGGGCGCCTGGGTGGCTCAGTCAGCTGAGCATCCGACTTTGGCTCAGGTCATGATCTCGCAGTTTGTGGGTTCGAGCCCCATGTCGGGCTCTGTGCTGACGGCTCGGAGCCTGGAGCCTGCTTCAGATTCTGTGTCTCCCTCTCTCTCTGCCCCTCCCCTGCCTGTGCTCTCTCTCAAAAATGAATAAACGTTAAAAAAAAAAAAAAGATTATCATCATACTTTTGGGGAAAAATTAATCTCGTAGATTTCTAATAGCTTCCAAACAATTTTTAAAAGAAAACCTTAGTCAAATATTACAACTTGGAACTGATTCAAAACAGTTAATATGAAAACACTGTGGGTCTGAGTGAGACATGTCACTCGGAGTCAGGATAAAACCCATCACACAAATGACAAACCACATATTCAAATAGGGAAGTATTAAGCTCTAAATACTACCAACCTGCAGAAAAACAGGTGCCTTTTAAATCAAAGGGCCCTCTAATACTCATCTCAAGCAATAAAAAGGGGACCAGGGCCTTGTTTAATTTGCTAGTGACCACCAAAAAATTGCATGGCTACTTAACACACAGAACACAATTTAACAGGTCGGCTATAAAAACCATTTAAAAAAAAACATTTATTTTTTATTATTTTTTTTAAATTTTATTTTTTTAATTTACATCCAAATTAGTTAGCATATAGTGCAACAATGATTTCAGGAGTAGATTCCTTAGTGCCCCTTACCCGTTTGTCCCATCCCCCCTCCCACAACCCCTCCAGCAACCCTCTGTTTGTTCTCCATATTTATGAGTCTCTTTTGCTTTGTCAACCTCCCCCCACCCCGGTTTTATATTATTTTTGTTTCCCATCCCTTATGTCCATCTGTTTTGTCTCTTGAAGTCCTCATACGAGTGAAGTCATATATTTATCTTTCTCTGATTTCGCTTAGCATAATAGCTTCTAGTTCCATCCACGTAGTTGCAAAATGGCAAGATTTCACTCTTTTTGATTGCTGAGTAATACTAACACACACACACACACACACACACACCACATCTTCTTTATCCATTCATCTGCTGGTGAACATTTTGGCTCTTTCTATACTTTGGCTATTGTCGATAGGGCTGCTATAAACATGGGGGTGCGTGTGCCCCTTCGAAACAGCACACCTGTATCCCATGGATAAATGTCGAGTAGTGCAATTGCTGGGTCTTAGGGTAGTTCTATTTTTACTTTTTTGAGGAACCTCCATACTGTTTTCCAGAGTGGCTACACCAGCTTAGCTCGCATTCCCAATTAGAAACCCATTTTAACAACAAAAGAAAACCACGACAATACCTGTTCCATGTTGTACCCATGCTTCTCTTTAGCAATGGCAATGTATTCATCTACTGAAAAACAAGACAAGAGGCCAGTAAACACACTGAGGGACAGGAAACCACAGTACATGAGCACTAGAATTATATATATATATTTCAGGCCTGCCATGTGCAAGAAAAAAATAAAGAACAGACAGTAACAAAACAGAATCATATATAATATGATCCCATCATGGATCTTACACATAGAAATCCTACAAAGGAATGCCTAAAAATATACTCTAATATTAACGGTACTTAACATACCCCATCTATGGATGGGAGAGATCATGATTCTTCTTTTTAAACTTAGTTCTACTTAAATTTTCTATGATAAACAAATATCACATTGGTACCCTGAAAGATAATCAAAAGAAATAAGAAGAAATATTAAATTGGGGTTTGTTTTTAGTCTCCGCTGAGTTTGAAAAACAAACAACTTATCTCTATACTAAAAAATCTAAGAGATGAATTACATGAACCAGTGCCTGCTATCTGCTCTCAAACTCCAACACAAGGTGACAAGTGCCAGTTTTTCAAGCACTAAGGTAACGCCAAGGAAAACTGACTCGATATCCAGGGGAAGTTGCCATCCCCAAAGTTATTTCCTCTCTACATTTTCTAGCCTTCCTTCCAGGAAAAAAAAAAAAAAAAAAGAGACTACTAATCAATAACACTTCGTTACATTCCTATATAAGTTTTTTGCTTTGTTTTGTTTTTGGTAAAGTACAAAAATAACAACAACAACAAAAAAAATCAAATAGCACAGAACAGTCTGAAACAAACAGAATTCTTTCCCCAGGCCATCCCCCACCCCCCCCCCCCACCCCCCCCCCCCCCCACCCCCAGTCTCTCTCTCCAGGTGCAATGACCACACTTCAGAGCTGAGGAAACAGGCTGGAGCGGTTGGTTCACTTGCCCACTGTTAACACAGCGAGTTAACAGAAGCCTGATCAAAGTCAGAGCCTCCCAGGCTCAGAATGCTAGTCAATGACCCCACAACCATCTTACCTGATTGTGGCACAACTGGTAGCCAATTTACAAAAAAGAAATCAATTCTGAAAGCGAATTCAAACTCTTTTATGAACAGGTATTCTAACACTAGAGGAAAAGCTTTTCCACTGACAGAAGAAAAAGTCGATGTCGTTCAAACAGTGACTACACATAGTGCCACTCAGTATTAGTTTCAATACCGAGCACTAGTTTTCCATTTCCTTTTTAAATATTGAAAGTCCATACAAACAGACAGCGATTTCACTCAGAACATATAGAGCGGACCCTTGAACTCGGGTGTGAACTACGCGGGTCCACTTTTACGAGAATCTTCTGCAGTCCAGTGCTGTCAAAGTATTTTCTTAATAACACTGGCTTTTCTCTGGCTTCCTTCACTGGAAGAATGCAGTACGTGTCACATATAACACACACAACAACGTGTGTTGGCTACTTATGTCATCAGCAAGGCTTCTGATCAACAGCAGGCTATCAGCAGTTAAGTTTCTGGGGAGTCAAAACTTGTACGTGGATTTTTTTTTTTTTTTTTTTTTACCTCACAGGGTGTTGGGCGCCTCAAGGTGTTCAAGGGTCAACCGTGGTGAGATTCCTATTTACCCGCGAGTCGGCGAATGACAAACTAAATGACCCTGGTTTGTCACAAAAGTTGGAACCGGTGGTCTGAAAAATGGGGAGGAATTATTCCAAAGTGTTTCCCTTGCTTATTATGTCACAATAGGGTGGATTATGCCAACTAAGAGGAAAATGCCCTAAGATTCTTTAAAACAATGCTGATGCATGGTGAGGCTGCACGGCTCACACGGGACCCCGGCGGAAAGACTGCAGGTCGGGTGATAAAACTAAGTAATGAGATGTGTTCAAGCCAAGGCTGTGTACGGGGAAGAGGGAAAAACAATCTGCAGTGAACTGAGGGTCAACCCCAGAGAGGGTCTGCTGGAAGGGTGGTTCCTTTTCATAGACATCCGACAAATGAACCCGAAACTTGCGCTCTACAAGCTCAACTCCACAAGCGTACAAACGTCCAGACACTATCATTACCTTCGCTGGATGAGGGACGCGTGGTGCGTGCACAGCCACCGCCCAGGCATGTGATCTGCGAGCAAATCCGCGCACCAGGTGTCTGGGCAGGGCAGGGGGCAGGCCCCGCGGGGCTGTGCGCTGTCCCAGTAGCCTGCCCTGCCCACCGTTCTCGGGGGCAGATGCTATCTGCTCCAGTCTTTTCTGCTCCGTCAGTAACAGGGCCAGTAAACCTGTCTCCCCAGGTCTCCAACGGGATTTAGCTCAAAAATTACAAGGAAAACAAAGCATTCTTTGGATACTACTTTGGTATTTTCATCTGCTTTGTTTTTTAACAGAAAAATCAGCTGGTGGCAGGAACAGTAAAATTGACCAGTGGATTCTGAGCGTTGCAGGCAAGTTTGGACAGAACATTTTCTGTGCTGCAAACAGTAAAGTGTTGTTAATAAGTAACCTTTAAGATCACACCTCTTTTAGATTTCCTTGTAGACTCCTCTGAGGACTCAAATCTAAAACAAAGGAAGAAAGGACTTAATCAGAGCCACTTAGGGGGAAGTCACTTGGTATCTCTACTAGGTGAGGTGAAGGCGTGACAAAATAAGTCAATAGATGGGGAGCCTTGCAACTTGCAAAAGAATTACCATCTGATACCCACCAGCAAAAATACAACCGTTCACTCTTTTCATGTCCCCAAAGTCCAACAAAGACTGGATAAACAATTTGCCAAAAGAATGCTGGGGTGCTTTCATGTGAATGATGTCACAGGAGAGAAAGGTTCTTTCCCAGCAAGTGAAAAGGCAGCACAGGTCAGGTGTGTGGTGAGAGAGATGCAGGTCCAGTCTTGGCTGTCTCTGGACAAAAGGAGTTCACAGGCAGTGGTGCCTGACGCCCGGTGAGCGCTACGGTTTCGACCGCGGTACCTCTAGCCACTCTCCTGACCTTCCCAGGAAGCAGCTCTCACCAGGAAAGCTGCGTCAGCACCGAACTGAAAACCCCAGCAGAGCAGGAAGTCCTCCCAGAATGCTGAAGACCGGACTTAATCCAGAACAGGGCCGTGTGCGCGCACAACGGATGCTGCCGACGGCCTTGTCTCTCACTGCCTCCCTACTGTACGCACAGGGTCCTCAGCTCTTGCTCCCTTTCACGGTCAGGGGGACAAGGGCTACCCACCAGTTTCTAGAGTCCCCAATATCTTCTCTACCACCTACCCTGCTCCTTTCCAGAACGTGCCAGCAGCTGCTGGTAGGGCATGATGAAAAGGTAAAGTGTGCATGTTCAAAACCTCCCACATGCTTTCCTTAAAAACAAAAATAAGCTTGCAACCTAAGACGATAAAATCCACTCCCAAATGCCTTCATGAAAACAAAGGATGACCGGATACGTTAGGTGGTGGATGAAGGATGAATCAGGAAGGGAGGCAAAAGGCTCTAAAACAACGAACACGGGGTTCCCAGGGACTTTTCCAGTACCTTCTCATCTCTGGCAACAGTAATCTTGATTTCATCTCTAGTAAATTAAAGGTTAACCAGAGTCCGTCCCAATCTGGAGGTGAGGAGCCACTGCAGGCAGGCGAGGGTCATTAAGTATGCTGTGATTAGGACGATGCCCAAAGTCCATGTGGCTTAAGGAAATGCCAGGATGTTGGCAAGGACCCGGTCATTCGCACCCACCAGCCTTCCCCACTGCACGGGGGACAGAACCAGGCAGTCATCTGGGTGCAAGAAGAAGCTGACCGGACATTCTAAGCAGAAAGATCGGTTACTTGGCGTTCTCTCCTTTAAAAACCATTCTATCAGCGGGGCGCCTGGGTGGCGCAGTCGGTTAGGCGTCCGACTTCAGCCAGGTCACGATCTCGCGGTCCGTGAGTTCGAGCCCCGCATCGGGCTCTGGGCTGATGGCTCAGAGCCTGGAGCCTGTTTCCGATTCTGTGTCTCCCTCTCTCTCTGCCCCTCCCCTGTTCATGCTCTGTCTCTCTCTGTCCCAAAAATAAATAAATGTTGAAAAAAAAAATGTTTAAAAAAAAAAAATAAAAACCATTCTATCGTTGTGTAAGTACAATATTTTAAAAACATGGGGCGCCTGGGTGGCGCAGTCGGTTAAGCGTCCGACTTCAGCCGGGTCACGATCTCGCGGTCCGGGAGTTCGAGCCCCGCGTCAGGCTCTGGGCTGATGGCTCGGAGCCTGGAGCCTGTTTCCGACTCTGTGTCTCCCTCTCTCTCTGCCCCTCCCCCGTTCATGCTCTGTCTCTCTCTGTCCCAAAAATAAATAAACGTTGAAAAAAAAAAAATTAAAAAAAAAAAAAAAAAACTTGAATATTCCTATGGAAACAACCAAGGAGAAATGTCTAATCTTAAATTATGATGGATAAAGATACGTATCACTTCGATTCTTTAACAAGTGCACATACGGGAGGGCAACTGGGTGGCTCAGTCGGTTAAGCATCCGACTTCAGCTCAGGTCATGATCTCACGGTTCGTGGGTTCGAGCCCCGCATCGGGCTCTGTGCTGACAGCTCGGAGCCTGGAGCCTGCTTCAGATTCTGTGTCTTCCTCTCTCTCTGCCCCTCCCTGCTTACACTGTCTCTCTCTCTCTCAAAAATAAATAAACATTACAAAAAATTTAAAAAAAAAGTGCACAGACTGTACAAACCATTGGCTTCTCTGACAAGAATTTAGCATTACAGAAAGTACAGGTAAAGGAGTTATGTTCTGGGGCAACATCACTTAAAGGTAGAATGTGTGTGAGATTCATCAGGAAAATTTACAAAATTCCTAAAGCCTACTCAAACATTTCTTGAACTACCCTTACTGTGTACAGAAAAGCAGGCCAAAATACAGAAGAAAAATGAACTGATTTCCTGAGGTAGCTTGAAACAACACAAGTAACAGAGAACAGAAATACATAAATAACAGTACAGATGTAGACTAGCATGGGATCCAAAGCAATCAGTAAATAATGATGATAATGATGTTAAATCAAGACAAGCTTCCTAAAGATTCAATAGCTATACTGATTAATAACAGTAGCTAATATTTGAGACTTTACTATGTGCCAGCCACTGTTCTAAAATTCTTTAAGGGATTCTTTTTAAAAAAATTTTTTTTAATGTTTGTTTATTTTTGAGACAGAGAAGAGACAGAGCGCGAGTGGGGGGAGGGCCAGAGAGAGAGGGAGACACAGGATCTGAAGCAGGCTCCAGGCTCCGAGATGTCAGCACAGAGCCCGACGCGGGGCTTGAGCTCACGGACCGCGAGATCATGACCTGAGCCGAAGTCGGACGCCCAACCGACTGAGCCACCCAGGCGCCCCCCCTAAAGGATTCTTTTTAATCCTCTCCAATAATTCCATTATCAGTCCCATTCCTAAAGAAAGAAACTGAAGCTCAGAGAAGTCATTTGGCCAAGGTCACACAGCTGGTAAACAGCAGAAACAAGACGTACATACACACAGAGTGTGTGACCACAGCACCTGTGATGTTAAACCTCTATAGGCTATCCCATCTCCTGAGTAAAGGACACAGAGAGAGAAGGGCACTCCACGGTACAGAGAACTGAGCCAGGCAAGCCAACCTAGTCCATGTCGCTTGAGTGGAGTTAAGAAAATCAAACTGTGGTCGATGAAGGAAGCGATGGAAAGTGAGGGTAACGGGCAAATGGCTGCCTTGTCGGAGGCCTCACTTGTTTTCTATATTCAGGTTTCAAGCCGACGAACTAAATGTCCTTAGTACCATTAGCGGGAGTCTCGAACTCAGCTGCAAAAAAGGGAAGAATGCAGAAGAAAGTTGCCACGGTCACCTGAGCTCACCCACTCCTTCCTCCTCTGGACACTGCAGACTCAGGACACCTTGTGATCTTGCATATGCTATTTGGAGCGAGAGGCTGACACCATAAGGTGGGTTGAGGACAAAGCTATAACCTTAAATACAGTTCGAAAAAAATGTTATCATCGTAACATTTGCAGCAGCATTCGTACTACAAAGGAAACGTGGCACCAGTTTCTCTCGCATAACTCAAACTGAGCATGCCAAAATTTTTTTCATATCGTGGCATCTCCTTTTATTATTAAAATAAGAAATGAGTTATCACTAACAGAGAATCAAAAAGAGCTTAAATCATTTAAGTAAAGCAATTATGCCACCTGGTGGGCACAGATATTACTACAGTTAACATCCCAATGATCCCGCGGGGCATGGCGGGGGTGAGGGTGGGTGCACAGTAGTAAAATGCACTTTTGTTAAAATCCCACTTTACAGAGGAAGCGCCATCCCCCCAACACTCTAGTAAATACTACAAAATCCAACTCAGTCTCACAGACAATCTGATCAAGTGGAAAGGAGTACATAAACACTGGGGCGCCTGGGTGGCTCGGCTGGTAGAGCATCCAACTTCGTTCCGGTCACGATCTCACAGTTCATGAGTTCGAGCCCCACATGGGGCTCTCTCTACTGTCAGCATAGAGCCCACTTCAGAGCCTCTGTCCCTTTCTGTCTGCTCCTCCCCCACTCGTTCTCTCTCAAAAGTAAACATTAACATATATATAAATATAATCATCATCATCATCATAACATATAAATATATATATAAATACCCCACCAAACCACACTTACTTAAATTCAGTTTCTGGCACCTATTCCTACCTAATCTCTCCCTCTATATTCCCCCTCCAACCAGTATCAACTTTGTATGACTGCAGATAAATTCTACTCCTTTTTTCCTCATCAGCAGAAGAGTGGATTGACTACTATGGTCTTAAAAGTGGCTCCAGGGCAAACATTTTATGAGTAATTAAAAATTTTTCATGTTAAATTTAACATTTTGTGTGCTGCATTAAAAAAATAACTTAGCCAATAAGAGCCACCTGGGTGGCTCAGTCGGGTGAGCGTCCAACTCTGGATTTCGGCTCAGGTCGTGACCCCAGGGTCACCGGATCAAGCTCCGTGTCAGACCTCATGCTGAGCACGGAGCCTGCTTAAGGGTTCTCCCTCTCTTCCTTGGCCCTTCTCCCCTCCTGGAGCATGTGCTCGCTCTCTCTAAACAAAACAAAACCAACAAAAACTTGCAATAGGAAAAGGGAAGTCCACGCCTCCACCTTTACTCCAGTTCTCATACACTTGTGTGCCTTCCAGAACCATACAGATAGGATCTCTTGTGTTTTCAAAATGGATCGTCACTAGAATGACGTCTGGCTGTAATTACAACAATAACCACCTTTCCCTTAAAAATGCCCAAAGCCTACGGTGAAGAATAAATCAGTCCAGCGACCCACTATTCTCATGCATCTCTCCCAGCAAGTCAACCTGCCTGACGACCATGTCCCTAAGCAGGCACCTGTGCACTCAAAATAACTTCACTTGCTCTCTTAGGTGTTTTCCTTTGTACAGTATGAGCAGAAGGAACAATGCCCAAGACGAGGTCTGCCTCTGTCTTAACTAAAGGCAACATTCCCGGACAGAAGAGGGGCAAAGAGACACTACGGATTCACTCACAAGCTCGTAGCTGGCAACAGTGGAGCCCTCTGTCCTTGCTTTCCGTTAGGAGCTTACAAGCTAAACCCATTTCATCTGTCGGACAAAAGCGTAAGAGATGACGTCCGGTTCTAACCCTTCACAAGGCAGCAGAGGAGCCAAAATACACAAAAGCAAAATCTTACTGAAATGAATTCCTTCATAAGCACCTGTGAGTTTCCATTCGCGGCAGACTGCACTCTGGAGCCACAGAAGCAGTTTATGGAGAGAAACCCAGTCCTCCAGCCCCATTAGAGCTGTATGTCCGCCAGGCCAGTGGTTCCTAGCCCTGACCCAGGAGAACCAGCCAAGAAACTTCTCTGAAGTACTAACTCTTGCGCTCCGCCCTCTTTTGTACACATACATGTGTTTGCACGTATGTGTGTTTATGTGGGTATACGTATGTGTGTGGATGTATACATCGGTTTTAGGAAGCATGATGGGCGTAGAGAAAAGGCACACGTATAAGGGCACAGCTCGGTGAGTTCTGAGGAAGTGAACACACCTGATCAAGGAAAGAACCGACTATACTCTAGATGTTCTGGTTTGCTTTTACAATGCCCCCAGATGACTTTGAGAATTGGTGAATTAGAGCATTATATTAAGGTAAAGAACATGAGTGTGGTAACATTCTTCATTTTAATGTGATAAAAAGCACTTCAACAAGCACAAAATCTTTAAGTTTGGGTATTAAAAAGATCAGACACTATCAGGACCACAGACATAGGAAGAAATGTGCTTCTTTATATTATTACTATATAAAAGGAGGTTTGAGAATTTGTGAGTTGTGAATTTCAATCATGCAAAAATATTTCCTTTCAGTGACTATACAAAGTGATTCTCTTCTAAATTACTGATTTCAGGCCCACCTCCTGCAGAGGAGTTATGGGCAGGGAAAGGCGGAGGTGGTCAGAAGAAGGGTTTTACGAGCCCGCAAATCCTAGTGACTCCTTACAGCTTGTCTACAAGCCTTGAGTCATAGGGGCCTATGTTTAACCCTGCCTCCGCCGCCCTGTACTTACAATGGTCCCTCCCTCAGTACAACCCACTGCGTACAAGGGCACACAAAAGAGGGATCTCTAAGTGAGATGAACAGGCCAAGGGAAACACAGAGGGAGGCTGGGTTCTAGGAAGTGCGCAGGAGCACGACCTGGTGCAAGGTCGCTTCCCCTCTGTGGGCCCAGGTTTCCGGAGCCCTGAAAATGGAGGCTAAACTGCACAGTGCTGTAGTGAGAATGGGGGGGCGGGGGAGAATGGCATGTTTGTTGGGAGTGGGCAGGTTTTTCCGCCAAAGCTGTAAATCCTACCACTTCCAACGCCTGAATCTTGGGGGGTGAGGGTAGGGGTGGGGGAACTTTCATCCAGTTAAAGAAACTGGGAGTTTTCAAAGCAGGCGGCAGAAAGGTGGTATTTTATATTTAATTATTCTATTTTACATTCAACCCTTCTCCACTGATTCAATGCATCTTTCAGGCCGACTGTGTGCCCAGTGCTGCTGATACAGTTAAGATGAAAACAGTCGGCCTTCAGAGAGCTCAGTCTGGAGGTGAGAAATAATGACACAAATAATTAACTCCAATTGTCATAGGCGTCAGAGAAAAAGAACTCTGAACACACTTAACTGGGAAACCTGATCTGCAGAATCAAGGAAGGCTTTCTTTTCTACTGGAAAAGGACATTATAAATTCCTGCTTACTCATTTGTTATTTATAGTAGGGGAAAATTGAAAAAATAGAAACATTCAAGAATGAAGACATGGTGAAGTAAACTGAGCTATATGATGGGATATTATTCAGGGATCAAAACTCAGTCTAATGTTTAATTATCAGAAAATTAAAGTTGAAAAACTATTATTTACAATATGACCTATTTGTGCTTAAAACCAGAGTGCACAGAAGCATAGAAAAAGGACATGAAAGCAAAATTTTAATAGTTGTTATACCCACGTGATGGGTATAGGAATTACAGGCTATTTTTAATGATAAAAACAAACTTGTATGTATATATGTAATTTCTTTTCTGAACCATTGGAGAGTGTCATAATTATGCCTCCGTACTCTTAAATCCTTGGCCTGTATCTTCAAAGAGTAGGTGTATTATTCTCTTACATAACCACAGAACAGTAAATTCAACATTTAAACAATAATCTGTGTCTGTTCCAATCTGGCCAGTTGATCCCAAAATGTGCTTTACATTGTGCTCAAGAATTTAAGTAAATCCCAGTTATCTCATCCCCACATATACATAATATGCATCTTTTTAATGTTTTATATAAGTAACCTCTGCACCCAACACGGGGCTTGAACTCACGACCCTGAGAGATCAAGTCGCATGCTCTTCCAGCTGAGCCAGATATACGCCCCAATACACAACTTTTTAAAAATATGGACACATTTTTTATAGAACCACAATACACTATCACACTTAACAAAAATAGCAAAATTCCTTGGCATGAGAACAGTGCTGAACTCGCTGGACGGTCTGAAATGTAGAAGTCCCACGAAAGCAATTACTGGCAAGGACATGAAGCAGATAAAGTTTGCATTTTATTGGTAGCAGTGTGAACCAGTTTGACCACTTTGGAAAATACTCTGGCACTGCCCTCACAGCTGAGGATCTACATGTCGAATGGGTATCAAGAACTAAGTTAAAGAAAGTTCCCAGCAGTAGCAGTTGTAATAATAAAGAACTGGAATCAAATGTCCATCGTGAACAGAAAGAATAAATAAATTATAATGTAACAAGAGGAAATTCTTGAAGTCTAAAAGAAAAGGATGATGATAAGACACACGGATATGATGAAAGGGTACAGTAACCCTTAATTTTTAACTGCAGGCTTCAACCATAGTCTGTAAACCCAGCTGTGTCTTTTCTAGTAAGTTCTTACCACTTTACCTAACTCTAAATAAATAAGAATAAAAATGATAAAAATAATGTTCATACATTAAAAAAACATTCACATCCCAATTATCAAGCTCTCTGAAAGCCATTTCTTTATAAAATACTGAAAACTAAGGCCAGTAGTGCTGATCCGACCCCTACCCCTGCACACATTCCAGTCAAAGAACTAGCAGGCACGAATTTTAAGTACACTTTTCCCTCCTGTCGATGACCTTGTAATTTACCAGGGCAGGTCCCCATCAGACTGTGAGTTACACTTGCACAGGGATTTGTCAGACTGTTCACTCTCGTATTCCCCCAGGGCCTGGCGCATACACATCTCTCAAATATGTACCGAGCAAACGAACGGTCATTCGGCGGGTGGCAAAGAAGATGCTGCAGGATTCCAGATGACCAAGATGCAGAACACACAGCCGGAAAGCCTGCGTTTGCAAATCTTCACACAGGGCAGTGTCCACAACCCCATCATTTCCTCATTCACTGGACGAGCATTTATCGTGCTCCCACCACGTGCCAAGAGGACTGCCGGAGAACGGAGCACACACACCAGGTTCCTCATCAGTTTTCAGTAGAGAGACGAAGCAAAAAAGACCACGTCGGATAACGATAAATAAAATGAAGGAAATGAAGCAAGGTAAGGCAGTACTCTCATTTCATAGTGTGGTCAAGGAAAGCCTCTCTGTCAGTGGACGCGTAAGCAGTAAGGAGGAACTGAGGGAGAGGGCCATGTGGACATTGGGAAAAGAGTATTCCAGACAAAGGAACGGAAAAGGCTCAGGAGTGGGCTCAGACTACGTAGGGCCTTGTGGCCAACTGTCCAGTCCTCTGACACTGTAGTGAACTGGAAAGCCACTGGAATGTTTTGAACAGTGATTCTTGACATGTACTAGGTATTTACTTGGAAGTTAAAAAATGTACTCTGTATCTATGAAACTTTCACACACAATATAATCTTGACCATGTGGACTGAACTCAAATGCCCTAAGAGAAGCGCCTGCGCGTGCCGCAGCTCCAAAGAAGGTTCTCATTCCAAGAAAGCTACAACTTGTTTTAAAATCTCTAATTTGGGGCGCCTGGGTGGCTCAGTCAGTTAAGCGTCGGACATTGGCTCAGGTCATGATCTCACGGTTCGTGGGTTTGAGCCCCACATCGGGCTCTGTGCTGACAGCCTGGAGCCTGCTTCAGATTGTGTGTCTCCCTCTGTCTCTCTGCCCTTTCCCCACTCCTGCCCTGTCTCTCTCTCAAAAATAAATAAACATTAAAAAGAAATTTTAAAAAATCTCTAATTTGACTTTGCTTTTCGACACATCTTTAAATTCTGTATGTCTAGCACGTTGTATGTGTTAATTTTTTTCTTTACAGTCAATAGTCAACTAGCTTCAAAAATCACATCCAGCTTGATGGTCTCTGGCATTAGCTAACGATTTCCATCTATGTCAATTTTAACCTGGAGATTTGTGCTTACCACGGTACCAGTTTCTCCTCATTTTTATAAAATAAAAGCAAAATGCAATCAAACACTTAAATAACTGCAAAAGCACTGATTATACATAACCTATAAAGTAGGCGATGCATAAATGAGCGGGACCATCTGTTTTCCTGATTCCCAACAGCCAACGTTACCCTGCAAATTTCTACCCCCGAGGCAAGTGCCGCTGAGTCTAGGAAATCTGCTTCTTCAGGAAGTGACCCACAGTGGGCACAGTTGTACGCTGGCTTGCCCTCTGGCTCCAATTCACCTCCTACAGCCAAGCCCTACCTTAAAGAGAGTCAAACAACAAAAGTCATGCTCTGATTATCCCCTTTCCTGACCTATCCTCTCTCCTAAAACTGCCTTCTAAACTGCGCTCTCAGGCCACCGTTTCGTATTACATTTGACTGCACTTGCTTTGGCAAACTTCTGTTTGTTTGTTTTTCATTAACACAGTAAAGTGAACCAGACTGGGAATAAGGTCTGGCCTAACTGTATACATTTCAAAGAAAACAAGACTATCTAGTAAAAAAAAAAAGTTGTGAGATTTCTCGTTACCAACATGTCCACTTGGTTTTGCTAACTTTCAGCTGCTCTGCCACACAAAGTCCAGGCCCTGGCTGGGTGTACGTGTCAGGGCAGGGACAAGAGGGCAATATGAAGGTACCATGTACTGCACCCACAGCGGCGGCCCCCAGACAGAAGGCTGCCCTAAAGCCATTAGGTTGGGGCAAGCAGGGCGGGCATGTAGGGTGCAGACCAAGGGAGGGCAGCCTGAAATGGGGTGGGGAGGGTGCTCACAGATGGGAGCAGAGGGGGGCAACCATGTACCTCACAATGGTGACCAGGGAGCAAAGCCGAAAGGGAGAGGATGTCCTATCACAGAAACAAGAGTGACTCATAGGCATCTTCATGCACACGCGTGGAATAACTGATGGAAGGGTGCAGGCGTGCCCAGATAGGACAGCGCCCTGCTTACTTAAAGGCCTATTAAAGCCCCCCGGACCCCCCCGTTGCCCCACGTTCCCATGATCTCCATCTCCTTTGAGCAAGTTCAAATACTTCCGACACTGCCAATTTGACTTCCCACATTTCTTTTTTTTTTTTTTAATGTCTACTTATTTTTTGAGAGAGACAGACAGAGCACGAGCAGGGGAGCGGCAGAGAGAGAGGGAAGCACAGAATCCGAAGCAGGCTCCGGGCTCTGAACTGTCAGCACAGAGCCCCATGCGGAGCTTGAACCCACGAACCATGAGATCATGACCTGAGCTGAAGTTGGATGACTGAGCCACCCAGGCGCCCCTGACTTTCCACATTTCGATCAATCCTCCCTCTAACAGCAACAGCCTTGAGGGCATCAACTTCTCTCACCCGGAATGGATCGACACTCACTGCCTCTAGCCCTGGCTCTCCACTAAACCACAAGGCTGTCAAGAGACTTGGCACAGTTTCAAGGCTTCTCACCTCCCCAAGGACCACAGGTGTCGCAGCCAGGCAGGTCTCCAAAACAGAGCACTGCATTTTCTCCCCGCATCTTCGTACACGGACAAATACAGGCGCACAGGCGTCCTTCCCCCGGTCTGCAGCACACTTATGCACCTTGCCCACAAGCCAACTCTTACCCTCCTCAACATTCTACACAGAATGTCAACCGTTTCCAATACTTCCCCTGTTTCTATCCAGGAAAATGTAGCACTTTCTGCTGGGTCCCACAGCGGGGGTGGGGTGGGGTGGGGTGGGGTGGGGGAGGGATGCTAACAGCCCATAGGAGGTGCTGGAAGCTAAAATGAGACTCCACTGTCCTCATCTCCAATTAGTGAACATTTTTCCATTTCTCTCACCATCTGCCAACCTCCAGATTCTACCACTTTTCAACCTTCATTCATTCCTGTGTCCCCTAAATCTCATGCCATTGTTTCATCAAGTAATTTTCCAGAATTATTTAATATATATACTATTTACTTATTACGTACTATATATTATTTAGTATATAAACTATATATATATATAATAATAATAATAATAATAATAATAATAATAATAATAATAAAAGCATACTGTTCTCCTCTACGCTACCTGGAATTATTTATATTTCCTCCATATGCAATGCGTCTCTACAAGGCACATTTTCTAGGCATACCCCAAAGGTCGTAGCTCTCGCTGAAGTTTCACTCAGACACAGCCCAAAGCAGCTAGTCTAGTATCAGTAATGCTTTAAGAATGCAATTATAGCTTATTAAGAAAAGCAGCATATGAAGGCAGATGTGTATAATAAATGCCACCTGGAGACCAGAGATCTAGCCCAAACTTGGCTACTAAGAAGCTGTGGTTCCTTAAGCATTTGACCTCACTTTTCTAGACCTGAAGTTTTTTGCATCCAAAAAAGAAGAGCCGGAGTAGAGGAAATACACATAAATTACAGTTTACAGGTTCATCTTCCCTTCTTTCTCCGTTAGAATATAAGCTTCCTGACTCCCTCACTCCTGCCACACACTACCAAGCACACAAAGCGCTCAATAAAAATGTGAATGAAACCAATGCTCACTAAACAAACTCAAATTCCAGATAACCCCAATCAAGATACTTTCGGAGAGAGCTTGAAACTATGAGCCTAAACTTCACCCAGAAAAATAAATACATCAACCAGGAACACTGAAAAGAATAAAAATGGTACAAATCAGGAAACAACAGATCAATCAATGAAACAGAGTCAAGAATTCAGATAAAGACCAAAGTACACACACGAGTTTAACCTAAGTGAAGATTTGAGAAAGAATTAAATAGTTCCAGATAGAACAATGATGTAATAGGAGAGAGGCGGGAGGAGGGGAGGGCAGAAGAAACAGAGGTGTGGGCAGTATATAATATGTGGGGGAAGGGCTTTTTTCAGCATGACAGTATGCGAGCAGCCACAAGTAAGATTAATCAATTTAACTACATGTAATTCTAAAAAACAAACCAAACAAAAAATAAGGTAAGGTCTGACTGCTATGTACAGAAGAATTAACAAGTCAAGATACAGAGGTGCCTGGGAGGCTCAGGCAGTTAAGTGACTCTATCTTGGTGTAGGACGCGATCTCACAGTTAGTGAGATCGAGCCCTGTGTCGGGCTCTGCGCTGACAGTGTGGAGCCTACTTAGGATTCTTTCTCCCTCCTCTCTTTGCCCCCCCCCCTCACATGTGCGCGCACGCACTCTCTCTCTGTCTCAAAATAAACAAACTTTCTTCAAAGTTCAAAATACAAAGATGCTCAACCTTAGTAATAATTAATGAAATCCTTTTCTATCAGTCCAGCCAACTTTAAAAGGCAATTAATATTCCCATACAATGAGGTATCACCCCACACCCATTAGGATAGCTACTATTAAAAAAACAAGCAGAAAATGGTAATTCTGACAAGGATGTGGAGATACTGGACCCCATGCACTGTCGGTGGGAATATAAAATGACAGCAGCCCCTGTGGAAAACAGGATGGCAGGTCCTTAAAAAATTAAAAACTAGAATTGCCAAATCCAGCAATCCCGCTTCTGAGTATACACCCAAAAGAAATGAAGGCAGGGTCTCGAAGAGATATTTGCACACCCATGTTCACAGCAGCAGCGTTCACAACAGCCAGGATGTGGAAACAACCCAAGTGTCCATCACTGGTAAATGAGAGACCAATGTGGCCTTTCCTTACAAGGAAGAACTACTCAGTCATAAAAATGAAGGAAATTGTACCACAGGCGACAATGTGGATGACACCTGAGGACATTCTGCTGCGTGAAATAAGCCAGTCACCAAAACAGTATAATTCCACCAAACAAAGTACCCAGAGGAGTCAAATTCATTAAGTCAGAAAGCAGAATGGTGGTTGCCAGGGGGAGGGGGAAATGTAGGCTTGGGTTTTTTTTAATGAGTTCAGAGTTTCAGTTCTGCAAGATGAGAAGCGTTCTGGAGGCTGGGTACGCAACAATGTGAATGTACGTAAGACCACTATCCCCTTAAAAATGGTAAGATGGAAATATAAACCAACATATTTCATTTGCTTGTTATAATTTCACAATCAAATTTACTTGGAAGCAAAGAAATGGTTCAGATGGTAAATTTCACATCATGTGTATTTTACTACAATTAAAAATAATTATTTAAGGGGCGCCCGGGTGGCTCAGCCTGTTAAGCACCTGACTTCGGCTCAGGTCATGATCTCGTGGTTCAGGAGTTCCAGCCCCGCGTCGGGCTCTGGGCTGACAGCTCAGATTCAGATTCTGTCTCCCTCTCTCTCTGCCTCTCCCCCAACCACAATCTGTCTCTCTTTCAAAAATAAACGAACATTAAAAAAATTTTTTTAACAATAATTATTAATAAATTTTTTTAAAGAAAAAAATTAAGAGGAGCCTACATGGCTCAGGTGGTTAAATGTCTGGCTCTTGATTTTGGCTCAGGTCATGGTCTCAAGGTTCATGAGTTTGAGCCCCACCTCTTCCAATGAAGAGCCTGCTCAGGATTCTCTCTCTCTCTCCCCCCACCCTCTGCCCCTCCCCTGCTTGTACACTCTCTTTCTCTCAAAATAAGTAAAACATTAAAAAGAATGAAAGAAAAAATTAATATACCCAGTACTGGAGATGTCTTAGAAAACAGGAACACTCCTAATAATGTAGAAAAAAATCTGTAAATTTAAAAAGTACATACCATCTGACCTACCAACTCCACTTCAATGATGTTCACTACAACACTGTTTAGAAATGCTTAACTATGAAACACCTGTATTATATGACCATTAAAAAAAAAAGGTGTGTCAGGACTAACAGACACCCAGAACGTAGAAGATTTTATCTTGTATGTACCTATTGCTTTTTAGTTTAAAAGAACATGAACTATACGCGTATTATTTAGAGTGGCTAAAATCCAAAACACCGACACCACCAAATACTTACAAGGAACTCTCATTCACGGCTGGCAAAAATGCAAAACGGCACAGCCACTCCAGAAGACAGTCTTGCAATTTCTTACAAAATTAAACGTATTCTTTAACAAACAATCCAGTGATCCTGCTCCTTCGTGCTTAGCCCAAGGAGCCGAAAACTTACGTCCACGCCAACACCTGCACATACATGTTTACAGCAGCTTCCTTCATAACTGCCCGAACTCGGAAGCCACCAAGACGTCCTTCAGCAGGTGAACGCGTAAACACACCACAGGCCGTCCAGACAGGGGAATGCTGTTCAGCGCTACGAAGAAATGAGCTACGAGCCAGGAAAAGACATGGAGGAAACTTAAATGCGTACTACTAAGCCAAAACAGCCACTCTGAAAAGACTCCACATTATAGGACCCCAACTCTCTGACATTTTGAGAGAGGCAAAGTTATGGAGACGGTAAAAAGGTCAGTAGTTGCCAAGAGTTAGGGGGTTGGGAGGGGACGCATAGGCAGAGCACAGAGAATTTTTAGGGCAGGGAAAGGATTTAGTACGATATTACAATAGTGAATACGTGTCACGATAACGTGTGCCGAAACCTACAGAACACACAACACTAAGAGTGGATCCTGATGTAAACTATGAACTTTAGGTGACAACGATGTTATGAGCGTAGGTTCACCGATTACGACAAGTGCACCGCTCTGGTAGGGGATGGTGGGGGGTGGTGTGCACCGTGGGGGCAGAAGTATTTGGGAAAGCTTGGTGCTTTCTTCTTTTTTCAAAGTTTATTTACTTATTTTGAGAGAGAGAGAGAGAGAGAGAGAGAGAGAGAGAGAGAGAGAATATACATGGGGTGGGGGGGCAGAGAGCGAGGGAGAGGGAGAATCCCAAGTAAGCTCTGGGCTGTCAGCACAGGGCCCGACATGGGGCTCAATCCCACGAACCGTGAGATCATGACTTGAGCCAAAATCAAGAGTCGGACACTTAACCGACTAAGCCACCCAGGCACCCCAAATCTCTGTACTTTCTGATCAATTTGGATGTGAACCTAAAACTGCTCTAAACATCACATATATTTTTGAAAATGAAAAGAATATAAAGAAATAACAAGAAATAATGCATTTGCCCCTTAGCCTAGGAACTCTACTTCTAGGGATTTATCCTAAAGAAATAAGAACATTCCCTATAGCTTTTTTAAAAAGCTTAAAAACCAAGCAACAGACTCTTTACTCTAGAGAACAAACTGACAGTTACCAGAGGGCAGGAGTGGGGGCACGGGTCAACTAGGTGATGGGGATCAAGCAGTGCACTCGTGGTGATGAGCACCAAAAACTTAAAAAGATAAGTAAGTTTTAAAAAGAAAGAAGAACTGGGGCGCCTGGGTGGCGCAGTCGGTTAAGCGTCCGACTTCAGCCAGGTCACGATCTCGCGGTCCGTGAGTTCGAGCCCCGCGTCGGGCTCTGGGCTGATGGCTCGGAGCCTGGAGCCTGTTTCCGATTCTGTGTCTCCCTCTCTCTCTGCCCCTCCCCCGTTCATGCCCTGTCTCTCTCTGTCCCAAAAATAAATAAACGTTGAAAAAAAAAATAAATTTAAAAAATAAAAAAAAATAAATAAAAAGAAAGAAGAACTGAAATACTACAAACATCCACTTATGGAATGAGGAAGTCACAGGAATGAAAGGGACAGTGCAAGTGTGGCACTGTAACAGCGCCACATGGTGACAGGTGGCAGCTACACTCGTGAGCATAGCGTAACAGGGTTGTCGCATCACCGTGTTGTCCACCTGAAAACTAGTACAACGCTGTGTATCAACCATACTTCAGTTTTTTAGGAAGATCAAATTATGGGACACCCATACCTGTTATTTAAAAACTAGGCAATAGTAAATGTGTTGAGATAGAACAGAGTCCCAGATACACCGTCAAGAACAAATTGTTGAACTCATACTTGGTGATAAAAAATTTATATATTAATTAATATGTATAAAAATATTAGGAAAATCATATATATTATACACAGTGACTATGAGAGGGCGTTAAGTGTCTACATTATACATTCTGTATTGTGTGAAATTTTGACAACAGCATTTATTTTAATAACCACAAAACACTTTTGTAAACTTATGGTACCCCTAAGAGGCACAGCTCTATCTAAACAGCCACTTGAGAAGAAAGAAAACACAAGAAAAACCAGGGATCTGCAGACATCCTTAGACGAGGGACACCTGCTAGCCATCTATACATGTTCCAAATCTCCTATCTACAGAGTCAGAATCAATGTTGGACAGCCAAGACTTTCACAGTCTTTGAAAATAAAGAAGAAAGGAAAGTAGAAAAAACTTCTATTGTGACACTATACTGTGGAGAAGGGAGTTGCGGGGGAATGACAGGTGTGCAAACGGAAAAAATTATGTATACGTGTCTGCAATCACACTTCAATCACATTTTAAGGCCTATGATTAGATGACTAGCCAAGAACTAGATGATTCCCAAAGCTCCACAAGTGGGAGCCTACTAAGAGGAACCTAACTCACATCAAGATGCCATGTCATGTTCACATCCTCACACTTGAGCAGTTTGGCAAGTTCCCATTAACCCACATTCCATTCCTAGAGCTCTATCTTAAGAAAATACTAGAAACGCAAGAAAAACAAAAAACAAAAGAGGACAAAGCTCTAGGATTCAGTATTTTACTACATCTTTCTTTTACAACAGGCAACAAATCTGAAACAATACACTTTCAATAGAAGGGTAGATACACTTCCATATCCATGTGATGACAGAATAGCGCATGGTTATCTCACAGTGTGGGAAAAGCTCCGGTCAATATTCGGGAAAATACAGAGACACAGACAAACCCGCACATGGAGAAACACCATCATATCCCTTATAGGACAGAAGAGGAAACAAAGAGGACTGGAAAAAATCCCAGAGCGTTTAACAACACTTATCTCTGGGTAATGAAATACTGTGTGAACAGTTCCTTCTTTGTAAGTTTCTGTGTCTTCTGAACTTTCAACAATACGTGAATGTTAACTTGTATACTGGTTTTAAAAGTCATTTTAAAGGCTTACATTAAAACCACAAATTTATTTTAGGCAACAGCATTGTTTAAAAATCTACTAACTTTGGGGCAACTGGGTGGCTCAGTCGGTTATGCATCTGACTGGCTCAGGTCATGATCTCGTGGTTTGTGAGTTCGAGCTCTGCATCGGGCTCTGTGCTGACAGCTCAGAGCCTGGAGCCTGCTTTGGATTCTGTGTCTTCCTCTCTCTCTGCCCCTCTCCCAGTCACACTCTGTGTCTCTCTCTCTCTCTCAAAAATAAACATTAGGGGCACCTGGGTGGCTCAGTCGGTTAAGCGGCCGACTTCGGCTCAGGTCATGATCTCGCGGTCCGTGAGTTCGAGCCCCACGTCGGGCTCTGTGCTGACAGCTCAGAGCCTGGAGCCTGTTTCAGATTCTGTGTCTCCCTCTCTCTGACCCTCCCCCATTCATGCTCTGTCTCTCTCTGTCTCAAAAATAAATAAACATTAAAAAAAATAAATAAATAAAAATAAACATTAAAAAAAAATTTAAAAAAAAAACAAAAAAATAAAAATCTACTAACTTGATATTCTTATCTTTTCTTCTAGGTCTAGAAAGAATGAGAAAATATAAAAATTAAATTCTGACTCCACAGATGTCAACAGGTAATACATGAGCAAAAGGCACTGATCAATGGTGAACTGAAGTAACAAAAGGACAGTGGCTGAAATACAGAACACCGAGACTTAATGAGTTCTCCCTGAGAGAGGCACTCAGAGCATGAACCAGGGTTCACGACCTCAGCAAACCTAGATAATGCTCAACCTCTTACTGTGTCAGTTTCCCAAACCTCTTTGACTTGTGGAACGCCAACTGTAAAACGGGGACAAAAATGTCCTCGAGTTATTGTGAAGTGTGAATGCATTTAATGCAGTGCTTGGCACAAAGACTCAACAAAGCCTCATGATTCTGGATATTCAGTTCTGGGCACCAACATTTCAAATGGACACTGTGACCAACTGTAACGTCTCGGAGTGCAAGAGACGGAGACACCCAAAGAGCCAATCGTCTAGAAAAAAGCCAAAGCAACGAGGCAGGTTGAACTTGGACTAGGACGGTAAAGGAGGTGGGATAGCCGGAACATCCAAAAGACTCATCTGGAAGATTTCTGTAGCAGAGTTCAAGAAAACAAAGCTCTAAAAATTACAGAGAGGAAGATTTCAGCTTTCTGTTAAAAAGAACATGTTCAAAAATGGAACTGACTGCTTTTTAAGTTAATGCAAGGGCTCAAAGGGGAAATAAACAAACAGGAAATACTTAAAACGTCCTCCCCAGCACAGCAAAGACATCAGAAATGCCAATACCCTTCCTTCTGCTATTCTGTTCTTCATTATAAACTCATTAAGCAGCAGCCTGATAGAGGCAAAATTAAGATACTCTTAAAATCAGATCAGACTGAGATTATTTTATTACTGCTAAATTCACCATTACTAAGAGTACTTGAACTTCCCGTGTTCCATGGAGGGTACTATACAAAAGAAAAGAAAAAGAAAAAGAAAGGGAAGAAAAAAAAAAAAAAAAAAAGATCCTTCTTGGTCAAAATTAAACATGTTTCTCTACCATATGAGCTCTCTGCACCCTGACTATGCTGACACGGATACCAAATACACAAGAAGAGATTATTTAATATGTATCATCTCTCACGCTCATTTGGCAGTGGAAACCTATCAACACTTATTTTAATACCAGAAAACACACTTCGGGAAATCCTGATCAAAGCCTAAGAATTTGAGCCTTCACTCACAATTTAACAGTTTCCTGATAACATTTAGCACTGGTGACTTTCCAAGTCCACCCCCATTTCAGAGCACTGATTCTTAACTGACTCTTGTCAAAGACCCCTTTGAAAACCCAATGTCCTTTTTCTCCAGAAAAATGAACACATACCAAAAAACTTTGCATGTGATTTCCAAGTTTACAAATCCCCATAAATTCTACCTATGAACTCCCCATAAATTCTACCTATGATCCCCCATTGAAAAATTCTCCAAAAGGGGATTTAGTTTTTCTTCACCCTTAAGTTATGAAGAAAATAAAAACTATGGGGGCGCCTGGGTGGCTCAGTCGGGTGAGTGTCCGACTTCAGCTCAGGTCATGATCTCACAGTTCGGTTCATGACTTTAAGCCCTGTGTCAGGCTTTCTGCCGCCAGCACAGAGCCCACTTCGGATCCTTTGTCCCCGTCTCTCTCTGCCTCTCTCCAGCTTGTGCTCTCCCTTGCTCTCTCAAAAACAAATAAACATTAAAAAAAAATTTTTTTTAAAAAGAAAAGAAAAAATCTGAAACTGCCAGAGACTTATGGCAATGTCTGATACAAAATTATTTTTGCTGATATTATTTGAGCAGAGGCAACAGAAAAGCTGAAAAAGCAAACTTTGAATATACACTTAACATTACTAGTAACTATAGGACCCCAACACTCCCCAATAAAACCCAAAGTAGCTCAGTGTATTCATCCTAATACAACTTTAAACTCATAAAACAAAGAGTCAATTCACAAGTTCTTCTAGTTAAGTTGAAGTCTTACAGTATAAAGCCTGTTTCCAATGACATATTTTTGCCCTTCGTAACCCCTCCAATTAGAAATGTACGGATCTGTAAATTCCCAGCTGGGGGAGTTATATACCACGTTATAATTTCCTTTCCACTCTGAGCCTTTCCTCCTAGTTACTCCAGTATTAGCCTGTACAGCATTTTGGATAAAGTAAATTATGAAACCACTGGTTAAGAATTTTAAGCCCTGGGGCTCCTGGGTGACTCAGTCTGTTAAGCATCCGACTCTTGATTTCAACTCAGGTTATGATCTCACAGTTTGTAAGATTGAGCCCCACATCGGGACTGACAGCTCTGTGCTGACCGGAGCCTGCTTGGGATTCTCTCTCACCATATCTCTCTCTCTCTCTCTCTCTCTCTCTCTCTCTCTCAGTCTGTCTCTCCCCTGCTCGCACTCTCTCAAAATAAATAAACATTAAGAAGAAAAAAAAAATATTTAAGTCCTTATGACAGGCCACAGTAAAGAAATGCACACTGTCCAGGGCGCCTGGGTGGCTCAGTCAGTTGAGCATCTGACTTCAGCTCAGGTCCTAATCTCACGGTTCTGCGAGTTCAGGCCCCACATTGGGCTGGCTGGTGTCATTGCAGAGCCCGCTTTGGCTCCTCTGTCCCCCTCTCTCTGCCCCTCCCCCGCTTGTGTGCTCTCAAAAATAAACATTTAAAAACAACAAAGAACAAAAAAACAACTTTGCTTTAAAGAAGAAAGGTGAAAAATGAAAGTGTTCTAAAACTTACGTTTTGCTTCTGATAGATTCTGATTAGGTGACCAGACCAGCATGCCAAGATTGTCCCGTTCTTGACTGCGTCTCGCTAGTTTGGCTTGGTAGAAATAAAAAAGAAAATTATTATAATTTAACAGACGTAACAAGCGATGACTAACAGCACCATTCTGATCTTTTAATCCTCGGAACATCATGACATCGCCCACCCTTTACTGAGACCTGCCCCAAGGAAACCTGCACCCTTACCGTCCCAGGGTGAGGGGGGCTCTGAGTCTGCCCAAACACGTCTACTTCTAAGTCTTTTACTGATTTAACAAACAGGTTTACTACTCTCACTTGCTCGGTGAGGAAACTCAACAGGCCGTTTGGTAGAAGGAGGCGGAGACAGGACTGCATGGCTACAGTGCCCAGTGGTTAAACTGCTACACACTAGGATGCCCGGCCGTCAGACACGGGACACCCAGGATATCCGTATTCTTCCCGTGTGCTTTGAATACCCTTATCCTTCTCTGCCACAGTAACCTTTTAGGGACTTGACAACAGGAATCCAAAGATTCTTTTAACTACTTTATTAAAAAATAAGCATTAAAAATACTTAATCTGAAAGCAAACTAAAGTGCATTCAAATTCCTAAAACTCTATGATACAAAATAGAAGACCAAAGGTTTACAAGTGCCAGGTGCTGAGCTGACATGTATAAATGGATTAACCACAAACAACAGTCATACACTACAACAGAGACATTTAAAATGTTATCTTCAAAAAAAGTAGAATAAAATAAAATGTTATCTTCCAAAGGTACAGAGGACTCAAGACACAAGAGGCTTACTAATCTCACTAACCCTTGCACTGGGTAGGCCCAAACTCATTCATTCTAAAGGTATTATTCTTACCTTTTTGTTTGTTTGCTTAAATAAATTCTTCTAAGGATATGAAAGTTATGGACTCCGCTCTCTAGAAAAAAATCCCGATGAAATAGAAACACACACACCAATAGAAACACACTTTTAGAAAATTCATAAAGCCTGGTTTAAGAATTCTTGTCTTTATGACACTGCCAGGTATCTAATCTTTTACTTAATTTTATCTGTCAATGCGTTCTAGGTTTTATAAAGAAAGAATTCCTATACTTTCAGTAAAACCTATGGGGCAGTTACTTGAAAGAAAAATGACAGGGTGGTGGGAGGGAAAGAACCAGAGTGGACACTGGAAATCAGGCAAAGTGGGAACAGCGTGTGAAGGATACAGAGACAGGAAAAGGAGAAAAGAGATGCTCCCATTGGCCCCTGAGGACACCTTTTTATATGTATATAGCTCAGTGTTACCGCTACACATAATCTAAAAATGAAATACAATCAACAAAGATGAGGACCCCACATGGAATACAGTCTTGCTGTATTTTATTTATTTATTTTTATTTTTTTAATTTTTTTTAACGTTTATTTATTTTTGAGACAGAGAGAGACAGAGCATGAACGGGGGAGGGTCAGAGAGAGAGGGAGACACAGAATCTGAAACAGGCTCCAGGCTCTGAGCCATCAGCACAGAGCCTGACACGGGGCTTGAACTCACGAGCCGTGAGATCGTGACCTGAGCCAAAGTCGGACGCTTAACCGACTGCGCCACCCAGGTGCCCCAATCTTGCTGTATTTTAAATAAAAATCAGAAGTCAAAACAGAAATAAAAGGAATCCGCATTGGAAAAGCAGAATTAAAATGGTTTTATTCACAGATGATCATTTGTGTAGACAATCTACAGAATCTACAAAGTTACTCAAAAAATGAGTTTTAGCAAAGTTGTAGGAAATGAGATCGATAGTTTTAAAAAAAGGTAAAAATCAAAATAGTTAATAAAAATCAAAATTAAAGAATATCTCTTTCAGGGGTACTTGGGTGGCTCAATCAGTTAAGTGTCTGGCTCTTGACTTCAGCTCAGGTCGCGATCTCACGGTTTGTGAGTTTGAGCCACATCAGGCTCTGTGCTGACAGCTCAGGGCCTGGAGCCTGCTTCGGATTCTGTGTCTCCCTCCCTCTCTGCCCCTTCCCTACTTGTGCTATCCTTCTCTCTCTCTCAAAATATAAACAAACATTAAAAAAAAAAAAAAAAAAAAAAAAAGGAACAAACTGGAAAATCCACCTGAATCAAACTAATTCTAAAGATTCGGTAATTAAGACAGTGTGTGGTCCTGGCACACAGGGAAATAAATTAACATAACAGGAGTCCAAAAACAGAACCGCACATATAGGACCAACTAATTTTCCTTCCACAAACATGCAAAGGCAAAATTCAATGGAGAAAAAGAATCTGTTCAACAAACGATGCTGGAACAAGTGGATATTCATATTAAAAACAAAACAAAACAAAACAAAACAGGGGCACCTGGGTGGCTCAGTTGGTCAAGCATCCATCTGACTCCTGATTTTAGCTCAGGTCATGATCTCACAGTTGGTGGGATCTTTGTCGGGCTCTGCGTTGACAGCACAGAGACCGCTGAGGTTTTTCCCTCTCTCTCTCTCTCTCTTCTCCTCCCCTTTTCTTTCTCTCTCTCTCTCAAAATAAACATTTAAAAAAAATCAAATGGATCCATACCTTACATATACAAATATACAAAAATTAACTGAAAACTGATGACAGAACTAAACGTGAAGCCAGAAGTTATAAAACTACTAGAAGAAAACATGAAAAAATCTTTTGAACTTAGGTGAAAAAAGTTCTTAGATACAACGCCAAAAGCACAATCCATAAAGGAAAAGATTCATAAATTGGACTTTATCCAAAGTAAGAACTTCTACTCATCAAATGACCCGTTTAAGGAAACAAAAAGCCAAGCCAAAGACTGAGAAAATAATTACAAATCACATATCTGATAAGGCCTTGTATCCAGAATCTATAAAGAACCCTCAGAACTCAACAGAAAGAAATAATCATATTGTTAAAAAATGGGCAAAATAATACAGAGAAAGACAAATACCATATGCTTTCACTCTTATGTGGATCCTGAGAAACTTAACAGGAACCAACCCATGGGGGAGGGGAAGGGGAAAAAAAAAAAAAAAAAGAGAGATTAGAGTGGGAGAGAGCCAAAGCATAAGAGACTCTTAAAAAATGAGAACGGATGGGGCGCCTGGGTGGCGCAGTCGGTTGGGCGTCCGACTTCAGCCAGGTCACGATCTCGCGGTCCGGGAGTTCGAGCCCCGCGTCAGGCTCTGGGCTGATGGCTCAGAGCCTGGAGCCTGTTTCCGATTCTGTGTCTCCCTCTCTCTCTGCCCCTCCCCCGTTCATGCTCTGTCTCTCTCTGTCCCAAAAATAAATAATAAAAAAACGTTGAAAAAAAAAAAAAATGAGAACGGGGCGCCTGGGTGGCGCAGTCGGTTAAGCGTCCGACTTCGGCCAGGTCACGATCTCGCGGTCCGTGAGTTCGAGCCCCGCGTCGGGCTCTGGGCTGATGGCTCAGAGCCTGGAGCCTGTTTCCGATTCTGTGTCTCCCTCTCTCTCTGCCCCTCCCCCGTTCATGCCCTGTCTCTCTCTGTCCCAAAAATAAATAAACGTTGAAAAAAAAAATTAAAAAAAAAAAAAATGAGAACAAACTGAGGGCTGATGGGGGGTGGGAGGGAGGTAAGGGTGGGTGATGGGTACTGAAGAGGGCATCTTTTGGATGAGCACTGGGCATTGTATGGAAACCAATGACAATAAATTTCATATATTTAAAAAAAAATGGGGGGCGCCTGGGTGGCTCAGTCGGTTAAGCGGCCGACTTCGGCTCAGGTCATGATCTCGCGGTCCGCGAGTTTGAGCCCCACGTTGGGCTCTGTGCTGACAGCTCAGAGCCTGGAGCCTGTTTCAGATTCTGTGTCTCCCTCTCTCTGACCCTCCCCCGTTCATGCTCTGTCTCTCTCTGTCTTAAAAATAAAAAAAATTAAAAAAATAAATAAATAAATAAATAAACATTAAAAACAATTAAAAAAAAAATGGGCAAAAGATTTGAATAAACATGCCTCCAAAGAAAGTATAAGGATAGCAAATAAGCACATGGAATGTAAAGCTATTAAAAATCAGTAGTCATTAGGGGCGCCTGGGTGGCTCAGTCGGTTGAGCGTCCGACTTCAGCTCAGGTCACGATCTCGCGGTCCGTGAGTTCGAGCCCCGCGTCAGGCTCTGGGCTGATGGCTCAGAGCCTGGAGCCTGCTTCCGATTCTGTGTCTCCCTCTCTCTCTGCTCCTCCCCCGTTCGTGCTCTGTCTCTCTCTGTCTCAAAAATAAATAAATGTTAAAAAAAAAAATTAAAAAAAAAAAATCAGTCATTAGAGAAAGGCAAATTATTTTTTTTTCAAAATTTTATTTAAATTTGTTAATTAACATACAGGACAATATTGGTTTCGGGAGTATAATTCAGTGATTCATCACTTACATACAACCCCCAGTGCTCATAACAGGTGCCCTCCTTAATACACATCACCCATCTAACTAACCCATCCCCCACCCACGTCCCTCCATCAATCCTCAGTTTGTTCTCTAAGAGTCTCTTATGGTTTATTTAGCTCTCTCTTTTCTCTTCCCCTTCTTATATGTTCATCTGTTTTGTTTCTTAAATTCCAGGTGAGTGAAATCATATGGTTATTTCTCTGACTGATTTATTTTGCTTATTAGCATAGTACAGTCTAGCTCCACACACATCATTGCAAATGGCAAGACTTCATTATTTTTGATGGCTGAGCAATATTCCATTACACACACACACACACACACACACACACACACCACCTTCTTTATCCATTCATCAGTGGATGGACATCTGGGCTTTTTCCATAGTTTGGCTATTGTTGGTAACGAAGAAAGGCTAATTAAAACGATTCAAGACACCAAAACATACCTATAAAAAGTAGAAAATTAAAAAGACTAACAATACAAAGGTTTGGCAATAATGTGGAGAAACTAGAACTTTCATGTACTGTTGGTCAGAATGTAAAATGGTGCCATCACTTTGGGGGGGAGGGGATCTGGTAATTTCATAACTAAAATTGTGGTATAGCCACTCAATGGAATAATTTTTCTCAGCAATTTTTCTTTTTAAAAAAAGAACTATTTAAATATACATAAATGAATCCCAATTATGCTGAGTGAAAGAGTTAAAGGAGGGCTAGAAAGAATTCTGTAGTGCTGGACAGGTTTGATGTGTAATAGTACAAGCTCATAGTTTTCAATGTCTCCTGAGAGCATTGATGCAATGACAGTCCAGCAATAATGAGGACATGAGCACACCTAGCTCCCAGATCTCGATTCTAAACACCATTCTCCAATAAAAGAAACCAGGTCTCCTTGGAGAAATGGTTGATTCCAGGACTATGACAGGAAATCTACAAGAGGACCATGAAATATCTTGTTATGCCAGGAAGTAAAAAAGTGTTCAAAGAATGATGGGATCTGCCTCCTCCCTGGCCAAATCTAAAAACAATGTAAGCAAAAATAAATAAATGACAGCAATAAAATAACAACCTGTGAGTCCATATTAATATAAAATAAAAGGACAGATTAAAAAGGGAAGTCAAATGAGGCCAGAACAACCAGGTCAAAGTTGGAAGATTCACACCACTCGCTATTAAGTCTTAATGTATAAAGGAATAGTAATCAAGACAGTGTGGTATTGGCAAAACACAGGTACACAGATCAATGAACAGAAGGCAGACCAGAAATAGACTCATATAAATATGGTCAATTGATTTGTAACAGAGGTGCAAAAAAGCAAGTTGATGGAGAAAGGATTCAATACCCTTTCAACAAAGAGGATTTTTCACAACTAGATCTCCATATGCAAAAAAAAAAAAAAAAAAAAAAAAAAAAGTGAAACTGGGGATGCCTGGGTGGCTCAGTTGGTTGGTTAAGTGTCCAACTTTTGGCTGAGGTCGTGATCTCATGGTTCCTGAGATGGAGCCCCGCATAGAGCTCTGTGCTGACAGCGCAGAGCCTGCTTAGGATTCTCTCTTGCCCTCTCTCTGCACCTCCCCTGCTTGTACTGTCTCTCTCTCTCTCTCTCAAAATAAACAAACATTAGAGGGAAAAAAAAGTGAACCTCAACCTATTCCTCACACCTTAGAAGAATTTTATTCAAAATGGATCTCATATATAAAAGTAAAACCTAAATTTTTTAGGAATTTTTAGGAATTTTTTAGGAAAAAAATGAGAAAATCTTCATGAACTTGGTTCAGGAAAAGAGGTCTTACATAGGACACCACCAGAAGTGCAATCTATAAAAGTTTAAAAAATGGTAAATTGAGCTTAATCAAAACCTTGAAACTTCTGCTCTACAAAAGAAACTGTAAGAGACACTGTAGACTGTGAGAAGACATTTACAAATCACATATCTGACAAAGAACTTGTATCCAAAATGTATAAAGAACTTCAAAAATGCAGTGAGAAAATAACCCACTTTCTAAACAATGGGCAAAAAATCTGAACAACTACTTCACCAGTGGAAAATATACAGATGGTATGTAAGCACATGAAAAAATGCTCAAGATCATTAGCCATTAGGAAAATGCAAATTAAAGCCACAATGAGAAATTAACACATACTCTATTAGAATATCTAAAATAAAAGAAATGGACAATACCAAGCACTGACTAGAATGGAATATCTGAAACTCTCATACAGTGCTAGTGTAAATGCAAAATAAAATGACAAAGCCAGTCAGGAAAAGTTTTGCAGTTTTTATAAAGATGCAATGATATTTAAAAAATTACTGACCCAACAATCAATCACATTCTTAGGTACATACCCTACAGAATTGACGTATGTTCACAATAAAACTTGTATACAGTATTTACAGCAGCTTTATTCACAACTGGTAAAAACTAGCAAGGTGGGGGAGGGGACCCAAATGTCCTTCAAAAAGTAAATGGATAAACTGTGGAGCATCCACACGTGGAATACTGAACAGCAATAAAAAATACACTACTGATATAAGGCCTTATCTCCAATTCATCATATTCAGTGAAAGAATCAGGTCTCCAAAGGTTACATATAATATGATTCCATTTATATAACATTCTGGAAAGGCAAAACTATGGAAAAAGATCATTGTTCCAGGGGTTAGAAGTAGGAGGAAGGCTAAGAACTGTCCAAGGTAATTTTCTCAAGAGATGAAACTGTTTTGTATCTCAACTATGGTGGTGGTGATGTGAAACTATGCTCGTCTTAACACTCACAAATATGTACACCAAAAACTAATCCATTTTGCTGAGTGTAAACTAAAGAAATAAATATGACGAAAACAAAGCAATGTCATTAATTTCTGGATAGATACTGATGTCTGCTAACAGTGCTAACTCTGAAGCTGCTCTCTTTGTTTAAAGTTGATTGCCAAGTTTTATAAACCTTACAAAATAAACCCAGACTTGGACATGTGGGTGGCTCAATCAGTTAAGGCTCTGACTCTTGATTCTGGCTCAGGTCATGATCTTAGGGTTGTGGGATTGAGTCCTGTGTTGGGCTCCACAATGGGCATGGAGCCTGCTTAAGATATATATACATATATTCATTCATTCATTCATTCATTCATTCATTCATTCATTCTCTCTCTCCCCCCCACCCCCAGCCTCCACTCACACACTCTCTCTAAAAAAGAAAAAATAGTAAGCCCAGACCTGACTGAAAGTAGAAGGTAACTGAAATTACAAATGCCCGTGAAGGGGAAGAAAAAAGAGAATTCACACTAGTAGTGAAAATGTCCATTTGTACAACCCCTTTAGAGAGAAAACTGGCAGTGTGTGATAAAATAGAAGTGTGGATACCCTGCAACACAGCAATCCATATCTAGGTATAATATATATATAGTAACAATGTTTTTCAAAACTGCAGGTCAGACCTATTGAAGTTAACCTATTGGGTCCTAATCAGAATTTGTTTTCAAAGAATTAAGAATAGAAAGCACCGGCATGTTGCTTCATTATGTCCATAAACTTTGGTGAAGATTTCTTACACATACACACACATACCCCTACTGGTTTGGTTCTCTGGAGAACTCTGATATGGACTGTTACCACAGGCTTGATTATGGTTCTGAAATATAGGAAAATTTTAAAGGTCTATCAACAGGAATTGGCTAAGTCATAGTTAGATGCAGTCAAAGGAACTAAATACAGAATATAAAATTCATCAGATATACAGATATCAATAATTTTGATTATAAAAAGTGATTATAAAAAGTTAAATATAGGGGCGCCTGGGTGGCGCAGTCGGTTAAGCGTCCGACTTCAGCCAGGTCATGATCTTGCAGTCCGTGAGTTCGAGCCCCGCGTCAGGCTCTGGGCTGATGGCTCAGAGCCTGAAGCCTGTTTCCGATTCTGTGTCTCCCTCTCTCTCTGCCCCTCCCCCGTTCATGCTCTGTCTCTCTCTGTCCCAAAAATAAATAAACGTTGAAAAAAAAAAAAAGTTAAATATATAATACCACAATGTAGATATTAAAAATATAAACACGACGCTACATGTTATGAGGGGTATATACATTTAAAGTATAAAATCTGCATGATAAAAATATTTAAAAATCAGGTAACGGCCACTCTAAGAGTGTGATCTTGCTTTGGCTAGTTATATGGAATGCTTATTGCTTTCTGCAAACCTGGGTGGTCGGGAGGCAAATATTTTCTGAGTTTTTATGTCGAAAATTGTGCAACATTTTGTGAAATGGCTTTTTAAAAAGTCTTCACCGTGTGATATGATGTTACCTAACACAGTGCTGATGTTCCAACTGGAAATCATCTTGTCCCACACTAAGGGGAAAATACTCTTGGCATATTTTCTGTTCTGCCCCGAAACTGAATTAGTTCTCATTCCCTAGGGCTTACTGCATTTGTTAGCTGCTTGAGACCAGAGCATCAATTTACATTTATATTTTACATTCTCCCAGGAGTACTAGGGTTCCAATTCCTGCTCATCTTCTCTAACACTTGTTATTATTGGACTTTCTGATTCTAGCCAGGGAGTATGAAGTAGGGTCTCATTGTAGTTTTGATCTGCATTTCTCTGATGACTAATGATATGGAGTATGCTTGATACGCTTATTGGTCACGTGTGTATAATCCTTGGAGAAATATCCATCCACGTCTTTGACCCATTTGTAAAATGGATTATTTGTCTAGAATGATGGGAATATAAAACTGCATGGTACAGCCACTTTGAGAGACAGTCTAGCAGTGCTTCTAAGGGTTAAATGCGGTTAGCATATAACCTAGCAATTCCATTCCTAGGTATACAGCCCAGAGAAATGAAAACACATACCCACATGAAAACTCATATAATGGGGCGCCTGGGTGGCTCAGTCAGTTGAGCATCCGACTTCAGCTCAGGTCATGATCTCACACTCTGTGAGTTTGAGCCCCGCGTCGGGCTCTGTGCTGACAGCTCAGAGCCTGGAGCCCACTTCAGATTCTGTGTCTCCCCCTCTCTCTGTCCCTCCCCTGTTCATGCTCTGTCTCTCTCTGTCTCAAACAAAACAAAACAAAACAAAACAAAACAAAACAAAACTCATATACCAATGTTCACAGCACCATTGTTCACAAAAGCCAAAAGGTGATAATGATCCAAATGTCCATCAACCAATGAATGGGCACATTTTTGACTCTTGAAAAACAAGGGGGGTTGGGGTGCTAACCTCCCATGCAAAAATTTGGGTATAACTTTTGACTCCCTCCAAATCTAACTACTTGTAGCCCCCTATTGACTGGAAGTCTTACTGATAATCTAAACAGTCAACACATAGTTTGTATGTTGTGTGTAATACACACACACACACACACACACACACACACACACACACACTATATTCTGACAATAATGTAAGCTAGAGAAAGAAATTATCAATAAGAAAATCCTAAGGAGAAATATTTACAGTACTGTAAAAAAAAAAATCCTCATATAAGTGGGTGTGTACAGTTCAAACCCATGCTGTTCAAGGGTCAACTGCATAGTATATCTATATGATGGAATATTATGCTGCCATAAAAAAGAATGTAGTACTAATCCATGCTCAGTATGGAGGAAACCTGAAACATTATGCTAGGTGAGAGCAGCTAGTCACAAAAACCCCACATACCGTATAATCCCACTCATACGAAATGTCCCAGATAGGCAACTCTACAGATCAATGACTGCCAGAAGGTGTATGATACATGGGAGAAATGGGGAATGACGGGGTTTCTTTGTGGGATGAGAATGGTCTAAAATGGACTGCAGTGATGTTGCACAATTCTGTGAAAATACTGAAAACCACTGAATTGTATATTTTAAACAAGTGAACTGTATGTACATTTTTTTGTGAGTTAGATCTCAATAAAGCTATTACAAAAAAAAAGTGAGAATTCTTGTTTAGTTGCTTTTAGCATATGTATTTCTTTGCCAATAAATGAATTAAAAAGTAAAAATACAAACTGTAGGTACAACAAACCACCTTGCAAATTTAAAAAGCGGCTAACTCAAGGGAAGAGGTGAGGCACTGGATTGGGAGGAAAAATGGGATTTGTGTTTGGCTCCATATATTTCCTTACTGTTTGGATTTTTTATCATAAAAATGCATCCCAGTACTGCGTCTGCAATCACGTTTTCTTTTAAAGAAAAACATTAAGGAAATTCATGTAAATTCTGTGAAGAATCATTTCTTAATGACAATTTTAGCTCTTATGTTTCTCTTTTCCTAAAAATGGGAAAACCTGCACAGATTAGTTACAAAAACTAAACTAAATGTATCTTCAGAATTCAAGAACTCTGGACTCAACAGGGACATCCATTATAATGGAAATAAAGTAAAGAAAGCAGTATCACACTCAGTTTCAGTTAAAAAATAAGTGGGCAATAAAGAAACAACTTTAGGGGTGCCTGGGTGGCTCGGTCGGTTAAGCATCTGACTTCGGCTCAGGTCATGATCTCACGGTCCGTGAGTTCGAGCCCCGCGTCGGGCTCTGTGCTGACAGCTCAGAGCCTGGAGCCTGTTTCAGATTCTGTGTCTCCCTCTCTCTCTGCCCCTCCCCTGTTCATGCTCTGTCTCTCTCTGTCTCAAAAATAAATAAACGTTAAAAAAAAAAAATTAAAAAAAAAAAAAAGAAACAACTTTAAAAAGCTGTAACTAGGAACGCCTGGGTGGCTCAGTCAGTTAAGTGTCCAACTCTTGATTCTGGCTCAGGTCATGATCTCACTGTCCTGAGATCGAGCCCCACATCAGGCTCCACACTGAGCATGAAGCCTGCTTGGGTTTCTCTCTCACTCTGCCCCTTCCTGCTTACACATGTGCTCTCTCTCTCTCTAACAAAACAAAACAGAACAGAACAAAACAAAACAGAACAGAACAGAACAGAACAGAACCAAACCAAACCAAACCAAACCAAACCAAACCAAACCAAACCAAACCAAACCAAACCCCTATAACTATAAACCAAGATTATCCCCTTTTTACACTCCTTGGCCTAGCAGAAGTGGGAGGAAAGCTAACTTTCCTGGAGGATTAAGCTCTCAGATTGCCACAATAAGATCAACCAAGATGATCTCACATTCAAAGATGACAAATACTCAAAAAAAAAAAAAAAAAAAAAAAAAAAAGTACTATTAGTGAGAGTTTGTAGATACTGTAATTAACAAATACAGAATTATAAATACATATGAAATGTTTAAGGAAACAGAAGTTGGAATGAGTAAGCAACAAAACACCATCAAAAGGGGCACCTGGGTGGCTCAGCTGGTTAAGCGTCTGATACTTGCTTTTGGCTCAGGTCACGACCTCAAATTTTCATGAGTTCGAGCGCCCACATTGGGCTCTGCGCCGGCAGCGGGGAGCCTACGTGGAATCCTCTCCGCCCTTCTCTCTCTGCCCCTCCCCCACTCATGCTGTCTCTGTCTCTCTCAAAATAAATGAATCAACTTAAAAAATAAAAAAGCATTAAAAAATTACAAGATTTTAAAAAGAACCAGCTAGTACTTTAAAAAAAGAAAAATCATCCAAACAAAAAACTCAATGAATTAATAAAGTAGCAGGGAAGATGAAGCTGAAGAGTTATAAAATCTAAAATATTATTCATAATACAACACAGAGATAAAAACATAAGTATGAAAGACAGGTTAAGAGTTGTGGAGGATGGAAAAAGATTAGCCTATGTCTAATCAAAGTCCCCAAAAAAGGAACAGATATCAGGGGGTAATATTTGAAGCAATAAAATCTAATAATGTTATAGATATGATGAAAGATACGAATCCACAGACATAGGAAGCATGTCTACCGAGCAGGATGAATAAGAAGAAAACCAGACTTGAGTCCCATTATGGTAAAATTAAAGTATTCCAGAGACAAAAAGGGAAATTTGAAAAATTTTCTGAAACAATTTCTTATAAAATTGGGCTTTAAACTACCTTATTAGCTAGCAATTCCTATATATTTACTCAAGAGAAATATTTACCCACAAAAAGAATGTTATTTCATAACAGCCAAAAACTAGCAACAACCCAGGTGTCCATCAACAGGTGCGGAATAGAGGCACAATCGCACAAAGGAATGCTACACACAGAAATAAAAAGGGACCAACTGCTGATACAAGCAACCACATGAATTAGAAACAAAATGAAGAGCAAAAAAAAAATACAAAACAAAATAAAACAAAAATAACCCAGACACTAAAGAATGTATGCGGTATAAGTGTATTCATATGAAATCCATATTAATATGAAGAGTAAAATCCGTTACGCGGTGGCAGAAATGAGAGTAGATGGTAGAGAAGGGTGGTAACTGGCAAAGGGTCCAGGAGAACTAGGTGTGCCAATGGAAATGTTCTTCCCTTTGTCTGACGTGTTAGATATGTAGGAACATACAACAGTCAAATCTCACTTAACACTTAAGATCTATGCATTTCATTGTGTGTCAATTATACCTAAAAAAAAAAAATCTTTCGTAAAGGTTGATATGAATTTTAAAAGTCTGAGAGAAAAAGATCACCTACAAATAAAATGACAGACTGACAGTAAATTCCCCAAAACACCAAAAGCCAGATAGAGTGGAATATCTTTCAAGTGCTAAGAGGCAATCTTAAGAACATATCTTGCAAAACTCTCAGAAATATGGGCAAACTACAAATGTTCTCACATACACAACAACTTTGGGACATTTTTACCTTTTGCTCAGGGGAAAAAAAAATCCTGAAAGGAAGGTTGATATTCAAAGAAGAAATGGTACGTAAACAAGATTTTTGTAAACAATGCCTATAAAAAATAAAAATAATGTCCAATTTAGGGGGTTTTGCAAAAGAACAGAACTATAATTCTGGAGATTAACACCACATAACTGAGGGGTAGTGAATCAAAGCTGAACCATTCTAAAGATGAAAGATTAACTTTAGATTTTTACCTTTATTCATTTTGAGAGAGAAAGAGAGTGTGTGTAAGCAGGAGAGGGGCAAAGGGAGAGGGAGAATCCCAAACTGGCTCCACGCTAATGAACCCCATTAAGACTGTGACCTGAGGGGCACCTGGGTGGCTCAGTCGGTTAAGCATCTGACTTCAGTTCAGATCATGACCTCGTGGTTCGTAAGTTTGAGCCCTGCATCAGACTCTGTGCTGACCACTCAGAGCCTGGAGCCACCTTCTCTCTCTGCCTCTCCCATGCTCACGCTCTTTCTCTCTCTCTCAAATAAATAAACATTTTTAAAAACTGGAAAAAAAAAAAAAAAAAGACTGTGACCCGAGCCGAAATCGAGAGTCGGACGTTTAAGTGACTGAGCCACCCAGGCACCCCAACTTTAGATGTTAAATTAAGTGCGTACAGTAAAACTTCAAGAATAACTACTAAAAGTTAGTGTATATAAACTTCTAAACCACTACAAAAAAGAAAAATGAAAGACACCTTAACAAAATAAAACTTAAGAGTAGGACGAAGGAAAGTTAAATGACACAATTGTAATTTTATATGGTCCTAATGAAGAAGCATCAAAATAAACATGGTAAAAATTGATGGACAAATGGCAAGTTGACAAATACATCATCATACTGGGAGATTAATACATCTGTTGACAGTGCAAACAAAAATTAAAAGATACCTAAGACCTAAACAAGTGAATAATTTTTATTTATTGGACATACTTTGAAGCTGCATCTAAAAATTAAATAAAGTCTTCTCAAGCAAATTTTACAAAAATGACCATGTACAAGGCCATAAAGCTACTCTAAACACATTTCAAAGAATAGGTAGAATATAGACTACACTGTATAAACCACAATGCAATTAAAAGTCAATAATTACGGGAATGCAAGCTGGTGCAGCCACTCTGGAAAACAGCATGGAGGTTCCTCAAAAAACTAAAAATAGAACTACCCTACGACCCAGCAATTGCACTACTAGGCATTTATCCAAGGGATACAGGTGTGCTGTTTCGAAGGGGCACATGCACCCCCATGTTTATAGCAGCCCTATCGACAATAGCCAAAGTCTGGAAATGCCCAAATGTCCACCTATGGATGAATGGATAAAGAAGATGTGTTGTGTATATGTATATATACATATACACACACACATACATACATATATATATATATACATACATACATACACACACATACCATAGAGTATTACTTGGCAATCAAAAAGAATGAAATCTTGCCATCTGCAACTATGTGGATGGAACTGGAGGGTATTATGCTAAGTGAAATTAGTCAGAGAAAGACAAAAATCATAGGACTTCACTCATGAGGACTTTAAGAGACAAAACAGCTGAACATAAGGGAAGGGAAACAAAAATAATATAACAACAGGGAGAAGGACAAAACAGAAGAGACTCATAAAGATGGAGAACAAACAGGGTTACAGGAGGAGTTGTGGGAGGGGGGAGGGGCTAAGTGGGTAAGGGGAAGTAAGGAATGTACTCCTGAAATCATTGTTTCACTATATGCTAACTAATTTGGATGTAAATTTTTAAAACTAAAAAATTAAATTAAAAAAAGTCAGTAATTAAAAGATAAACCAAAAATCTTCATATATTCAGAAAAGATAAAATACTCTTAACATAATCCTGGGTCAAGGAAGAAATCTTGACAAAAAAAATTAAAGTGACTTAAAACTGAATAACAGACACTATAAACTTACGGGAACCAATGGAAGAGGTTAACTTACCAAAAAAGTTTACAGCGTGAAATGCTTATAATAAATTATAGAGGCTAAGAATTACTTTGCTAAGCATCCAACTTAAGAACATGAAAAGAACAATAAAATAAATCCAAGGAAAGGAAGACAGCAGAGAGCAGAAATTAATGAAATAGAAAACCAGGCTATCAAGAGAGGATTAACAAAAACCAAGGCTGGTGTCTAGAAAAAGCAGATATAATAGACTAATATCAGCAGAATTAGAGAAGGTACAAATAATTTTAGCAATCACAAAAGTGGATATAATTCTAAACCCATTAGAAATTAAGGATAAAAACATTATAAACAATATTCTGCCCAAATCTGTGAATTAAGGCGAAAGGACTGTTTTTGTAGGACACAATATATGCATTATCCTCTTGGTACTAGGAGCAACTGTTAAAAAGGCAATGCTCTAGGGGCACCCGGCTGGCTCAGCCCAAGGAGCATGTGACTCTTGATCCTTGGGGTTTGAACCCCATGTTGGGTATAGAGACTACAAATAAATAAACAAACAAACAAAAACGAACAAACCCAGAATAGGATAGATTATTATTCATCAGTAGGAATCAATAAAATAATAAAAGGAATACAAGGGGTGCCTGGGTGGCTCAGTTGCTTGAGCATCTGACTTTGGCTCAGGTCATGATCTCACGGTTCGTGGGTTCAAGCCCCACATCAGACTCTGTGCTGACAGCTCAGAGCCTGGAGCCCGCTTTGGATTCTGTGTCTTCCTCTCTCTCTCTGCCCCTCCCCTGCTCATTCTTCCATTCTCTCTCTCTCTCTCAAAAATAAACATTACAAAAAAATTTTTTAATTATTTAATTTTTAATTATTTAATTAAATAAACAGTTAATTATTTATTAAATAAATAAAAATAACATTAAAAATTTTTTTTTGATTGGTAAATTCAGGGTGCCTGGGCAGCTCAGTTGGTTAAGCATCCAACTCTTGATTTCAACTCAGGGCATAATCTCATGGTTCATGAGATTCATGAGTTTGAGCCCCGTTTGGGGCTCTGCATGGACAGTGAGGAACCTGCTTGGGATTCTCTCTCCCTCTCTCCGCCCCTCTCCCTGCTCGCTCGCGTGTTCGCTCTCTCTCTCTCTCACAAAATAAACACTTTAAAAATAAAATAAAATTTGGTAAATGCTTATTCTTTTTTTTTTTTTTTTTCAACGTTTATTTATTTTTGGGACAGAGAGAGACAGAGCATGAACGGGGGAGGGGCAGAGAGAGAGGGAGACACAGAATCGGAAACAGGCTCCAGGCTCTGAGCCGTCAGCCCAGAGCCTGACGCGGGGCTCGAACTCACGGACCGCGAGATCGTGACCTGGCTGAAGTCGGACGCTTAACCGACGGCGCCACCCAGGCGCCCCGGTAAATGCTTATTCTTAAATGTACCAACTGGTCATCATACTTTGACTATATCCCGAGAAACTATACATCCTTAGGTTTAACCTGTGTTAAATTCAGGTTAGGAACCAAAAATCATTTTGTGATCCAAACTTTTGGTTTCTCATTTTGGGCAGCCAGAAAGAAATGCAAAGCAATCTGTACAGCGATACGAGTTTACCATTACTACGACCGCTATAACTAACATATATACTCACTTATGATGTACCAGGTGCTATGTACTTTTACATGTATTAGCTCATTTAATCTTCTTGACAACCCTATGAGGCAGGTACTATCACTATCCCCATTTTACATAGTAGAAAATTAAGGCATAGAGAGTTGAAGTAACTTGTCCAAGATCTCACCCACAAGGAGGAGATTCCAGGGCCCACTGTGTTAACCATTATATACATATACTGCCTAGATTTTAGAGACACCATAAATTATCAGAAGTATAAAGACAGATCAAAAGCTAAAGTACATTTTTTTCACCTCACAGTATTATCCTATTAATTACCTTAACATTTAAAAACTGACAACAGTTTGTCCTCTAAAAAACAAAGAAGTCAGAAACAATTTTGGTATCTAAATACTTGTATCTTCCTACAATCAAATTATATACTTCCTTGGCTCTCTCCTCCAGGCTCTTTTTTTTAATGTTTTACTTATTTAAAAAAAATTTTTTTTTAAGATTTATTTTTTGAGAGACAGAGCACGAGCAGGGGAGAGGCAGAGAGAGGGAATCTGAAGCAGGCTCCAGGCTCTGAGCTGTCAACACAGAGCCCGATGCAGGGCTCAAACTCGCGAACCGTGAGATCATGACCTGAGCCAAAGTCCTGACTGGGCCACCCAGGCGTCCCCAGACTCTTCTTTTTTAAATGCTAAAAGTTTAAGCTGGGATAAATAAATGCAAAATTCTTCTGTCACCAGCTCTCTGGAATTAAAATCTACAGTAAACACAGAAACATTATAAATCCCTTAAAAACTCAAACTTCATCCAAGTGCCCCTACATGTGATGAGAAGCCTGACAAGCCCCACCTCCGCCAGGTGATGAAAATCAACATCACCAGTTGACAAACCATGATGACAGTATGTGCCCCTGATGACCTTACCAACCCCAGCTGGGTCCCTGCAAGTCCTATCAGACCCCTCCTCCCCCATCTCCTGCCAGTCCCCTCTCCCCAGCCCACTGGGCCCCTCAATTACACCTGTTCGAATTTTCTCAACTCACTCTCTCCAGCCCCACTGCTACTGCCGGAAGTTGAGGTCGTCACCTTTTCTCACCTTGCCTTCGGAGCTGCAGACTAAGACCCTCAAATTCAGACTCTCCACTCTGGCTAGAGCAATGTTTCTGAATCACAGTTCCCATCAAATCACTTCTGATGTTTAAAATCCTTCCACAGAGGGGCCCCTGGGTGGCTCAGTTGGTTGAGCATCCAGACATCGGCTCAGGTCATGAATTTACAGTCTGTGGGTTCAAGCCCCTCAAAAGGGTTTGCTGCTGTCGGCACAGAGTCTGCTTCTGATCTTCTGTTCCCCTCTCTGTCCCTCCCCAGCTCCCGCTTGTGTTCTCTCGCTCTTAAAAATAAATACAACATAAAAAAAATAAAATAACGTAAAATCCTTCCACACAGATCATAAGTCTCCATTCCATAAGTATGGAATACACCGTGTCTTCCTCAAAAGAGGACATTATGGAAGGGGGTGGGAGAGTGATTAACTTTACAGTGGAGACACCTGACAAATACTACCTCAGCCCAGTGATTAAAGTCAACATCAAAAGAGACTAAGTTATGGGGCGCCCGGGTGGCTCAGTCAGTTAAGCGCCCGATTTTGGCTCAGGTCATGATCTCGCGGTTCCTGAGTTCAAACCCTGCTTGGGGCTCTATGCTGACAGCTCAGAGCCTGGAGCCTGCTTCAGATTCTGTGTCTCCCTCTCTCTCTCTCTCTGTCCCTCCCCTGCTCACGCTCTTTCTCTCAAAAATAAAGAAACAGTAAAAAAAAAAAAAAAAAGTTTACTTTGAAAACAAATCCTCCTACAGCTTCTTTATTGTCTTTAGGATAAACCATGGAGTTTCAAGGCCCTATACGATCTGGCCAGCCCTTCTAACCTTTTTTTTTTTTTTTTTTTTTAAGTTTACTTATTTTGAGAGAGAGCACGTGCATACAAACGACCAGAGAGGGTCAGAGAGAGAGGGAGAGAGACAGGATCCCGAGGAGGCTCCAGGCTGTTAGCCCAGGGCCCAACACAGGGCTCAATCCCACGAACCACGAGAGATCATGACCTGTGCCGAAACTAAGAGCCAGACGCATAACTGGCTGAGCATTTTTACTTGCCCACATCTTTCCTCTTACCATTTCCTTCTCATTGCAGGTCCCTCACTATCCTTCCCCACCAGCTAACTCCCATTAGTCCTTCAAGACAGTCCAAGGATTACCACCTTTGGAAAGTCTGCTCTAACTCTCCCAGCCCAGGTGAATGGTCCCCCCTTGCTCAATACTCCCGAAACAGTGGGAGTGTACTGGATCTCAGCTCAGACTCTTATTCATGGTCTGCACAAAGCCCACTGCAGGGCACCTGACTGACTCAGCCAGGGGAGCCTGCAACTCTTGATCTCGGGGGTTTGTGAGTTGAAGCCCCAAGCTGAGTGTCGCTATTACTTAAAAGTAAAAAAATCTTAGAAGGAAGGAAGGAGTGAATGAATGAATGCATGAGAAAGAAAGAAAGAAAGAAAGAAAGAAAGAAAGAAAGAAAGAAAGAAAGAAAGAAAGAAAGAAAGAAGGAAGGAGGGAGGATGGAAAGAAAGAAAAGACACAGTGCTGTTGGGCAAAGAAAAATGGCTTTGTAAATTATTATTGGTAGTAATTATTATTAGTGACTTTGGGGTCAGTAAGATCTTATATTAACTCTTACTATATGCCAGTATCTGAGCTAAAGCACTTTACAATATGTGTGTCCTAAAATACATAAAACAACCTTATCAGAAGTTCTACTCTCTGTTTGAAAAGAGGGGTTAAGGGACACCTGGGTGGCTCAGATGGCTGAGGTCATGATCTCGCGGTTCGGGAGTTTGAGCCCCGTGTCAGGCTCTGTGCTGGCAGTGCAGAATCTGTTTCGGATCCTCTGTCCCCTTCTCTCTCTGCTCCTTCCCCACTTGCATTCTTTCTCAAAAATACATAAACATTTAAAAAAAAAAAAAAAAGGAGTGGTTAAGTGACTTGCATTCAAGCACGACACTGGTCAGGATCTGAGCTCACACCTGAGACTAAATCCCATGCTGGGTCTGAATCCCATCTTAGCCACCTTGCTCCCGAGTGACGAACACAGTGTCACCGACCCCCGCTGAAAAGTGGAGAGTAATGCCTTCCTTGTGCCCAGGTTTCTACGAGCATTAGAAAGGGCACATCTTACATAGCTGGTGTCCACTGGAGCAGCTGTCCTCTTCTGTGTCCCCTGTGAGACCGAGGCCCTCACTGAGACCTCTGTGTGTCTTCACTGTCTGGCACACAAAAGCTAAGCTAAAATGCATACAGTAACAAGTCAGGTGGCCAAGTCACGGAAAGCTCTAGAAAGGGAGCAGCGCGCGCTCCATTCCCCATCACCCAGCAGTCCGCACTGACGAGGAGGGCAGCCAACAGGCTGGAAAGCTACTCTTGCAGCTCGGGCCTCTGGAAGGCATCCCTCCCGCTCCCCTCCTGCTCCTCTCTCCCCAACGGGGCTCGATTCCCTAAGGGCACAAACTGTCCCTGAGGACAGGCCAGTCCACACATACCACGATTCACGTATTTCCAGCCGACCTCAGAAGTGGCTGCGTCAGTGTGCAGTAACCTGAGACCACCCAACGCCTGTTCTATGTCCCTTTCCTGATTCCCAAGAAGGAAGTTCGAGCCTAACCAAAGGCTACTGAAGTAAACACTGTCTACACTAGCAACTGAATTTGTGCACTCAGTTTATTTTTCTTCTCATGCCCCTGATCTACAGGTATCCTGGATTCAGAATCAGTCTTCTCTAGAAAAACACAAATCCTTTTCTTCAGTGCTATCGATTCAACTAACTCGTCATTTAACACCAATGTAGTATCACCACACAGAAGCCTTAAAACAAAGAGAGACAAAACAGTTCAGAGACCAATTAATTTCATAGTGAAAATGTTTTATGCTCAGGGACCCCTATTCCTCTTTTAACATTATTCCACCAATAACGTCACAGAAGCAAGACGGCACTAATGTGTCACCGCCAGGTACTCCAAGAAGGAAACGCCCTTCAGCCACAGTCTAACAATGATGAACCACCATTTAAAAAAATCCAGGGTCGTGGTGGGCTGATCCCATGACAGAACATTCCCGGCATCCTCACCGCGTCTCCATGGACCACAGAAACGTCAACTACCGAACTGCCAGCTGAAGACACATCTCTGAAAGTACACATGTTACAAGAACTTCTTTAGGAAGAGCAGAGTTAGGAAAAAGAGAGCGAACACAGGATTCTTTCCAAAAGTCTAGCAGAGCAGAATGTAAGAAATGGGTACAGAAGGGCCGCCTGCGGGGGGCTCAGTCGGTTGGGCATCTGACTTCGGCTCAGGTCATGATCTCACGGTCCGTGAGTTCGAGCCCCGCGTCGGGCTCTGTGCTGACAGCTCGGGGCCTGGAGCTGCTTCGGATTCTGTGTCTCGCTCTCTCTCTCTGCCCCTCCCCTGCTCACACCCTGTCTCTCTCTCTCTCTCTCTCAAAAATAAATTTTAAAAAAAGTGGGTACAGAAAAAGTAGCCACCAAAAATGTTGACAAACGTGTACTGTCAATGAGTTTAGGCTTTCTGAAGAGCCATTTGGCAAAGTTTACCACAGCCTCTAGCAATCTATCCTGAGACAAAAGACTCGCTTACAAAGTTGTTCATCAAGTGCCGCTAAAATCGGCAATAAATTGGCAACAGCTCACTCCTCCAACAACAAGAGACTCACGGGGAAGTCTGGGACGGCCACACGGCGGAAACCAGGCGCGGTCAGAGCTGCAGAAGCGCACCGAGTAACGTGGGGAAACCGAGTGGAAGAGCGGACTGTGAAGAACACGGCACATGACAGAATCACCCGCCAGGGCGGCTCACGGCCAACTGAAATCAACCGCGAGTACCCGGCGCAGCTCAGTCCCGAGAGCGCCGGGCGGAGGGGCTGGGGGCCGGCCTTCCCCGGGGGCTCCGGTAACCCCCGTGCTCACCTCTACCAAGGCAGCTACCGCCCACGGGGCTGCGCTCTCCCGGGCCGGTCCCCAAGGTCAACAATTAAGAAGTATAAAGGGGGGCGCCTGGGTGGCGCAGTCGGTTAAGCGTCCGACTTCAGCCAGGTCACGATCTCACGGTCCGTGAGTTCGAGCCCCGCGTCAGGCTATGGGTTGATGGCTCAGAGCCTGGAGCCTGTTTCCGATTCTGTGTCTCCCTCTCTCTCTGCCCCTCCCCCGTTCATGCTCTGTCTCTCTCTGTCCCAGAAATAAATAAACGTTGAAGAAGTATAAAGGATACTGGTGATTGCATTATCCTCAAACCAGAAAACTGCCTTCTTCCCTCTTGAGTCTCACGGGGCCAGGGGATCCTGACAGTACAAAGCTACCGGGGTAGCTTAACCGAAGAAGGAATGAAGAGCCGATCTTTTGACGGAGTGAAAAACAGCACTATGGGTCAGATTTTTTTTAACTGACAGAATTATTACTGACTTCTCTACAGCTAATCCAGATTGGTGAGGATTTTATTAGATTCCGGCCTCCACGATCTCTTTCCAGTGCTTCATCCCCCTGAAAAACCGTTGGGCGTTTCTGGTCCCACACACACTTTAAAGGGCGCACTGCTGGCACTATGACAGGAGTAGAGGACGCGTAACTTCGGGCCTCAATGCCGTCAGGCTAATCAGACCCAAGAGCAGAGTCAAAAGGGGCCAGGTTCCAGAAAGCACAGAACCAAACCGAAACGAAGACTTGTCGCTGCGTTTTTAAATAGGAAGCAGGGAATTCCTCTCTTTCCGACATATAACGATATGCAAACAACTTCCTAATAGGCTTTTTTGGGGAGGATACCGTCTCGTTCCTGTCAGCAATGATCTCATATTGTATATGTAGTCTGAAGCTTCAACTATTACTGTTCTAACTCAAATAGTAACCCCTATATAAAAATAAACCACGTTATACCCCAGAAGAACTTGGCAATGTCACAATATACAATTTTACTGGTTTTCTTTTGAAAACAAACCCGCGCCAATTCATAGGATTATAATTTACACAAGTGAAACCATATTAAGGAAACTTCTATCCTTAATATTACACTTGAAGATGAAAATTACCATACAATTTCTTCATTAGCATACCAATCTGGTAATAACACACTTTCACGATGGCAAAAACCCAGATGCTGTCAGTTTCTTAATACTAGTCACCGAAAAGGTACATCTCTTTTCTTCTTAATTTAGAACAGGTTGAAAAGTCAATTTTATTATACAACACAAGAAAAGAACTTACTTTCTGCCCCAAAAGTAACGTAGGCAAAAGTTCAAATTTGCATATTTGTTAAGAAAATCACTTACAAATCACAACAAATATCACCTTGTACATCAAGCTCTTAGTTATTGTATCAAAAAGCGGCACCATGTGAACATTCAGCAGAACATATAAACACACCTACAGAGAACCTACTAAGGGAACTGGTTAATCACATAGGCTCGGAGCTCAAACTACCATCAGTTAAGATAACAATCCTGAGTTAGAATTCCAGTTCCACCACTTACAAAGTTTAAGACACTGGAAAAGTTTCTTGGAAGGAAGGCTTTATTTATTTATTTTTTCTCATCTGGATAAAAAGCAGTTAAAAAGAATTTCTACCTGGAAGTGAAAGAATTAAATGAGACAATATATGTAAGGTGCTCGGCTAAATGTCTTGGCTCACCCTGAGGACTCTATTTACCAAATAACTGATTACTCTTATCATTAAAGTCAAGTGTTGGAGGTCAGACCAGAAAAAAACAGAACAAAACAACAAACCTAAAAATACCTGAACATAATTTCCCTTCATGCTTCTTGGCTATGGCTGTCTTTTACACTTCCGAACACTGGCCTAGGCCCGAAGTGGCTTGTTCAGATGGCAGTAACTTCCTCACCAAACTTTCAGCTTCTTTCCTTTGCTTCCAAATCCAAATCTGTCCCATAAAAACAACAGCAAGAAAGATCTCTCCTATACTGTCCACGTGCTACTACTCCGCATTAGCTTGCGAGAATTTCTCCAAAATTCATGCAAGCTCAAAAACTGACTTAGACTATTAAAGCTACAAAGAACTTCACAGATGGAGCTTGCTTAATTTGAGGAAACCACACTCTAGAGACATGAAGCGCCTTGCCCGCGGTGATCCAGTGTCAAAGCTGTCTTCAAGGCAAGCTCCCACCCCTACTTCAGCCTGGTGTTTTCTCAGCCACACTTGATTACACTCAGTCCAGACCTTTCTTGTTTAAGTAGTAAGCATAATTCCTTGTCCGGGTATTCTGTGGAAATTCCCAGGAGTTTCTGGTAAAACAAAGCGAGCTTCTCTGTTGCTGTTAATATTGTCTGACATTAGAAGAGCCAATATAAAAATGGAAGACTTAGGGGTCCTAACGACCCTGGTGCCCAGCTATTTATGGACGCTGATGGGATGAAGATCTACTGATCTACTTGTCTGACAGTAGAGACCTCATAACTTTCTATCAACAAAACATACGTGTTCATACACAAGTAGCTGGTTCAGTAATTTATCCAAATATTTATGGAGATCCTAGGTAAAACACTTTTTTAAACCAAATGAAAAGCCCAATAAGCCAACAGAAAAGTGGGCAAAGGAGATATTTCCTAGAGAAAGCAGCTTCCTTGCAGAAGAATTTCAAACAATCTATATAAATACTCCCTTCCTCCAGGAGGTGGAGATTAATTCCCTCCACTTGAGTGTGGACTGTACTTAGTTAACTTAATTTCAAAGAACAGAGCATGCAAGTGGACTGGGGTAACGACAGCACAGAACCCGCTAAACACCACTTGGGTCCAGTAATCAAAGTTAACACCGCCAGTGAGAGGTCAGGATTACAGCACATATACTGCCCTCCAACTCCAATATGATGAAATTCAAAGGACACTTTATCTCTGTAGATTCTGCCACAATCCCAGTCTAATCATAAGAAAAAGGTCAGATAAATTGAGGGATATTCTACAAAATACCTGGACCCAACTAGAACCCCTCAAAACTCTCAAGATCATGAACCAGGAAACACTGAAAACCTGTCACAGACCAGAGGAGACTGAGAAGGCAGGACATGCAATGTGGTAGCCTGGATTGGATTCCAGAGCAGAAAAAGCACATTAATGGGAAAACTAGTAAAATGTGGACAGAGTCTGAAGCTTGGTTAGTAATAGTAATGTCCCAATGTTGGCTTCTTAGTTTGCATAGTGTAATGTAACAGTTATGTAAGATGTTAACACTCGGGGAAACTGGGTGAGGGGGTCTCACAACATACAGTATTCAGCAAGGCAGGGGGACTGGTGGCTTCTCCCTTGCTGAGAAAGTAACACTCTAAAAACTCCCAGAATTAGGGCTCTTGGGTGACTTGGTCAGTTGAGCATCCAACCCTTGACTTCAGTTCATGTCAAGATCCCAGGGTTGTGGGATCGAGCCCCGCATCGGGGCTGTGCGCTAAGTGTGGAGGCTGCTTAGGACTCTCTCACTCTCTCTCACTCTCTCTCTCTCTCCCCCCCACACTTGGGTGCACTCTCTCTCGTTCTAAAATTTAAAAATTAGGGGCACCTGGGTGGCTCAGTCAGTTAAGCGTCTGATTCAGCTCAGGTCATGATCTCCCCGTCCATGAGTTGGGAATCCCACATCAGGCTCTATGCTGCAGCCTGGAGTCTGGAGCCTGCTTCAGATTCTGTGTCTCCCTCTCTCTCTGCCCCTCCCCAACTTGTGCTCTGTCTCTCAAAAAATGAATAAATGTTAAAAACATTTTTTTAATAAAAATAAATAAAATTCCCAGAATTAGAGCCATAAACATGAGAAACATCAAAACTACAGCTTGCAACTCTTTTTTTAAATTCGAGAGCACGCACACGTGCGTGCCAGCCACGCAGAGAGAGAGGGAGACCTACCATAAACAACACAAGAGGAAAACATAAATCCAGAGACTAGACACACATCAGCATCCATCACTACGATAAGGACCGTTTTTGCAAACATACCTTCAAAAATCTTTTTCACACGTCTCTACTCTGTGTATGTTTGGGTCTAGAATCAACGTAAAGAAATTATAAGGGAAGGAAAACAAGACAAGACTTGAGTAATCTTTTGTTATTTTTCTTAATAATCTGAGCAAAGTGAATTCAACGAATGAAAATAATGTATTTCCACTCAGATGAATGAGTTCACCAAGAAACAACTCACACAAGCTTAACCTTAATTTTAGAATCCACAAATATTTTTTCATCATGTTTTCTTTTATACACACCACCAATGGGAGGGAAAGAAGAGACAAAACAAAAGGAAATACCTATTGATTAACTATTATGTGCCAGGAGTGTTCACAAACCTTAGCTTGAATTCACTGCAACCTTCTGAAATACCAAAGCCAGTTCTTAAAAAGTGGAAAATCATAAAAACATAGGAAAGTGTCATGATAAAGTGAAAAACACAAACTACAAACTTGCCACAAGAAAGGCACCGAGACGGGGTGCCTGGGTGGCGCAGTCGGTTAAGCGTCCGACTTCAGCCAGGTCACGATCTCGCGGTCCGGGAGTTCGAGCCCCGCGTCGGGCTCTGGGCTGATGGCTCAGAGCCTGGAGCCTGTTTCCGATTCTGTGTCTCCCTCTCTCTCTGCCCCTCCCCCGTTCATGCTCTCTCTCTGTCCCAAAAATAAATAAACACTGAAAAAAAAAAATTAAATAAAAAAAAAAAAATTAAAAAAAAAGAAAGGCACCGAGAGGAAGGAATACCAATGAGCTTCACGAAAGGAAAATAATGTCTGAATGTGAACCATCCAAGCTTCCTGACATTCTGAAGTACAACAGCTAAGATACTCCTTTGGAAGCCAGTGTCAACACATCCAGAAGAAACGAGTAAAAATGGTTGTCTCCAGGGAGGGAAAATGAAGGCTAAGAATGCGGGAGAAGTCTCCTTTCACTGTATACAGGCTTCTGCATGTTTGAATTTTGTGCCACGTACCTGTATTACCTATTCAAATATACATGTTTTTTAAGTCCACCACTGCCACTCCTGCCGCTGCCACCTAGCCCCCGACACTTCCCCCTTTTCTCCCTGGAGACCCCTCTTGACCCTAGTTCTGAAGCCCAAAAAGGCACAGGAGGGGGTGAGACAGGGGAGAGACATTATGGAGAGACAGGGGTGGAGTTGGGTGGGCACAGGGGGGCGGGGGGAACACCCTCTGTGCTGGTTCTTGACCCAAGAGTACACAGGCAGCTTCCAAAATGCATTTATACCACCCCCGAGCAGGGTCAGGGAAGGAAAAGTCAACCACAGGCCAAGAGGTGGTGAGATGAAGACCAACCATTACAAATCGCACAGATCAGTCTTGATCACCTCCCTCTGCCGGGGAGCACACCCCTCTCTCTAGGCCCCCCACACCACAGAAGGCGTGTGCTGTCTACACCCCAGAGACATTATAAGGCACGACTCAATGACTACATGACTAGCTCAAATGAGAACCAAATCTTTACCTACTCTTTACCCAAGTGCCCGACTCAAAACGGAATCCATATTGTACGTGACGGTCACAAACATCACGAGTCTTTTAAGAATTAAGGAATAACGCTATAACATTCAGCAGCGATTTCCTAATAGCTTTGTGATCCACGCTTCCTTGAAATCTTGCAGACACGCACCCTTCCCATTTTATGGGCACAGTTATGCATTCTCAGTACATTTACTATTTATCAATAATAACATTTTCGCCAACCCTGGAAGACAGAAAATGTTAAAGAAGGTGCCTCTTGATGTATCTATCAAAAAAAATCTCAGCTGGGAGTTCTAGGTAATAAAAACAGAATATGCTGGGAACAGCTGGCTGGCTCAGTCAGAGGAGTGTGGTTCTTGATCTCAGGGTCGTGAGTTCCAGTCCCACGTTGCGGGTGGAGACTGCTTATATACGTAACATTTTAAAAATAAGTAATAAAAACGGAATGTGCTAGAAAGAAATGCAGTTTGAAGAAGTTTTACCCAAATCAGGGTCTCAATGAAAGGACACAAGATACTTAAACACAAATATTTAAATACAGATGCAGGACAGTACAACAATACTTGAAGGGAACCGTTCAGAAGGACACACAGATGCGCGAGCTTACTGTGTGCAAGAAACGGACACAGTACAATCACGTAAAACACTCAGGCAAAGGTCTGAGAAATCTGGTCGCTGCCACAAGACGGCAGAGTAGGGGAGAGGGAGGCTGTAATTCCCTTCTCTGAACTCCTTCTTCCATCCAGGAAAAGGGACAAGGGAGGCCCCAGGTATTCCCAGCCGGCCGTTCTTTAATAATGCAGCGAACATTCACCTGGGTTAGGAGAGCAGTCTGGTGTAACAGGATGAAGTCCCAGCTCTGCCCAGACCAAAGGAGACTCCTCTAATGTCCCCAGGCCTCAGTTTTCTCTCTCTCTCTCTCTCTCTCCCTCTCTCTCTCTCTCCTGTAAAAATGGAGGACACAAGCCCTTCCTTATAGCGATTAAATAAAACAGCATTTTAAAACAGTAGCAAAGGTCCTAGTACATATGAGGAGCTTAAAATAATCGATCCAGACATGAAAACTAGATTTAATCACAAGGATGTTTTTAAGAGTCTAGTTACAATGCTTTCATCTAAAGCAGACCTAGCCATTCCTACTTATTCCAGCCAACTCAGCGTAAAGATCTCCAGTGTAAGCTTCTCAAAAGGTCTACTGATAGAACTCAGGCAACAGCCACAAGAAGTCAGATGCGTGCAGCTTTCTAAATAATTAGGGAACCCATTTTTTCACAAGTATGCTTACTCATATCAACCATATCTATCCACTCCAGTCTCCCCCATTAACGGCAATATTCAAATTTACCATCAAATCATTCTAACCAACCACGTCAATTTATTGTGCAAAAATGATAGTTCCATCAACTGCTAGCAAGTTAGGAGTTAACTAACTATATCTATCTATCTATGTATCTATGAGAAAGAGAGAGAGAGGAGGGCCTGGGTGGCTCAGCCGACTTTGGCTCAGGTCATGATCTCGCAGTTTGTGAGTTCGAGCCCCGGGTCAGGCTCTGTGCTGACAGCTCGGAGCCTGGAGCCTGCTTCGGATTCTGTGTCTGCCTCTCTCTCTGCCCCTACCCCACTCATTCTCTCTCCCTGTCTCTGTCTCTCTCTAAAATAAACATTAAAAAAAAATAACACCAAAGAACAGACTATTTAAGAACTACATTTAAAAGAGAAAAAACAGGGGTGCCTAGGTGGCTCAGTCAGTTAAGCGTCTGACTTCAGCTTAGGTCATGATCTCACGGTTCGTGGGTTCGAGCCCCGTGTCGGGCTCTGTGCTGACAGCTCAGAGCCTGGAGCCTGCTTCAGATTCTGTGTCTCCCCCTCTCTCTACCCCTCCCCCGCTCACACTCTGGGTCTGTCTCTCAATAATAAATAAACGTTAAATTAAAAAAGAGAGAGAGAGAGGGAGAAACAAGTGGGGGAGAGTGCCAGAGGGAGGAGAGAGAGAGACAATCCTAAGCAGGCTCCACACTCAGTGCAGAGCCCAATACAAGGCTCGACCCCATGACCATGGGATCATGACCCAAGCTGAAATCAAGAGTTGGATGATTCACCTCAAGAGCTGGACAATTCACTGACTGAGCCACCCAGGAGCCCCAGGAATTAACTTCAAAAAATAAAAACGAGCACATTCTCATTAAGATATCTGGGTGTCTCCAGGGCGCATGGGTGGCTCAGTTGGTTAAGCGTCTGACTTCAGCTCAGGTCATGATCTCACGGTTCATGGGTTCTGTGCTGACAGCTCAAAGCCTGGAGCCTGCTTAGGATTCTGTGTCTCCCTCTCTCTCTGCCCCTTCCCTACTCACGATCTCTCTCTCTCTCAAAAATTAATACACATTAAAATTTTTTTTAAAAAAGATATCTGGAAATCTCCAAGCTGAGCATGGAGACTGCTTAAGATTCTCTCTCTCTCCTCCCCTCCCTCCCTCCCTCCCTCCCTCCCTCTGCCCCTCGTCTGTGTGCACACACTCTCTCAAAAAAAAAAAAAAAGAGAAGAAAAGAAAATATTTGGATTCTGAGTCCAAGTGTCAATGCCTCATACAGCAATTACTACTGAGGAGATAACTAAACTATTCAGTGCAAGGGCAAACCATCGAACATTCGATGACTAGGACTGACAACTCTGAAATGAGTCCCACACTGTTGAAACATCTCAGGAAAGCTGTTCCTAACTTGGCTGTAAGGAACCCACAACTCCAATGAGGACAAATGGAGCCCGGTCACCTCCAGGACTATTTCTTCCTATACAACAGCTACAGAATAACCAATCACGTGCAAAAATACAGAAATATCAAAAAGTACCCAGGACTCAGTTTCCCCATCTGTAAAATTAGAGACGGAGACGTGTACTCTAGAGTTCATGTGATAGACAAATGAAAGGGCATAATCCTGTCCACCATGTGTTGAAGTCTGACCTCCCTTTCCCACTATCCAAAGAAATGCTGTTTTGTTTTGTTACAAGTGTGTGTGGTAAGGTTTGTAAAATTTGTGGGTTTTTTACCCACTTCCCCCTGAAACTTAATACACTGACTAATAGACTAATCTTAGTCATTAAACATTGCTGATTACTGTGATTGTTCAAACTCTCTCTTCTTTCTTTCTTCACTGTCTTCATATACAACCAGACTACCCAGGGATACCTGGGTGGCTCAGTTGGTTAAGTGTCCAACTCTTGGTTTCAGCTCAGGTCATGATTTCACAGTTTATGACATTTAGCCCCATGTCGGGCTCTGCACTAACAACACAGAGCCTGCTTGGGATTTCCCCCACTCACGCACTCTCTCCCTCTCTCTCAAAATAAATAAATAAACTTTAAAAAAAAAAAAAAGGAGAAACCACACAAATGTCTATCAACTGATGAGCAGATAAATAACATAAATATGGTATATCCATACAACAGAACTATCCAGCAATAAAGAGGAATGAAGGACTGAAATATGCTGTAACACGGATGAACCTAAAAAGTACTACGTAAAACAAAGCCAGTAACAAAGGATCACCTGTGATATGATCCTGTTATATGTAATGTGAATAAGCAAATCCAGACATAGAAAACAGACCGGCAGTTGCCTATGGCTGGGTGTTGGGAAAAAAGGGGAGTGACTATTAGGAGTGACCATAAGAGTATGGAGTCTCTTTCTGGATGAAAACATTCTAAAAGAGATACAATAATGGATGCACAACTCTGTAAATATATTAAAATCACTTAATTGTATACTTCAAATGGGCATATATGATTTATATTTCAATAAAGCTGTTATTAAAAAAAAAAACAAAAAAAACCCTCGGGGCACCTGGCTGGCTCAGTCAGTACAGCATTTGGCTCTTAAACTCACTCAGGCTTGTGAGTTCGAGCCCCACATTAGGTACTGAGATTACTTAAAGATAAAAGCTTTGGGGTACCTGGCTGGCTCAGTCTCAGAGTGTGTGACTCTGATCTCACCGTCATGAGTTTGAGCCCATGATGGCCAAAGAGTCTACTTTAAAAAAAAAACAAAAAAACAAAAGAACAAAAACCAAACGAAAAACCCCAGAGAACAAAAATAAAGTATCATGTCTGCACTTATTCTCAAGGAGTCCCCAAAAAGGTAGTACATATAGAGAGGGGGAGGGTTAAGACCTTACCCCTCTTTAGGGGGAGAAAAAAATAGACTTACTTGTCTAAAAAATGTCTTTGTCTCCACACTTCACATACACAGTCTGGCAGAATCCTAGACTGGAAGAAACACTCCTTGCATCTGCAGGCACTGTTCCACTGTCACCTGCATTACGGTGTCATGGTGATTCACAATCCATCGTCATAACCTGATTTGTTCCCTCTGGAAGATTTTGGGATCCACTCTATTCTCACTGTTCTGAAACCTCATGGTGATGTACCGGTTTATATTTTCTTTTATTCCCTGTCCTGGGCACTCAGTGTATCTGTTCAATCCAGAGACTTATGACCTTCGGTCAGAGAAAATGTTTAAATGTTAATTTAATCACTGTTCCTTCTCCATTTTCTTTTTCGCTTCTCTCTGGAACACCTAGTAATTCAGAGGTTGGATCTCGTGAACCCATCCATTAACTCTGATGTACTCTTTCTGTTTTGTTTTGTATTCATCATTAATTATTAACATTATGCCATAAGAGCTTTAATTATCTCTCTCTTGTGCCTGCCCTCTCTATATATATACACATACACACAACCATTTGAAAAATGCAGACGTTGTAACACTGAACTCCTTCAGTATGTATCTCCCAGGAATAAGGACATTCGGCTACACAAACACAGTGTCATTATCATACTTTGGAAAAACTGATATTAATCATCACTTAAAACACAGTCCATATTCACACTTCCACACTTCCTCCTCCCACCTTAAATGATATTTGTCAATCAAGGCTCCAATCAAGGCCCTGGCATTGTCCAGTCTCCTTTTCATCTGTCTTTGCCTACTACTTTCTAGATTTCCTCAGTTTCCTACTGAAAAATTTCCCTACTATTCTAATTTTCCAAGAGTTTCTTCTTGTCTTCTGAATGGTTGCTTATTTTACCCCATCCTATTTTTGTATCATGAATGTAACACCCTCTTTCAGTTCTTTAAGCCTCTTGCTTTTAATTTTTTTAAATTACTTTCCAAGTATTTTTTAAATGTTTTAATTTATTTATTTTTGAGACAGAGGCAGAGAGAGAGAGAGAGAGACAGAGCAGGAGGGGAGGAGGGGCAGAGAGAGGGAGACACAGAATCTGAAGCAGGCTCCAGGCTCTGAGCCGTAAGCACAGAGCCTGACGTGGGGTTCGAACTCACGAGCCGCAAGATCACGGCCTGAGCCGAAGTGGGATTATTAACCGAGTGAGCCACCCAGGCACCCCAAGTCTATTGTGAGGAAAGCTTGAACTTTCCTTCTGCAACTTGCATTTCCTGTTTCTTTAGTTTCTTTTTATCTATTTGTGTTAGACTGCTAGAGGCTTCCTTCATGTGTATGATGATCCCTGAAAGAAGGAAGTACTAACCAAAAAGTAGGCTTTACGTTCCTGTGCACAGATGGAGCTTATTAAGTAGCAAGACTTGCCCACGGTGTGATCACACGGGGATCTAACTGTTTCACTAAGGGCCGTGGTAGATTGTGTTCTCTACAGTTGACCTCATTATGCCCATCTCATATGATCTTCTCACAGTGCAGCCAACCGAACCACTTACTTTCAAGAGGGGAGGTCCAAGTTCTCTTCCCCTCGAACCTGGGCAAGTTTGTGACATGATACGACTTCCAAGACTAAGTCAAGGAGATGAAACATTCTGCCTGCCTGGTTCCCGTGAGACACGTGTCACTGGACAGTCCAGGTAAGCAACCAGCGTGCCCTGAAGCGGCAGCACAAACGACTCCCCACACAGAAACCTCCTGCAGAGGCCCTGACACCACGTGGAGAGAGAGGAGCCCGGCCACCGCCCCCCCACCCCCACCCCACTGCACGACCCGCCATACCTGCGCTGTGCCCACCGCTCCCGCGGCTCACCACCTGACTGACTGCAACCGCAGAAGTGACCTGGGCCAGAACCACCGAGTCCAGCCACCCTCAACTTCTTGCCCCAGAGAAACCATGCACTTATTCTAAGTCAGTTACTTGGGGGGGTGGGGGGGGGGTGGTCATTTTCAGGCAGCAAGAACAGGGAGACAGATTTTGGCACCTGGAAGTGAGATGTTGCTATTACAAAAACCTAAAGCACATGGTACTACTACCGGCTTCCTGGTGGCAAGGACAAACTGGAAGGTCTTGAGGAGGTCGTTAGAGAAGGCCTCAATGGGGAGACTAGCAGTAAAGGTTTGGTGAAAAGGAAGAAAAATATGACCGTACATGGAGAAGAGGAGACCCTTGTTAATGGAGTGGTGGAAAACAGGAAATGCACCCCACAAACTCGGTGATCCACTTGGGATTTCCAGGGAAAATACTGTGGGTGCCGCCCAGCTTCTTCACACCGCCTAAGACAAAGTGAGAGGAGAGAAGGAGGGGCTGGGGAACAAATTGTTAAAAATAAAGGCGTCAGGATTTGCTGGGATCAAAAATACGACTATTTCTTATCCCCAGCCTTCCTGAAGGCAAAACAATTCTCAAAAGAAGAAATGGCTATAGGTTGAAAGATCAAATCCAGTTTATGCTGGAAAAAGTTTTTTAAAGCAATCCCCATCAAACTAACACCAGCATTCTTCACAGAGCTAAAACAAACAATCCTAAAATTTGTATGGAACCAGAAAAGACGCCGAATAGCCAAAGCAATCCTGAAAAAGAACACCAAAGCTGGAAACATCACGATCCTGACTTCAAAACGTACTACAAAGCTGTAATCATCAAGACAGTATGGTACTGGCACAAAAACAGACACTCAGATCTATGGAACAGAATAGAGAACCCAGAAATGGACCCACAAACGTATGGCCAACTAATCTTTGACAAAGCAAGAAAGAATAGCCAATGGAATTAAGACAGTCTCTTCAGCAAATGGTGCTGAGAAAACTGGACAGCAACATGTGGAAAAATGAACCTGGACCACTTTCTTACACCATACCAAAAATAAACTCAAAATGGATGAAAGACCTAAACGTAAGACAGGAAGCCACCAAAATCCTAGAGAAGAAAGCAGGCAAAAACCCCTTTGACCTCAGCCACAGCAACTTCTTACTCGACACGTCTCCAGAGGCAAGGGAAACAAAAGCAAAAACGAACTACTGGGACCTCATCAAAATAAAAAGCTTCTGCACAGCAAAGGAAACAATCAGCAAAACTAAAAGGCAACCGACAGAATGGGAGAAGATATTTGCAAATGACGCATCAGATAAAGGGTTAGTATCCAAAATCTACAAAGAACTTATCAAACTCAACACCCAAAAAACGAATAATCCAGTGAAGAAATGGGCAGAAGACACGAATAGACACTTCTCCAAAGAAGACATCCAGATGGCCAACCAGCACGTGAAACACTGCTCAACATCACTCGTCATCAGGGAAATACCAATCCAAATCACAAGGAGATACCACCTCACACCTGTCAGGATGGCTAACATGAACAGCTCAGGCAACAACAGATGTTGGCGAGGATGCAGACAAAGAGGATCTCTTTTGCACCGCTGGTGGGAATGCAAACTGGTGCAGCCACTCTGGAAAACAGTACTGAGGTTCCTCAAAAAATTAAAAACAGAACTGCCCTATGACCCAGCAATTGCACTACTAGGTATTTATCCAAGGGATACAGGTGTGCTGTTTCAAAGGGGCACATGCACCCCCATGTTTATAGCAGCCCTATCGACAACAGTCAAAGTACGGAAAGAGCCCAAATGTCCATCAATGGATGAACGGATAAAGAAGATGTGGGATATACATACAGTGGAGTATTACTTGGCAATCAGAAAGAATGAAATCTTGCCATTTGCAACTACGTGGATGGAACTAGAGGGTATTAAGCTAAGTGAAATTAGTCAGAGAAAGACAAATATCATAGGACTTCATTCATATGAAGAATTTAAGATACAAAACAGACGAACATAAGGGAAGGGAGCAAAAACAATATACAAACAGGGAGGGGGACAAAACATAAGAAACTCTTAGATACAGAGAACAAACAGGATTGCTGGAGGGGTCGTGGGTGGGGGGATGGGCTAAATGGGTAAGGAGCATTAAGGAAGACGCTTGTTGGGATGAGCACTGGGTGTTACACATAGGGGTTGGATTACTGGAATCTACTCCTGAAATCATTATTGCACTATAAGCTAACTAACTTGGATGTAAGTTAAAGAATTAAAAAATAAAAAATAAAAAAAGAGAGGAAAACTTTTCTAAAACCTCAAAAAGATGCAAGAAGGTTTCAACTCATATTTCAGACAGACCAGGGGGCTGCCTCCACACCCAACGTGGGATCAAACTCACGACCCCGTGATCAACTGACAGATGCTCCACCAACTGAGCCAGCCAGGCCCCCCTACGATCTGACTTGGATTCAACTTCTATCAAGAGATGGAATCGACATTACCCTCCCCACCTTGAAATGTGAAAACAGATGTGTGCCCAGTCCATTCTGCTTCAGCCACCGTGTGACAATGATCTGAAAAGAAACCCAAGCCAGAACTGTCCAGCTGAACCTTTCCTAAACCCTGACCACCAGAAACTGTGACAACTAATAAAATGTCGTTTTATTTTTTTTTAACTTTTTTTTAATGTTTTATTTTTTTTTGAGACAGGGAGAGACAGAGCATGAACAGGGGAGGGTCAGAGAGAGGGAGACACAGAGTCTGAAACAGGCTCCAGGCTCTGAGCTGTCGGCACAGAGCCCGACGCGGGGCTCAAACTCACGGACCGCGAGATCATGACCTGAGCCGAAGTCGGCCGCTTCACCGACGGAGCCACCCAGGCACCCCTAAAATGTTGTTTTAAAGCAACAGTAATGGCAACATTAACTTGAATACAGGGTGACAACTGGCAAGACTTGACATTTACATCTGGACCACTTTCCCTCCAAAGAATCTTCTAACCTGCTGCCTCTAGGGTACAAGCTAGGCTGTGAAAACTGGCTTCTCACCATTGGACACGCAAGCTTTCACTTAAATCTGTGCACCTCCCCACACTCCCACCTCCGGTCTCATCCATCCTTCCCTCTTCAAATGTAGTGCCTCTCTGCTCCAAACTCTGCCAAGAATAAATCTGTCCTCTGCTGGGACAGGAGAGGGGCAGGTGCCGGGCTCTGGGAGTGAAGCCCGAATCCGAGGATTTAAGAACTTCCCACAGACGTTCAGTCCGCCCTCTGGTTCATCCCATCCACGCCACCCATGCCATCCGCGCCCAGTTCACCCTACTCGCGTCGGTTCAGCCCATCCGCGCTGGTTCACCCCCTCCATGCCATTGGCGCGGGTTCACGCCATTCATGCCGGTTCACCCCATCCGCGCCGGCCCTGGGCCTTGGGAGATGCCTGGCGCTTGTAGTTTGCAGGTTCCCCCGAGCTTCTGCAGCAGCAAGTCTGCTTACTGCTCACTGGTATCACCACCTCTCCTTCTGGGCCCGGCTTCCCCACTTCTGCCAAGGTACGTACTCTGCATTGACCTAGTCTTTCAGTTTCCAAACATTAGTGACCTCTCCAGACGGCTCCACTGTTTATAGAACCCCATTACACTCAAGAGCATCAAAGCTCAATCAAAGCTCAATCCCTCCCTCTCCACCAGCCCGGTGCGTTTTGTTCACATCCTCTCAAATCCGTCCCATTTCTACTGCTTAGCTGAGCCTTCACTCTCAAGCTTATAATACTATAAACTGTTTCGAATGGCCTTCCTGACTCCACTCTCCCCTACTCCAATCCTTGCTATGAGGTCTCAGAATACTTTCCCCCCCATACCATGCATGCTAGCACATACTAAGTGCCCAGCAAGTTTAACTATTAGTATTACCATTAAATCATCAGCCCAAGACTTTCTTTTTTAAATTTTTTTAATGTTTATTTTTGAGAGAGAGAGAAAGAGAGAGAGAGAACCGGGGGAGGGGCAGAGAGAAAGGGAGCCACAGAATCCGAAGCAGGGTCCAGGCTCTGAGCTGTCAGCACAGAGCTCCACGTGGGACTCAAACCCACAGGCGGTGAGCTCATGACCTGAGCTGAAGTCGGACACTTAACCGACTGAGCCACCCAGGCGTCCCGGCCCAAGACTTTTATAAAGATGCCTCTAAAGATCTTCTCCAGTAAATATCAGAGTTTCTAAGACTGTTATGTGTGGTTGTCTCACAGCACACTCACAAAGGAGTCCAAGGAAGTGAAGAACTTATCACACAAAGATGCATAAATGTGGCTTTTATAATCCTCAGGATCAACCCTGTGAGATCATTAAGCCCACTTAACAAATGAAGAAAATAATTCCACAATTATCTATGGAACTGAACTGTCCCTCGCTTTCCTCTTGCTAAATAATCTCAGTAATCCTATCCAGCTCTAAACTTTTGTTTTCTTCTATTCAAAGGTAAGAAGGTAGAGGCACTACATACAACTAATACCAAACACAGATTTTCAAGGTCACAGACACTCATTAATACTGACATTTAACAAAAGAATTTGTTCCTTCGATTTGATCCCTTCAATTCCTACTTATTCCTTCACTGAGATCAAGAAACTGAAAAGACATGGGACCAAGATATAGTTGGAGCAGGAGTGGAGGGAAAGGAGTAAGAACCAAACAGACCCGCAAGGAACAGAGTCACAATGCTCTCAATCCCTGTGCGCATCACCCTTAACTCCAAACGCTGGACCTTCTCAGATCAGGAGGGGTTCTCTCAAATGTTCCCAGCATGAAATCCAAAAATGTAAAGTTCCCTTAATAAATATGCAGATTCAATGCTGCTCCAATACTCAATGTGACTTCTCTACAAAGAGAAGTTTGAGTCACAGCTAAACAAGTTCACAGCTAAGAAATGAAGACACAACCATCCCTCTTGTAAAACTGGCCTTCATATTACACTTGACACACTACCAACCCCCATCGTGACTCTGCTGCACACAGGGAATAAAGCAGAAATAAATATGGAGCCTCCTTTCTTGAGAGCATACAATCTAGTGAGCAAGACATATTAAATCTTGTGCAAGTTATTTAACTTCTCTAAGCCTCAGTTTCCTTATCAGTAAAATTGAGTTACTTGAGTTTTGTTTTTTGTTTTTTTTTAAATGACAGATGGTAACTAGATTATGGGAGAATTAAGTGAGTTTAACTGAGTTACAATGGACTGCTTCCTAAGACTGTCCTGTAATACACCTATCACAGTGGCTGGCCCATAGAAATGCATAAATATTACCTATTACTATTGTTTTTAATGTTTACTTACTTTTGAGAGAGAATGTGAGCACATGAGTGGGGGAGGGGTAGAGAGAGAGAATCCCAAGCAGGCTGCGTGCTGTCGGTGCAGAGCCCAACACGGGGTTCAATCTCAGGACTGTGAGATCATGACATGAGCCGAAATCAAGAGTTGCACACTCAACCAACTGAGCCATCCAGAAATCCCTGTTATCTATTATTACGAAATAACTACTCAAATAATTCTTTAAATTATAATGACACAAGGAGTTAATAAGCATGGCAGCCTCTGGGGAACTGTATGACTTGGAAGATGTAGGTAAAAGACCAATTGTGTTTCACTGTCTATCTCTTTGAAATTTAGCTGTTTTATACCAATGACACACAACCTATTAAATTTTTTAAATTAAAATGTCAACCAAAATAAGAGACCAGTATCTCAATCTCCATGAGACTTCCACGATTAGACCCCCAAGTCTTTCAGGGTCAGAAGGACCACCTACAATATGTTGTCATTCTGGGATTTTATGTACACTCTTAGGGGGAATCAGGTGTTCACATGCAGTCCACACACACCTGAAGACTGACCTTTTAAGCTTAAGAGGCCACACTTACAGAACACAGTGAGTTATTTCAACTAACTCTTCCATTTCAAATATTGAATTAATTAAAAACACAACCGGTCCTTTCTACTAAAAGGGTTTATACAGTTTCACAGTTGTAATTCCAAACTGCCCTGTTTGGTTACCTTCCCCCACAGAAGGTAAAACATGCAAACACCTTTTAATGAGAAAATTTTAATACGTTCCAGGCTAGATCTGCTTAGCAACAAGTTAAAAACTCATGTCATCCTACTTGTGTTCCCATGGATACAGTCATGAACACTACGGTGGCAGCTGTACAAATCAAGGAAAGAATCCCAGGAGAACTGTATTTAAAACACGGACAAAAAACAATACTATGAAGGTAGGAATAACGCTGAGTACCTTTCCCATTAAAACCCACCTCTCCAGGGACGCATGGCTGGCTCAGTCGGGGGCACATGCGACTCTAGATCTTGGGGTCATGAGTTCAGTAGAGATTTAAAAACAAACAAACAAGCAAACACCTCTCCATTCCCTACAGGTTCCAAACAGCCTTCCACTACAATCTCCCTCTTTGGGGCGCCCAGGTGGCTCAGTCAGCTGAGTGTCCAACTTCGGCTCAGGGAGTGATCTCATGGTTTGTGAGTTGGTGCCCCACATGGGGCTTGCTGGTGTCAGCTCAAAGCCTGCTTTGGATCCTCTGCCCCTTCTCTCTGCCCCCTCCCCCTCTTGCACTCTCTCTAACATAAAAATGAAAACGTTAAAAAAAAAAAAAAAAAAAGAATCTCCCTCCTTAAGCCTGCCTGCCCTTACCCAGTGTTCCCGAACACAACTGTAAATAACGCTTCAGCAACAGCGTCTGCACCAGTTGATAATGACTTTGGGCTATTTGTTTGTGTACTATTTCCAGGACTGGTACATAGCTCTTTCTGATGTAGCAGATTTATCACACTGGCTTGAACACAAGGTAGAAACCAATTCTACATTTTAAACTTGTGATCTGGGGAAAGTTAAACATTTTCAATGGTTTTCTAAACCAACATTTTTTTAAGTACTGACATTTGAAGTAAAAGAAGTACATAATCCAAATTGTGGAGAAGACAGTTATTTTATATTATAACTAATATAGGGGCACCTGGGTGGCTCAGTCAGTTAAGCATCTGACTTTGGCTCAGGTCATGATCTTATAGTCCATGGGTTCGAACCCCACATCAGGCTCTGTGCTGACAGCTCAGAGCCTGGAGTCTGCTTCGGATTCTGTGTCTCCCTCTCTCTCTGTCCCTTTCTCAGCTTGCATTCTCTCTCAAAAAAATAAACATTAGGGGCGCCTGGGTGGCGCAGTCGGTTAAGCGTCCGACTTCAGCCAGGTCACGATCTCGCGGCCCGTGAGTTCGAGCCCCGCGTCGGGCTCTGGGCTGATGGCTCAGAGCCTGGAGCCTGCTTCCGATTCTGTGTCTCCCTCTCTCTCTGCCCCTCCCCCGTTCATGCTCTGTCTCTCTCTGTCCCAAAAATAAATAAACGTTGAAAAATAAATAAATAAATAAATAAACAAACATTAAAAAAAATGATAAAAAAAGAAATTACTTTTAAAAAAAAAGGCAAGCATTCTCAGAATACATAGTTGTAACAGGTGACTAAGTGTATCTCAAACTAATAAGAAAACTATAAAAACCCTATTCAATGGGAAAAAGACATAAAGACAATTCACAAAACAGTACACAGAAAATGTTTCACCTGTCTAGAAACTGGAAAAATACTTATGAAACAAGGCAATCTTCTGCTTATTAAACTTATCTATTTGTTTACTGCAAGCTAGAGCATATAGCAATGCAGAGTGCAATGTATTGCCAGTACACATTAGTATATGTCTTCTGGAAAGCAATCTGGCAATATCTAAAATCTTCAAAATGTTCATACATTTTGACCCAGTAATTTCACTCTGGGGGATCTTCCGAAATAATCCAAAATATAGGGAACTGCTATAAATATGTGAAGATTCATCTCAAATAGCTTGTAAAAGGAAAACAAAAACTTTTTTGTAATGATCTGGTAAAGAGGACTTTTTATTCAAAGTATAGCTGACACACAGTGTCATTAGTTTCAGATGTACGACACGGTGACTCCACAGCTACACTCTGTATGTTATGCTGTGCTCACTAGAAACACAGCTACCATTTGTCCCCACACGGCACTCTTAGAATACCACGATATTCCGTATGCCGTACCCTTCTTCCTCATTACTTATCCATTCCCTAACTGGAAGCCTGTATCTCCCACTCCTCCCTTCACCTATTTTGACCACATCCCTAAGAAAAGTAACTTTTGGGGGTGACTGGGTGGCTCAGTCAGTTAAGCATCCAACTCTTGATTTTGACGCAGGTCACGGTCCCCCAGTTTGTGACGTTGAGCCCCACTGCACACTCTGCAACTGACGGCACAGAGCCGGCTTGAGATCCTCTTTCCCTCTCCCTCTCCCCCTACACGTGCACATGCTAATTTTTTAATTTTTTTTTTTAATTTTTTTTGAGAAAGACAGAATATGAGCAGGGGAGCGGGAGAGAGGTGGACAGAGGATCCGAAGCAGGTTCTGCACCGACAGCACAGAGACTGATGTGGGGCTCAAACTCATGAATCGTGAGATCGTGACCTGAGATGAAGTCAGATGCTCAACTGACTGAGCCACCCAGGCATCCCAAAATAAATAAACTAAAAAAAAAAAAAAAAAAAAAAAAAATCAATAAACTGCCTTCCTGGGATGCCTGGGTGACTCAATCAGTTAAGCAGCTGACTTTGGCTCAGGTCACGATCTCACGGTTCATGGGTTCAAGCCCTGCATCAGGCTCTGTGCTGACAGCTCAGAGCCTGGAGCCTGCTTCAGATTCTGTGTCTCCCTCTCTCTCTGTCCCTCCTTTGCTCGCACTCTGTCTCTCTCTCTCACAAATAAATATTTTTTAAAAATAATAAATAAATAAATTGCCGTCCAAAACCTAAAACAAGGAAAGGAAAGGAAAGGAAAGGAAAGGAAAGGAAAGGAAAGGAAAGGAAAGGAAAGGAAAGAAAAGAAAAGAAAAGAAAAGAAAAGAAAAGAAAAGAAAAGAAAAGAAAAGAAAAGAAAATTTTGAACCCAAATAGTGACAACAATAAGAAGCTGGTCTGTCTGGTTATATTCTATTCCACAGGTTATTATCCAATTATTAAAACGTTTTGAAGACCATGCACACAGAAAACTTGATAGCAATACTAATAGTGAATTTACTTCTTCTAAGGTCCTACCCTAAGCACTTTATGTATATTAATTCATTCAACAATAGTACTAGAAAATATTAATGGCATAAAGTGGTGGCTCCTGAGGCTGGCTATTGGAGTCAGAAAACATTGAGAATTTTATGAAAGCGATGGATCCTGGTATTTTCACACACACACACACACACACACACGCACACACAACATTTTGCACACAACTTCCAAGGGTTCACAGGTCCCAGGGTAAAAAAAAAATCCATCCAGTGTGTTCAGTGTTTACAACAATGTAAGAAATAGGCATATGAGACAACCTAGCCAGATGTAACAGTTTTTGCAAGAGGCTGGATCTATGTATTTGGCGGAGGTTAAAATACAGAGAGGGTAGTCAGGAAGGACCTGGGAAGAACCTTTGTATAAATCACCAACCTGGGGTGAGGGGATGGACCACAAGAACGCTGACGGCACACAAACCTGAGACCAAACGCAAGCTCTGACCGCTACCAGCTTCATCACACGCAGCCCTGGGCAAAGTCACTGTTGCTTCGCTCCCTCATGTAGAAAAGGTATGGTCTTCACAAGACAGCTAAAAAGGAGTACACATAAAAGGTGCTCTATAAATGATAATCCTTTCCCTATTTAGTAGTTTTTATGTAAACATCATCTGTGCCAAAGCCATCTTAAAAGTAGACATTTTCCCTACACCTCAATGTGTATGAACCTGTCAAACAACTGCAAAGCAAAGTTGACTCGTCCTCCTGATTTACCAACCTACCTTCCTCCCCTACCCTGCAAGTAGACACACAGCGACATCCGAGGTCAGGTCTCCCTATTACAAATGTCACCAGTGTGACGGCTGGTGCATCACTGAAAAATGTAATATAAAATATGCTGTGGGGGAAAGACATCATAAATACAGAGAATACTTACTTGGTATATATCACCCAGAATCAGTGGGAACCCCCTGCTCCTAGATGACAAAGCACCGAGCTTCATCTGACGACAGTCACATTACTGACTTCTTTAGCCAGTAAGAGATCTCACAACTACTCAAATCTGCAGCAACTTGGTTTGGAGAGGTCTGTTTTGTTTCTTATATACTGTAGTCAGGATTAGTAATGAGACTATTACACTGCATTCAAGTCAAGAATTTTCACTCACCCCTTCCCCCTCCCTCGACCAACCAGGGCAAAACACAAACTGCATCAGGTCAACACTCCATAGGAATGACATCCTTTCCACCACCACCGCCCCCCCCCCCCCCCCCCGCCCACGAACAACTTCAGGAAAGACAAAAGGGACCCTCATACTACATTCCTGAAGCACAATCACAAGTGTGTACACGACACGTAAACATGACACATTCTGGAGGCATCTCACATCAAAATGAGATCTGAAACGCCTCACAAATCCACCATCTACTGCACAAAGAAGTGGGATTTTGAACTTGAGAATAATTTTTTACAGTCAACCTTTAAGACTTAACATTCTAGGGGGCGCCTGGGTGGCGCAGTCGGTTAGGCGTCCGACTTCAGCCAGGTCACGATCTCGCGGTCCGTGAGTTCGAGCCCCATGTCAGGCTCGGGGCTGATGGCTCAGAGCCTGGAGCCTGTTTCCGATTCTGTGTCTCCCTCTCTCTCTGCCCCTCCCCCGTTCATGCTCTGTCTCTCTCTGTCCCAAAAATAAATAAACGTTGAAAAAAAAAAATTAAAAAAAAAAAAAAAAGACAACATTCTAGGGGCATTTAGGTGGCTCAGTCGGTTAAGCATCTGACTGACTCTTGATCTTGGCTCAGGTCTTGATCTCAGGGTCGTGAGTTCAAGCCCCGTGCTAGGCATGGAGCCTACTTAAAAGAAAAAAAAAAAAAAAAGACAACATTCTTCTGAGAACAAATTCCATTTGGGACTGCAAAGTAACTTTTCTTCACAGTACAGAGTAAAGCAACTTTAGTGCATAAAGTTTTCTGGATCCCCACGTGGCCCCAGATCACATCCAAACTATGAAGGCCTTTTATCACGGCTCTCCAATAATCATTTGGGTAACAACTTTCTGTAAGATTAGAGCAGAATTTTAGAGCTGGAAGAGACCTCTGAGATCATCTGATTAACTGCAGAATGGAGCTATATCTTAGGAGAGGATTCCAAGTTCTATAGGGTGAAAACGACACATGGCCAAAATTAATCTTGAAAAATATTTCCGGAAAGCCACCCACTAGAGACCAACACACAAAATCTTCTCAGTAAGTTCAAAGCCAGTTTCCCCCCTCTACTGTTAGACCAAGTAATTCATTCTATAGTCACTGAGCACCCAAAACAAAGTTGGTGGGTTGTGTTCAGAAGTCATGTTCAACTTGGGGCGCCTGGGTGCTGTCAGTTAAGCATCCGACTTCGGCTTGGGGTCACGATCTTGCGGTTCCTGAGTTCAAGCCCTGAGTCCCACTCTGTGCAGACAGCTCAGAGCCTGAAGCCTGCTTCAATTTCTGTGACTCATTTTCTCTCTCTGTCCCTCCCGATTGTGCACGCCGTCTCTCTCAAAAATAAACATTAAAAAAAAATTTTTTTTAAAGAAGTCATGTTTGTCAACTTAACACGTCAACAGCAGGGACACCTGGGAGGTTCAGTCAGTTAAGCATGATTATGGCTCAGGTCACGATCGCACAGTCATGAGATTGAGCCCCCACGTCAGGCTCTGCACTGACAGGAGAGAGCCCACTTGAGATTCTCTCTCCTCTATCTCTGTCCCTCCCTGGCTCATGTGCATGCACTCCCCCTCTCTCAAAATACATAAATAAACATTTTTAAAAAGTAAAAATAGGGGCGCCTGGGTGGCTCGGTTCGCTGGGCGTCCGACTTTGGCTCAGGTCATGATCTCACGGTTCGTGGGTTCGAGCCCCACGTCGGAACGTCGGACTTGCTGCTGTCAGCACAGCACCTGCTTCAGATCCTCTGTCCCCCTCTCTCTGTCCCTTTCTCTCTGTCTCTCTCTCAAAAATAAACATTAAAATAAATAAACAAATAAATAAAACCAAACATGAGAAGCATACTGAACACGGTCCTATTTTTACACTAGGAGAATCACATGGAAAGATTCAGGGTAATACCTATCTCTTGCCTCCTCCAGGGCACAAGCAGGGCTATGATGACCATATGTCCAGATTAGTCCTGGACAATCCCAGTTTACACCTGTCAACCTGGCACAATTTTTAATAGGCTCTTGTTCACTCTCAAGAGTAGTCTGGGCCAGTCTACTCCCAGTAAACCTACCCCCACACCCTGCACAGTCAACTCTCACAACGAATCTGAGCTGGTCCATGACTCATGTTAACCGAGGAAGTGTGGCAGAAATGATAATGTGCCAGTTCCGGGCCTACACTTCCAGAGGACTAGCAGTTGCTGCTTCCTCCTTCTTGAAATGCTTGCTTTTGGGAGTCCTGAGCCAGTATGTAAGAAATCTGACTATCCTACTCGAGACCTCTCCCACTGGAAAACTGACAGGCCCGGAGACCATACGGAGACAAAAGAGGCCCAGCTGGCCCAGCATCTCAGTGAGGCCAGCAGACGACACCAAGCCCACCGAGCAATCAAATGATACCGTCCACGTAAGCCCAGCAGAACAACTATTCAACGAAGCAAGAATCACAAAATAATAGTTATTTCGAACCACAAAATATGAGTGGTTTCTTAACACTTTCCTGTGAAGGAGAAGGGGATTCCTGTAATATCTCATGGAATACTCCAGAGGTGGATGGGACTGATTAATAATAACTTGAGCCAGAAAGGGCAAGATCCTTCACGATGGCAGTCACCACTACCCTTCTAATCTTATAGTCGCAATATTGTACCTCAGATTCAGAAACCTAGAATGAGGACTAAGCCTCAGAAGATCTGGGAAGGATAACGTCGAGAAAGGTTTGAGGTGCTTTAGTTATTTTTGCACTGATCTTAGAAAGGATTCCTAACTTTGAAAAATTTTTTTAATTTGTTTAATGTTTATTTATTCTTGACAGAGAGAGAGAGACAGAGCATGAGCAGGGCAGGGGCAGAAAGAGAGGGAGACACAGAATCAGAAGCAGGCTCCAGGCTCTGAGCTGTCAGCACAGAGCCCGATGCGGGGCTCGAACTCACAGACCACGAGATCATGACCTGAGCCGAAGTCGGACGCTCAACCGACGGAGCCACCCAGGCGCCCCAACGTTTATTTATTTTTGGGAGAGACGGACAGAGCATGAGTGGGGGAGGGGCAGAGAGAGAGGGAGACACAGAATCCAAAGCAGGTTCCAGGCTCCCAGCTGTCAGCACAGAGCCCGACACGGGGCTCAAACCCATGAACCACGAGATCATGACCTGAGCCGAAGTCAGAGGCTTAACCAACTGAACCAACCAGGTGCCCCAAGGATTCCTAACTTTGAATGGGTGCTTTGTGCTGAGATTCGCTAAGCAGACACTTTGAATATTTAACACTATCATGGCGAAAGGGGTTAAATAGTCTGCCCAACATTCCTAAGTTCCTGCGTGACACAAAATATCTAAGGAGGAGGAGGCATCCAATGCAGTAACACTCAAGAACACAGGACTAGATCAAGTTGGATTCTCCCACATCCGAGCTGAGACCTCAGGCAAGTTGTTCAAGCTTTCTAAATCTGCCTCAGTGTCTGCACAATGGGGATGATACCACTGTGCAGTAGGGCTGTTCTGAGAATTAAGTAAGAGGTTATTTGTAAAGCTCTCCGGCACGGAGCTGGTTCACACACACACACACACACACACACACACACACACACACACACACACAACTAGAAGGAAGAGAGTCGAGAAGCCTGGCACGGTGCCTTCAGAATTACGTCAGCTCATCCACAGTTAGGCTATAAAAGGCGTATCTATAAAAGACCTATGCAAAGGCGTCTGTGAGCCAATAAAGGTGCTCACTGCTGAGAGCTCAGGCTAAAAACCTCTATTTTGTAAACTTACTGGAAAGAGGTTCTGTCCATGTTTTTTAAAAAAACAGGAAGTTGTTACTGAGAGACACACCTGTACCAGGCGCTCTTCTAGAAGCTGGGCCCCCACCTCACAGAGCTGACCTTCTGGTTGGAGGAGTCAGACAAGAAAGAAGATAAATAGGGAAGTACGTTAGACAATGTAAGAGGGAATGAGAAAACCATAAAGCAAGGAAGGAGGACAGGAAGCACCAGGGAAACAGCCGTAATGTTTAGATGGACTGGCCAGGAAAAGCCTCAGTGAGAGTGTGACAGTTCAGTGCGGAGGGAAAGAAAGAAGAACATAAGCCATATGGATGAAGGGTAAGGGGAGGGGTAGAGAAGCAAGGAAAAAGCACTGGAGGCAGAAGAAAAGTGAGTGCAGAGATCCTACGGGCAGGAACACACCGGGCAACGGTCAAGAAAGAGAAGGGAGGCAGCGTGACTAGAGTGGAGAACAGAAAGGAGTCGCTGGGAGCTGAGGTCAGGGGCGATGGGGACTGGAACTCCTACAGATTAAACTGGCATCTTGTTCTAGATGTCTTGGGGGAGAGGGGGTTTTTTGATGGTTAACTTTACGTGTCAACTCAACCAGGCCACAGGGTCCCAGATGTCGGTCAAACATTATCCTGGATGTGTCGGTGAGAGTATTTCCGGATGAGATTAACATCTGAATCGGTAAACTGAGTAAAGCAGACTGCCCTTTGTAATGTGGGTGGTGCTCATCCAAACAGTTAAAGGCCTGAATTTAATAAAAAGGCTAAGAGGGAACTTCTCCAGCCTGACGGCTTGAGCTGGGACACGGGATGGGATCTCCTGGCTCTCTCTCAGGCCTTTGTACTCAGACTACAGCTCAGACCATCTCTCCTCGCTTGCTGACTGGCAGATCTAAGAACTTCTCGGCCTCCACAGTCACGTGAGCCAACTCCTTACAACAAATGTCTTTTAATATATATATCCTACTAGTTCTGTTTCTCTGGAGAGCCCTAAACTAATCAGGTTTCAAACAGGAGTGAGGTACCTGGGACTCTTGGGGTAAACGGGGAAGACTGACAATTGGATCTTGCAACATGGAGGTCACCAGTGACATTATGAGCAATTCTGGAAGAGCAGTGGTGACAAAAGCCTGAAAGAAACGTGTTCGAGAAGAGAACAGAAGAATGGAAAACAGAGTATAGACAATTATCAAGAAAAACCTTTTTACACAAATGAGATCTAACAGGCTGCTTATATGCTGTTGAGAATGACAGCCTGCAGAAGTTCACGTGCAACTGCTTCAATTTTTTCCCAGTTAAATAAAGGAAAAAGGGGGAAGGAAAAATGGAACATTTTAAATGAGACATTTGAACACTCTACAGAAGAGTAACTAGAGTAGGAAAACGATATAACCTGTAATAGGCCTACGAGATTTTGGTGGTCATGATTTTAAAATGAGATTAGTCAGTATGGTCTCTCTAACCACATTCAGCTGAATTCACACGGATTCAAGCCAAAGAAGAATCAGAAGCTGCATTAAACAGGCCTTAACGAGAGCACTTCAGGCACCCTCCCCCCCACACACTCGGACTTGCCTGCTGTCCCACTTCCCAGCTGGAACAGCCCCACCAGGCCTGGCAGAAACCTGCAAGCTTCAGATGATCCTGAGCCTCGGCCCCCTACCCACGTCTTCTTTCCTAACATCACCAACTGTCTCTACCTCCCCCAGGGCTTATAAAGGCTAAGCCCTGGTAGCCTTCCCCGTGTGCACTGTGACAGAAGCCACAGCAGCTCCAACACCTAATTCAGCAGCTTCCCCAGGGGCTGCCTGTAGAGGCCAAGCAACAAACCTGAAGGCAGAGAATAATGAAGTCCCTATGGGGCAGGGGCGCCTGGGTGGCTCAGTCGGCTGAGCATCCAATTTTGGCTCAGGTCGTGATCTCGCAGTTTGTGGGTCTGAGCCCACATTAGGCTCGCTGCTGTCATCACAGAGCCCATTTCGGATCCTCTGTCCCCCACTCCCTGCCCCTCCCCTGCTCGTACTTTCTCTCCCTCAAAAATAAACGTGAAAAAAAAATTTTTTAAGACCTTAATGGGGCAACTCTGACCATTAAGAGACAGGAGACGAGAAACGGCCGTCAAACTTCTCAGCTTCCACCTCCACATCCCTGCCTGCCGCCCGCCCCCATCCCCTGGGAGTGTTCTGAGAGGTGCCATGATTCCCTAGAGATTCCCAGGAAGACCAAGCAACCAGCTAAGGTTCTCATGAAGCTGTGATGGCTTAGAAACATACCACTTTGTATCTGTTCTCCTTTCTTCTCTGCCTCATCCTCTTTTTTCCCTCCTCGTTCCAACTTCAAATAAAGCATCAGCACATACACTCTTGCCATCTTTTCCAGGGAATCCAGGCTAAGACACAGATTGTGGCTTAGACACAATTATTGATGAAACAAGAGGAAAACGAGAGTATGAGTAGAGAACATACTGTAATGACTATGGAATTTATGGTCAACAAAGACAAGAGAGTGACCAGGGGAAATGCCGCAGGAACAATGAACTGAAATTTACGATGGGGTTGAAGACTGCAGGAAATGGGATGGCCGAAGGTGGGAGCTATCAAGTCTGGAAGCGGTAGTCAGAGTACTAAGTTTGAAATTGAAGTGACAAGAGTTTTTTCACATAATGGTGATCCAAGGGAATGGGTGGCCAAGGTAGGGTAGAGAACAGGATACATGGGAGAGAGGTCAAGGAACTAAGAAGCCATGTCACTATTGTTGAATAGTTGTTCAGCCATTCACCGTTGCTCTGGGATGGATTACCCTCAAGGGCAGAAAAAATCACAAAAGACTACAGACACCTTGCTCAGCGAGTGACAAAAGAAGAAGCCACTTCCGTTCTAGTAATAAACTAGGTAACTCAGACCCACCAAGGACAATCAGAGAAGCTCAACAAAATGTCAAAAACGTCTGCTTGAAGGAATCGGTGAACTAACAAGATAGAGCTGGAACACAGCAGAGACTGAGACTTAGGAAGGGAACTACAGCTACCGGGGTCACTTTTCCCCCCAGAGGCATTTGCCAACGCTAGAGGACAGCACTGAGAGGCTGAGACGCTGAATAATGCATCTGACAGGCTCTTGGTGTTAGGGTAACGGCTCTGACTTCAAGTATTGCCACTGGGGAGAGGGAGAGAGAGCAGCAGCCTGCGAACGGCCATTTCATTGAACTGGGACTCTGAGAGGCTGTACTCTGGAAGAATAAAACTGAAGTAGCGGTGCCTGAGTGGCTCAGTCAGTTGGGCATCTGACTTCGGCTCAGGTCATGGTCTCACAGTTGGTGGGTTCGAGCCCCGCGTCGGGCTCTGTGCTGACAGCTCAGAGCCTGGAGCTGGTTTCAGATTCTGTGTCTCCCTCGCTCTTTGCCCCTCCCCAACTTGTGCTCTCTGTCTCTGTCTCTCTCAAAAATAAATAAACTTAAAAAAAAACAAACAAACAAAAACAAAAAAGAATAAAACTGAAGTAGACAGACCCTCAAAGGGACTGCAGGTCGGCCCTGAACAATTTCTACTGGGAGTAAGCTGATTCCACAGTGTGAGTATAAATAAAACCTCCCTAGAAGATACTTTCCTTAGGCCTCAGATTTTTTTATAATCAATTTTCTAAGTTGCAAGTTTGATATAAAATACACAATCAAAAGAGATCAGGCATGTGAGTAAATAATACAACATTAACACAAGACAGAAGAAATAGAAGACAAAAACAGACCACAAGCATTCCAGATATTAGTTACCAGATTTAAAAATAACTACAGTTGACTCTTGAACAGTGCAGCAGTGGGGAGCATACAGACCCTGAGGAGTCAAAAATCCGCATATAGATGGGGCGCCTGGGTGGCTCGGTTGAGCAGCCAACTCTTGATTTCGGCTCAGGTCATGATCTCGCAGTTGGTGGGATTGAACCCTGTGCTGGGCTTTGGGCTGACACCACAGAGCCTGCTTGAGATTCTCTCTCCCTCTCTCTCTCTGCCCCTCCCCCACTCACACACTCTGGCACTCTCTCAAAATAAACATTTTTAAAAATCTACATATAACTTTTGACTCGCCAAAACCTAATAGCCTACTGTTGACTAGAGCCTTATTGATAACATAATTAACACATATTTTCCAGGTTACATGTATTATATACTGTATTCTCACAACTGAAACTTGAGAAAAGATGTTATTAAGAAAGTCATAAGGAAAGGAAAATATATTTACTGTACTGTAAAAAATCCGCATAGAAGTGGGCCGCACAGTTCATACCCATGTTGTTGACAAGTCAACTATCCACTTCCGACATTCCAGGACTTTAAAACAAGATTTACAATTTTAGCAGAGAACTAGAAACTATAAAAAAAGAACCAAATGGAGGCTCTAAAACTAAAAAAAGGATATACAACTGAAATTAAGAACTCAATGGACGGATTTAAAAGAAGATAGACAGATAAAAGGAGAAAGACAAGTTAAAATAAAAGATTTCAAATGAAGCCCAGGAAATAAAAATTTGGAAAACACAGACTTAGAGGCTAGGAGACAGAGATGCAGAACACATATGAAACTGAAATTCCAGGAAGAAAGGAAAAAGAGCCTGGAACAGAAGCAATATACAAGAATGACTGAGAACTGTCTAAAAGTAACAAGACAGTAAGCCACAGGTTCAAGAAGCTCTAAGAATCCTAAGTAGACTAAACTTTAAGAAACAAAGATAAACTTCATACCTAGCAATATCACAATAAAATAGCTAAAAGAAAGAGCAAACAATTAACACAGCCTGGGAAACAGGAAGGTCACAGTGATACTGACAGTTAACCTACTACTGAAAAGGACGGGAAACCCAAACACAAAGTCTTCTAAAGCGCTTTTATAAAAGGAAGAGAGCACAACCTAGAATTCTATACCCAATACAAATAACCTACAAGAATAACTTGAAATAAAAAGTTTCAGACAGACCCATCACTAGCAGACCTACACTGAAAGAAATATCCAAAGGTGCAAAAAACAAAACAAACCAGATAGAAACTCACCAGGTACACTAAGGAATGAAGAACGACAAAATGGTCAATGGTCAATATATGAATAAATCCAAATAAAATGACTGTGTAAGATAATGGCTTCTTACAGGAAGCAACGTATGTAAGACTCAAAATATGAAACAACAAAGGCACAAAGGGAGCACAGGGGTAAGCGGAGTTAGGCATCCTATGGCTGTTGCGTTGCCCTTCAAGAAGGTAAAAGCACCCAGTTTACAACAGGATGATAAATCAAAGATATAAACTATAATCTCTAGGGGAGAGGGTTCTGGGAAGATGGTAGAGGAGGAAGCCCCACGAATCTGTCTGCCGCCTCCCCCGCCTCCGCCCCAGGCAACTACAGTGGCAGAGGCTGTCTGATGTAACTGTGCTGGATCTCTGGCGTCCACTGGAAGTTTGCAATATCCAAGAGAAAAACTCATGCAGTAAACTGCAGTCAGTTCTGGTCAATCTCAGCTCTCCGGACAGTAGCAGCTACTCATCCCTGCCCCTGGCCATGGGGCGGGAAGCAGTGCACATATTCAGTTCCTGGCACAGCCTGTACACAGCATGTAGGAGCCAGGGTGTGCAGAAAGGACCGTGTTTTCCAAATACTGACAATCTGTGCTCTGACCACCAAATGCTGCTTCTGAAAACAGAGGTGCAGACAAGCAGCAGATCGTCACTGTTGTTGCACCACCCCCACACCACAACAAGCCCCTCATCCTCTAGCGGAGTCACTCGCGGGGGACTTTAAGAAGCTTGTCCCTTATATACGCTCACACACACATTCTTCACTCGTCTCATTTTCACCTTCTGGGAGGCAGATATTGATGACTAGGCCATACAAAAGCAAATGCATAGGGGCACCTGGCTGGCTCAGTTGGTGGAGCATGTGACTCATGATCTTGGGGTTGTGAGTTCAAGCCCTACACTGTGTACAGAGATTACTTAAAAAAAAAAAAAAAAAAAAAAAGCAAATGCATGCACTATACAGGGAAAATGAGAAAGTGACCACACATGCCCAGAGAAAGGCATAGTCTCAGAAAAGATCTGAGAAACCCTGGTGCGCCTGTGTGGCTTAACTAGTTGACTATCCAACTCTTGATATTGGCTCAAGTCACAATCTCACAGGTTCATGAGTTCAAGCCCCACATCATGCTCCTCACAATGATAGTGTGGAGCCTGTTCAGGATTCTCTTTCTCCACAAGCTCTCTCTCTCTCTCTCTCAAAATAAGTAAATAAACTTTAAAAAAAAAAACAAAAAACAGATCAGAGAAACCTTAAGTTTAACCTCAGGATGATCCTTGACATAGAGACAGTCTACAGTAAGGGGGAAGGACTGAAGAATAGATGAATTAGTGAATACATAACAAAAACGGCAAACCTGGGGAAGGGGATGTTAACCACATTATTAGACTCACATGTTCACTTTCCAACAACATCACAAGGCATACAAGAAACAGAAAAGTATGGCCAATTCAAAGGGGGAAAAAGTTTCAACAGAAACTATCCTTTAAAAGACCTGATGGAGGGGCGCCTGGGTGGCGCAGTCGGTTAAGCGTCCGACTTCAGCCAGGTCACGATCTCGCGGTCCGGGAGTTCGAGCCCCGCGTCGGGCTCTGGGCTGATGGCTCAGAGCCTGGAGCCTGTTTCCGATTCTGTGTCTCCCTCTCTCTCTGCCCCTCCCCCGGTCATGCTCTGTCTCTCTCTGTCCCAGAAATAAATAAATGTTGAAAAAAAAAAAATTTTTTTAAAAAAAAGACCTGATGGCAAACCTACTAGACAAAGATTTAAAAATGGTCAAAGAACTAAAAAAAGATGTGGAGAAAGTCAAGAAAACAATGTATAAATAAAATGGAAAAATCAATTAAGAGATAGAAAACCTAAAAAGAAACCAAAAAAATTCGGGAGTTGAAAGTACAACTAATAATTTACTAGAGGGACTCAAAGGCAGACATGAAGAGGCAAAACAAAGAATCAGTGAACCTGAAAATAGGAAAATAGAAATTATCAAGTCTGAGAAACAGAAAGAAAAGACTGAACAGAAAGAAAAGTGGACAGAGAGCATAAGGGACCTGTGGGACACCATCAAACAGACCAAATACAAGTTGTGGGCATCCCAGAAGAAAGGGGCAAAGAGAAGATCTGAAAAACTAACTGGCTAAAAACGTCCCAAATTTGATGAAAGACATGAATATAAACATCTAAGAAACTCAACAAACTCCACAGAAATAAATCAGAGACCTACACCAAGGCACATTATAATCAAACTTTCCAAAGTCAGGGACAAAGACAGAATCTTGAAGGCAGCAAGAGAAATAACTCATCACATATAAAAGATCCTCAGTAAGTTAATGAGCAGATTTCTCATCAGAAACTTCAGAGGCCGGGAGCAGGGGGGCTCAGTTGATTAAGCGTCCAACTTTGGCTCAGATCATGATCTTATGGTTCATGAGTTCAAGCCCCACATGGGGCTCTGTGCTGACAGCTCAGGGCCTGCAGCCTGCTTCAGATTCTGTATCTCCCTCTCTCTCTCTGCCCCTCCCTTCCCTCCCTCCCTCCCTCCCTCCCTCCCTCTCAAAAATAAACATTAAAAGAACAAGAACAACATCAACTACTACTACTACTTCAGAGGCCAGAAAGCAGTGGATCAATATAATCAAAGTGCTAGAAGTTTTCAATTAGTAATAATCGCGCCTCGGATAAACTTCATTGGCTACGATACTGCCACTGTGCAAAGCTCAAAGTGCTAAAAGAAAAAGCTTTCAAACAAGAATCCTATATCCTGCAAAACTGTCCTTCAAACAGCCTTAAAAAGGAAGAAATTCTGACATAAGCTACAACATGCATCAATCTTGATGGCGTTGTGCCAAATGAAATAAACCAGTCACAAAAACCAAACTCTGTATGACTCACTTACATAAGATACTTAAGAGTACTCAAAATCATAGAGACAAAGTAGAAGGCTACTTTTAATGGGAATAGAGTTTCAGTTTTATAAGATGAAAAGAGTTCTGGAAAAGGAAGATGATGATGAATAAATAGCCCATTATGACTATATTTCATACTTCTGAACTGTACACTTAAAAATGGTTAGGGGCGCCTAGGTGGCTCAGTTGGTTAAGTATCTGACTCTTGATTTCAGCTCAGGTCATGATCTCACAGTTGGTGGGATCAAACCCCATGTTGAGCTCTGAGATCACAGCACGGAACCTGCTTGGGATTCTCTCTCTCCCTCTCTCTCTGCCCTTCCCCCCACTCATGCACATACCCACTCTCCCTCTCTAAATAAATAAATACACTTCAAAAAAAATGTTAATAGTTAAATATGACAAATTTTATATTATGTCTATTTTACCACAACTTAAAAACTTGGAAAACTAGGGGCGCCTGGGTGGCTCAGTCGGTTAAGCATCCGACTTCAGCTCAGGTCATGATCTCGCGGTTCATGAGTTCGAGCCCTGCGTCGGGCTCTGTGCTGACAGCTCAGAGCCTGGAGTTGCTTTGGATTATGTGTCTCCCTCTCTCTGCCCCTCCCCTGCTTGCACTCTCTCTCTCTCTAAATAAACACTATAAACAAATAAATAAATAAATAAATCTTAGAAAACTAAAAACAAACAAACCGTAACCTCTAGGACAACCACTAATGGCATTTTTAATAAAAGTACATAACTAGCAAGCTAAGGAGAGAGGGCAGAATAATAAACATTAAATCAATGCAAAAGAAGGTTAAAGGAACAAAAAAGAAACACAGAACAAGTGGGTCAAATAAATAGAAAGCTCTGAGTCAATAGATCTAAATTCAAATATGTCAGTGAATACTTAAGTGAAACTGTACATGGAACTAAATGCCTTAGATAAAAGCAAAGATTTGCTTTTTATGCCTTGGATAAAAACCTGTTTAGACATACCTAAATCATCAGAATAAAGGATGAACGCACAAATGAAAACAGCACGCAAACACGGGCGAAAAGGAGCCGGCATAGCCAAGTTGTTGGGCAAGGAGCATTACTAAAGAGGGCCGCTCCAGAGTGATAAAGGTTCACTCCTCCAGCAGTCCATGCAAAGGCAGGTTACATACAGCAAAAAGCAGTAATAAGTGGTATAATCTGATGACATACATTCACAGCAGTGTGTTTTCGGGAAAAGAGGAGAACGGTACAGAACTGGCAATAAAGGACAAGGAGGACATCCCACTTCCAGGCCCGGTGATGTGAGAAATGTAGGAGGAAGCCAGCACTACTTGAGAGCACTGCAGGGAAAAAACAGTTCCAGCAGGAGAAAACCCAATTTTCTATTGGAACAAGAACGTAGGGGAAATTCACCAAAGAAATTAGGGATTTTCGGGGATTCTTGCTGACGCACCTTGATTTCAGAAGGCTCGGTGTAAAGACTTCAAGAGAAGGTCAGAGATGGGAGATAGGATCAGAAGAAACAATGTGGGTAGAGTCTTGGAGATTAGAATCCACATAATGGGAGGATGACCCAGTAATTCTGGCCTTGTGGGTGACTGATCACACACAAAAAAAGAAAAAAAGTGGTGGGGGCAAGAGGGGAGCACATGATGAGATTAATCCTGATGGTCCCAAGGCAGAGGGTGATGGAGGAGCTAGGTGTGCTGAGGGAAAGGAGGCGTGTGGGGATCCTGACAGGAATGGCTAAATTCCTGGGCTTCCTCCCGGCATCTGGCGACACGTATGGTCTGGCAGAGGGCAGCCTCACCCGAAGCGTTCACTGCTCTGCGTTTCTGCTTGAAAAAGGCTGCTAGGTTTGGGCTAAGATTGTAAAGAGCCAATCCATCTCTGGCAGCTACCAAACAGAGGCTTTCTCAGAGGACGACACAGAGCCAGTGACACAGCCGTCCTCCAAAATCCACCTCTGGAGTTTCTAACTGCCCCAAATCCAGAGGATTGTCCCCAAGTTTTAATAATGTTGTTAAACACAATTAATCTAACAAAACCAAGTGTTACTTTTTGGTGGACCGTAGCGAAGGATGGGCAGTTTACCAGTTCTATGCCTGTGTATTTCATTCACTTATTCAAGAGATTTTATTTTGTACCGACTATGTGCTAAACAACGTTCTACACTCTGGGGATATAGCGGTCTGGATACAAAGCAAGGGGGTTACAAAATAAAAACCCGTGCCTTCGTGGAGTTTATATTTTAGAATAGACATTAAACAAATATGTACATTTATAGCATGTTAGAAGGTGTTACGAAAATAAGAAAGAGGAGAGCAGGATGAAGAGGCCTGGAGTACAGTGGAAGTTTCCATTTTAACTAGGATGGTCAGGGCGCGTAGGTGGCTCAGACGGTTACATGCCCAATTTCAGCTCAGGTCACCATCTCACAGTTGGTGAGTTAGAGTCCCGCATCAGGCTCTCTACTGTCAGCGCAGAGCCTGCTTGGGATCCTGTCTCCCTCTCTCTCTCTGCCCCTCCCACCATGAGCATGCATGCTCTCTCTCAAAAATAAACATTAAAAAAATATAGGATGATCAAAACAGCTCCTATGAAATTATTCCTGACAAAAATAATTTTAATAAAAAAAAAATCAATCTTCTAAATCTAACTACCAGTTTACAGAAAATACAGAGGACAAAGGAACATGATAAAAACAGCCAGGGATGCAATCAGCAAATCCAGAATGAGGGACTCTTTCCACCAGACAATCCAATGGTTTTCCACAACTTAATTACAAAGAAAAAACAAAAAAAAAGGGGGGAGAAATCTATACATTAAAACTCAGCGTGCATGCTTTAGGCCAAGATGGAGTAACAGAGACCAGATCGACCCTCCTCCTTGAAACATCCTAAAGAACAAACAGGGGCACCAGGGTGGTTTAGTCAGGTGAGTGTCCAACTCTTGATTTCAGCTCAGGTCATGATCTCACGGTTCATGAGATCGAGCCCCGCATCTGCCTCTGTGCTAATGGCACAGAGCCTGCTTGGGATTCTCTCTCTCTGCCCCTTCTGCTCTCTCTCAAAATAAATAATAAACATTAAAAAAAAAAAAAAATATATATATATATATATATATATATATATATATATATGCATGAAACAATGGTCTTCCAGACAATGGCCGTCAGGTGATGAAGAACCTGATGATCAGGTGATCCTTGAGGGTGGGAAACAAGAGAGATGAATGCTCCAACAGTCTCAACTTACTGCTCTGAAGAGTTTCCAGGCCACGGGGCTGAATAGTATTTTACCAAAGAAGATAAGGGGATGGCAAATAAGCAGATAAAAAACCAAAACTCAGTATCGCTTGTCACTTGAGAAACAGAAGTTAAAACAAAATACCACTACACACATATTAGAATGTCAAATTAAAAAAAGACTGACCATACCAACTGTTAGGAAGGTTGCAGAGCAACTGAAATTCTTTTTATATACTGTGTGTGTATATATATACATATATATATATATATATACATATATATATATATATGATTTTTAGTTTTGTTTTTTTTTAAGTTTACTTATTTACTTTCGAGAAAGAGCATGCAAGTGGGGTAGGAGCAGAGAGAGAAAGAGAGAGAGAGAGACATAGGGAAGGAGGGAGGGAGGGAGAGAGAATCCCAAGCAGGCTCCGCACTGTCAGCACAGAGCCCGATGCAGGGCTTGAACTCACGAACCATGATATCATGACCTAAGCCAAAGTCAGACGCTTAACCGCCTGAGCCCCCGGGGCGTCCCGAGCAACTGCAACTCTTATACACTGCTGGTGGACATGTAAAATTGTAAAAACACTTGAAAAAGTTTGCAGTTTCTTAAAAAATTAAACATACAACTACTATATGATTCCATTCCTGAGTATTTTACCCAAGAGAAAAAGAAATATATTGTTCACACACAGACTTGTACCTGAATATTCACAGCAGTCCTGTCATAGCCAAACAACAGAAATAACCCCAACGTTCATCAAGAGGTGAGTGGAGACCAACTAATCTTTGACAAAGCAGGAAAGGGCATCAAATGGAAAAAAGACAGTCTCTTTAGCAAATGGTGCTGAGAGAACTGGATGGCAACATGTGGAAGAATGAAACTAGACCACTTTCTTACACCATACACAAAAATAAACTCAAAATGGATGAAAGACCTAAATGTGAGACAGGAAAGTATCAAAACCCTAGAGGAGAAAGCAGGCAACAACCTCTTTGACCTCAGCCGCAGCAATTTCTTGCTCGACACATCTCCAAAGGCAAGGGAATTAAAAGCAAAAATGAACGACTGGGACCTCATCAAGATAAAAAGCTTCTGCACTGCAAAGGAAACAATCAACAAAATCAACAGGAAGCCGACCGAACCGGCAAAGACATCTGTAAATGACATAACAGATAAAGGGTTAGTATTCAAAATCTATAAAGATCTTATCAAACTCAACCCCCGAAAAACAAAGAATCCAGTGAAGAAATGGGCAGAAGACATGAATAGACACATTTCCAAAGGAGACATCCAGATGACCAACAGACACATGAAAAAACATCACTCATCATCAGGGAAATACAAATCAAAGCCACACTGAGATAACATCTCACACAGATCAGGATGGCTAAAATTAATTCACGCAACAACAGATGCTGGCGAGGATGTAGAGAAACGGGAACCCTCTTGCACTGTTGGTGGGAATGCAAACTGGTGCAGCCACTCTGGAAAACAGTGTGGAGGTTCCTCAAAAAATTAAAAATAGAACTACCCTACGACCCAGCAATAGTACTACTAGGAATTTACCCAAGGGATACAGGAGTGCTGATGCATAGGGGCACGTGTACCCCAACATTTATAGCAGCACTTTCAACAATATCCTAATTATGGAAAGAGCCTAAATGTCCACCAACTGATGAATGGATAAAGAAGATGTGGTTTATATATACAATGGAATACTACTTGGCAATGAGAAAGAATGAAGTCATGCCATTTGCAGCAACGTGGATGGAACTAGAAGGTATTACGCTGAGTGAAGTCAGTCAGATAAAGACAGATATCGTATGTTTTCACTCATATGTGGATCTTGAGAAACTTAATAGGAGACCCTGGGGTGGGGGAGGGGAAAAAAAGAAGTTACAAACAGAGAGGGAGGGAGGCAAACTGCAAGAAACTCTTAAATACTGAGAACAAACAGGGTTGACGGGGGGGGGGGGTGGGGGGGTAGGGGAGAGGGGAAAATGGGTGATGGGCGCTGAGGAGGGCACTTGTGATGAGCACTGGGCATTGTATGGAAGCCAATTTGACAATAAATTATATTTAAAAAAAGGTGAGTGGATAAAAAAAATATAGCGTATCCATAAAATGTAATGCTACTCAGGAATAAAAATAATTGATACATGCAAAATGCGGATGAATCTCAAAAGAATTATGCTGAATGAAAGAAGTCAGACAAAATGGAACAACTTAAGATTCCACTTCTTTAAAACTCCAGAAAATGCAAGCTGATCTCCAGTGAAGAAGATCAGTGGTTGCCTGAAGGAGGAGCAGGTAAGAGGGATTACAAAGGGGCCTGAGGAAACTTTTGGAAATGATAGATATAATCCGTATCTTCAGTGTGATTTCACAGGTGTACGCATATGCCAAACTAATCAGGGCTCCCAGGTAACTCAGTTGGCTAAACATCTGACTCTTGATTTCAGCTCAGGTCACGATCTCACAGCCATGAGATGGAGCCCTGCATCGGGCTCCGCACTGAGCAGGCAGCCTGCGTGGGATTCTCTCTCTCTCTCTCTCTCTCTCTCTCTCTCTCTCTCTCTCTGCCTCTACCCCACTCACGCATGCGAGTGCTCTCTCTCAAAATAAATAAACATTTTATAAAACACTCTAAATATGAGTTTACTGAATGTCAGTTGTACCTCAAAAAAGCTCTTTTTTAAAACTGCAACATGTGGCTCATGTCTGAATCCTGATTCAAACAAACCAACTGTTTCAAATAGTTTAGTGGAGATTTAATTATACTAAAGAATAAATATTTTATGTAATGGTGATCTTTGTGATTAGGTTTTTGTTGCTGCTGTTTTTATACTTAAAGACTTTACTTTTTTTTAGAGCAGTTTTAGGTTTACAACAGAACTGGGAGCAAAGTACAGAGATTTCCCACATACACCTGCTCCCACACATGCATAGCCTTCCCCATTATCAGCATCCCCCGCCAGTGTTATACTGGTTACCACGGATGAACCTACAGTGACACACCATAATCACACAAAGTTCACATTTTACCTTCACGTCCACTTTTGGTGTACATTCTATGGGTTTAGAGAAACGTATAATGAAATGTACCCATCATTACGGTATCATACAGTGTGGATTCACTGTCCTAAAAGTCCTGTGCTCTGCTTAATCTTCTCTCCTCCTACTCTATGGTAACCAGTGATCTTTTTACTGTCTCCACAGTTTTGCCTTTTCTAGAACTGTCACAGAGTTGTAATCATACAATATGTACTAGATTGTCTGTAAGTCATACTTTAGAGATAACACACTTATGAATAGGGAGGCAGGCAGATCAAGACAGGCCTCACGGAGACGGTAACATCTGAGCAAAGATTGGAGAGAAGCAAAAGAGACAAAGTCATAGTAGTGGTGCCAGACCAGACTGAGTAGGTCCTAGAAGGCCACCTGAAATGTGGACCACTGTGAGGTTTTAAATGGCAGAGAAACATACTGACTTACATTTTAATATCTAGAAGCAGGAGACTTACTAGAAGGCTACGGCAGTGATTCGAGTTACAGATGATGGCAGCTTATGGGAGGCCAGCAGCAGGGGAGGCAATGAGAATTATGTTCTGTAAACCAGTATAGATGGTCTGTAGGAGGGATACAAAAATGATATAGTTGATTCCCATCTTCAATGAGCAGCAGAGAAGAAATGAAAGCTAATAAAGATAGAGACGGTCTATAATGGAGGTAAGTCACAAGGTACACACAGGAAGACACAAGGTTGACCTAACTTAGGGGAGAGACAGGAAAAGAGGCCACAACAATTCTCAATAAATGTTGCCTGAATTATTTAATTTTTTTTAATGTTTATTTTATTTTTGAGGAGGGGGGGGAAGGGCAGAGAGAGGAATACACAGAATCTTCCTCTGTGAAGGAGGCTCCAGGCTCTGAGCTGTCAAGCACAGAGCCGGACGCAGGGATCAAACGCACAAACTGCAAGATCATGACCTGAGCCCGAAGTCGGACGCTTAACCGACTGAGCCACCTGGGCGCCCCAGTGTTGCCTAAATTATATGCAGGTATCTCAATCTCAAAACCCCATTTTAGTGAATGGCACCATGAATCATCAAGTCACCCAAGCCAGAAGTCCAGAAGTTATTGTGGCCTCCTTGTTCCCTACATCTAATCTACCAGAAAAATCCGTCTATTCTAACAGCCTAAGAGCTTTCAAATCCGTCCTCATTTCCTTCCCTCACTACAACTTAGTTCCATGAGGGCTGAGATGTCAAGTTTGTTCACAGTGCCTAGATGAGTGTCTAGAAAAATAGCAGATGCTCATTTAAAAGTTTCTGAATGATGAGGCACCTGGGTGGCTCAGTTCGTTAAGTGTCTGACTTCAGCTCAGGTCATAATCCTGCGGCTCGTAAATTCAAGCCCCCCACAGCTTGGGATTCTCCCTCTCTCCCTCTCCCTCTTTCTCTCTCTGCCCCTACCCCACTGTGCGCTCTTTCTTTCTCTCTCAAAATAAACTTTAAAAACATAAAAACATAAATAAATAAATAAATAAACTTCATGGTCAATACAACATGCATTATTTCACAAAAATACTGCATTTCTGCTTCCACAATACAAACATTAAGTATATTTTATACATATCACAGAGACATCAGTCTTTAATGATTTTTGACAATTATCTAAACAACATCTAAAATAGGGGCGCCTGGGTGGCTCAGTCGATGAAGTGTCCGACTTCATTTCAGGTCGTGATCTCACGGTTTGTGAGTTCGAGCCCTGCGTCGGGCTCTGTGCTGACAGCTCAGAGCCTGGAGCCTGCTTCTGATTCTGTGTGTGTGTCTCTCTCTCTCTGCCCCTCCCTGCTCACGCTCTGTCTCTCTCTCCCTCTCTCTCTCTCAAAAATAACATTAAAAAAAAAAAAATTATTTAAACAACATTTAAAATAAATTCCAAATAGGGAATGACTGATACTAAGTACGGGGTTTCTTTTGGGATAATGAAAATGAAATTAAGATAGTGGTAATGGGGGGCGCCTGGGTGACTCAGTCGGTTAAGCATCCGACTTCGGCTCAGGTCATGATCTCATGGTTCGTGAGTTTGGGCCCCACGTCGGGCTCTGTGCTGACAGCTCGGAGCCTGGAGCCTGCTTTGGAATCTGTGACTCCCCCTCTCTCTGACCCTCCCCCGCTCATGCTCTGTCTCTCTCTGTCTCTCAAAAATGAATAAATGTTTAAAAAAAAATTTTTTTTAAAAGATAGTGGTACTGGTTGCAAAACTCTGAATATACTAAAACCAAACTGTAGCTTAAAAGAGTGAATTTTATGGTATGTGAATTACATCTTAATAAACCTATTATTGCAAAATGAAATAAATTCCTTAGCTTGGCACACAGGCCCTTGTGATTTGGCACACACCTACCTGTCCAGTCTCACCGTCCGCCACTTTCCCAATTACGTCTGTGAGTTTCATCTGTATCAAATTACTCATGACTCCCGGCAAAAGCCCTCTCTGCCCACAGGAGTCCACGTTAAGTATGTGGCTCCCTCGTCCCTGCATCTGCCCTTCCAGACCTAGCTTAAGGGTCGGGAGAGCCTCTCATTCCACACCCCATTTCAACCACATCACCTCGTCCCACCGACCAAAGGCTTGCAGAGCACAGATGTGCCTCTATCACATGGCTTTATCATACCAGACCAGGCATTTTGTGACCACGAAAAATAGTAGACAGTCAATAAATAATTAAGTCTAATATACAACTTCATATTCTATAATATGCAAATACCACTTAAAAGCAAATTTATTCAACTTCAGCCATAAAAACTTTTTGATTAACAAAAACAGGGCAGGGGCTCCTGGGTGGTTCAGTCAGGTAAGCGTCCGACTTTGGCTCAGATCATGATCTCACAGTTCATGTGTTCGAGCCCCGCGTCGGGCTCTGTGCTGACAGCTCAGAGCCTGGAGCCTGTTTTGGATTCTGTGTCTCCCTCTCTCTCTGCCCATCCCCCGCTCACACTCTATCTCTCTCTCTCAAAAATAAATGAACATTAAAAAAATGCTTTTAATATGGCAAAAACCTTACAATTTTACATCTGTTTGCTGAACATACAGGATTCATTAATACTTTTTTTTCATGTTTAAGTTTTTCATTAGCAAAAAAAAGCAAAGTTACTAATATTTAGGAAAATTATGTGTAATATTCTCTGAGAGAAAACTTCAGTGTTCTCAGACCAGCAAAAGTGTAGCAGTCCATCACTTTCTCCCACGACTCCCTAAAAGCAAGTACAAAAGTGGAATGTATGAAAAACAAGGTAACAGACGTGTCCAAAGGGTCGTAATTATGCTCCTAAAAAGCTAAAACTAAAACACGTAATCGTACCTCCTCTTACTTTTCCACAGTGTAATTCCAATTTGATACATGTTCTTGGTTTGTTTCCTTCACAATTCAACACAGTCAACCAATGAGCACGTCTGAGGTAAAAGCCGCCTGCTTCTAGAACGCCTCATGATTATTAGCTTTGTCTCAACTGCATCAAAGTTTGTGGGACCCACGCTTCAAATCACTGGCATCAACACTTGCCCTCTGCTTTCGCTACTTGTTCTCAGTAAGGCAGAAAGTGGGGCTTGAAAACCTTTTTTATAGCAATAAAGCTCTTAAAACGTTACCCAGAAACTTAATATGCGAAACTAAATAAAAGCTCGGCGATCCCAGTTCATACCCTACTTTAACAGGGTGAGGGGCCCGCACCCCTGCCCCCCAACTCCTCGCTGCATTAACAACGCTGTAAAAAATGGCGGCGCCATGGCAACTGACCTGTTGCCAAGCAAGCAGAACACCAAGCAACTACTCCAAATGACAGTTCGCGCGTTGATCCATAAAACTCTAATTTAGCATAGTATCAATATATGGCATACAAATGCACCAGATGTTCAAAAATCTAAAAGACATTTAGCTGAAAATGACTAGAAGACAATAGGAATTCTGTGTTTCAAAAGGAACACACACAAATATTCTTTTTACTACATTCCAGCAAGATGCAGTTGGGTCCAAGACAGTCCAAGAATGAGATAGTTCCTCAATTATACTTCTCTCAGAAATACTACAAGTAATAAGTTTTAAATAATTCACTCTTTTTAACATTTATTTATTTTTGAGAGAACATGAGCAGGGGAGAAAGAGAGAGAGGGAGACACAGAAGCCGAAGCAGGCTCCAGGCTCCAAGCTGTCAGCACAGAGCCCGACGCGGGGCTCGAACCCACAAACTGCGAGACCATGACCTGAGCTGAAGTGGGACGCTCAACCGACTGAGCCACCCAGGCGCCCCCTAAAGAATTTATTTTTGGGGCGCCTGGGTGGCTTGGTTGGTTAAGCGTCCGACTTCGGCTCAGGTCATGATCTCACGGTCCGTGAGTTCGAGCCCCGCGTCGGGCTCTGTGCTGACAGCTCGGAGCCTGGAGCCTGTTTCAGATTCTGTGTCTCCCTCTCTCTCTGCCCCTCCCCTGTTCATGCTCTGTCTCTCTCTGTCTCAAAAATAAATAAACGTTAAAAAAAAAAAATTTTTTTTTTTTAAATTAAAAAAAAAAGAATTTATTTTCTAAAGAAGAGTGAATTCAAAAAAATTATCTGCCTTTGGAAAATTGTGGGCTAGAATCATCAAGTGTCAATGAACAGGCAGACCAGATGAAGCACTTTATCATGAATACTGAAATGAATAGTGGCTTTATAAAAACACAAAGTTTGGTATTATGGTTTCTAAAAGCATCATTATTCTTTATTATTACATTTATTATTCATTACCATTACTTGATGTTTCCATGAACATAAATCCCAAATTTAAAAGTTTAAAAGCCGTAACAACATCAAGAAGAAACCAAATAGGTTAGGGGCAAAACATATAAAACAAGTATTAATGTTTTCTAACAAAAAGGGGATATAACCGGGTCACTGGCTCACTGGGTTGGAAGAACGTGTGACTCTTGATCTCCAGGGTCATGAGTTCGAGCCCCTCACTGGGTGTAGAGATTAAATAAATAAACTTTAAAAAAAGGGGAGGGGGAATATAACCAATTCATCTGGTTACCATTTATATATATATATCTTTTTTAGTAAGCTCTACATCGAATGTGGGACTCAAACTCATGATTGAGGTCAAGAGTCACGTACGTGCTCTACCAACTGAGCAAGCCAGGTGCCCCTCTGCTTACACCTTTTAAAAAAATCTAGCCTTTTGTCAAAAGTAGAGTGACATGAACCAGATTTACCCTGTTGTCTCGAACAACTGAAAACCGGACCGCTACATGAAGCAAGTTTTCAAGGCACTGGACACCAAGCAACATAGTACAGCGAACCCTGAGAGAGGACAAAGCAGGAAGTCCTACAACCAAAGAGTTTCCAGCTGACAGCTTAGGGAGAGGGAACTCAGGACAAGTCAGGCAGCCTCTCTGAGTTGAGGGGACAGGCTGGGGTCAGGGAAGCCAAGGCAGGCCTGAGTTCGGGTGGGGGGGGGGGGGCGGCGGGGGGAAGAATGTCAGAGAAGCGAGAAGGCTGTGCACAACTGCTGCGCCTGACCGAGGTCTCCAGAGGGCCCCGCGGGTAGTGGGCACGGCACTGACAGCACGTTACTACACATCGGAAGAAAATTCTTGAAGCCTGTGGATAAAGAACCACCAAAACGATAAAAGGGAACAATCCAAGAAGCTCACACAGGGCCAAGAACAGTGCGGGCTCCCAACAGCCAGAGTAGAAAACCTCGGAATTCACGGACCGTCAGTGGAGCACGCACAAGAGTTTTGACTCCGTGGGAGCAAATAATTAGCCCTGGATGAAATGCTGCTCTGATGCTGCCTACCAAAGCTTGAAGATCTGAAATGAACAAACTATTTCTAAGAAACTTAACCATGTCCCAGAAAAAAAGGCTCAAGAATATTTATAGGAATACAAAAATATCCAGCATCCATCAAAGTAAAATTCATAATGTCTGGCATCCAAATTAAAAACTACCAGACAAGCAAAGAAGCAGGAAAAGGCAACCCATAATGAGGAGAAAATCAATCAATCAAAACCAACCCAGAAATGACGCAGATGATAGAATTCAGAGACAAAAGCATTAGAACAATTACAACTGTATTTCAATGTGTCTAAGATATTAGAGGAAAGACTATGTTAAGCAGAAACATGAACTATATATATATTTTTTAAAGACCCAAATCAGACTTCTAAGGTATGAAACCTATAATGTCTGAGATGAAAAATTCTGGATGGGATTAAGGGCACATCATACACTGTAAATGAATAGAGAACTTAAAGACGCAGCACACGGACGCCTGAGTAGCTCAGTTGGTTGAGTGTCTGACTCTAGATTTCGGCTCAGGTCGTGATCTTGTGGTTCATTAGTTCGAGCCCAGAGACAGACTCCGTGCTGACAGCAAGGAGCCTGCTTGGGATTCTCTCTCCCTCTCTCTCTGCTCCTCCCCTGCTTGAGTGCACTCTCTTCCTCTCTCAAATAAATAAGCATTAAAAAAATAAAGACATAGCAATAGAAACTATCCAAAATGAAACAAAAAAAGACAAACAGATTCAGTAAGCAGGGGGACTTCAATTAGCCTATCATACACGGGGCTGTACACTTTAGATACGTAGTTAATTTTATGTCAATTGTGCCTCAATAAGGCTGTTTTTAGGAACCTAATCTTTCAAGACAAGGTTGAGCCCTCAATACTGTTGGTTTTTTAAGTCCTATATTTATCTTCAATATAGCCATACATCTTAATCATCTTTCTGGTTTAATTAGGTACCAAATAATCACCTCAAAAAATAAAGCTCTCCTAAGCTTTCCATTTCCACTTGTGTTCTCAAGGAACCTCATCATGAACGCCTTAACAGTAACATTAAACAACTACCCAGGGCCACCTGGGTGGCTTAGTTGCTTAACCAACCGACTCTTCGTTTTGGTTCCCGACATGATCTTGCCAGTTCATGGATTCGAGTTTGCGCTGACGGTGCGGAGCCTGCTTGAGATCCTCTCTCCCTCTCTCTCAAAATAAATAAATAAGCTTTAAAACAACAACAGATACCCAGCTAAAAGAACTGAGTACACAGCCATCCCATCTCGCTATGCACCTTGATAAAGAGGCAAAATTTCTGAACCAATTATAAAAATTAAAAACAAAAATTTCATTTCATCAGAATCTCTAGATCAATGCTGTCCCATAGAATTTCCTGGAGTAACAGAAATGTTCTGTTCTGCACTATCCAATACGGCAGCCAGTAAGTACACAGTGCTATAGAGCACTTGAATTGTGGCTAGTGTGACAGAACAGAATTTTTTATTTTATTTAGGTTGTTTGTTTTTTTTAAGTAATCTCTGTGCCTAACGTGGGGCTTGAATTCATGACCCCAAAATCAAGAGTCACATGATCTATCAACTGAGCCATCCAGGAGTCCCTTATCTAAATTTAATAAATTTAAATTTAAATATTTTCATATAGTAGTGGCTCCATTATTGGGCAGCTCAAGACAAAAAGAAAATCTATACTGAAATTTTTAAGATTAGAATTTTCAAAATAACTTAATATTTATAGCTTATATATATTATTAATTTTTAAATTAATAAACACCATAAAATTATAAACACTGAAAACCTTTCTTTTTTTAAGTAGGCTCTATGCCCAATGTGGGACTCAAACTCATGACCCCAAGATCAAGCACATGCTCTACCAACTAAGCCAGCCAGGCACCCCTGAAAAAACCTTTTTTTTTTTTTTTTTTAATTCTGAGTGAGAGAGAGAGCGCACACAAGAAGGACAGAGAAAGAGGGAGAGAGAGAATCTCAAGCAAGCTCCATACTAACAGTGTGGAGCTCAAACTCATGAACTGTGAGATCATGACCTGAGCGGAGATCAAGAGTCAGATGCTTAACTGAGCCACCCAGGCGCCCCTACAAAAACTATTTTTTAAAGTTCGGCTCAAAGGAGCATTTCACCTAAAACTTCCTGGTTCCTTTAATCCCCCCACTCTCCACCACAGGAAGGATTAGGTGACCCTCTGTATCCTGCCAGCAATGTATGAGGGACTGGGGACAGTGGGGAATGAGAAGTAACCCCCTAACGGGGATGACATTTCCTTTTAGGGGTGTTTTGGAACTAGACGGGGTGGTGGCTGCACAACAATGTGAATGTACTAAATGCCAATAAATTGTTCGCTTTAAAACAGTTAATTTTAGGGGTGCCTGGGTGGCTCAGTTAGTTAAGTGTCCAACTTTGGCTCAGGTCATGATCTCACAGTTCTTGAATTTAGCTCTGCATCAGGCTCTGTGCTGACAGCGTGGAGCCTGGAGCCTGCTTCAGATTCTGTCTCTCTCTCTCTCTCTACCCCTCTTCTGCTGGCACTCTCTCTCCCTCAAAAATTAACATTAAAAAATAAAAAGATAAAATGGTTAATTGTATATGTTATGTGAATCTCACCTTGATAAAAAAAATTGGGAGGTGCCTGGCTGGCTCAGTTGGAAGAGTATATGACTCTTGATCTCAGGGTCATGAGTTCAAGCCCTATGTTGGGTGTGGAGATTACTTAAACAAATAAAACTTAAAACAAACAAAAAAATTAACGTATTTAAGCAAGATGTGCACCTCTAATTTACATAAATTCATTATAACGAGAGCACAAAAAATAGGGAAAATCAGCTTCTACACGTAATCTAAAAATTCATTTTTCCTTGGGTTTCCATTTCTTAAATGACTGAGCCTGCTGCTTAGTTATTAAATGTGCATTACAAAATGCCTATTCAAGGAACATCAGCCACACCAAGAACATGATCGTACTAAACTCAGAACCACATCCAGCTGTGACAAGTTAGCAGAAGATGAGCCTTAAAAAATTTTAAGTTTATTTATTTATTTTGAGAGAGAGAACATGAGGGGGAGAGGGGCAGAGAGAGAGAGAGAGAGAACGAATCCCAAGAAGGCTCCACACCCTGTGCAGAGCCTGACACAGAGCTCAATCCAACGAATCCTGAGATGACGACCCGATCTAAAATCAAGAGTCAGACACTCAGAGGACTGAGCCACCCAAAGACCCCGAGCCTTAAAGTATTTAAACCTGAACTGGTGGCTCAAAGAACTACGCCGCTGCCCTCTATGAAAGCAGAAGCTCCCCGAAAACTCTACAGTATTGAGACCACACTAACTACTCCCTCTACTCTGCTATCCCTACCTTCTGCGTCCGCGCTGATTCTGAGAGCAGAACGAGCCCCACGCCAGCAGAGGTAAAGGCACGTAACCTTCTGTGAGAGGGGTGCATGTGTGTGTGCGTAAAACAGCACAGAAATACCCTTAGTTCAGGTCAACGTTAATGTTTAGGTAACCCCAAAATTTTAATTTACCTTTTCAGACACAGGCCATCAAGCAGTCTTTCCTGGCCACTAGATGAAACTGAAGAATAGCACAGTTCAACTTTAGGAGCAAAGACTCACCTAAGTGCCCTCAGTTTAAGTACCAAGGAAGCCTCGACAAAAACTAGGCAGACAAAAACTAGTCCTTAATTAAATTACACTATAATAAAATCAAACACGGCACAGCTCACATTTGAGTCGATCAGGAAAAGGCTTGCAATTTTCTTTATACTCTGGTCTCTGAAAAATAGAACAAAACTAGTAACACCAAGAAATATATACCTTGGATAGAAGTGGGACAGGGTTAGTTTGGTTTAGGGTTTTTTGTTTGTTTGTTTGTTTTTGCATAGGGGAAGGAGGACGGTAATAATACACAAGGAAGGGATTAGTTGCTGAACAATACTAACCAGATAGTTGGTACGGGTGAAATCAAGGGTTTTTTAAAAATACTCTCTCAGATATTTTAATTTATCATTTCACACCTTATTCAAGACATGGTTCTTAAGTTTAGTCCACAGCTCAAGTTCAATGTGAACCTGTAAAAAAATATATTGGGTGGGACTGGGGGTGGAGACGGGATAGTTGATATTTAAATGTTACTCTCATATCTGTTAAACTGAAGGGTGGCTAAACTAACATTATCCATTATAACCTTAATTCATATAATCTTAAGAAATCGCTCCCCTCCAAAAACCCCTGTAATTGTATTTGAAGCTCTGAAGACTATTTCAACATACATGCAGTAGTAAAGCAACTCACTCCAATCTGCGCCAATCAACCAAACCAATCTGTGTTTTCACTGCCAGGAAGAAGAGGAATATAATTGGGCACAAAGCAGATTCTGGCAACCATAAACATAAAACTCCAGAACACCTGGGAGCACATGGAAACAACCAACCAACTGATCCAATAAAGCACTACTTCTATCTTTAAATGTTTGTTTTTAAGTATTTTAAGCACGGAGCCCAATGCGGAACCCAATGTAGGGCCTGAACTGAGCACCCTGAGATCATGACCTGAGCTGAGGTCAAGAGTAAGACATTTAACCGACTGAGCCACTCAGATGCCCCTAAGTGTTTTTCTTAAAAAGGATTTCTGGCTGACCCTCCCTGAAATACAGTAGGTTGAAATCTGACTCCAACTTAACAATGAATGGTATCTTGGAGTTTTTCCTTTCTTAGTGATATACAAAATGATGTTGCATTAAAAACAGAACTACCCTACGGCCCAGCAGTTGCACTACTAGGTATTTATGCAAGGCATACAGCTGTGCTGTTTCAAAGGGGCACACGCACCCCCCATGTTTATAGCAGCCCTATCGACAATAGCCAAAGTCTGGAAAGAGCCCAAATGTCCATCGATGCATGAATGGATAAAGAAGATGTGGTCTATATATACAAGGGAGTATTACTCGGCAATCATAAAGAAGGAAATCTTGCCATCTGCAACTACGTGGATGGAACTGGAAGGTATTACGCTAAGCGAAACTAGAGAAAGACAAATACCATATGACTTCACTCGTATGAAGTCTTTGAGATGCAAAACAGATGAACATAAGGGAAGGGAAGCAAAAATAATACAAAAACAAGGAGGGGGACAAAACATAAGAGACTCTTAAAGACAGAGAACAGAGGGTTACTGGAGGGGTTGTGGAAGGGGGATGGGCTAAGTGGGTAAGGGGCATTGAGGAAGACACTTGTAGGGATGAGCACTGGGTGTTATAATAGGGGATGAATCACTGGAGTCTACTCCTGAAATCATTATTGCACAATATGCTAACTAACTCGGATGTAAATAAATCAATCAACAAACAAAACACCAAAACAAAAAAGAAAAATAAATAAGTAATGGTGCATCTTACAACTAAGGGCATCTTAGAATGAATGCACTACCTTGGGCAAGTTACTAGGTTGAACCAGAACAAAAAGCCTCTGTTTCCTCATCTGGAAAATGGGAATAATAACGTTACCTTATATGATTGTTGTGACTGTCATATTTAAAATTATTTAATAAATACTAAGCGTTCAGGGCAACTGAGTGGCTCAGTTGGTTGAGCATCTGACTTCGGCTCAGGTCATGATTTCACGGTTCGTGGGTTCAAGCCCCGTGTTGGGCTCTGTGCTGACAGCTCAGAGCCTAGAGCCTGCTTCAGATTCTGTGTCTCCCTCTCTGCCCCTTCCCTGCTCACGCTCTGTCTCTCAAAAATAAATAAACATTAAAAAAAATAAACATTAAAACAATAAATACTAAGTGTTCAAACCAGACTGACACACAGTAAGCACTGTCTTCCCTGGCACTGACCGATCATTCCTTTGGAGGTTTTCTGTTAGTGATGACAAGTTTTACCTCCCCATCCACACACTCACCCATGCCCTTTTAATTAGTGGCAAATCCATTAGACAGATAAATGTAGCACCATGCCCATTTGTAAGAAACTCGATTTCTGTTATAGGAACTAAAGCCATAACTTTAACCTCTAACATGCTAACATAACCACATGTTGGACAGAAATTAAATCAGAAGCTTTCAGATCACCTGGCACTGTAATTTGGGTCAAGCAGTTGATAAGTTAGCACACCAAAATGATCTAACACTGAAACAAAACAAATGAAGATGTGTCAAGTCTCAGTGACATTCATCTTCCAAGTCAAGGGTCCTGGCGATAATAATTCCAGGGACTATATACCAAGGCCAGGCTCTCGGCAGAAATATATCCAATCAGGAACATTATTTTTATTCCTTCCTAATCAAAGAAACTCAATCAACCCACAACCCTAACAAAGGATTAGCACCAAATATAAAGAACTCACACAAATCAACAAGAAAAAGACCAACACTCTACAGAAAAACAGCAAAAGACACATCCATGGGAGGAACTCAAGTAGCCAAAAAACATATAAAAAGACATTTTTAAAAAATGCCAACATAAACCATAAAAGGATAGCACTGCAAAAAGTTAATAAATCTAACCCTATGGTGAAGACTGGGTGAAAAGGAACTTAGGTGCCTTGTTAGTGGACGTGTACTTGTTTGGAATGCATCAAAGCAAATGAATACACAAAATAATTCCACTTACAAAAAGACTTTGACAGTAACAAAACATATTGCTTATCATCCCTAAGCATGTATTAAAGTACAAAAACATGCACGGGAATTCTGAAGGCCTTGAGAGCCGGCCGCTCCGATTTCCCTTCGAGAGGGAAGTGCTGAGAGATGTTTCATTAGCTGGCAGTCCCATCGGCCTGGCACCTCTGGGACCCACTGCAGCATACACACCAGCGCCAGGCCAATGCCTGAACCCAGCAGACACTCTAGAGCAGGGCCACCCCTGCCCAATGGGCTCCTCCAACAAGCAATCTGCTGCGGCTGAGGCTTTCTCCAAGCTGGATCCCAGCCTCAGGCGCCGGGATCCAACCATCCATCACTGTGCTTTCTGTTTTCCTTCAGGGCTGTCGCACCTACATCCAGTCTGAGGGGCTTTTGCCACCTAACCTTCCTCTCCTCTTTATCCTTCACAGGCATTTACCCCTGTGAATCCCTTGCAAATCTAATCCTAGCTTAGCATATGCTTCTCAGAGGAAGCAAATGAACTATCACAGGAAAAACGTACATCAACTTCGAAGTAGTGGAGGGAGGGGAAGAATTAGCCTTTAGCTGCACCTGACACAAATACAGCCGAATATATAAAGTATTAATCACAGTGGTGGGGACGTGTATTATTTCCTGTTCTATCTCCATGTTTATTTTTTTAAAAATAACTCTATCGTTATAATTCTGTCCTATCCTCTGGTAATAATCAAAGATACTCAAATTATGCATAATAACCATCCAGTCACTTCGATCTGTGAAAAGCTTAACTGTTACTTCTGGTTCTAAAATTATAAACACATATCACTGTTCCCAACTGCCATACCCAGTAACAAGGCTTTAAAACATCTAAAATAACACAAGGTTGAAGTCTGATCTCCTATGGTCTCCAGTCTACCTTGCAGTACCTTCAATGGTTAGGTGCTGAAAGACAAATACAAGTCACTTTATCTCTCCAGCCCCTATTTTCCTTATCTAGGACAAAGGAAGGCTGGGTTAGATGGACATTATAATTTTTACTCTCATTACTTTGAGGGAGGGAAAATCCAAAAACTTCAAAAATTATGTCTAGTATGAAATTTTTACTAAAACCCACATCTTTAAAGAATTTGCCTAATTTGAAAACAGGAGTTTTAGGGATTACTGTTAACATCTCATTTAAATGACATCCCAATGTCATTCTAAAATATGGATTTCTCTCAAACATTTTAGGAGAACGCTTTTTAAATCAACTTCAAAATATTCCATTTTTAAAATTCAACAAAGGAAATTCTTATGAAACGCAACACATTAGATAAGATGTATTTTTTTTAATTTTTTTAATGTTCATTTATTTTTAAGAGAGAGAGACAGACACAGAGCGAGTGGGGGAGGAACAGAGAGAATGGAGACACAGAATCCGAAGCAGGCTCCAAGCTCCCAGCTGTCAGCACAGAGCCCAACGCGGGGCTCGAACTCACAAACCGCGAGATCATGACCTGAGCCCATGAGCCAAAGTTGGACACTTAACTGACTGAGCCACCCGCACGCCCCAAGATGTATTAATGAAACGTTCAAAACACAAAACAGAAGAAACTGTTACACTGCAACTACAACCCTACTTTCCACAACTGCTCTTTAATGCTGCAGGGAAAATTAACTCAGTCCAAATGACTAAATCAGTGTTCCATCCCCAAGCCGTACCTTACTCAGACTTTTACTACGCTGGTACAGAGATTCCTCTCCCAGAAAGTGATTTAAAGTTCTGTTTTAAATAGAAATACAAACTTAAAACATACACCTGAACAAGGATCATTGTTTTCCATCAGAGTAGGTGACAAACAAGCCTATTTCTTTTTACAACATTCATGGAACCTCTGAAGAAAAGCTCAGAAATGAGAGCTAAACCATAAATTCATTACAACAACCTATGTTGTAAAGAAGAAAACAACAGACGACAACCTGGGGAAAAATACAGTAACTTGGATACAACTTTGATATTTCATCTCCAAAGACTTCAGACTTTTTCAACTCAACTGCCCTGCAAAACCTTATAATACCAAGGAAAATGGCTTTCTCAAAGTAAGCCGAGATTTCTTCAGTACAAATTAACACCGATTTTAAAACAACTATGTTGTGGTGAGCTTCAACCAGCTAACCTCTGAATGACAGTCATCACCCCAGGAAGGGAGTACGGTGGTAAAAGAACGCCACCTTGAAAACACTAACTCTCGAGACAAGGACCTGGAAGTTTAGAGTAAAAACTCCCTGGCTCAGAACCTAGTTAATGTGTACCTCTCCTGGCCTGGGGACGGATTCAAGGTATCTTTAGTACAATCTAGAAACCTGACCTGAATTACCTATACTCTCTGGTCCTCAGTATTCTTTTCTGCTCTACAAATGCTTTGGACTCCTTCTCTATCTTTATATCCCTAAATCGTAGCAAATACATGTGACTCAAAAACAATCATCTTCAAATATCTCAGCGCACAACTTGCATTCAAGTCAATGTTTTCATCATAACCCGGTCTTCCCTCCAAGTAAAGCAGGTAATGCAAGGACCACTGGTTGGCAACCCCAGTCACATGGATGAAAATTAAAATAAGGACACCAGGAGATGTTTACTTAGCATTCACTGTGCGTCAGGCACGGTGCTAGGCATTTCACATGTGTAAGGTAATTCCTTCTCTTGATGAAGAAAGTTCTATTCTCTGTTTTACAGATGAAGGCAAACTCAAGTAACCTGGGGCGCCTGGGTGGCTCAGTCAGTGAAGCCATCAACAACTGCTTTCAGCTCAGGTCACGATCTCATGATTCCTGAGTTCGAGTCCCAAGTCGGGCTCCACACTCACAGAGAGGAGTCTGTTTGGGATTCTCTCTCTTTCCGTCTCTCTCTGCCCCTCCGAGCTCGCATGCACCCACGCACACTCACTCACTCACTCTCTCTCTCTCTCTCTCCCCCCCCCTCTCAAAATAAATAAACTTAAAAAAAAAGAAAAAAGTGAAGGAACTTGCCCAGGGTCAATACAGAGCTGGCAAGAGACACTGCCAGGACCCAAACCCAGGTCTGACAATTCTCACCGCCCAAGCTGTCTACCCTACACTGCTTCTGAAAGAAACATGAAATTACAAAGAGGACTGTAACTGATACAATCCTAGACCATTAGGGATGCAAAGAACCCCTGATTCATGATGGAGGAAACCGAGGTTCCTGAAGATAAAATGACCAGCTCCACTTTTTACCACCTGCTTAGTCACAGAGATCGGGCATTCAATCTCCTGACAACTAGATTTAGGTGTCTCCCCACCACACTACTTAACAAAGTTGATCTCACAGCATTTATCATTACCCTAACCTCTCATTTGAGTGAACACTGCCTCAAAGTATGTCTAAATCACAACACAATCACCATAACTTGTGAATTTAAGAATATCTATAGAGTTGATTTTTACAATGAAACTAAAGCATAGAAAATAATGTGGTCAAGGACAAACACAGAACCAGCAGTAAAAAGAAACAAAAAACAGGCCAAGACCCCCTGTTCAGCAAAATTATTCCACATTAAAGCATTAACGCATTTTACTAAGAGAAATCAACTCTGAAGTGACAAGCTGAGCCGATGACAACCCAAAATTTCAAATCTGATGAAACTGGATTCAATGTACAAATACAGGTTGCTTTTTGAAAGGACTATTATCTCAAAAATATTTACCAATAACAACTTCTTCTTTAAGAGTCATAATTTTAGTATCAGTGAACTGTGACACTGAAAACCAACACAGGATGAAAGTTGACATAAAAACACATGCTTTAGAAAACAAAGAACTTGAGTCAACCTTAAAACCCTGTCACTGTGTTCCTCTAGCTAGAATGCCAAACAGTGGTAGAAACATATAGGCTACAGATTCCTGCCTTGCATGCATACCAGTAAGATCATGGAAAACATTCACATCTTTATATAGAAAAACACTACTCATTTGAAATTAAATTATGCTTTGCAAGTACATATAGGAAATAACTTACCAGAAGTAGGACAGAATAAGCATTCCTCCTTCTTACTCTATTCTACGATTACCAAATTCTAAGACTATCATTGTAAACATAGATGGTATTTTACATTGCCAAGTTATGCCACAGGCCACTAATCTAGTCTGGGTCTTAATTTGATTATGAAAACCTAATGAGTATTTTAGGGCTACAGAGCCCCATCCGTTTCAGTCACTATTTCGTAAAGGATGACAGAAATGGATCTTCTTTGGACTATGCAGGGAGTATCAGATGTTCCCAGCTTCAACCATTTGCTTTTAAAGCTAAATAGGCTCAATTTGGGATAATATGGGTAAATAAAACCTGACTGAAAAAAAATTAAAATCAACTTCTTCCACTCACAGTGGACTCCAACTCATCAGAGAGAGTTAAAAAAAAAAAAAAAAGAAAGAAAGAAAGGAAAGAAAAAAGGGCTCTCTGAAGAGTTTCACACTCTCTTGTTCAAAATTCTGGTTTAAAAAAAAATGCATTTCAAACTCAGGCAGGGAGAAAGGACAAGCACTAACAATCCCAATCTCAATTCCATATTCCTCCTAGCTTACACTCATGGAAAGAATTGTTCAGTCTAAAGACCTAAAAAAATTTGAGGCGGGGGGGGGGGGGGGGGGGGGGGGGGGGGGGGGGGTGGCTAGGAAACAAATATGGTGTACCACTTCTACTCCAAAATGGAAGTCTCCTCTCCCCTTAGATTTTAAGTTCCATATAAGAACACGTTGAAAAAACTCACTAAGAAACAATAAGGTCCCACAATTTTCAGCCACATCTATGAATCTGTCCTGCTGCTCAGACCAGCAAAAGAGGGCTTAAAACTATTTCATACCAGTTAGATTCCTTTCCAGCTTAAAACAACACAAAATAGGCAATCTGTAAATGTTAATGCCACAACCCAACCCATTGGCAGTCAGACTATGCAGAACATTTACAATGTTTCACTTTTAGAGGGGCAGGTCTCTAGCAGCTACAGACCTGCCACTCTAAAAGTGAAACATTGCTGGTACCTAGCTGGTACCTATTCCATGAAAAATACAAGGGCAGCTCAAGAAAGGATCCTACCATATCTGCCATTTCAAAGAAAAGAACAAACCCAAAGCCAGGCTCACTACTGACATCGATACTTAGAAGAAGATCAGAAATCTAATTCCTGTTGTTGCCATTTCCTTAGTCACATCCAACATACTTAAGTAAAGCTTTCAAAACCAACATAACCAAAACGTACTAAAAATCGACCAACTTACTAAAAGATCCGTGGCAAGTTGATTTTTTTTTTTTTTAATCTATGTGAGAAACTTGGTGACAACCTATGCTTTATGTTCTGTGTATTAAAACAAAGATGGACTTGACCTACAAAATGAAGATAGGGTCAACTGTAACCAAAAAACAGCATGCTTCCCCTGGTGGCCAACCTAGGAATGGAGAAGGCATGCACACAAGAGAAAAAGCCTGGTCTCCCAGTTCTATCTGTCACTCTTGTCAATGAGAAGTCACTACCAAAAAAGGAAGATGTGGGGGAAGGGGAACCGATCAAAAAGACTAACACGAATTAAAAAGGAATACAAACCTGGGTGTTAAGACTACATAAATGTAAGCGATTTAAATCAACAGACTAAAATTTAGAAAGCAAATATGGGCAAGGTCATTTATTCCCAGAGTGCCCAAAAGCTCACTCAGGGATCCCTGTGTATTTTCACTTCAAAGAACGCCCAGAGTTTAGTACCTTAATAACAGCTCAAGAGCGATCTCCTTTCTCAAGGACTAGATCCTTGCAATTTTCTGCAGTCTTGTTTCCAAGGAAAGGCAGTTATGCATTTATTTTCTCAAATAAACTAGTGGTATAACCTAGATACCCTCCTGCTCTAAAGCCCTCCAACCAGAAAGCCTGTTAGCTCCACTTCTGCAAGATTCTTTCGAATTTTATTTCATAAAACCCATGTCCTTTCGAACATCTTCTATGCCAACAATCTTTAAAGAACAGTCTCATGGAGAGCCGGGCTAGAATCTCACGCACTAAAATCTGACGAATTCCTTTGTCTGATTAGATTTTTTCTGGTACCACTTTAAATTTGCTTCCACGCAGAACAGCAGCAAGGAAAGTAAATGTTCCATTCTAGGGTGGAGGGATCTCTTGGAGGTGGAAACAATTCGTTAGGCTAAAGCTTCCCAGGGTTCTATTCTTTTCACAACCCCTTCCTTCAAGAAAAACAAAACAAAACAAAAAAGGAAACACACGGACATTTACAAATAGGTCCTAAAATCGAACTGCCACGAGCAAGCCTCTCTTCCCCGGGCAGGCGCCCTCTGGGAAGCTCACACTTCTGAACTGAATTGGGGGGGGGGGGGGGGTCGTTTCTCTACTCCCCCCTCGCCCCAGGCTGGGAGGGGAGGCAGAGGCACGCAGAAGCCCGGGGGCCAGCAGGAAGAGAAAAAGGCAAGTGCTGCGACATTTGGCAGGGCAGAGAGGGGTCGGAGGGGGTCCCGAGTCCGGGGCGCTCGCAGCACGCTAACTCTCCGGCGCCGCCACCCCTACCCCGGCCGAGGCGCAGCCGGCCGGGACCCCGGGACCCCCCCCCCCCAGACCGACGCCGCCCCGCTCCTCGGGGGCGCAGCGGGCCAGGCGGCAGCGACCCGATCGGGGGGCGACTTGAGCCTCCCCGGGGCGCGGGGCGCGCTCGCGGACCACGCTCGGGTGTGTGCTCCCCTCCCCGTCCTCGCCCTGCTGTTCTCCCCGCGGACAGCAGGGCGAACACACACAAAAAGAAAGTTGTCCGGGGGCCCCCGCCCCCTCGGGTCGCGGGGCCCGGGGGCGCTACTCACCGGGGTCGAAGTCGGGCACCACCGCCTGGTACTGGGGTCCGACCCGCATGCCGCCGCCACCTGCGGGGAAGCAGAGCACCGCGGTCAGCGCGGGCGGGCGGGCGCGGGGGCGGCGCGGGGCGGCTGCCACCTACCGTGCTCCTCGTCGCTGGACGAGCCCGAGCTGCCTTCCTCCCAGGAGTTGCTGCTGCTGTTACCATTGGGCGCCGCCGCCGCCAAACTTTTATTCTGCCCATTATTGGGGGCGGCGGCGGCCGAGGCGGCAGCCGAGGCGGAGGCGGCGGCGGCGGCGGCGGCCGAGGCGGAGGCGGTGGCCGAGGCGGCGGCGGCGGCCGAGGCGGCGGCGGCGGAGGCGGCGGCGGCCGAGGCGGCCGAGCTGGCCGCGTTGTTCCTCCCTCTCCGCTTCCCTGAGACCTCGGGGCCCTTCTCCACCATGGCCGGCATCGGCGGGGGCCGGGGCCGGGCGAAAGTGGCGGGGCCCCGCGGCTCCTGAGGAGGGGGCGCCGGGCGGGGGGGGGGGGGGGGAGGAGCGCGGGCAGGCGCGGGGCCGGGCGGGCGCGGCGGGAACCCGCGGGCGCGAGTCGGAGCCGGGGGTGGCCGGGCGGGCGGAGCGCGGTGCGGCTTCAAGCCCCCAGCGCCGAGCCGAGCGCAACTTTCGCTCTCATCGCCGCCCGCACTTCACTGGCACTAACTACTCCGGGAGCCGCGAGCGGGCTGGGGGGGGGGGGGGGGGGGCGGGGCCTGGGGCGAGCCGGGGGTGGGGGGGGAAAGCCGCGCGCAGCCCAACCCGACGCGGGCTGGCTCCGCCTCCCCGCGCGCTCCCATTGGCTTGTGTGGGATTCGGACGGCGAGCGGCAGCGCGGTTGGCTCGGCGAGCCCGTCTGTCCAAGGGACGGGGGCGGGAGCGCGGGGAGGGGGAGGCTCCGGGCTTCCGTTGGTCAGGTTCGGTTGACGCGTATCGCCCGCTGTACGTGGTTTGAGGTTTGCAATCTCTCTACGCCCCATGATCCATCTCTCTAGGCAATAGCGAGGAGTTAGCTGCCCTCCCCGCCCCCTCCCTCTGCTGAGGCCCCCACCCCCTCACCTGCGCGCACCACCCGCAGCCTCGGCCCCCACATTCCGCGAAGGGCCCCTCTGAGAGTCCAGTTGGCTTCAAAAAGTAAAATATGCGCGACACGAGAACAGAAATTGAATGCAAGGTCGGGACTATTTTCCCCTTCGCGCGGAGGATTACAGCCACAGTTTGAATGGGTTCTATACAAAGAGGGGAAACTAATTGGAAGAAACTAATTGCGCCCCCACCTTTCCCAAGGGATTTGGCGGCGGCTCAGCGCCGCGGGTCCCCGTTGCAGGGGACAGGGTTCCCAGGTGACAGTCTCCCGAAGGGAAAGGAAGCAGCGGGGTGGGGGGGGGGGGGTTGTGCTCAGAGTATTTGTGGAGGCTTCTGCTAATTGGGTTGGGGGAGGTTGGAAGTCGCCGCAATTGCCCCAGTCGCTGGCGCGCCGCGTCCAAGGGGACCGGAGGGAGGGTCCCGAGCGGCCTCTGCCCGGACGCAAAGTCCGGGTCCCGGGTCCCTTGCCATCGTTGAGGGCCGGTTAGTCCTCAGTGAAGAGACTGAATCGTCCCTGCGGGAGGGGACACTTACAGAAATGGGGAGGAGGACTTATAGAAATGGGCTGGGGCCAGGAAGGGTAAAGAGGAAGAAGCTATTTTCATCCCAAGCCCTTGGTAGTGGAGGAGGGTCAACTTCCTCCCAGGCAAGAGCCACTTTTCCGGATCTGCTGCCTGCCCTGCCTCCCCTGATCCACGCCGAGCACCCAGCAAGGGAGAGCACGACCCAGCTCGAGACATCCCTGCCTGAAGTGTGATCACCCACCAGCCCGGGGGCTGCTTTACCGCTGGATGGGGGTTTGGGGGGAGCGTGGGACTCCCCTGGAAGTCCTCGTCAGTCCCACCTCCACCACCCCCCCCCCAAACAGCGCGCTGCTCCTGCATAATTAGGAGACAAGAGAAGGTCTATAAATAATTTTTTTAATGCAACGGATAGCTTTTAAGTTACTTTTAAGTTGCTTCAAACCTGAGCTGTATAAGGGGACAGTTTACACCAGCTCAAGATATAAATAGCTACAGGGAGAAATCTGGAGTTTTATGTTTTTAAAACCTTAATAAGCAGAGTGTTCTTTAACACATTTTATGCAGGATGAACCATCATTATTAACTAAAATGATGTGACCACGATCACTTCTGCCTCAATGGCTAGGAGCCCTCCCGAGGAGGAGCCGGCTGGCACCAAGTTCAGGGTCTCATCTCCAGGACTCCCCTTAAAAGGATGCCCCTCTCATTGGAGCACCCCAGGCGGTACAGATGTGTGCCCTTGGGATACTCCTCCACCAGCTGGCCTGGGTAGGGTCCAGACGGCAAAGCCCAGGGTTAGGAACCAGAGGAGGCATTCTGGGGCTGGGCCACCTGGCTGAGGGCCTCTGTGACTCATCTGGAGGTGAGCACTGTGTAAGGAATGAGGTTAACACCACTCTGCCCTGCTCACTTGGTGTCCTATGAAGTTCTACCATCAGGCCCTGGAATGATTAGCCTACAACAGCGCAAAGATGATATTGAGTCATTTATTAGGGCAGCAAGGACAGCATGACACGGGTCATGAGTGCCACCCACCAAACCCCAAGGTTGGGCTACTTCCTGGCTGTGGTTACATCTTTGGACTATCCAACCATTCACTTTTTTCAACAAATATTAACACCTAAGTTACTTCAACATATGCCAGGCCCCTTTCTAATTTGCACCCAAAGCCACATGGATACCATACTGACCTTGACCCTCCCAGCTTCCTCATCTGAAAAACACAGATAATAGTTAACTACTTCCTGGCCTAATGGATTTTTATAGAGTCCACCTCCCCGGCCCTGATCTTCCTCCACCGTAGGGAACCCTGCAACTTTATGAAAAGCCCCTTCCTGCCCCTACCTATTGTGTGGGATATCCACACGACTCTTGTGATTGGGAATTTGTGACCTCAGACTTCAAACCGGCCCGCCACAGTCAGCAGCCTGACCGTGTTTTTCAGTGACACTCTCTCCCACTCTCTGAGACCCATATATCCCCACCTTCTCTCCTTTCCTTATACCTCCCACAGCTCCTCTGCCCTCCGCCCTCACTCGGAGCCAATGACCTCTCCTTATTCTTCAGCGAGAAATCTGAGGCCATCAAATGGCATCTCTCTCCTCTTCTGGCCTCCAGACTGGCCCAAGTCCCCACCTACCACACACACCACTCCCCCGCCCATCCCCCGCCTCCGCTTTAGTCTCTCCCACTGTGATCTTGATCTCAGGCACCCACTTCCCACTGCCCTCCCCTTGCTGCTCTCCTGTGCCCTCGAGCTCTCTCTTTCCCCTGAGTCAGCATTTTCCAAAGAAAGGGAATAACTCTCCCTTGCTCCCAAGTCCCATGAACCTCCTCCCCATTTCTTTACTAACCCCACAGAAACCTCCAAAGATGTGTCTATACCTGCCTTCTCCACCCCCTTCCTTCCTTCCTAGTCTTTCCTTACCCCACCCTAGGAAGGCTGTGTCCCTACTCTTAATTCTTGCTGAGGTCACTCACAACCTCCAGGCTGCTGAAGCCAGCAATCATTTACTGGTTTCCCTGAGCTCTTCTTCCACAGCACCTGGGTCCACTACTCCATCTTCTGGAAACTCCCTGACCTTTTTAGACCTCAGGATGCCTGGTTCTCCTACCCCACAGGCCACTCCCTTCCGGTCCCCTTGCAACCTCCATCCCCTCCCTGGTTCCAGGCTCTGTGCATGATGCATAGCAGGTGCTCATTAAAAATGTGTTGAGTGAAAAGTGGATGATAGAGGATACAGAGTGCTGTTGGTGCACAGAGCAGGAGCCAATCCCGGTGAGGGGAAGATTCCTGAAACAAGAGAGAGGTCTGACCAACACTTGATACAAGCCCTACAAGAAGGGGAAGGCCTTTGAATTTTATCAGCCCGGCATCTCCCCGGCATAAGCTCCTCCCCAACATCCTCCTTCAGGAGTTTGGCTGGGGGGGGGGGGGGGCGGGGGGAAGAACCTGACAAGCACGTGACCCAGGCCTGGCTAATCAGACCTCCCCAGCCCCTTGGCTGCGGTGAGTGCCTCAGGCATTGGCACATGACCGAGCCAGGCCAATCACTGCCCTTTCCAGAACTTTTTCGGACCCTCTTAGGAAAAAGCCTGTCTCTAAGGCCCAGGAAAGCTTGGAGCCTCTCGGAGAGGACCTTGATTGGAGCAGGTGGGCCAGGTTCCCAAGACTTGTGCTCAGGTGCCCTGTGGTATGTGGCCCGGGCTAGTCTAGGCCCTGCTCAAGGGAGCAACCCCTCCCCAACCAGCCTGTGGAAAGAGGAGAGCTGAGGCCTGATGGGAAGTTTTGAATTCTTCTCCTCCCTACACCCTATCAACCAGGCCTAAAATGCTGCCCTTTAAAGTTGAGCATTTGGGGGCAGCTGCGTGGCTTAGTTAAGTGTCTGACTTCAGCTCAGATCATGATCTTGCCGTCTGTGAGTTCAAGCCCCGCATCGGGCTCTGTGCTGACAGTTCAGAGCCTGAAGCCTGCTTCAGATTCTGTGTCTCCCTCTCTCTCTGCCCCTCCCTGCTTGCGCTGCCTCTCTCTCACAAAATAAACAGTAAAAAAAAAAAAAGCTTTTTCAATAAAAAAAATTTTTTTTAGGTTGAGTATTTTGAGTTTCTGTTAGAACTTAAAGATTCTTGGTACAAATAACTGGGCATTAACCTGGTGCAAAACAAGGAAAGAATATGTAAGCAGAGGAAACAGCACCCTCCCCCTCCCCTGTGAAAGACTTACTGATAATAGCTGGTCTTGAGGGTGTACCTGTGTGCCCGGTTCTGTGCTCAGCCTTGAAATCCTGCACTGATTCAATCAGCCCACTAAGCCCATCAGGTGAACACACTTATGACTGGTTCCACGCCTTGCGGGTAAGCAAACTGAGGCACCTAGGGGTCAAGTCATCCGGCCAGTGGAGGATCCCGCACTTCTCAGCCACACAGCTGTGCAGCCTCGCCTTGTTAGAAAATTCTGCTAGGTGAGAGATAGCTTCCCCAAGTCTAGAGCCAGGCAGAGGACAAAGGGAACTGGAGCTGGGGTGGCAGGAAAACAGCCCAGAAGCCAATCCTGGGAGGATTTAACCCATCAAGACTATTCAGAAGCTGAGACTCGGGGCACCTGGGTGGCTCAGTCGGTTACGCGTCCGACTGGCTCAGGTCATGATTTCACAGTTCATGGGTTCAAGCCCTGCTTTGGGCTCTGTGCTGACAGCTGAGAGCCCGGAGCCTGCTTTGGATTCCGTGTCTCCCTCTCTCTCTGCCCCTCCCCTGCTCATGCTCTGTCTCTCTCTGTCTCTCTCTCAAAAATAAATAAACCTTGGGGCGCCTGGGTGGCGCAGTCGGTTAGGCGTCCGACTTCAGCCAGGTCACGATCTCGCGGTCCGTGAGTTCGAGCCCCGCGTCGGGCTCTGGGCTGACGGCTCAGAGCCTGGAGCCTGTTTCCGATTCTGTGTCTCCCTCTCTCTCTGCCCCTCCCCCGTTCATACCCTGTCTCTCTCTGTCCCAAAAATAAATAAACGTTGAAAAAGAATTTTTTTTAAATAAATAAATAAATAAATAAACCTTTATAAATAAATAAATAAATAAATAAATAAATAAACCTTTAAAAAAAAACAAACTGAGACTCGAGGCAGGAATTTTAGCCATCCCAGGAGTTCTTAGCTGGCAGTCTGTGGATAGAATTCAGGGGGACTGTGAACCTGGGAGGATAATTATGAACCTTTAGCTGAAATCCAACATTTTCTTCAGTTATGAATGTAGGTGGTATTAGCAATGGCTGTGACTCTGACACTCCTAGAATTCATGGTACTGTTTCATCACATTACAATTGTTGGAAAGAGCTCAGAATAGAATGTACACTCATCTCCCAAATCACAGAGACGTTAGACCCACCTCCAGATCTTGTTACTTGATGTGTTCATAACTCAACAAATAAATCAAGATGGATCATACACCTAACTGTAACAGCTAAAACTATAAAACTCTTAGGAGAAAACATAGGAGTAAGTCTTTGTGTCCTTGAGTTAGGCAAAGGCTTCTTAAATGCATTCTGAAAGCATAAGGAACAAAAGAAGTATATAAATCAGATTTCATCAAAATTTAAAATTTTTGTGTTGCAAACAATACCATCAAGAAAGTGGAAAGACGGTCCACACGATGGGAGAAAATATTTGCAAATCACACCTCGTAAGAGACTTTATCACGAATGTATAAAGACCTCTCACAGCTCAACAATAAAAAGACAACCTCATTTTAAAATGAGTGAAGTGGGGTGCCTGGGTGGCTCAGCGGGTTGAGTGGCCGACTTCAGCTCAGGTCACGATCTCACGGTTCGTGAGTTCGAGCCCTGCGTCAGGCTCTGTGCTGACAGCTTGGAGCCTGCAGCCTGTTTCAGATTCTGTGTCTCCCCCTCTCTCTCTGACCCTCCGCCACTCGTGCTCTGTCTCTCTTGCTCTCAAAAAATAAATGAAACATAAAAATAAACAAAATGAGTGAAGTATCTGAACAGACATGTCTCGAAAGAAGATGCACAAATGGCCAATAAGCACATGAAAAGATGTTCAGCATCAGCTATCAGGGAAGTGAAAATCACAACTCCTGTGAGATGCCACTTCATACCCACCAGGATGGCTATAATAAAAAAAGAGATAATAACAAGTGTTAGTGAGGATGTTGAGAAATTGGAGCCCTCACACACTGCTGCTGGGAATGTGGAATCGTGCGGCCACTTTGGAAAACAGCCTGCAGTTCCTCAAAAAGTTACATACAGAAAACAATAGGGGAAAAAAAGTTAAATATAGAGTTACTATATGACCCAGCAATTCCACTGCCAGATATCTAATCAAAACAATCAAAACTAGGGGCACCTCGGTGGCTCAGTTGGTTGAGTGTCCGACTTCGGCTCAGGTCATGATCTCACAGTCCGTGAGTTCGAGCCCTGCGTAGGACTCTGTGCTGACAGCAGCTCAGAGCCCGGAACCTGCTTCGGATTCTGTGTCTCCTTCTCTCTGCCCCTCCCCCACTCACGCTCTCTCTGCCTCTCTCAAAAATAAAATAAAAACATTTAAAAAATTGTAACGAAAGACCACATTATATCTGATCACCTTTCTATGAAATGTCCAGAACAGGCAAATGCATAGAGAAGGAAAGAAGATTATTGGTTGCCAGGGGCTGGAGGAATAGGGCAATAGGAAGTGACTGTTGATGGGTACGGGGCTTCTTTTTGAGGTGATGGAACATTCTAGAATTGATTGTGGTAATGGTTTTGCAGCTCTGTGAATACACTAAAAACGACTGAACTGTATAGTTTCAATGGGTAAATTGTATGGTATATGAATCCTATCCCAATGAAGTAGAGATGATTAAACAACAAAGAGGAATCGGGAGGAAGGAAACACAGACAATACATCCCAGGTATCCTGGCGTTCCTACAGATTTTGTTTTGTTTGCACCCCTCGTGTGCAGGGGGAGGCTGGGAGAGCCTCCCTTCAGGGCCTGGACATCTCCCCATCTGGCTCCACCACGGCCTCCTTGGGTGCTGCTGGCTTCACCAGGTGACCACAGGACGGCCACTCGAGGGCCCTCATCCCACAGACCTCTGTTTGGCCAGGTCCCCATTGTGCAGTTACGGGAGGAGAGACCGGAGCCGGAGTCTGTCGGCAGGGCAGGACTCGGGAAGGGAAGCAGACCCAGGCCCTTTCCGGCCCAGGCCACCCCACTCTTTATTGAAATACCACCTGGAAGGTTTTACCCTTTGCCTGAGAAGCCCCCCCCAGAGGACTTGGGGGGTAGCTGCAGGCCTGGGGTAAGGGTGAGGCCTCCCAGGGTGGCTCCCTCAAGGGGCCACATGCACATGGAAGGACCAGCAGAGACAGACCCCCACCCCAGGCCTCAAAGGTGGCCAAGGCAATGGAGCACCCCAGTGGCTTAGTCAGTTGAGCGTCTGACTTTGGCTCAGGTCATGATCTCTCCGTTCTTGAGTTCGAGCCCCGCATTGGGCGCTGTGCTGACAGCTCGGAGCCTAGAGCCCGCTTTCAGATTCCGTCTCTCTCTCTCTCTCTGTCCCTTCCCCACTCATGCTCTCTCTCTCTCTCTCTCTCACACACACACACACTCTCAAATAAGCATTAAAAAAATTTTTTAATAAAAAGTGCACTTAAAAGCATGGGCTCCCGGGGCGCCTGGGTGGCGCAGTCGGTTAAGCGTCCGACTTCAGCCAGGTCACGATCTCGCGGTCCGGGAGTTCGAGCCCCGCGTCGGGCTCTGGGCTGATGGCTCAGAGCCTGGAGCCTGTTTCCGATTCTGTGTCTCCCTCTCTCTCTGCCCCTCCCCCGTTCATGCTCTGTCTCTCTCTGTCCCAAAAATAAATAAACGTTGAAAAAAAAAAAAATTAAAAAAAAAAAAAAAAAAAAAAAAGCATGGGCTCCCAAATAAAACAAACAGAATAAGATGTAAAAAAAAAAAAAAAAAAAAAAAATGTGGCCAAGGCAAGTCTCCACATGGAGGCCACGGTCCCCTGGCCCCAGGTCTGTGTCTACAGTCCCATCTTGGAGACCTCTGCCTCCACAGGGCTGCCCAGGAGATGCTCCCCTTACCAGGCTGTGTACCCTCCATGGCTCAGCTCACAGGCCACCTTCTCCGAGCGCTCTTCTGACCTCTGTGACCACCTCAGGCCCCTGTCCCAGCCCATCTGGCACTAATCACGATTGCAATGACCGATGGGTGGCACTTGCCCTCCCCCTGGAAACTAAGCTCCATGAGGCTGCACCTGTGGCCCACGGTGTCTGGGATCCGGGCTCGGCACGGAGCCTCACGCACGCGCAGGGGCTCATCAAATCACCACTGCTGACTTGGTCGTGGGGTCAGCCAGGGACACCTAAACGACACCGAGCCAGAGCATAAACATATCGCTGGGGACAGACACGGGGCCTGGCTCTGGCTTCCCAGGTAGCCCTGTGGCTGGCAGAGGCCGGCTGGCAGGCTGTCTCTGGCCGCACCCGGGCGTTTAGACCCTCAGAGAGAAACCGCCTTCCAGCCTGCGGTTTCCGTTGTGAGGACCCACCCCTTACCCACAGGAGTGACGGCGGGAATGACAGCCCCCCTCCCCCACAGGACAGCAGATGAGAGAAGGCCGACCATAGATTCCCCTTGAGACACAGCAGAGACGGACGGTCCTGGCAGGTGGGGGAGGGGGGTGGGCCCGTGCTGAGAAGTCTGTTAACATACAGTCCTGGGGACAGGTCACCGCCACTGGGCCAGGCTCAGGAGAGCCACGTGGAGCCTCCCCCCACCCCCTGCCCCCCCCCGCCCCCCCCGGGGCCAGACACACCGCACCGCATACCTGGGCTGGTCCCCTCCCTCCCAGGGCTTCATCCCCCAGTCACTGGACTGCCAGAGATCGCCTTGGAAACAGGGATCTCTTCCAGCTCACAACACCCCGGGGGCTTCCTGCTGCCCTCCCCCAGGACGTGGCCCCCCTCCCTCCTTGATCTCCACTCCCCGCCTCTCCCTCCCCTCCTGCCCCCAGGACTTTGCACAGACTGTGGGCTGTTCCTCAGCCTGGAACACCTTTCCCTAGATCTTAACAGGCTGCCTCCACGGTATTCAGCGGGCACCTCCTCAGAGAGCATGCCCACCCCCCACCTCCAGCAGCCCGCCTCCCCCCCTCCTCCCTCCCCACCGCTCCCCTCTCAGCCTTATCTCCATGACAGTTACAGCCCTCTTTGTCCCCTTAACACTCCCTCACTAGACTCCACCCTAGCACAGGGGCCAGCTGTCTGTCTGCCCAGGTCTGTCCTGCTCAGGGTGTGCTTCAGTCCCTGGCCGGTGGCTGGCCTCGGGGACAGTACACCTGTGTCCCCCTTATGGCGCCAGCGGGGGTGCTGCTGGGGGAGACGCAGGTGGAGGCAAGGCCCGCTGAGCCGCTGTGGCCACTGGCGTGAGAAGGGCTGTCGTGACCCGAGGGGCCACCCCCAGAGTCACTGTCCTTCCTCTCTTGCTGCCGTCATGGCTAGCTCACTGGCATCTTCCCCTGCTGGCCTGGCACATGGTGGGCCTCAGTGCAGGTGGCTTCTGGATGGGTGTCCCGGGAGGGAGGCGTCCTTTGAAGGGGATGGGGGGCAAAGTGAGGGACATCAGAGCCCTTTCACCAAATGCCCCGCATTTTCTGAGCACAGACTGAGGCCAGCCCCACTCGGTCACCTGGCCACGGCCCTCTCCTCTGGGAGGCCTCCCTGCCCCTACTTCCCCTCCGAGGAGGGCATGAGGCCCGTCCCAAAGGGTTGCTTCGGAAACCTCAGAAGTTCTTAGAAGGAAAGGAAAGATGGTGGTAGAGCCTATCCATTTACCCTCAGTCCCGCCCGGGGCCCACAGAACCAGAACAGACAGAGACAGCGGAAGGACAGACAACGGCAGCAAACCCCGGAAGCCCAGATGGCCGCGTGGTCACCGACCCCCGCCCGGGAGGAAGGCTGGCTGACGGCGAAGCCGACTGCCACACCCCCCCCTAAAAGCACCCACGAGCCCCTTTTACGGCTCCTGCCCATGCCCCGACTCTGCGCTGCGGCGTGGGGACCTGCTTTTTCCTATCCCACTTAACCATCCTCAAGGCCACCTGATGAAGCAGGGTGGGGACTGTCCAACTCAGAACCGGCCAAGAATGGGGGACCGAGTCCTGACAAGAAACGAACCACGCCCGACACAGGCTGCATCATGGATGACCTTGATGCGATGCCGCAGGAATGGAACCGGCCCCACAAGGTCACACGGGGTCTGGCTCCACTTCCGCGAAATGTCCAGAGTAGGCAAATCCACAGAGGCAGAAGCTAGCTTTGTGGTCGTCAGGCCCTGGCGGGGACAAATAGGAGTCATGTTTAATGGGTACGCGCGGTCTTGTCCGACCATTGACGACGAAGTTCTACAACCAGACAGCAGACGTGGTGACCCAGCCCTGTGAATGTCCTTAACGCCACTGCACTGGACACTTCAAAATGGTTACAATGGCGAATTTTGTTATGTGCATTTCGAACACACACACACACACACACACACACACACACACACACACATACACAGGCACGCACAAAGAATTGAGGGGTCCAAGTTGGAACTCAGCCTTCCAATTCAATGCAGGAGCCCACCCACAGGGGATGCTGGGCCGTAATGGGTAGCTTAGGGTGACCCTGAACCTAGACACGGCCTCACACCCTGCACCCTGTCCCCTGGCATTCCCACCCGCCGCTCTTGTCTAAAGGACGTGCCCTGGATTCTTGGGTGGTGGCCCAAGGTCCCGGAGGAGGCAGTGGTCTGGGATGGAGGGGCCTGAGCACCCCCGTGGCTTTTGTGACGACGGGGAAATCGGCGTCTGGGCCGAGCCCCCCTAGGTGCTGCCCTGTGCGGGACAGAGGGATGCTGCTGGCATGGTCCCAGCCCCAGGCCTCTTCTCTCGTTCACCCCTCAGTGACCTCAGGCGGGCTCCTGGCTTTAAAGAACGCCTCGACTCCAGTGACTCCTGAATCTGTGTCGTCTCCAGCCGGGACTCACCCCCAAGCCCAGCCACCAGCTCCGGTCTGCCCCGAGTTGTCCCACGGGCACCACACACCTCACAACACTGAGCCCACCCCGGGCCCCATCTCGGGGACACGTCCCCTCTTCTCCCACATGCTTGTGCCAAAACCCAGAGGAATCGTGGCTTCTCTCTCTCGCACTCCACATCCAACGTCCACTCTGCCACGGAAACATGTGGAAACCAGCCCCTCTCCTTCCTCCACTGCCTGCACCCTGCTGTGACCCCGTCACCTCTCACCCGGGCCCGTCTGCCTCTGCCATTGACTCATGAGCACCAGAAGGACATGGTTAAAGCAGAAAACAGATCATGTCATTCCCCTGTTCTAAATCTTCCAGTGGCTCCCACCTTACTCAGAATGAAAACACAGGCTTTCCGGTGGTTTACAAGGCCCTCCGCAGCAGGCCCCCGTGACCTGTCGGACACCGTCTTGTCATCTCACCTTCTCTGTGTCACCATCCAGCTCTGGCACCACTGGCCTTCCTGCTGATCCTCAAACAAACCAAGCATCCCCAGACCACAGGGCCTTTGCACCTGCTGTCCTCTGTGCTAGGAATCCTTTTCTCCAAAAATCTGCTGGGCTCACTCCTCACCTCCTTCAGACCCTGACTCAGATCTTACCTTCTCAGTGAGTCACCCTGACCACTCTCTCGAAGAAGGCCACGCCCCTCAACCCAACATCCTTTATTTTTCTCGTGCATGCTCCCCCAGCTAGCCTACCTTATTGATTTGTACTGTCTGACTCCCTCTTAGGACGGCAGCCCCTTGAGGGCAGGGATTCCTGTCTGTTTTGTTCACAGTTGTTCCTCCAGAGCCCAGAGAAGTACAGGGCACACACCAGGCTTCCATAAATATCTGAAGAGTGAATGAGCCAGTTTAGGGTAGGACACGAGGCCCAGAGGGCAGAGTGTTGCAGCCGTGGCTGGCGGCACCAGGGATTCCTCCGGGCCTGTCTCCCGAGCTCCCAGATCCTTCTAGCTCACGGTGCTTGTTATTTCTGTTAGTATCCGCCCGAATGGAAGACAGAGTGTTCTCACAGTATCTACTTGCTGAGAAGGCAAATATTCAAAAATACTTTGACAATGACATTCTCCAGTTCCCCGAGGCTGTGTGAGATGCCAAGAATGATGTGACTAATTAGCGGCACCAACTCCCCGCACGTCCTGGCATCTGTGTCTCCCAGGGACAGGGCATGGTGGCCGGGACTCTCTGATGCTGCAGGAGAGTGTCTGGGTGGGACCCTTGGGGAAGAATCCAGTGGAGCCCCAGCCTGGGCCAGGACCGGCCTGCCTCTGGCTGCCTGAGAGCCCCTGAGCCCATCCCTGACACTTGCTGGCCTCAGTTTCCCCATTTGTAAAACGAGGGGGCCTTCCGGCTCGGATTCAGGCCCAAATGTTATCTGCCACAGGGAGCTCGATGTCCAGTTCCTAGAGAACAGGGGGCACGGCACGTGCGGACGATGCCACGGTTTGCTGTGGTTCCTTCAGAACAACCTCGCAGAGATCCAAGCTGTTCCCATCCACACCCCGCTTCAGGCCTCTGCACCCTTCATGCCAGTGCCTCACACCTAGGGTGCCCAAGTTGCGCCAGGGGCCGGGGACACGGAAACAGGCCAGCTCTCTGCAAGCCTGTGCCCTCCCCCTCCTGGCCTTCACCACCCCCGCGGTGCCTAGCACATATTAATACCCACTAACGAGACTTCTGTGCCGTCAGCATCATCCTTCAAGCCTGCCTCTCTGCTCTTCACATGTCCTTTGACACAAGGCTTTATTTGGCCCTTTAGAGCAAACCCAGGAGGCCCCCACTGCAAGGGTCATTTGCTCCCATTTGACAGATGTGGAAGGTGAGGCCCCAGGAGGAAAAGGCCCTCGCAGGAAGTTGAAAGGCAGAACCCGAACTTGAACGTGGGCTTTCCAATGGCTTGTTCAGGACTTTCATCTGGACACTCCAAGGAATGCCTCGAAAGCCAGGAAGGGCCCTTGCCCCAAATAGTAATACTATTAAGCCACTCTTCTGCTCAAGAACCCCCCAAGGCTCCCTACTGTTGAACTACACCAAGCCTCCCTTCCCTAGCATCACCCTGAAAACCCATGTATCATGTCCCCCTCCCATCCAGCTGCGAGCAGACTAACCTCCCAGAACTTGCGTGTTCCAAGCCCGTCCCCCCGTCAGCATCTTTGACCAGGCCACCGAGTCCTGTTCCCTTCACTCGTCAGCAGCCCTGACCCCATGAGGGTCTCCCTCCCTTGGGCCTGGAGATCAGAATTCTGGAGGGACCTGTCCTCTAGAAGCTCATCTCATGGCCTACCTGGAAACAAACACATTTATGAGAATTCAGAGGGGCTCCTGGGTGGCTCTGTCGGTTAAGCGTTGGACTCTTGATTTCAGCTCAGGTCATAATCTCACGGTTCCTGAGTGAATTTGAGCCCCTGAGATGGTCTCTCCTCTGCCCCTCCCCCACGCACACTCGCTGTGTCTCTCTCAAAATAAATAAACCTAAAAAAATTTTGGGGCGCCTGGGTGGCGCAGTCGGTTAAGCGTCCGACTTCACCCAGGTCACGATCTCACGGTCCGTGAGTTCGAGCCCCGCGTCGGGCTCTGGGCTGATGGCTCAGAGCCTGGAGCCTGTTTCCGATTCTGTGTCTCCCTCTCTCTCTGCCCCTCCCCCGTTCATGCTCTGTCTCTCTCTGTCCCAAAAATAAATAAACGTTGAAAAAAAAAAATTTTTTTTTTAAAAATTTTAAAATAAGGATTTTAAAAAATCATGATGTAACAAACAAGGCATCTGTGGTGTGAAGGAGCCAACAGCATTGGAAGCTTCTTATTCTACCTGGTCAAATGAAGCCCCACGTTTCCCAAACCTCGAAGACCTGGAAGGGCATTCCCAGCAGGAGGAACAGCCTGTGCAAAGGCCCCCTGGGAGTGAAAGAATGTGATTTGTTTCTGAAAATTGTCCACCTCGGCCCGCTCGCAGGCTCTGTGTGGAGACACGGTTGCAGATGAAGCTAAGAAATATGTAGGAGGTTAAATGCCAGGTGAAAGTGCCAGGCGGGGCCTCAGCCTCTGGGACAGGGTGAGCGAACTACTGCCCTTGGGCCCAAAGCTAGCCCACCACCATTTTTGTAGAGCCGTGAGCTGAGAATGGTTTTACATTTTTAAATGGTTGAGAAAGATCAATAAAAAGATTATTTTGAGGGGCGCCTGGTGGCTCAGTCTGTTAAGCATCCGACTCTTGATTTCGGCTCAGGTCATGATCTCACGTTTGGTGAGTTTGAGCCCCGCATCGGGCTCTGTGTTGAGAGCATAGAAACTGCTTGGGATTTTCCCGCCCCCTCTCTTTCTGACATGAGATAATTCCATGAAATTCAAGTGTCAGTACCTACAAATAACCTCATATTGGCACACAGCCACAGCCATTTGTTTACATATTACATTGGCGGCCTTTGCATTAAAACAGCAGAGCCCAGGGGTGCCTGGATGGCTCAGTTGGCCCGGTGTCCGACTTTGGCTCGGGTCATGATCTCGTGGTTGGTGGGTTCGGGCCCCGCGTCGGGCTCTGTGCTGGCATCTCGGAGCCTGGAGCCTGCTTCGGATTCTGTGTCTCTCTCTCTCTGCCCCTCCCTTGCTCGCGCTCTCTCTCTGTCTCTCAAAAATAAATAAAAATGTTTTTAAAAAATTAAAAAAAAAAAAAAAACAACAGCAGGGCCTAGTAGTTTCTCTATGTGGCTCACAAAACCTAAAATATATACCAGGTAATACTTTCCCAAAATTTGCCCTCCCTGCTCTAGGAAGTGGCCACCAGCCAAGGCGGCCGTTCCCAAAGGGGGTTCCAGGGAATGCTAATCCCGTGAGAAGCTCTAGGAGAAAAGAGTTCTCCAGTTGAGTAAGTCTGGGCTGCTCTGTCTGCTGCATCCCACTCCCCCCCCAGAATGGGACAGTGAACCACAGCACAGTAAAGGCACTGAGAAGTCCTGCAGGAAAGAACATCATTTCACTCCTATGAGTCATTAAGAGTGTTTACTCCTTGCAGACACATGGGAGGATTGCATATGTCCTTGGAGCTAGGTAGGCTGGGAGACTCCTTTTGCCACTGAAACGCATCATCTCTGGGTGGAGCTCTAAGAGCAGGTGACTTAACCCTTCCTCTTTCTCTCCCCCCTTGCATGGCAACCAGTGAAGCCACATCCGCCTGAATCCTGGAGTGAGAGGAGGAGAGACCCAGCCATGATAGACACAGAGCAACAGCAAGAAAATGACCCTTAGTTATGTCACCATTAAAAAATGCATGGTAAGGGGGTGCCTGGGTGGTTCAGTCGGTTGAGTGTCTGACTTTGGCTCAGGTCATGATCTCATGGTTCGTGGGTTTGAGCCCCGTGTCAGGCTCTGTGCTGACAGCTCAGAGCCTGGAGCCTGCTTCGGATTTTGTGTTCCCCTCTCTCTCTCTGCCCCTCCCCCGCTCATGCTCTGTCTCTGTCTCTCAAAAATAAATAAACATTGAAAAAAAATTTTTTTTAATAATGGGTTGGGGAGGGGCACTGGGCTGGCTCAGTTGGTGGAGAGTGTGCCTCTTTTTTTAAATTTTTTTTAATGTTTATTTATTTCTGAGAGAGACAGAAACAGAACGCAAGCGGGTTGGGGCAGAGAGAGAGGAAGGCATAGAATCCGAAGCAGGCTCCACCTCTGAGCTGCCAGCACAGAGCCTGACGCGGGGCTCGAACCCACAAGCCGCGAGATCATGACCTGAGCCGAGGTGGGACGCTCAACTGACTGTAGCGCCCAGGCGTCCCGAGAGTGTGACTCTTGATCTCCGGGTTGTGAGTTCACACCCCATGTTGGATGCAGAGATTACTTAAAAATAAAATCTTAAAAAAAAAAAAAAAGCATATGCCACAATCTATTTTTTTTAACGCGGGCACCTGGGTGCCTCAGTTGAGCATCTGACTCTTGATTTTGGCTCAGGTCATGATCCCAGGCTTATGGGATTGAGCCCCACAGCCAGGTCAGTGCTGAGCATGGAGCCTGCTTAGAAATCCACGCCCCCCACCTTCTCTCTCTTTGCCCCTTTCCCCTGTTCTGTCTCATAAGCGCACTCTCTGTCTCTCTCTCTAAAAAGAAATCTTAAAAAAAAAAAGTGAAACAGAGTTACCATAAGACCCAGAAATCTTCCTCCTAGGTATACCCTCTAGAGGAATGAAAACATGTCCAGGGGCGCCTGGGGAGGGCTCAGTCCGTTAAAGGACTGATACTTGGTTTTGGCTCAGGTCATGATGTCATGATTCGTGGGTTCAAGCCCCGCATCGGACTCTGTGCTGACGGTGCAGAGCCTGTTTGGGATTCTCTCTCTCTCCCTCTCTCTCTGCCCCTCCCCCGCTTGATCTCTCTCTCTCAAAATAAATTAATAAATTAAAAAAAAAAAGAGGGGCGCCTGGGTGGCGCAGTCGGTTAAGCGTCCGACTTCAGCCAGGTCACGATCTCGCGGTCCGCGAGTTCGAGCCCCGCGTCGGGCTCCGGGCTGATGGCTCGGAGCCTGGAGCCTGTTTCCGATTCTGTGTCTCCCTCTCTCTCTGCCCCTCCCCCGTTCATGCTCTGTCTCTCTCTGTCCCAAAAATAAATAAACGTTGAAAAAAAAAATTTTTTTTTTAAAAATAATTAATAAATAAATAAATAAATAAAAAGAAACTTCAGGGGCGCCCGGGTAGTTCAGTCAGTTAAGCGTCCAACTTTGGCTCAGGTCATGATCTCCTGGTTTGTGAGTTCAAGCCAGGCATCGGGCTGTGCTAACAGCTCAGAGCCTAGAGACTGCTTCGGATTCTGTGTCTCCCTCTCTCTCTGCCCCTCCTCAGTTTGCGCTCTGTCTCTTTCTCTCAAAAATAAATAAACATTAAAAAAAAAAGAAACTCAGAATCTATTTTAAAAAAGAGAGAAAACGTATGTTCACATAACATTTATACGTGTTTACACTGTATATATGTGTGTATGTAACTTGTATGCAAATAGTCATAACAGCATTTTTCATAATAACTAAAAAGTAGAAATCACTGAATGTCCCTCAGCTGACAAATGGATGAAGACAATGTGGTCTATTCATATGATGGCACATCATTCGACCATGAAAAGAGACGAAGCATTGATACAGGCTATAGAGTGGTTGAACTTGAAAACATTACACTAAGGAAGTCAGTCAGAGGAAGACAAATATTGTATGATTTCACTCAGGTGGAATTTAAGAAACAAAACACATGAACATAGGGGAAGGGAAGGAAAAATAAGATTAAAAGAGAGAGGGAGACAAACCATAAGAGACTCTTAAATACAGAGAACAAACTGAGGGTTGCTGGAGGGGACGTGGGGGGGGGGCTGGGCTAAGTGGGTGCCGGGCACCAAGAAGGGCACCTGTTGGGATGCAAGTGATGAATCACTGGGTTCTATTCCGAGACCAATACTACACTATATGTTAACTAACTTGGATTTAAATAAAATTAAAAACAAACAAATTAATTAATTAATTAAAAATTTTTTTTAAATAAAACATTATGCTAAGGGAAAGCATTTAGTCACTAACAGCCATGTATGATTGCATTTATATGAAGTGTCCAGAATAGACAAATCTATACAGGCAGGAGGACTGGTGCTTGCTGGGGGCTGGGGGAGTAGGGAAAATAGACAGTGATTGCTAATGGGTACAACGATTCTTTCTGATGATGAAAATGTTCTCAAATGGTGATGGTTGCCCAGCCACTGGATCACACATTTCATTTATTTGTTTTTAATTTATTTTTAATGCTTATTCATATTTGAGAGACAGAAAGAAACAGAGTGTGAGTGGGGGAGGGGCAGAGAGAGAGGGGGACACAGAATCCCAAGCAGGCTCCAGGCTCCCAGCTGTCAGCACAGAGCCCGACGCGGGGCTCGAACCCACGAACCGTGAGATCATGACCTGAGCCGAAGTCAGACCCTTAACCGCCTGAGCCACCCAGGTGCTCCTGTATCATACATTTTAAACGGGTGGATTTTATGGCATGTAAATTATATCTCAATAAAGCTATTATATAAAAAAAAAAAAAATCTGTAGGCAATAGTTTAAAAACAGATTCTGGGGGCACCTGGCTGGCTCAGTCAGTAGAGCATGGAACTCTTTTTTTATTTTATTATAAACCAGATTTGTTATTTCTTTTTTCTTTTTCTTTTTTTAATACATTGAAGTTGGTTAACATACAGTGTAGTCTTGGTTTTAGCAACTCTGGATTTCAGGGTTGTAAGTTTGAACCCCACACTGGGTATAGAGATTACTTAAAAATAAAATCTTAAAAAAAAAACAAAGATTCTGAGCCTGTCACTGTCACGTACCCTAGCCCAGGCTACGTGACGTTACTTAGAAAGAGGAAGTGCTTGCCCAGACCACACAGCTCACAGGGAGCAGGGCTGGCCGCTGGTCCCTGGCCTCAGTCCCCGCTTGGTGGGTCCTGGGCCCCGAGTTGCCCAGTGCTCTGAGAGAGCTCCCGAGTGAGTGGGCAGGCAGCCCCCCTGTACCCCACCTGTCCCTCCCTGGAGGACAGCTGTGGCTTCTGAGAGAAACTGCCTGGCAGTTGCTATGCAGGGGACAGCTGAAGCCCTAAACACAATTGCAGCCTTGATCGAATCCAGACGATCTCCCAGTGGACCAAGGACGCGGAGCCCCCCTCCCTCAGGCTCGTCCTGGGGCTGTGGGAATCTGAGCCCCACCCCCAGAGCCCCTCCGGAGGCCCTTCCGCCGGGACAGGTGGGCCCACCTCCCTGGTGGCTCCAGTCCTGAGCTCAGGCCTCCTGCTCTCTTCCATTCGTTCACTCATCCATTCATTTGTTCCTTCATCAAGTGGCTGCTCCGTGCAATCCCGGGCTGGGCGCCGGGGCCAGCGCTGCATTGACCCGCAAACCCGCTGGTCCCGGAGGCCCCTGCGCCACTCACTCACCTTCCAGCAGACCCTCCGGTCCAGCCCCCAAGTTAGGTGACAAGGGTCCACCTCCGCTCCCAACATTCCATGACTCGGACTCCCGGCCACTTCTAGACTCCTCTGCTGGGCACTGGAGGCCCCGCCAGCTTCTCCTACGTGCGCCTGGAGCTCCTGAAAAAGGAACCTGATCCCAATTGTTCCCAGAACGGGCCCTGCACCAGCCCACACAGTCCTGTCTCTTTTTGGGTTCACTGCTTTCCCCCAGCTAGTCCTGCTGGTTGGTCCAAGCCCTGACTGCTGGGGGGTAGGCAAGGGTGGGGAGGGGAGAGCAGAGAGGCCCCTGGCTCTGCCTCTGCCTCTGCCTCTGGCTGGGGCGGGGCGGGCTGAGAGGAAGTCAAGGTGGTAACTGAGGCTCTCCAGGCGGAGGGGCCGCCCAGCTGAGCCCTTGCTAAGTGCTTCCATGGATAACCCACGGAGCCCATGGGGCATCACCCGGGCCTGACCGGCTTTGTGCACGGGAGTGACCTGAACCCAGAGGGAGAAGTGACCCGCTTAGGGTCACAGGGTGACAAAGTGGCAGAGCAGGGACTCGAACCGAGGGCGCCAAGACCCTAGAGCTGCCCTACTGACTCTCAGAACCACCCTCCCTCACCTGGGGGACCGCTCCGGCTGAGGCCCCAGCTCTGGTGGCACCAGGGGCCTCGGGACCCATCATTTACCACCGCAGGGCCTCAGTCTCCCCTGTGCGCAATGGGGAGGATGAACTTGGGCTTTTTTCTATGCAGACGACCCTCCCTATTGATTGTTCTGCAAATACGCCAGGCCAGGGTCACCTGTGCCAGCCAGCCTGAGCATTGGGACCTAGGACACAGACACAGTTCCCAACCAGAATGTCCTCTACAGGCTGTCGGGGGAAACAGACCAGTAAAGAGACAGTGCCAGTGAGGCAGGTAAGGGTGCTGTTGGTCAGCACAGGGACTGGAGGAGGGGACAAGTGAACGGAAAGGTAAAGCACAACTAGAGGTTTGCCAGACAGATGAGAGGGAAGGGCATTCCAGGCACTGGAAGAGCGTGCGCAAAGCCTCTGGCCTCGGACACCCTGCAGCAGAGAGAGGCATGCCCACTCTCGGTCTCCAGGGCAGCATTGCCCATGACCTGCCGCCGGTGGGTTCCTGAGTTCCTGAGACCCGGAAGAGCTGGGTTAGTCTGGGCACAGAGGTCCAACTGGACACCCTGGGATCACACAGCAGGCAGGGCCCCACAGGTGTCCGCCCAGCTCACAGCTGTTTCTAATCTGTTCCCAGCAGTCCTTCCACGGAAAACACGTGCTGCCTGAGGTTTAGAACACAAGTTCATTAGAGGGCTTCTTCCTGGGAATAAGTGTGAGCCTCCTAATTGCCCGACATACTCCCCTGGATCAGCCCATTCTCCTTTTGTGCCTTGCCTGCCAGGAAACTCATAGCTACTTCTGATGCCCAGTTACCTATCATTAATGCCCCCCTAGGGATTGGTAAACGCATGTCTCCCACATTCTTGATTGTTCAATATTATCTATTCCAATTGTCACGAGTTGATTGCTTCTGACTTTCTGTAGGTTGTTGCTAATTCTCTCTGGAAGAGAGAGTGGTTTAAATCACAGATTAGGCAGAAGGGAAACCCAGCATCTACTTGACCCCTGTGAACGGATCCCGGGAGGTGTGGCTGCGCAGGAAGGAGGGGATGCTGGAGGCCCTCCGCCACCCTTGCCATCGTCCCGTTGAGTCCACCAGCCTCAGTCCTGAGAACTTAGCAAAGTCTGTCTCGGGGAGACCTATCTCCCTGCCACTGGCGAGAGGTGGAGGCCCGCTCGCTGGGCCTGTGCTCCTGGCTGGGCGCCCTCCTGCTCCTTCAATCCTGGCTGGAGAACACTCTCACCACAGAGCCCGCCCCGACCACCAGGGCCTAGTGTGAGCGGGGCGGGCAGGGCCGCACTGTGGGTACGTCCTGAACGTCCACAGTGATTCCAAAGCGAGGTCTCCTTCACAACCGGCACCAGAGCGTGTGGACCTTTTAGCCTCGGTACGTGCAGGGCAGCTGGCCTTACCGGTAGGGCAGGGCTTGGGGGCCCAGGGCTGCCCCCAGTGAGGAAGAGAACCCCCATCCCAGGAAAATCGGGCTAAGGATCTCTGAACTGTAAGAAGGGGTTGGCTGGAACACATTGCAGGGCCCTCCTGTTCCCCAACAGGCCCTGCCCCCCGCCCCCACATGCACCCCATGCGCTGGGTGAGGCTCTTTGATGAGCTGACCCATCCCTGGCAGGGCTGCCCCCAAAGCCCCCCGCGCCTCCCGCCCCTGGGTTGGGCGGGAGTGTGGCGTCCAAGGGGCCCCCAGAGCCTCACAGGCAGCTCCTCGCGCAGGGCTGGCTGGGCCTTCGTTATCACCCCCAAGTGACCGGTCACTTTTCCCTACCCTGTTAGGAACGGCCTCTCCTCTCCCCTCTCGGTCCCCATCCCCCTCACTCAGAATCCCCACACACTGGGAGGAGCTGGGATCGCCCCTGAGTGTCTGTCCAGTAAGGAGATCACTCCCTGGGGAGCTGGCTGACCCTGGACCTGGCTTGCTTTTCTTGGTCCTGGGACTGTGGGCTCTGGGGTCCCAACCCTCACGGTGACCTGGCCCCTGCCTTGGAGTCTGGCCCAACGAGGCTGAGCACAGAAGGACAGTACTTTTCACCTGCAGACACTCCTCCGGTGCCTGAGGCACAGCCCCGGGGGGGGACCCAGGGTCCCATGGCACCTCCGACCAGGTGACGGTGGCTGGACCGACGTCTTGGAGATCCTAGGGCTGGGGGAGGCTGGAGTCTAAACCTCTGTTCATCCTCTTTTACAGATGGGGAAACTGAGGCCAAGCTTGTGGTAGAGGGATGACGGTGTCCCCCAGCCTGTGACTGCAGATGAACTGGGCTCTTGGGAAGGAGGTGGGTGGCCAGGCAGGGCCTTGCCTACCCACCAGGAGGGGAGGGCAGTGAGGGCTCCTTCCACCATGACTTTATCGCCTGGTCCTGTCGGGGACCCTTGGGTTGTGGCAGATCCCAGAAGCAGAGCCAGGCCAAGAGAGGGGCATCGTCCCTGTCACTCCCCAGCGTCCCTCCCCCCCGCCCCCTCCGAGGCCTGGCCCCAACCTGGAAGGGGCCACCCTGGGCCTCAGCAGGTGCCAGGTGACCCTCCCGCCCCTCCCCACCAGCCAGGCCTTTGTCTTCTCCTGTGTCTGATGGAGGGAGGAGCCTGGGCCTCACACGCCCCAGGCCCCCCACTTGTTAGGACCTTCAGATCTATTTTTGCTGAGAGAAGAGGAGAAAGGAAAGAAAAGAACAGGCACACCCAGCAAGAAATCAAGAAGCTATTGCAGCTCCTGGGACCCTGCCCCATTGTCCAGATAAGGAAACTGAGGCCCAGAGAGAGGGCCAAGGCCACCGGAAGGCCAGGGCTCACAGTGAGGCTTCCACGGGGTCCCTCCCCAGGCTACTTTGCCGGTGTCCTTTGTCTCCCATGGTCACCATGGCTACAGCTCCCTGCTGGTGCTGATGGTGGAATTCTCGGAGGGATTTCTCCGCTGGGCAGCAAGGCAGGTGGGAAGTCGCTGCCAGCAGAGTGAGAGCGTCCATTCTAAGGTCACCTGAAGGCCAGGCTCAGTCTCCCAGCCAGGCAAATGGGCACACTGCAAAGGAACGGCTCTGAGAATGTACCTCGGGTGGAGATCCCTGGTGGGGGTGAGAACAGGACTCAGGCCCAGGTGGCTGAGTGTCCTTGGGCTGGGCCGTCCCCCGCCTTTCCCCACCCCATTCCCCCGCCCAGGGCACGGGAGTGTGATTCCAACTACTTGCTAGCGACTGTCATTATTCTGAATATAACGTGGTGACGTGGTTCTAGTTGATTCATTCATCCGATGCCCCAGGAGCGGGTGTGTGGGGGGCAGGCCGGGGCTGGGCCAGGCCGAGGTCCAACTAGACTAGACAGAGGTGGCCCACCCCAGCTGAGCTTGTAGGAAGCTGCTGGAAGAACATTTCCCGCCCACCCTCACCGAGCAGCTTGGTGGGGGGGGGGGGGGTGCGTCTGGAGGCCAGGAGTCTGGCACCCTCTGCCTGGCTGAGAGAAAGCCCTCTCTCAGGACGACCCTGCAGAGCAGCCCAGCCGCGGGCGAGGCTGCCGCCTCCAGGAAGCCCACCAGCCTCGGTTTAATGCTCCGCTGTTGCCACCGTGAAATTACTAATTTTTAAAAATGTTTGTTTATTTTGAAAGAGAGAGAGAGAGTGCGGGCATGTGAGTGGGGAGGAGCAGGGGGAGGGGGAGAGGGAGGGGGAGGGGGATCTGAAGAGGGACAGGGACAGGGACAGGGGGAGGGAGAGGGAATCCCAAGCGGGCTTTGTGCTGACAGTCCCTCCCCCAACACGGGCTCCAACTCAGGAACCCTGAGATCCTGACCTGAACGGAAATCAAGAGTCCCACGCTTAACTGACTGAGCTACCCAGGAGCCCCAATTCCTCATTTCTGGACAAGGAGACCTGAAATTTCATCTCACGTTGGGCCCCACAAATTATGTAGCTGGGCCTGCCACAGAGCAACACAGGGTTTGTTGCTTAATCCTGTTTTTGGGTTGTGTTAAAAATATACATAAAATTTACCATTTTATTATTTGTTTTTAAGTTTTATTTATTTATTTTGAGAAAGACACAGACAGCTCGAGCAGGGGAGGGGCAGAGAGAGAGAGAGGGAGAGAGAGAGGGAGAGAGAGAGAGAATCCCAAGCAGGCTCCACGCTGCCAGCACGGAGCCAGACTCGGAGCTCGAACCCGTGAACCGTGAGATCATGACCTGAGCCGAAGTTGGCTGCTTCACCGCCTGAGCCACCCAGGCACCCCATTTATTTATTTATTTTAGCCCTGATTCGGGGCTTAAACTCACGAGCCGAGACCATGACCTGAGCCAAAGTCAGACACAACCCACTGAGCCACCCAGGCGCCCCTGACATTCCGTCCTCTTAAACAGCAACTCCCCAGCTCCCTCACCCCCAGCCCTCGGTACCCATCACTCCACTTTCTCTTTAAGAATTTGACCACTCCAGGGGTCACACATCATTTGTCCTTTTGCGACTGGCTTATTTCAATTAGTATAATATCCTTAAGGCCCATCCATGTAGTAGCACCTGTCAGAATTCCCTTCGTTAAGGCTGAATAGATTCCACCGTGTGGAGAGACCACATGTTGTTTATCCAATGGTGTGTCGATGGACATTTGGGTTGTTTCCATCTTGAGGCTGCTGTGAATAATGCTGTGAACACGGGTGTGCGAACACCTGTTCATGTCCCTGCTTTCAATTCTTTTGGGTGCACACCTAGAAACGCGATTTCTGGATCACACAGCGTTTCTAACGGAGGGAGGGCTTTCTGTAGAGAATGCTTTGGTCCGATGGGGCGGTCAAGACACTCGCTGGCTGGGTGGCCCCATAGTTGGAGCAGGGACTGGGGACGGAAGTCCAGCTGTGAACTCAGGCCTGCCACGTGCTGGCTCCAGACTGGGGAGCCATCACTCAGTACTTCGTGACCTCGGGTGTAAATGGGGACGACCGTACCAGAACTCGCACACTGACTAGTGTGCCAGACCCTGGGGCAGTGCACGGTAAGGGTGCCATGGTCGTTATTGTTAGCCCCGGAGAGGCGCCTTTGGGAAAGAGACGCTGCGGCCTTGAGGAGCTCGCTCTCGGGAACAGGGCAGCGGCTGCCAGGCGGTCCTCCATCGGGAAGAGGATGGGGCCTCCCCTCCCCCAACCCCCAAGCCCTCTCCCCTTCCAGGCTCACCTAGCGCAGTGCCCGCTCAGGGAGCTCTCTCTCTCTGGCCCACGTAAGCACTCAGTTTTCAAAACTGGGGACACCGGCCCCTCAGTGCCAGGCCCGTGAGTTTTATTTGCTCCACTCTGCTTTCTGCATATGGAACACCTCACGGCCGTTCACGATGTCCACTCCACTCAAGGGGAGATGGGGGCAGGAGGAGACGGCTGCAGAGGTGGCCGTGGGAGTGACCTCAGCTCCAGGACGGGGGAGCCTTCATTGAACGAGTCAGGAACGGGGCGTCAGCCAATCAGCGGGAAGGATTTCTGAGCCCACCTATGGGATCGGGAGACTCCCCAGCGCGTTTCTGGGCAGTTCTGGCCCTTCCAGACTTGCTCAGGAGGGCTTTTCCGGGAGAAATCCAGAGGACTAGCCTTCACAGCCTCGAGCCCAGCCCCAGCCTCAGCTGACACTACCCTCCCTTGCCCTCAGCATTAATTCTTCTCACTCATTCATTCAGTGGAAATCTACGAGGCGTCGGGCACCGGGTACATCACGGAACAAGATGGGTGGGCAAAGACCTCACCTCCAGAGGCACCCAGGCCACAAGGGCCCCAGTTCTCCCCGCGCACCTCATGACCCTCCTACCTGAGTCCTTGCTCCTGTAATTGTCTCCCTCACCTCTTTCGTTACCTTCTGTCACCCTCACCACCAAACTTCCGCAAAGCGGTCTCCCCGCCTCGCCAGCCTGGTGGGGTTCTCTTTGCAGACATCTGTATTTTCCTGCCCCTCTTCTCCGCAGATGTGAGCACAGTCAGGATAGTGGGCCGCTGATTCATCAAGTAGGCCACAAAATCAATTTTTGGAACAACCGGCGTCTTCTTCCCTTTGTGCAAAATTAGCAGGCAGCGCGACGCACCCACTTAGAGTATCTGGTTCTATACGTTTTGACCAACGCACGCCTCAGTCACCACATAGAGCATTTCCGTGGCTCCCAAATGTGCCTGAGGCCCCTCCCTGTCGGTCCCCCGGCTGCAGGCAACCGCTGATTCGCTTTCTGTCGCCAGAGATTAACTCCGCCTGTTCTAGGACTTGGCGTAAATGGAATCATCCGGTGTGCCTTGGTTGAACGCGGATCCTGTCACCCGCGTACTGTCTGTGAAGTTCACGCCCAGTGCCGTGCGTGTCCGTAGCCTGTGCGTTTTCACTGCATGGCGGGTTCCCTCTTACAAACGCAGCCCACGTGTTTATCCAGTCACCAGGTGTTGGCCATCGGGTTGTTTCCAGCTGGGGGCAGTCACGAAGAAGGCAACCAGCGTCTTAAAAAATGAAATAAGCTACTCTAGACCGTGGTATTTTTCTTTTAATTTCACTTTTATTTGAGAGAGAGAGAGAGAGAGAGAGAGAGAGAGCGCACACATACCCACGAGCGGGGGAGGGGCAGAGAGAGAGGGAGAAAGCGCTAAGTAGGTCCCAAGCCCAGCGTGGAGTCCGATGTGGGGCTCGATCTCACGACAGTGAGACCATGACCTCAGCTGAAACCAAGAGTCAGACACGTAGCCGACTGAGTCACCCAGGCGCCCCCAGACCGCAGTATTTTGCAAGAGGAAGCGCTATTCGTGTCTGCAATTGAATGTGTGTATCCAGGATGCCGGACAGAATGCAGTCCTTCCCGAGGCCCCGGTGGGCATGCTCCGGGAGGCCAGGGGTACCAGGTGACGCTGGTCTAGGGTGTGTGGGGATCTGCACGAGAGCCCAGCTGGCCAAGGGTGGGAGTGGGTATGGTGGTCCATGCCTAGAAAGAGACACGATCTCAGAGTTTGTGAGTTCGAGCCCACATCGGGCTCTGCACCGACAGCAAGGAGCCTGCTTGGGATTCTCTCTCCCTCTCTCTCTGTGCCTCCCTGCCCCCTCAAAATAATAAAAAAAATTTTTTTTTAACAAACTTAAAAAAAAAAAAAAAAGGAAGAGGTGAAGGGCTCCAGGAAGGAGCCCAGATACCCACTAAGGCATCAGACTTGGTGTCACCCCTTGTCTCTGGAAACACACCTGTGTCAAAATCAGGTTCCCCAACAGAATAGCAAACGGGACGTCCCCAAGAAGAGGAGAGGGCACTTCGCTTGGGCCATCCCAGAGCTGAGGAAGCTCCCAGGCATGCAAGGCAGGAATGAGCCAAGTTATTAGTTAACAGCCATGTCCCTCCAAAGTGGGGGCTGCCAGGCCCATTATTTGGTGGAGGAAACTGAGGCTTGGAGGGCAGGCCCTGCCACAGGAGGGGCTGGAGCCACAGGGTAGGCAGCCCAGACCCAAATTTTGCCCCACACCCCCTTTGCTTCCCTTCATAGTCCAGCGTAATCACCCCTCCTCTGGGAGGGCCCCCAACTGCTCTCTCTGTCCTCCCCAGCTGTCCCCTGCCCCCTCTCCTGTGATAGGTGGGCTGAAGTCAGCCCCATATTACAGATAAGGAAACTGAGGCCCAGAGAGGTTAAACAAGTTGCCCAAGGCCACTTAAAAAAAAAAATGTTTTTTAATGTTTCTTTACTTTTGAGAGAAAGAGGGACAGAGTGTGAGCAGGGGAGGGGCAGCGAGAGAGAGGGAGACACAGAATCCGAAGCAGGCTCCAGGCTCTGAGCTGTCAGCACAGAGCCCGATGCGGGGCTCGAACTCACGAACCGCGAGATCCTGACCTGAGCCGAAGTCGGACACTTCACTGACTGAGCCCCTCAGGTGCCCCGGGCCACTCTAAAGTCTGTGCAAGGAGGAAGTGGTAAAGCCAGAGTCACCCTCCAGCCTCTGTGCTCTAGGCAGTGTCTCGTCCGGTGCCCAGCCCCAGACGCAGCCCTGCCCTTAGTGGTTGCCAAGCACTGAGGAACCCCCAGAAATCCTTTCTACCCCCACCCCTCACTGCCCCACCTCCCTCCACTACACCCTCCTCAAGCATTCAGGCCACTCTCCTGCTGGGCCTGGGACTCTAGCCTGTGACAGGCGTTCCTAGCTGGACCCGGGCTCCCAGGGCAGGCTCCTCCCCGACAAGGGGGGCACAAGAAAGCCTGGCACGGTGCGCAGAGGTGTCCCGTCTGCAGCTGAGCTAATAAGAGCAAAACCCTACACCCAGTCTGGACACCCACCCCTGGGTACCGGGGGCACCCAGTGGGGCTGCCAGGCGCCGCTGGGCCTCCTGGGAAAGGAGTCAGGTGGCTCTCCCTGCGTGTCTCGGCCAAGGAAAAAGTGCCCAGACAGGTGCCTAAGTGAATGAAGCAGGATGCAGACCTTGGGTCCGGAGTGAGAGAGACCTCTGTGTGGGAGAGACGGAGGGGGCCGGACGGGGGAGGAGCCAGGTCAACAGGGGCCAGAAGGACAGGAGCAGAGGTCGCTGTTGCTGGGTGATGCTTTCCCAAGACATCTCATGCCTCCACCCCACCCCCGTTTTTACCAGAAGCATTTATTCCTCAGATAAAAACAAATTCTACAAAATCTCCTGAATTTAAAACCAAACCAGACTGCCCTGAAACCTTCAGCATCTTTCCAAGCCATGTCTCTGGAGAGGTGGGGTAGGGGGCATCTCTCACGGGCCTGTGGTTCCTCCCCCATCCCTCGGCTGGGATCCCGAACCCCCCCCCCGCCCCCAAACCACGGTCTTCCTCAATCCTCCCTGCCCCTCCAGTTCTGGGCTTCCGCATCCCCAGGCAGTCACCTGTTACTGGATTCTCCCTGGGCAGCTCTGGTTACCACATTCCCTCCTCAGAGGGTGTTCCCCCCTGGATCCCTGGGGCCCCTTCCCCCAGGGTAAGGAGAGGCTCAGGAGAGCTCAGGACCCCTGGGAACTTCACTGTTCACTCTTAGGGATTTTTTTCCCCCTCCACCCTTATCTCCTTCTCTTTTCATTAATTAATGTGCATTTTTATCCAAGCAAGGCAACAGTACCAAGTATATGCACATGATATGCACAGAACTTGAAAAGATAAACAAGCCTAATAAAGATCGGCAGCCCCTCCCCAACAGCCCCACGCCCCGTCCTCCCCCCCAACAACCACACTCAACTCTTCTGGCTTTTTCTGGATTTTATCTCCATGTTTATAAACAACGCGTGCTTGTGCTGCTGTTACTTGATTTACCAGTTTGAACCATTATCTCTTGACTCCCTTTTACAGAAGATAAGGGTGTAGCTTTCTCAGAGCCCTCCCTGCAAGGCACCCACAAGCATGCTCTCCCTGTGTCCCCTCTCATTACCAATGTGTAACAATTGGCGAAACCAGTATTGAGTTGTTTCATATAACGATTATGTAAATATCATTTGCTACTAAGCTGAGTAATGTATTGCGATATGTTTCCTTTCTCGTTTAACTTTTAGTTTTTCATGAAGTTAATAATTAGCTTTCTTTAAGCCGCTTTAAAAATAGCCCCCAAAGATCCCAGCATCACGTGCTCACACCCTTTTGTAGCCACATTGGGGGTGGCCTCTGTTGAGAGGCCCACATGGCAAGGAGGACACGTGGCCTCTGGTAGCTGGGGGCAGCCACTGGTCAATAGTCAGCAAGAAACTGAAGACAGCAGTTGACTGCAGTCCCAGACTGAAGTCCCAGGCAGCAGGGATCTGAATTCCAGCAACAATTTCAGTGAGCTTGGATATAGCTCCTTCCCCAGTCGAGCCTCAGATAAGACTGCAGTCCCAGCAGGCACCCAGCAGGCACCCAGAAGCCTTGTGAGATCCTAAACAGAGGACCCAGAGAAGTCATGCCCAGACTCCTGGCCCACACAAACTGTAAGAAAAATTAATCAGCAATAGATAATTAATAGCTTTCTTTCTATCCATCTCTAAGATCTCCCAGGGCTTCAACAATCTCCAGGGGCTGTTGACCGCTCATCCCAGAATCTGTCCTCACCCCTGTCCCAAGGCTTCCTCCCCAGGAACCCCCCTCCCGCAGCAATCCATGCTGGCATTCTCTGGGGCCTGCAGCACAGCTAGTGTTGACCTGGGTTTCCCCTTTGCCTCTTTCTTCCATTGGATCCCCGTCTCCAGGATCCCACGTCTTTCTCTTTCTCAGTTTCCTTGTTTTGCTAGGGAACGTCCTCCGGCAGCTTGGTGCCTGGAAGATTGATTGGTATAATCTCTGCACACCTGAAAAGTTCTTCATCCAACCTCACGTTTTGTGATGGCTTAGTCAGGTACAGAATTTCAAGTTGCACGCGGCCTTTCACACCTCTCCTCCCAGGACCCCTGGACTTGCACTGTAGCACTCCTGGGCTCATCCTCTACGTGGGTTGGTTTCTTCTTTTCCTGTCTTCTATTTCTTTGTCATTCAAGTCTCCTCTTCAGGGGATTTCCCCTTTTTTTCCCCACCCTTTATTTTGACTATCAACTTTTACATTTCACAAGCTCTTTGCTCCATTAAAGCAAATATCATTCTAGGGGCACCAGGGTGACTCAATGGGTTAAGCATCCGAGTCTTGATTTCAGCTCAGGTTGTGATCTCACAGTTCGTGGGTTTGAGTCCCGCGTTGGGCTCTGTGTTGACAGCACAAAGCCTGCTTGGGATTCTGTCCCTCTCTGCCTCTCTCTCTCTCTCTCTCTCTCTCTCTCTCAGAAATCAATAAATAAACATTCAAATATATATATATATGTGTGTGTGTGTGTGTGTGTGTGTGTGTGTGTGTGTAAAATTCTGGTTCAATGTCCTCTCTGAGGAATTGGGGTTTATTTGACATTTGCTCCTGCTCCCAGAATCAGCTCTTTTCATCCCACTTCTTTTTCTCTTTGTTTTGGTCTCTGTCCTTCCCACTGGAGGGGTTTCTCTCCTGCTTGGTGAGCCTTGGCTGCCACTAACACCAGAGTGGGGCATTGGACAGGCCAGTCGGAATTCCTGTGTGTGCAGGAGCTCCCTGCTGAGTTGTCAGGCATCCAGGCAGCTTTTCTGATGGGTGTACCAGTCAGCTTTGCTAAATTATGCTGCAGTAACAAACAGCCCCCAAATCCCAGGGGCATGCACAACAAAGGCTTATTTTCACTTGTTATATAGTGTCCGCAGGCATCTCCAGCCCTGCTCCGTGGCCATTTGTGTCCTGGGACGTAGGCTCAAAGAAGTGCCTGCATCCAGGACGCACTCTTCTGAGGCAGAGGGAAAAGGGTAAAGGTGGGGCCACATGTCACTTCTGCTCTATTTTCATTCGCCAAAGGAAGTCACGTGGCCTTTACAGCCGGGGGTAGTGAGTCATCTGGAAACTTCCAGGGTCTCCCTGGAAGACCCATGCTATTGGGTCTCCCTAGAAGTCCCGTCAGGTCTTCTGCCTGGGGATGCGTGAGGGGTTCTTGGAGCAGGAGTGTTCCAGGAGCAGGGCAGGGAAGAGTTGGGTTACTCCAGCGCCTTTTCCTGCCCCACACTCATGCCTGCCTCTGCCATACCTGATGCCCTGATTCTGGAATCTCACAGCAGGAGGATGGGTGGAAACAGGAAGCGGATGACCTACCCGGCTGAGCAGCTGGAGGACTGGGGAGCGTATTCGTTCTCTATGCTGTATAACAAATCACCCCAAATCAGGCAGCTTAAAACAGCACACGCTTATTATTTCGTAGTCCAACTGAGACGGTCCTCGGTTCGGGGTCTCACGTGGCCGGGGTCAAGGTGCCATCACATGGAGGGTCAGCCGGGGAAAAATCTGCTTCCAACCTCGTTTGGCTGCTGGAGCAGGATTTCTGTCCCCGTGGCCGTGTGACCGAGGGCCCTGGCTTCTTGCCGACAGGAGACTCTCAGTCGTATCTTACACAGAGGCATGACAGCTCATCACCTGTGCCATATTCTGTTGGTTGAAGGCGAATCCCAGGTCCTGCCTACACTCGGGGGGAGGGATTCACGGTGCGTGTGCGTGTGTGTGTGAACATCAAAGGCAGGAAATCACTGAGGTTACCTTGGGGTCTGGCTACCACGGGGGCTGTCTTCTGACCCCACCTGGCCTCCCACAGTGTCCAGCCCCAGCCCCATCGGTTTCCGCTGGTACATGGGTGTTTTTCTCGCGCCCGGGGAGGCCCAGCGCTGCTTCCTCTCCTCTGCTGAGTCCGGCCAGTCTGTCTTCCTCATCCATGGTCATCTCTTCTCTCATTGATGCCTCTTTTTATTCTTTGCCATCATTTTTATGAAGTTTCCAGAGGAAACAGACATAAGCCCAAGGTTGATTCTCCTCTTTTAACCTCTCACTCTGTCCCCCAGCTAGCCCACCCCGCACCCCTGCCGACAGCCTTAGCTTTGATGTGGTCTTCCCTGCCCCTCCCCCGCCCATCCTCCACCCTGGCCTGCTGCAACCACCACGTACACGCACACGCAAACACTGGAGCCTCTCTCTGCTCCTCGTCTGCACCTTAGCAGGCTCAGAGAGAGACAGACAGACAGATGGGCAGACAGACTCAAGTTCTGATCAGGGGATCCCAGGCACACTGTGCTCTTTCCTGACTCTGTGCCTTTGCACATGCTGTTCCCTCTCTCTCTGAAACTCCTCCAGCCCCCAGCCCTGCCTCCTGGCATGTTCTCTGGCGGTTCCTACTCCTCTGCAGCCCGGGAGCCGTCCCCCCGGGAAGCCCTGTCTAAGTGGTACAGGCAGAACTGGCGCCCTTTGTCCCGTTCTGTCCGTCACAGCCAGGATCTCACCGCCGTCTACAAACATCTGCAAAACGGGTGTTGCACCGGTTCCCCTCACCAGCGTCCCCTCGCCTCCCCAAAGCCACACCAGGCTGAGAAGGCATCCTTGAAGTGTTGCAGGATGAAGCAAGAAACTCTTTCCTTCCCAAGCTGGCAGAGCCCTGGGAAGACACCGAGGTCAGAGGGATCCGCTAAAATCCTAATGGCCACACTTTTCCCCCAGCTTAAAACCCATGCATGGCTGCTCAGTGCTGCTGGGCTAAAATCCAAAGGCCTGCGTGACCCACAATGCTCCGTGGGACTCAGTCTCTGCTCTAGGCCCCCACCTCATTTTTCTTTCAAGGGAGCCAGAGTCTCCCCGGCGTCCAGACTAATTGCTTAGCACGGTTTTCTTTCTCTCCACCTGCAGCCCCTTCACATATCCTGGCACCTCGCAGGTCTGTCGGTGGCTCCTTCTCAGGGAATCTCTGTGATATGCCCCTCCCCTGAGTTCTGTGGCACGGATCACCTCGGCTAGGTATGTCATCCCTCGCGGGGCAGGGCTGTGTCTGCGTCATCCCAGGACATGTCCTGAGGCTATCTCAGAGAATAGGTGCTGAATGAATGAAGGACTCTGAAAACTCCCACCCTTCAGGTTTAGGGTAAACAGACAAACTGAGTCAGGTGAGGACCTGACGACCCTAACCGGCCAGAAGCCAAAAAGCCAAGGGGAGATAAGTCAAGTAAGGACTCAGCCTCAGACCCAGCCCCGGGACTGTGACACCAGGACCACGCTCTGCTGCTCACCCCTCCCTTTTCCAGCCCCCGCCCCCTCCCCCCATGAGATCCCGGACAGAGGCAGCCGCGGGGTCATCAGGACCCCTTCCCCCCCACTGCTGGGCGGAGTGCTTTCCCCAAACCAGTAGAGGAGATGCTGATTTCCAGGCTCAGAGCTGGGAGAATAATGGACCACTCACCGCGCGGGAAGCCTGCAGGGTGGCTGGGTGGGGTTCCCCTCCCGGGAAGCCAGGCCGCTCCTATCTGAAGACGGGTGGAAGCGGGCAGAGGAGGCCTCGGGATGAACCCAGTGGAGCAGGAGAAGCCCTCGGGCCCGGGAGGTCCAGGCCCCGAGAGCTCTCACAGGCCACTGAGCCCAGAGCGCGGGTGCCGAAGAAATCGAGGCTGCAGGCCTGCCTTGCTCCACGCCCCTCAGTGGTCCAGCCCAGGCAGCGGGGCTGGGGACCCGGAGAAAGGAGCGGTCAGGAGTAGGCCCTCCCCATCGTGTGGCCAGGGCATTGAACAGAGGACCCACTCCCGGCTGGGCGGTGAGTCACTAAGAGGAGAGAAGGTTTCCGGAGAAGGTGGGCCTCTCGACCCCCAAGAGTGTGTGGGGAGGGAGGGCGGGAGAGGAGGGAAACCACATGCACAGGAAACGGCACTGGAAGTCAGGCTCCTGGTCATGTCACTGCCTGACCCCATTTGCCGCCCGTTGAATGGGCCAACAGTCCTCCTCCCCAACTGGCCAGGGGGCAGTTGCAGGAAGAGCTGGAGGCCAGCCAGAGAGAGGGGGCGGGCAGCCTGGCTGCGGGAGGAGTTTACAGGGCGAGGCCAGGGTTTGAAAAGCAATCGGATTAATCCTCTCCATCAGGGTTCAGGGGCAGGGTTCAAAGTTCCCACTTAATCTCCTGGGGTGGGAGGAGGGGGGGGGCGCGCGCTCAGTGGGCTGGGGGAGCCCGATGCCCGCGGGTCCCCGAAGGCGCAGAGCCTTAAGTCCACAGACTGCGCCTGCGCACACGACACCCTCACCCGCAAGCCAAGGGGGCGTTGAAACCGGCTGCCCGGTCCCTCGGCTGTGCGGCATTGTCCCCCAGGCCGGGCTGGAGCAGGTGACGCGATGGCGGGCGTCCTTACGGAGGAAAACCCCTTGGGGGGAGGGCGACCGAGGGCCCCCGGGCCTGGGTTCGAAGACCTCGGAGGCCGCTGAGCCGCGCTGAGCCTCCCTCCCTTCGAGGAGACCCGGGACGATGATAACGCCTGCTGCGCCCGGCCCCGCGATAGTGGCTCTGGGGGTGGAGTCCAGGCCCCAGAAATCTTCGGGGATTTGTCTCGTTCCATTTGGTTGTGTTTTCTCAGTTTTCCCCCGCGACTGCGTAGCTGTTACTATGGGACCACAGAGCGCCCTCGCCAGGCCCGCGGCCGGGACTCGGCCCGCGGGCGCCGCGATCGGCCCATTTCCCCGACGCCAGAACCGAGGCTCGCGGAGGGGGGGGGGGGGGCGGGGCCGGGGCGGGCGGCCCGCTTCGGCTGCGCGCCGGCTGCGCAGTGGGGACCCCCGTGGCGGGGAGGGAGCCCCGCCGCTGCCGATTTCTCTCCGCCCCCTTCCCCCAGCGCCGCGCAGATGTTCTCCCGCGGGGCCTCCCGGGCCTAGTTTCAGGGGCCCTTGGCGGGTTCCAGGGAGCCGGCATGGGCCGCCCGCGGCGCCGTCAGCACCCGGCGAGGTTAGCGAGCAGCGGGCCGGGCTGGGCGGATGGGCCAGGAGGGCCTCGAGGCTCGGTGGGGAGAGGGGGGGCTTATGCCAGGCGCCCCTACAGGCCGCGCCTCTGCCCTCCTCCCAGCCCCCGCCGCAGAGCACAGAGCCGCTTCCTGTTCCAACCCGGGAAACTGAGGCCCAGAGAGGTTACGTTGCTTTTTCAAGCCCAGCAAGCAGGCTTTGAGCCGAGCCTTGAAAGCTGGGAGAGACGTGGGCATTTGGAACAGGGGAGGGCTGCTTGGTGGGCAGGGGAACGACTTGGGCACGGCCTGGAGGTGGCCAGGGTGCAGGGGGTGCAGGGGGCTGCGCAGTGAGCGGGGTCCGGCCGGATGGTGAGGGCCCAGCAGACGATTCCATCTGCCCAAGGGTCCTCTCGGCAAGAGGCCGAGCCTCTGGATCGCTGGATGGTCAGGTGGAATCGAGGAGAGCAGCGAGGAGGATGCCCAGTGTTTGCTGGAGAGATTTTGAGGCTGGTCAGGAGGCGCCGGGAGGACTCCCCGGGAGGAGGCCAGGCCTCGCGGAGGCCGCGGCGCCTGGCGAGTGCTGGGAAGTGGGTTTGGGGGAGAAATGAAATATCTGTATTTGATGGGGGCGGGGGAGGGGAGCTGGATTCTTGCAGCTGTGTCTGCACAAATCCCTCAACGGCGCGCTCTAAAGGGCTGGGAATGGTTAGGAGGCGTGGTGGGCTCCCTGCAGGAGGAGGTGCCTGGCAGGATGACAGCGCGGCCTGAGGGGCTGGGTCGCTCCCCGGAAGCCGGGCAGCAGGGGCTCAGGACTGAGGACCGCCAGCAGGGCGCCGGGCAAACGGGTTGGACCGGCCGAGGAGGGGGCACAGCCCCTGGGTGTGGCAAGCTTGAGGAGCTCCCGACTCGCCGCCTCGGGGCTGGTGACCTGGGAGGCCACATCCGGGGCGTCAGCCTGGGCGGGGTCTGGGGCGGTGCCGGCCCCCGCTGGGGGGGCAGGGGGCGTGGCCACAGCCCGGCCCCGGGCCCCACCCCCACCCCCCACCCAGCCGTCCCAAAAGGAAACCTTGGCCCCCTCCGTCAGCCTTTGTCCCCACGCCCCCTCAACAACTGTCTCGTCCCCTCTGCCTTTCCACAGCCGCGCTGCTCCCCAGAGATGCCCCCCCCCCCCGTCCCCGCGGCAGCCTCTCTTGGGGGTCTCCCTCATCCTCACTCTGCCCTCTCCTCCCCTGCTTCCCCACCGCCCCAATGAGGCAGAGGCCACCGTGGCCACGTTGGCCACCCTTAGCCACCCTTGCACAGAGCCCTCTGTCTGCAGCCACTGTTCCTGGAGGTGAGCTCCCCTCCCCATGATTCATCAGTCCCCTCCCCATGCCAGGAGAAGGGCACCCAGAGTGCCGGTTCTGACCCCTCTGCTTCCTGAACTTCAGCCCCAAACCTCCGCTGCCGGGGGGGGGGGGGGGGGGGGGGGGGGGGGGGGGCTTGTTGCCCACGTCTTGCGGCTCCTCTGGCACACCGTGCCCAACCCAGATGCCCAGCCCCGCCTCCTCCTTGGGCTCAAACCATGTGGATTTGAATCCCAGCCAGCTCCAGCTCTTACTGGCTGTGGGATTTGAGAATAACCTACTTTCCCTCGACGTGCCCCATAAAGTGGGGATAATAGCAGTGCCCACCTCCTAGGGTGGCATTGAGTCAACGGACAGTTCTTGGAACGGTGCCTGGCACAGCGTCAGCGTTCAGTGTGTTTCATTCTAAAGAGAAGACCCCTTCCTTCCCCGGCTCAGTCCCGGTGTCCCTGGGAGGTGGCGGTAGGCAGGCTCCAAGGAGGCCCTCCGCCGCCCCTGCCATCCCACCTCCGGTATTCACACCCTGGTGTGATCCGTGCCCTTTGAGTGTGGCTGGGAAGTGATATCTGTGGCTGGTGGACAGAAAACAGCTGCAGTGATGGAACTGTCACTTCTAAGACTAGGTTATAAAAAGACGGGCATCTGTGTGTGTGTGGGGGGGGCTCCCTGTCCCTCTCGCTCTGGTTCTGGGGAGAGCCAGCCATGCCCTGAGCAGCCCTACGGAGAGGACCTGAGGCCACCAGCAGCCCGATGGGTGAGCTTGGAGGCATATCTGAGCTTCAGGAGCCTTCTGGAATGTTCCGTGTTTCCCTGAGTCTATAATCGTCTCGTCTATACCAAACTCAACAGCAATTTTTCGAATGGATTTACTTTTAACAAACATTTCCAAAACATCAACTAAGTGTTCATGGACACAGTGACCATCTGGCACTCATATTTTGGCAGTTTGTGTACTATTCAGTTAAAGGACCCCCATTAATATGTTTGACGATATAAAGAGGTTGGGGAACAAACAATGGGTAGAGCAGAAGCCAGCAGGCATGGGGGGGGGGTCCTGGCTTGGAGTGGGGTGGAGGAGAGGCTTAAAGGTTCCAGGAGCTCCTTGAAAGTGTACCCACTTTGGGGCGCCTGGGTGGCTCAGTCTGTTGAGCCTCTGACTCTTGATCTCAGCTCAGGTCATGATCTCAGGGTTTGTAGGTTTGAGCCCCTCCCCCCCCATCAGGCTGCGTCTGGCAGCGCAGAGCCTGCTTGAGATTCTCTCCCTCCCTCTCTCTGTCCCTCCCCTGCTCCCTCTGTCTCTTAAAATAAATAAACCTAAGAAAGAAAGAAAAGAAGGAAGAAAAGGAAGGAAGGAAGGGAAAGAGAAAGAAAGAAAGAAAGAAAGAAAGAAAGAAAGAAAGAAAGAAAAGAGTATCCGCTTCATTGGCACGGATGGGTACGTCTGGGTTTTGGAAAGGGTCAGTAGCACCTGTCGGATATTTTCCCATGTACTTTACAGATTGTATGGAGTGGCCCTTGATCGGTGATCCCATAAGTACCACTGGGTTAAGAAAGCTTCTGCTGCATTGTCAGTGTTTAATTACCTACAGGTGCTATGGTCTTTCCAGTTTCTGGGGCCTTTAATGGCTAGATGTGGAGAATATCCCTGCCAACCCCACCCCACCCCCTTTGCCTCCTCTCCCATCAGTCACCAAGTCTCCTCGGCTGTGCCTCCTAGATGTCTCCTGGGTCCCTCCCCCCCCACCCCCCGCCCCCAGGAGCTCTGTGCCTCCCAGCTCTGCTCCTGCGGGAAGGCCAGCCCGAAGTGGACTGTCCCTACCCCCTGGGCAGCCGGAGAGTGTCTCCTGTTCCCCCTCTTCATGCACCCCTGCCCCCCACTTCTCACCAAAAAGCCCCCTCCTGCCCTTTGAACTCCCACCTTCCCACCTCACCTGGGGCCCCCCCACCTCCGGGTTCCTTTCCAAGCCAGGCCCTTGCTTGCCACCTGCTCCCTACCAGTCAGACCGCTCAGAGCCCGGGGCTCTGCTCCTACCAGTCAGACCGCTCGCTCGTCCTCTGCGTCCTCTTGTCCTAGTTGTAGAAAGGGGACAGTAATGGCTGTCCTTGCCCTGCCCTGGATTGTTGGCAGGATCGGAGAAGAGAGATGAAAGGACTGTGTGATGAACTCATCATCTTTGTTATTATTTATTATCGTTGTTGTTATAACCACTTAGAAACAGGATGCTCAGGACCACAGAATGGCTATTAAGAGAGGCCAGAAATGGGCAAAAATTCACCTGGCCCTTCTCCAGAGTGGCAGGGAGGGGTGCAGAGGCCTGGGGTTCAAGGCCCTGCCGGTCAGCTTCCGGTGGGAGGAGGCTGCCCGGCCAACTCTCCCTCCTCAGACACAGCAGACACAGTGCCTAAGGCCACCATACTTTTAGAGGCCCGTGAAATGCTTCCATTTTGTTTAAAATCAGGAAGAAATGGAAATTTTAGGGTGAAGAAAATGTTTTATTCATCTTTATACCAACGCGATCATAAAATAAAACTTTCATACATTAAGAAAAACTTTTTTTAATGTTTATTTATTTTTGAGAGAGACACAGCGTGAGCAGGGGAGGGGAGGAAGAGAGACACAGAATCTGAAGCAGGCTCCAGGCTCAGAGCCTGATGCGAGGCTCACGAGCTCACGAACTCACGAACAGTGAGATCATGACCTGAGCTGAAGTCGGCCGCTTAACCGACTGAGCCACCCAGGCGCCCCTCATACATTTTTTAAAGTTTGTTTATTTTGAGAGAGAAAGAGTGAGCCCATGGGCGTGTGAACACAGAAGGGGGGAGGAGCAGAGAGAGAGAGAGAGAGAGAGAGAGAGAGAGAGAGAATCCCAAGCGGGCTCCACGGTATCAGCGCAGAGCCTGACTCGGGGCTGGATCTCATGGCAATGAGATCATGATCTGAGCTGAAATCAAGAGTTGGATGCTTAGCCGACTGAGCCACCCGGATGCCCCAGAACTTTTGTATTTTTAATGGAGGAAGGAGCCCAGGAAGGTAAAATGCCTTGGGCACATGAAAGTCAAATGCAGCCCGGGCCCTGGGTCCTTGGTCCTGGATCCCAGACAAGGTTTTCATATTGTGAGCCTCGGTTTGCTCATCGCCAGAGTGGGTGTGATTATACAAGCCATGTGAGAAACGGTGAGCTGATGAAGGCTGGGTGCTGGGCTCGGGGTTCCTCCATCCATTGTCTAGCGGGGTCTCTGTTGTTCTGCACTTGAGACAGCCTAAGAGAGGCAGGCAAGGTCCAGGCCTCATGCAGCTTAAACGGGGCAAAAGGAAAGTAGGGTGAGAGGCAGCCGATACAAGGAAACGTTTGAAGAAGACAAGACTGGCTGAAGACACCCTTTTCTTCCTTTTCCGCTGGGGAAACAGAAGTTGGGGAGCTCCGGCGCCCCCAGTGGGGCAAGCCGCCCAGGAAGGAGCAGAGCAGGGCGAGGGAGAGGAGCCTCCCCAAATCCTATCAGCAGCCCCACGGCCTGGGGCTGAGCGCTTTCCCTGCATCTCTGTGATGTGGGGGCAGGTAACTCACCTGCCTTGGGTGGGGTGGGGGGGAGCTGGCGCCCAGAGAGGGAAGGTGCTGGGTGAGGGGCTCCATGCGAGGACTGCCTTCCAGGCTGGGACGCGGCCCCTCCCTCTCAGGGCGTGGGTGGCTCCACCCGGAAGATGCTCGGAGGAATTTCAGACACCCGGATGAAAGGGGCGTGGGGATATTAGGAGCAGCCTTCCAGGTATCCTGGTGCGTGTGTGTGTGTGTGTGTGTGTGTGTGTGTGTGTCACAGAGATTTTTCACCTAGGGGAACATCTCCAGCTCATGTCCTTCCCCCGCCCCAGACAGATGCACAAGTACGCCCTAGCAGTTGTCACCCAAGACGCCCCACCGACATGCGGGCATACACTTAGGCCCCGCCCGGTGACACGCGTACAAGACCCGTGGACAGACGCATGGCCGGTGGAACGAATGCTCCAACCCTCTCGTTTTTGGCCTCCTCCATTCTGAATTCGGACACTGCCCGCCTGAGCGCCGCAGCCACCCCCAGCCCCCAGTCCTTCCTCAGTGCAGCCTGGGGAGAGTGCAGGGGACAGGACCTCTGGGGCAGCCCTGCACCCCTCTGGGCCCTAGCGCCCTTCCTAGTCTGTGGGGAGAGACGTGGTATGGATGGGGGGGGGGGGCGAGAGGTGGGCCGAGGGGGCATTAGGAGGGAGCACGGGCGACCTCGGAGGAGGACAGGACCCGGCCAACCACCGCTGCGGGCTCCCTTTACGCTAATGGTTGAAAAGAAGGTGGCGGGGAGACCTTGCTGAAGTTCAGCCTCCAAAGTGTGGAAACTCCTTCAGGCCCTCAGATGCCAGGGGTGCGGAGTAGGGGCGGGGTACGGCTGAAGGCCTCTGGGCCTCAGTTTCTCCCAGGAAGACAGGCCAGAGGAGCTTTGAGGACGAGGGTGGGGTCAGGCGTGTGCTTCCCTGCCTGGCCCCTGGGCTGTGGGCGTTCTTGGCAGGAGCCGCGGCTCTGGAGGAGGAGCCAGATGGGGGAGGGAAGCAGCCAGCTCGGGGGAAGGAGGAGAACCAGCCCGTCCTCCCAACGCAGGGAGGCCGGACCCACGAGGAGCCTGCTCATCACTGATGGAAGAGGGAATGGGGTGGTCTCAGGTCTCGGGTGGTGGCCTACCCCTCTCTGGCCTCCGTGGCCCCTCCTGGGACAGATCGCCCCCCATCTCTCAAAGGCCTGGGCCTGTCTCCACTTCAGTAAAAGGAGGGGCTTCTGATCCCACCCACCAGCTGGGGGGCACTTGGGTCCACCGGACTCCAGAGGCCGCCCCTCCAGCCACTACTCTCACCGCCTCCCCAGGTCGCTGGAGGGGTTGTCAAGACCCTGGACCCGGCAAGGCCAGGTGGAAGGGAGCATCTTCCCAAGGAATCTTGGGTTTCCTTCCCTGGGACCCCCCAGTCTCCAGGCCTGGGTGAGTCCTGCCATCTGCAGGGGCTGCACCCCATCCTGGAGTCTCCTTTCATTGCCTTGTGACGTCACCAGGAGGGAGGGACATCCCCATCTATGGATGAGGAAATGGAGCCCCCTTGGGGATACCCGGCCCCGGGGCCCAATGAATCGTCTGCCCCAGGCGGAGGCAGGCAGGGGCCTTGGCGGCCGGGGACCCAGGCCTCTGGGGCTGCCCTGGGTCCGGTTTGCTCACTGCTCCAGCCCTCTCATGCTCAGTGGCTGCTGAGGCCGATGGAAGGAGACATCCCCACCCCCACCCCTCTGGGCTGTGTGAGAAGCCGGGCCAGGAACCCTGTACACACCTCGGCTGGGGCACCTGGGACACTGGCACGTGCCCAGCCTCCAGACAGCCACGGTCATGGGCAATAGCACACGCCCAGGGCCCGTGCCGAGCCAGAGTGGGTGCTGCACCCCAGATGTCTCTGTAGGCCCTGGTTGGAGCTTCCTCGACTGGAGCGTTGTGATATCCTAACTGATCCTGGACCCCACAGAGCCTCGATGAGCCCCAAATTGGGGCTGAGGCCCGTCCCAGAGGAGGGGATCTGAGCCCCCAGGGACGGGCCTCACTAGGCTGGCCTCCCGGCATAGTCCCACCCTGGGGCCTGGGGGGTCTACACGACATAAGATTGGGGAACTGAGGAAGCCCCAGCATTTTACAAGTCCCCAAGGCTCAGTCTCCAGACTGTGTTGGGGACCAGCTGACACCAGCCTGGTGTGTGTGGCCTGCCCAGGCCCTCCTTCCCCGCAGAGGCCAGGTGGCCTTGGGAGTGTGGAGGAGAGAATTTGGCTGGAGTCAAGAAATTCAAAGGGGTGGGGCTGGAGGCTGGCATTTAAACATCTGGAACCTTCTGCAAAATCCAGGTCCACTGGTGCGCCGGGCTTTGGGAACTAGCCCTCCCACCCCCAGTGGCGGAAGGCTGGGCAGGCAACACAGGCCACGGGAGGGCTGAGGCTGGACCCGAGGGCAGGTCCTGCCCATGGCCTGTTTCTTCATGGGTGTCCTGAGGGCTCCACATTGGCCCGGATGGCCCAAGGTCACCCTGGACCCCACCTGACCTCCTGGGCCAGTCCCTCCCCACAGCCCACTCCTCCAGGCCCAGGCTCCTTCTGTCCCCCCCACCAGCCAGGTCCTGCACACCGCCCCACCTCCACGTATTCACATGTCCTGCCATCACTGGGGCTCTGCCAGCTGCCAGCCAGCAAGGCTCTGCCTCCCCACCCTGCCCCCCACCCCCATCCGTCCTTCAGATTTCCTCCCACATTACGGCCTGGTATTCATAGCAGCCAGAGCTATGGGTCCTGACCGCCGGTCACCTGCCATCTCCCCCACTGAAGCGGGCACCCCCTGAGGGCCAGGCGGGCCTAGAAGCTCCCCTCTGCGAGCTGAGGACGTGGCACCAGGGGCTGCCCAGCGAGTGCTTGTGGAAAGCAGGAAAATCTGAACGGACAGAAACACACAAATCAACAGATGTCATTCACAGCCTCACAAGAATCCCAGTTATCTCCGGTTTACCGATGAAGTGAGCTCAGAGAGGGTGAGTGACTTGTCCAAAGCTGCACAGCCTGGAAGTGGCAGAACTGATTTGAAGCCGGGTCGATGGGCCTTGAGCCCTGGGCCTCCGTGGACCCCCTGGGGCCCTGACAAGATGCAGGTGGAGACACCGTGGCCCTCACAGCCAGCCTGACACATAGAGGAACAGAGAGACGCCGGGTCCTGCCCTGGGAGGAGGGCAGCCGGGCTGCTTCCTCTCCCGCCCGAGGGAGGAAGTTGTCCTCATCAGGAACCCATGGGGAGAGGGGTTCAGATACCAAGAGAGCAGAATGGGCCTGGGCCTGGGCGCGCTGAGACCGTGGAGGCCCCTGAGGGTCTTGGTCCGGGGCCGGCTGGGGGCAGGAGTGGACGGTGGCCCCAGGCCTGGCAGCCCCAAGAGGAAGACAGCGCCCTGAGGCGTTCCAGTGTTTGCTCCGGCCCTGGAGGCTCTCCACAGCAGTTGAGGCTTCAGGGATCAGAGGGACCCCAGAAGCCTGGGGCCAGCCCCGCCCCCCTCAGAGCTTGGGCTCAGTACCATGGGGAGGGTGGGGGGGGGATGCCAGAGGGCAGGAAGGCCGGGCGGGGCCTTCTAAACAAGCCTCGCCACCCCACCCTCTGCCGTCTCTGCCTCGCCAGGAGAAGCCAAGGCTGTCTGTCCTGTGGCCCGTGCCCTCAGCCATAAAGCAAGAATCCCTCACATTTCCTGTCATTGTCACTGATCATACTCAGTGCCGATCACACTGATCGCCTTCACTGAGCACTTACTTCGGCTGCCCTGAGGCCTGTTATAAAGCCTCTCGCTTCACCTCACAACTCCCGGTTTTGCAGGGAAGGAATACGAGGCCCAGAGAGGTTATGCGACTCGTTGGTGGTCACACAGCTGGTGGGTGTGAGACTCGGATTTGAGCAAAGGTTGTCTGACCCAGAATCCTGCGCTTCACCACCGAGGACACATGTCTTTTGTATGAAACAGCTTGAGCCCCCATCTCGAAATAGAGCGTCCTTCTTGCCCCCTGGCTCAGTCCTCCAGGAAAAGCAGGCCCCCCATGGGGGCTTCCTCAGGCCGGGAGAAAGACAGGGAAATCCGCTCTGTCACAGGCACACACTTCCCTGCTGCCTGACTGCTGGGGCCACTTCACAGAGGTGGGGGCCGAGGGGACAGGAAGGGAGCGGGGTGGGGACCTCACGTGCTGACTGCCTGTATGTGCCCTTTGCTTCCAGACACGTTCCCCCGCGCCCAGCCCCAGGCCTGGATCTCAGCAGGGTAAAGAAAGCCATAGAAGGAGTTTCGAGGAAAAGCAACATGCTATCCTCTCCTCCCTGTCCCTGTCCCTCTCCACCAGGCCTCCATGTCCCTTCCCCATAGAATCCACCCCCGGTTTGGGTGTCCTATCCTTGCCACCTCTGTGGCCTTTGTGTCTGTCGCCTCAGCTGCCTCTTGTCTCAGAGGACCTGGGCCACCCCCTGCAGGCCCCTGTCGCCTCGTCCTCCTCCCAGCCCGCCCGCCCTGTCTTCGGGACTGCTCTTCTTTGTCTGTTAGATTCCAGGCACATTCCAGCTCATCTTGTGGACACTTCCAGGCTGTGACAGTCAGCTTTTGCAGGTGGAAAACCAATCATCACGTCGAACGCTCGTGGCGATCTGTAAACCCGGGAACCAGCAACTTTAAAACAGGATCATCTTCTGTCCTTGGTTTTAGCCTCCCTGGGCTCCCCGCTGCAAGGTCACAAAATGTCCGGGCACGGAGGGGCCTTGGAGACAGCCTTCCTGTACCCCCATGGGAGACACCACCCTACACCCCCAGACAGGAGCTCAGAGAGGTGAAGGGACTTGCCCAAGGGCACACAGCTCGTTGGTGGTTGTAGCAGAGACTGCTCACTGTCCTCCAGGTTCCTGTCCCCACCCCACCACCTCCAGTGGTCCAAGGGATTAGAACCCCTGCTACGTTACCTGGGCATTTGCTGCTTGGAATCAAGATACCTCCCAGTCTCCATTATACTTCGGTGTGACCATGTGACTAAATTTTGGCCTGGATGTAAAAATAGTGTTTGACATTAGGAAAGGTTCTTAAAGGGCAAGACACACCCTACTCCCCTTTCTCCTTCTGCTGCCTGTAATGCAGATCTAACGGCAGGAGCGTTAGCAGCCATTTTGGACCATGAGGTGATGATGTTGGAAATGAAGACTGCACGGCAGAGCCACAGTATACAAGGAGCTCAGGGTCCTGGCACTGTGACACTGCTTGCCGCATGAGCCCCGGCCACCTGTAAACGTCTTGAGAGTGCAAGAAAACGAAACTTTCATCTTTCTCAGCCACTGCTGTTTGGGGTTTTCTTCCGGGTCTGTTTGACTTCGTCCAATGCTCTTCTGTCTCAAGGGGCCTTCTGTAAGGAGGCCCAAAGAGGAACGATGAGGTCTTGGTGCAGTGCAGCCCTGGGGGTCATGACTGGACACCTCATGGGGGGGGGCGGGGCCTCAAATGGTTTTTAGTAGCTTAATCGCTCGTCAGGGGGAGTCTTACTGAGGAGCCCAACAACAGCCCTCCTTAGAGAAGAAGGGAGTCCCACCTGCTCAGCCTCCCCTGTGGGTCCTAGAGCCCCTGAGCACGCAGAGCGTCTGCCAGGGCTATGCTCTCAGAAGCACCTTCCTGTCCCCCTCACCCTGGGGTGGCCGGGTCCCCGTGTGTCAGATGGACAGACTGATGGAAGGGTGCAGGGACTCAGCCTGGGAGGCACAAAGGACCACTACCCCCAGGGGCCGGGGCGGTGCCTCTGTCATCCCTGGGGCGCCCCAGGCTCCAGCGCCTCAGGGAGTTGCTGCACCCCTCTTTAGGCCCTCTCCCCGCCGGGGCAAGTGAGAGAAGCAGCGGGCGTTCTCTCTCCCAGACACTGCCTGGTGATGGCTGGGTGGCCGGGATCAGGGTCAAGTCCAGAGAAGCAGGAGGCGCTGGGGCCACAGGGCACCCCCCCTTAATGCAGGCTGGCTGGGTCTGAGGACCCAGAGGGGGTCTCACGGAACCAAACAAGAGGGTACTTGGGTTCTCGCAGGAGTGACATCAAATTCGGGCCAGCAGGAGGTGAGAGTGGAGTTTCTTGCAGACACAGAGTGCAGGGACAGACCGTGTCTGGGAGACTCGGAAAGGAGAGAGAGTCTTTGCTTGGACTCTGGGGTTTTTACTGAGGACTGTGGTCCTGTGCACACGTCTTCTCAGGCATCCAGGAACAAAGGCGAGTGTTTAGAGGTCCTCTGTAAGGCACTAATGCCCCGGAGCCAGGGGTCTTGGTGGCTCAGTGGTCTTGGGAATGATGCCCAACCTGGTCACTCCTTAGATGTTATCTGTTGTGCTGGAAAATTCCAAAGAAATCATTAACTCCTTGACCTTTATAAGGAAGACATGTATTATCTGTCCTAAAAGGCATGTGTGAGGCAGGGTGTGGGTCCCAGCCAGAACAGAGGCAGCAAAGGGCGCCTGGGTGGCTCAGTCGGTTAAGCATCTGACTCTTACCTCAGTGTAAGTCTTGATCTCAGGGTTGTGAATCCAAGCCGCGCGTTGGGCTCTGCAGTGGGCGTGAAGTATACCTAAAAAATGGAGGCACAAAAAAGCAGTCTTTTCGGGGGTCTCTTCACTTTTCCTGTGTCACACTTACTACTTCCCCCCTTTTCGTTCTGTGCATACGGGCCCCTGGCCTCTCTGGGCTTCAGCGCTACCTTCTGCCACCTGGGCACACGGCTCCCTGCCCTGCCTGCCCCCTCCCACCCTGCTGTGACTCAGATAACAAATGAGCGGGACCTTGGGGCGTTCATATTGCCAACCTGGGGGGCTTGGGAGGCAGCCACAAAGGACACCCGTGCCGACCTGTTCCAGCGGACCTATCCTTTCATTTGGTGAGTCGTCGTGAAGCACGTCACAAGATGGGGTGGTACTTTCTCCCCAAAGTGGCAGATGGAACATAACCTTCTCGAACTTTTCCACCAATGTTTCCTTAATTGTGGGGGCCAGTGAACTCAGAAGATGGGACGGATGCCAGCCCGAAGTCCCTGGGTTTACTGAAGAATCCACACGGGTGTTGTGCTCTGCCCCTGTACTATGGGGACGAGGTAATGAAGTTGAGTAATGAAGAAGTAAGATTTTATCCATTGGCTTGCTTCCCCACCTCCCACCCCAGATGTCTGAGTAAACCTAATGCTCTGGGGGCTGATCCACGTCTGTCTTGGGGCTCCTCTCCACACACTCACTCACCCACTCCTAGTTGAGAAACACAGTTGTAGGAGAGTGTGAGTTTTGTGGTCAGAGTGACTGGTTTCCGGTCCTGGCTCTGAGGTTATCAGCTGTGTGACCCTGAGCATGTCACTTAACCTCTCTGAGCCTCCTTTTCCTTTCTGCTTTCACTCTCTAGTGAGGCCACAGTGGGGATGGGGTAGGGCCAGTAGTCGGGATGCTGTGTCCTTCCCTGGGACAGAGCAGACCCCCAATAACCTTAAAGAGGATCTGTTGGAGGCTTTGCACTGCACAGGGGCACCGTGTCTGTCCGAAGCCGTCTCGGGCAGACTGGAGAATCTGGAAAAGCAGCGTCACTGTGGCTACAGTGAACAGCCCCTGCCCTCTACTCCCTGCTTCCCGGAAGAGGAGCCTCCAGGAGGCCACTAGGAGGGTGTACTGCCCGGCTGTGAGGCTTCTCTCCAGGAGGCCATGGAACATTCAGGTCCTCTCCCCACTTCCTGTGGCCCTGAATTCCAAGCCCGTAAGGTCCCGCAGGACAGTTTGCCCGGCCACTCGAGTCTTGAGCGTTCCCACTGGCCACTGTGATGTCTCCTGGCAGGTAAGTGAAGTGCCCAGATTTCACTCACTGGTCTCAAGGCCCAGCTGCATGAGGCCATTCTGGCCAGGTCCACGCAAGCCCACCCAGGAGACAAATACTTCTGGTTGGAAGGTGCAGGGGCCTTCCAGGTAGTCTTGGTGTGTAGATCCCCGTGCAGGATGAGCTCTTGGGTGCATGGAGGCATTTCGGTTTTGTTTTTGTTTTGGTTTTTTGTTTTTTTTAATCGTGGTAAAATGCACAAACATAAAATTTACCATTCAGCCATTTTTAGGTGCACAGTTCTGTGGTATTCATTACATTCACACTGTCGTGCAACCGCCTCCAACACTTTTTCATCCTCCCAAGCCGAAAGTCCGTCCTCATTAAATAAGAACTCGGCTGTCCCCCTCCCCCCCAGCCCTTCCCCCCCCCCCCCCCCCCGCCCCATCCCATTCTACTTTGTGTCTCTGAATTTGACGATCTCCTATGAGTGAATGACACAGTACTTGTCCTTCTGTGACTGGCCGGTTCCACTCAGCATCCTGTCCTCGAGGCCCTTGCCGTAGCAGGTGTCAGCGTTTTCTTCCTTGTTAAGACTGAGTGATGTTCCACTGTATGGATAGACCACGTTTTGTTTGCTGATGGACCCCTGGGTTTTCCACCTTCTGCCAGGAACGTGAGTGTGCTAATGAGGACCACGATCTTGATGGCGGCGACTTCAGGTTACACGGACTGGAGCAAACAGCGCGTGCACCACCACACGTCACGAGCGTCTGTGCTCAGTGCGCAGCGGAAGTGATACGGGCGACACCGGTCCAGGTGGACGGTGGACGGCCGTGTGGGTTTGAGAAAGTCTGAACCGGGTCAGGCGGACGCCTGCGCCAGGCCTCCCTCCCGGCCTCTCCCCCTCCCAGGCTCGGGGGCCTCATCCTGGCTTGCCCTCCTCCGGGTCCCCAGCCAGGGCTGCCGGAAGCCAGCCCACACAAGGCCCAGTGTGGCATCTGATTGGCTCCGTTCTCACCAGGCCATTCCTGATTGGTCTCTGCTCAGCCTATGGATGGGCTCAGCTTGGTCAGGTGTCCATACCTGGTCCAATCAGCGTTGGGGAGGCCAGGCCTTCCCTGGGCGGGGGCTGTGGCTCTCCCAGGAGTTCAACCGGTGTCCTGGGGCTTGTCCAGGTGCAACCTGGGCACCTGCTGCTTTAACAACCTACGCTAGTGTTGTGTTTAGGGGCTGCCGGGAGGGGCCTGGAGGATGAAGGTCAAGGTCTGAGCCGACTGACCTTTGAACCCCAAGCTTGAGTCTAACCAACGGGCGTCGGTGTGGCGGCGGAGCAGTCCCGTCCCTGAGCCGAGCCCCACAGGCGTCCCGTCCAACAAGGCATCTGAGTCTTGGCGCTCGCGGAGTTGGTTGGTGTGGGATGGGAGGGGGGGGGTGTGTTTTGGGGGGTCCCAGGAGCTCCCCAGGCTCTGCTCTTCTGCTGGGCAGCCTGTGCCCTCCTGCCAGCGCCTCTTTTCTCAGGGAGCCCCGACAGTGAGGACTACAGCTCCTGTGCTTTTTTTGACCTCTGGTCAAAAGAGGGGTGTCCTCTTTGGGGCCTAGGACTCTCTGCACCGACTGCGGTGAGTGTCTGCGAACAGGGGCCTGTGTTTGCTTCCAGGCTCAAGTCAGTGCGACCCTGTCCCCACACGGGGCGGGGGAGGAGGGGAGAGGGGGCGGGGCCTGGGGAGGCAGTTCCCGCCCCACCCCCAGGCACACAGTCGGCCTACCTCTCCCAGCGGGATCTTCCCTCCCCCGAAGTGTGTGCCGGGGGGCTGGGCCCCCCACCCCAGAAGAGGAGCGGCCCCTAATTGTGCATGACTAATTGCCCGCTTCACCTGTGCAGCTGGGCCGGCCCCCTCCCCTGGGCCCTGAGCTTGTTGGTGGAAGGAAAACGGATTTCCCCAGTTCGGCAGACTTGGGGTGGGGGAGTGAACCTACTGTGGTTTGGAGCATTTATTCACAACAGGCCTCATTCCCTCAAGGAGGGTTTGCGGTAAACAACTCAGAAGACACCCCTCCTACTCAGCCGGGGCTCCTGCCCTAAGGGAAGCAGCTACACTGGGCCCCAGGGTTTGGGGCAGAAACCTGGAAAGGCTCAGGTCGCCTGCCCCCAGCACCAGCAGGCGCTCAGCTGAGCCACAGGCCACTCCCTAGGCCCAGCCAGCCCTCCATCCTTTTTCTAAGAACTATATTGGTGTATAATTCATACACCATGAAATCCCCCCAGGTGTAAGGGCACATCTCAGTGCTTTTCAGTAAGTTTATGGACTTGGGCTCCGCCCCCCCCCCCCCAGCACAATCCAGGTGTAGACCATTTCCATCAGCCGCACAAAACTCCTTGTGCCTCTTTGAGGTCAGTCCCTGCTCCCATCTCCAGCCCCAGGCAACCACCCATCTATTCTCCTTGCTTGTAGATTTGCTTTCCGTACACTTCCTGTCAATGGAACCTTACAACGTGTAGTCTTTTGTGTTTGGTTTCTTGCTTCTTAAAAAACTTGATTTTACGGTCATAAGAACACCCCCTTAACACAATTTTCCGTGTAAGATGCATTATTGCGGACTGTAGGTGCGTTTGGTTTCTTTTCCTTCCCATCATGTTCCTGAGGTTTCTCTACGTGGCACGCATCAGTCGCTCGTTCCTTTTTATTGCTGACTAATTTTTCATTGTGTGGATGGGCCACGGTTTATTGATCGGTTCAACGTGAACGTGTGTTTCCTTTTTTTTTTTTTTTTTTTTTTTTTTTTTTTGTTCTTAAGACTACTGCTGCTATGAATGCGTACAGATCTGTGTGTGGGCCTGTTTTCATTTCTCTCGGGCGGATACGGAGCAGTAGGACTGCCGTGTCTTACAGTAGTAAGTGTGAGAAACTGCTTTCCAGCGTGGCCACACCATTTACAGTCCCACCTACGGTGTGTGAGCGGCCCGTTCTCCACCTCCCCGCCACTGATTGGGTGTGGTCAGTCTTTTTATTGTTGGACTCGCTAATAGGTGTGTGGTGGTGTTTCATTGTGGCTTTAACTTGCATTTCCTAACGACTGGAGCCTCTTTTCATGTTGGCCTGTTGGTCTTCTGTGTATCTTCCTTGGTGACGTGTCTTTTCAAATCTTTTCCCCTTTTAAAAAATTGGGTCATGGGGGCGCCTGGCTGCCTCAGTCGGTAGAGCGTGTGGTTCTTGATCTTGGCGTCATGAGTTCGAGCCCCCATTGGGTGTAGAGATTACTTAAAATATTGGTGTTCCTGGATGGCTCAGTTGGTTGAGTATTCAACTCTTGATCACGGCCCGGGTCATGATCTCACAGTTTGTGAGCTCGAGCCCCGAGTTGGGGTCTGCACTGAGAGCATGGCGCCCGCTTGGGATTCTCTCTCTCCCTCTCTCTTTCTGCCCCTCCCCCCCTCAAAATAAGTAAATAAACATTTAAACAAAGAAACAAGATCTTTAAAAAAAATGGGTCTTGTGTCTTATTAAGTTCCAAGAATTCTCGATATATTCTGGATAAATAGATGATTTGCAACTGTTCTATTCAGTTTGTGGTATCATCAATGGTATCTTTTGAAGTGCAAATGTTTCCATTTTTATAAAGTCCCATTTGTCAGTTTTTTTCTTTTACAGAAAAATATCTAAGACCTCTTTGCCTACCACCAAAGTCATGGAGATGATCTCCCAAATTCTTGACTTTCCCTTAGTTTCCCTCTCTCCCCTCCCCTTGCTTCTTAGGTCTGACAATGCCACTTCCTTGGTTTTTTCCTCTCCCTCTCAGGCACCCCCCTTTCGTCCCCCTCTCACCCCGCTTTTGTCCCCTTTTGGCAGTGTTTTGTTTTGCTTGTTAATTCTTAAATCAGGTCATACTCCCCAAGGACAGGGATGTTTCTCTGCTTTGTTCATTGCGGAGTCCCAAGTGCCTAGAACGGTGCCTGGCATATGGTAGGTACTCAGTAGATCGATGTAGGATTCAGTCATATTGTTCCTCGGGAGAAAAGTCCAACCGTATTGTCCAGGCCTACAAGGCCCAACGTGACCTGGCCCTGTGCCCCCTGCCCCACCCCGCTTCTCTTTAATCCTCAAGTGTGCCAAGCTCACTCCCAAATCAGGGCCTCTGCTACAATTGTTCCCTCTGCCTGGAATTCATTTCCCTCTGCCTTCCTCAAGGCTGACTCCTTCTGTCCATCAGAGCTCAGCCTAAATGTCACCTTCTCTGAGAAGTCCTCCCTGACCACCTCATCTAAAGCAGCTGCCCCATCTGCCACGTTGCATCACACTATCCCATCACCCTGCTTTCATTGTCCACGGAGCATCATCTCCAACGAAAAAATTTCCCAGTTACTATTTTTACATAGTGGTTGGTTATTCTCCAGTCTCTGTGGGTCCCAGGACAGAAGCAGAGAGGAGAACCGAGTTCCTGCCCTGCTTTGGTCACGCCCTTCCTCCTCTGGGATCCTTACTTGGTTATTCTGGCTCCTGAAGGTTCACTGCCTCCTGTGTCTTCACTATGTTCCCACTGGTGACTGGTGGCCCCTTGCAACATCTCATTCCACATTAACTCTGGGCTTGGCCATGTCACTTGTTCCGGCCAATGAAGTGTTAGCAGCTGTGATGGAAGTAGAGGGTGGATAAGTCTTGCATGTTGGGGCTTGTTCTCTGTGGAACCTAGTTGCCATGATGTGAGGAAGGCTATGATAGCCACGTGGAGTGGCCAAGTAGAGGAGAGCCAAAGAATCTGGGATGACAGCCCACGCTGGCAGCAAGCTGAGCTCCTAGCCGACAGCTCACATCAGCTGCAGCCATGTAGGTGAAGCCACCTTGGATGTTTTGCCCAAGTTGAGCCTCCAGCTAATTGTAGCTGTATAAACGACTCAGCTGATGGCACATAAAGCAAAAGAACGATCCAGTCAGAGAATTGTGAGAAATAAGAAATCACTGTTGTTTCAAGCCACTGTTGTGGGATTGTTGTTACACAGCAGTAGATAGCTGATACACTTGTGCAAGTCTCTTTTGTCTCTCAGGGTTCACTGGCCTAACTGCAGCCCACTCTCCTTCCCCACCCCCAGTCCATCATTCTTGGAGACGGGCCATTCTCCCAGTCACCCCCCTCTTTGGGGCCAGGAAGCCCCTCCCAGATATTACTGAGCTGTCACCTCACCAGTCCAGTTCTGTGTTCCCTCCATAATGGGCATCGAGAAAAGCCTAGGGCTTTAGTGACACTTGGCAAGGCCCTCCCCACTCTCAGGGACTGCAGCTTCCCATTGGGCAAAGAGTGGCAGAGTAAGGGAAGGCGTGCAGACAGCACTAGACCCTCAGTGGGCTCCCCCCAGTCGTGTCCTTGGGGGGAGGGGGGTCCCCGCAGTGGGATCAGAGAACAGGCTTGAGGCACAGTGACATGAGGGGTGGCCCACCAGCGGATGGCTGGGTTCCCTGCCAGCGGCTTCCCAGCTGTGCGTCCTGTGGCAAGGGACTCAGACCTCTCTGGTCTCGGTGTGTGCATCTATCACAGGGGCCGGGTATGTTGAACCCTGGGCCGGTCTGGCACTCGGGAGACCCATAAAAGTGCACCTGGGAAGGGCAGGGAAAGGGGCCAGGGGCGGGAATTGGGGGAGCCCCTGGAGGGCGTAGTCCGGCCGCTGGCTAGGTGGACGACATTCCCGGTGGAGGGAACAGCCAATGCGAAGGTGTGTTCCCTGCGGGGCAGGTGAGGCTGTGCCTGCAGGCCGCAGGAGCTCAGAAGCCGGGCTGGGGACCTCGAGGCTGTCTCCCGGGAGGGAAAGGGGGCAGGGGACAGCGCTCATCCCCACTCCCCAGACCCGGAAACCGCAGCGCCGCCCGGCCTCTTCCGCTCCGGGAGGGCCGCCCTCCTCACGCGGCCCCCCGCGGGGTCCACGGGCTCCAGGCTGGGGGAGGCGCGGGGAGAGGAAACCGGCCCGCCCCACCCCCAGCCCAGCCGCTTCTGGCCCCTCCTCTCCCGATCCGCCCCGCCCTCCACGCCCCGGGACTTCCGATTGGCGGGTCAGGGCACCCTCCCCCCCCAGCCCCGCCCACGAGGGGGGGGCCCCAGCTACCCTGGAGGGCGGGGCGGGCAAGCCGCGCGGGCGCCCGAGGGGCAGCTCCGGGTGGGAGTGGGCAGGATCGCGGCTATTTTACGGCGAAGACTGAGGCCCAGAATGGAAAGAGGCTTGCGGAGGCCACATAGCGAGTGGCGAGCGGGGTGAGGTGTCGGGGGTGGAGACCCAAGCCCGTGGACCCCGCCGCCGGGTAAGGGCGCTCAGACGTCCTTGCGCCCGGGCGACCTGGCCCCACACCCTGGCTGGGCCTGGACCGGCTTCAGGCTGCGAAGACGCGCGCGGCCGCCAGGGGACGGTGTCGGCCCGCGCTGGGCGCTGGGGGGCGCCGGTGGGGCGGGACCGCACCGGGGCCTGCTCTGGTCCCCTGCTCCGACAGGGAAACTGAGGCGGAGCCCACACTGGCTCCGGCCGGTGCCTGGCCCCCTCCTCAGGGCCGCAGAGCGGGGTCCGGTGGGGGACTCACCTTTCCAAGCTCTGCGGCCAGTGGGTGCCGCGAAACAAGTCACCGTCCCCTCCCTCCATACACCTGCTTTGGCGCCTTGCCGAGTGGCTCCGCTTCCCCGAATTTGTCTCCTTTTCGAGTCACCGGAGAGAAAAGGTTTCTTTGGACGGATCCAGGCCCCCACGGCTGGAGGGGTCTTGGGAAGGTGGGGGAGTGTTCCCAGGCTCTGCTGGCACACAGGGGCCGCTGTTAAGACTGAGCTGTGTGACCTGGGCCAGGCCTGGCGCTAGGGCCTCAGTATCCCCTTCTCCCTCACTTCACTGCAAGCCAGAACTCTTTTTATTATTATTATTATTATTATTATTATTATTATTATTATTTTAATGTTTGTTTTTGAGACGGAGACAGAATGTGAGCAGGGGGCAGGGGCAGAGAGAGAGGGAGACACAGAATCCGAAGCAGGCTCCAGGCTCCATGCTGTCAGCACAGAGCCCCACGCTGGGCTCAAACCCATAGACGGAGAGATCATGACCTGAGCCAAAGTCAGATGCTTAACTGACTGAACCACTCAGGTGCCCCCCCCCCCCCCTTTTTAATGTTCTATGGGGAGGGGCAGAGAGAGAGAGAGAGAATCCCAGAATCCCAAGCCGGCTCCACACCATCAGAGCAAAACCCCACGAGGGATCCCACCAACCATGAGATCATGACCTGAGCTGAAACCACGAGCCAAAACCAAGAGTCAGACACTTAACCCACTGAGCCAACCAGGCACCCCGCAAGCCAGAACTCTCTACCCAAGAGGGAGCAATGGAAAATAAGGCGGGAGGCTCAGACAGTGGGGGGCTGTGTTAGCCTGGTCCACTTTGGCTGTGCTTGTCCCCATGGCCCTGGGTGTTCAGCTTGCTGCCACTTCCCAGGGCAGCCCAGAGGGCTTAGCCACATACTTCTTGGCCCTTAGGGGGCACTGTCGCTTCCCAAGGTCACACAGCCTGGCAGCTGTCCTGTGCCCTTGCACTGGCGGGGGAGGGAGGACAAGCTTGGCCTTCTGCCTTCCCCACTGCTTTCTGTGCCTGCCAACCTCCCCTCCTGCCACTTTTGCTGTCCCCAGGGCAGCTGGAGGAGGCCCCCATCTGAGGAGCGTGGTCTGTGTCCCACAGCCTGCACTTGGGCTGGGCCTCTCTGTTGAGTCTCCCCCTTGTGCTTAGGGCTTCCTAGTGGCCAGGACTCTGGTGCAGCCCAGATGAATCACGGACTTCCTGCTCCCAGCCCTCCAGGGCACCTCAGGCATCACTCCCCACAGCCAACCAGGCTAGGCTCCCACCCCTGCCTGCTCCCCCCACCGTGGGGTGTCCTGACCTCATCCACCCACCTAACTCCTTCTCCACTTAGTCATCGGCATTTATGGGGCACCCACTGCCCTCCTGCAGGGGCAGGCGGGCCCCTCCCTGTGGTCTGACAGAGGAGAAGCCCCCAGGAGTGCAGGACAGTGAGGTAGGCACCCAAAGAGGCTGGGGTGGGGGGGCTCCTTTAGTTAGGTGACACCTGAAATGGGTCCACATGGACTTCTGGGGACTGGCCATCCAGGCCAGAGGGAACAGCATGAGCAAGGGCTGGAGTTGGGACTGCAGCCTGGAGTGGGCAGCCTGACCTGGGAGGTGGGCTGGAGCAGTGCAGACGGATGGGGTCAGAGTGGACACCAGCCCTTGGGACTTGACTGATGACGCAAGAGGGTACAGGTGGCTCCTCCCGGAAGCCTCTCCTGCCCACTCACGACTGGTCCTCAGAACAGGCTCCAAGGGCCCGTTTGTTGGATAAACTAATGAGTGAAGCTGCTTAGAAGTGCTGGCTGACTGCCCGACTCCCCTGGCCAGGGATGGAGGGCCCCTGACCCACCACCCCAACCTGCATCTGAGGCCTCCCATGCTGTGAGTGGGAGAGACTTCTAGGAGGAGGGGGCCGCAGCCTCATCAGCCTGGAACTCATGAAACCAAAGCCTTCTCTTCTTGGGACAACACAAAGCTTATAGGTTCCATCTCTGTGGGCAAAGCTCTGTCCCCCTGAGCCTCAGTTTCCCCGCCTGCAAAGTGGGCTGATGATCCAACCTACCTTGCTGGGTAAGTCAATGAGATAATGGCCATGAGATAGCAGTTTGCCAATGGAAACTGCCTCTCTAAAAACTTAGGTTGGGGTGCCTGGCTAGCCCAGCCAGTAGAGTGTGTGACTCTTGACCTCAGGGTTGTGAGTTCAAGCCCCTCGTTGGGCTTAGAGGATATTTAAAGAAATTAAATAAATAAATAAAACTTACCTTAATTGCACAAATGATATCTGAGTATGTGCCCCTCATGAAAGATTCAAACCACAAAGAAGGTCCAGAGAATAAGAACTAAAAGGGTCCCTTCCTCCTTCTTGCCGATTCTCTCCCCAAGAGACACTGCTGGCAATAGATCAATGTGTGGCTTCCAGCACTTTCCAAACAATATGTATGCTTTTTCTTTTAACATTTTTGTGTTGAAATATTTACAGAGGAATCCTAACAGCTCAGTTTTGGAGGCTAACTCGGTGCCAGGCAGAGCTGTGTCCTATGAGAGAGCTCCATTACCCCTCAGGACGGCTCTCTGTGGCAGATTCTCTCCACTTGACGAATGAGGAGCTCAGGCTCTTTGCTCTTGACTGTGGCTGCGTGGTACTGACATGTGCATTAGTCATATGGTAGCCGTGTGATTAACCTTCGAAACCAGGACCTGTTGACAGAGAAGGCGACACTTATAATTATGCTGGTATGACAGCTACTGTCCCAGGTAAGTAAAGAGTCAGGACTTTCTCACGTGCTGGGCCCTGCCTCCAACTGGCCTGTGCCAAAGAGAGAATTTACCAGCTCATTTAATGTGAAAGCTCAAAATCCAGCATGGCCAGATCCAGAGATCCTACAAAGACCCAGGGATGCCATAGAAACTGTCTCCCTGGGGATGGAGAGGGGAAGAGTGAAGTCTGGGGCATGTGAGGGAGTTGGTGCCTAGGCCCCAGGCTCACACAATCCTTTCCACAAGCCCAGCAGAAGAGCAGGGACCAGCTGCTGTGTGGCAGAAACCAGAGCTGGGAAGGGTACATCATGATTATTTTAGCCATTCCCTTTTGGACACTTAGGTGTTTCCCAGGTTTTCATTGTTAAAAATGCAGCAGGCACCCTACCTTCTTGTTACTTGGTAGTCACCTGTATTCTCTCCCAAGATTTACCTCTGAAATAGACATAAGATATAAAATTAAGGCTAAATTCTTTCATAAGACTTTAAAGAAGTAAACAAGTGAACAAAACCCACAGTAGTGGAACTTGTTGGCGTGTGGGCAAGTACTTACCTGGGATAAGATAGCTAACCCAAAGATTGCTGGACCCAAGTGCCTTTGGAGTGCCCTCCCCACCTCTGCATGAGAGTGAAGGCCTGATTCTTCACCCTGACCATATAGGCTGTTACTGGCCACTTCAGTTTTGGCCAGTAGGCAATACAAGAGGTTGTACCTTTGCTGATTTCTTACAGAACTGAGTATCTTCATGTGTTTGTTGGCCAGCGTGTGAATCGCCTATTCATACTGCTTGCCCATTTTCCTCCTGGGTTAACCTTTCTCACTGGGTTGCAGGAGATCTTTACACATTCTGAATGTCACTCCTTTGCCATGTATGTCGGACTCTTTGGTTCCCATGGTATCACTTGTCTTCGCTTAGTTGTATCCTGTCTTTGGTCTGTACTGGCATCTCATGTTGAGCCTTGAAAGACTGGTTGGATGGGGTGGAGAGCTCTGTGGGCGACCTTGAACGCCAGGGCAGGTGGGGACAAGCCCAGCTGTCCAAGGGGAGAAGCTGGAGGGGGAGGAGCAAGCACCCATGGAACAGGCCCCTGGAGACTAGGTGGGCTTTGGCCCAGCACAGCTAGTTGAAGTCAGGAGAGGACCCAGGGGTGGTGGTGGCAGGGGGTAGGGTCTCCCTATCCTCTTTCCTGGTCCTGGCCACTTCCCATACTTCCCTCTGCTTTCTCAAGGTCCTGGCCCTTGCCCACTCCTGCCCCTTGGAACAGCTTCCTTTTGAGATCTGAAAATCCACCTGACTCATTTCACAGATAAGAACTGGAGCTCAGACAGGTGGAGTTACTCAGCCTATGGTCCCACAGTTGGTGAATAGCTGATTAGAAGCCAGCGTGCTTACGGGCGCCTGTGTGGCTCAGTGGGTGAAGCGGCTGGCTTCGGCTCAGGTTGTGATCTCGCGGTCTGTGAGTTTGAGCCCCACGTCGGGCTCTGTGCTGACAGCCTGGAGCCTGCTTCTGATTCTGTGTCTCCCTCTTTCCGCCCTTCCCCTGCTCGTACTCTGCCTGTCTCTCGAAAATCAATAAACATTAAAAAAACAAAAAACAGCCAGCATGTTTGGCACCAACCTCCTCCCCCAGGGAGCACTCCCTACCTTCCTCCCTCTACCTGTAACACACACCCTGAATGGCTCTCCTCACTACCTGGGCACACCCAGATGCCTGTCCTGTGGGACAAGTTCTTCCAGGACAGAGGGGAGTGGGGCTTGGGTTGGGTTCCAGAGGAAACACTACAGTGTTAAAAGTCAAACCCCATACCAAGACAGCTGTGCTGGTGAGCACTCCCACTCCCTGCTGAGGGCATCCAGGACTGGGCAGGGTAGCCCCTCTCCACCCCAGGCCTCCGTCTCTTCATCTTCCATCCACTCCCCTCTGCCCCAGCCGCCCTCCACCCCCTCCAAGCCCATCCTCCCTTCCTGAGGGAAGCTGCCCCTCTGCACCCTGTTCGAACTGTTCCTGAAGCAGCCTTATAGGGCAGCCGAGCACCTGGCATTAAAAGGCTGACGTGGAGGGGCACGCCCTGTCCCTGCGTCCAGGCCCCAGCACGGTCCCCAAGTAGACATAGGCAGGATGTTCACAGCCAGAAGCTCTGCGAGACCACACGTGTGCCACGCACGGGGGACAGCTCCCACCAGCAGAAGATGCCTCGGCGACCCAGAGCAGCATGTACCCCAGAGGGTGAGTCTGAAAGTAACCTTGGGAGGAGAGAGCAAGGCGCTGGCAGCGAGGGCTGATTGGTGCCATCGTGGACAGTGTTACAATGTCAGCTGCCACCGTGGAAAAGACCCAGGACTGGCAGGGGGTGGGCAGGATGGGCACACGGGCCTTCAGAGTTACCCACCTGTTATTTCTTAAACTGGACCGTGGTTCCCAGGCATTCATTATGATTATTTTCATATGCCTGAAATAATTCACTAACCAACTGACCTCCAAACCCTTTCTGCCATCACTTCCAAATCCTCAGGACAAACCCAAGCTACCTGCCCCAGCATTCAAGGACATATGGACCTTGGCCCCTCCTGACTGACATCTCCAGCCTTCTTCAGCCACTCCCAGACCTTTGTTCCAACTGTTCCTCAGCGGGGAATGCCTTTCCTCTGCCCACCTGGTCTTTCTGGCTAATCATGTGCACAGGAAGCTTCTAAGTGGTGGAGATATGGGGTCAGACATGACCTTTTAGAAGAGGCCTTTAGGAACCCCAGTGAAGAAGACAAATTGAAGGGAAAGGCAAGGAGGGCAGCCAGGGGTGGAAAGAGACTTGCCTTGAGGCCAGCTGCACACCCTGGCACCTGCGGCCGATGCCCTTACAACCTCACTCCACTGGTAGTCCTGGAGATGGCATGAGGTCTCAACTCCAGCCCTGAAAAAGGATGAGGACGAGGAAGCAAGGGGCCCGAGCTCTGAGCCACAGGTAGTTCACCTCGGGCACCACTTCCCTAGGAAGCTCTCACTCCCAGGGTCTGGGGGCTCCAGAGGGCAAACAGTCAACCCCAGGATCTCCATTCACTTTGCCCCTCCCCCCATCATACTCAGAGACATCCAGAATGGGAAAGCTGGGAGAAAATGCAGGGAAACTGAGGGCCTAGAGAGAGGAGCAGGGGAAAGCCTAGGCGAGGCAGGTGGACCCCACATTCCCGGGTCAATGACCTACTTTCTCTAAATCTGGTGGTCGCCCTGGACCCCAAGAGCTTCACTGCGGGCCTATGAGATCACACCCCCCCTAGGTGGGGCAGTGTTTCAGGTGGGGGCATCTGGTGGGGTCTCAGCATGACCTTGGGTGCCCGCATGTGTGGCACCCCAAACCTTGGACCCTTCGTGGAGAGTCTGGGGCAGCTGGGGCCCAATCCACCACCATGTCTGAAGAAAAGTAGGCGAAGCACCTGGTTTCCCTTCTGGCTGCTCCTCACTTGGGAGGCCACCTCCCTGCGAGCCTCAATTTCCTGGCCTGTGAATGGGGGGGGTCATAGTTTCCACCGCTACCGATTGTGAAAATGAAGTGAAATCAAGTATGTTTAGCACTGAGATTGGCACACAGTCCGCGCGCATTAATAATAGCTGCCTGCATCCATTGGACCGTCCCCTGGGAACGTCAGCCTAGAGCAGGGGCTCCCGATGCCCCGACCCTGGCCTGGCAGAACGCAGTTGGGTCCCTTAGGAGGAGTCAGAGCTCCTGCCCTTTGACCCCTCCATGGACTGATGGGAAACAGCTCCGGAGGTCTCCCTCAAGGTCACAGAGGGTTACTGGGGAGGTGGAATAGGACTTCTGGGGTGACGAGGGAAGTCACACTCCAGGGAGCCGGAGCGCCTACGCGCGCGCCGGTACCCACCCCGCAAATCGGCCCAATCATCCTCCCGTTCCCGGGCCGCCGGGGGGCCTTTCCTCGCCCGCAACTCGGGTTTCCGGGAGCCCCGCCCCGCATCGGCCTGTGCCAGCCCCGCCCCCCCGCGCGCCCGCAAGTTTCTCCCAACTTTTCCGCGGGTCTGGCCGGGCGCCCCGCCCACCGGCTGGTGACGTAACAATGGTGCAGCGTGGCGACCAATGGGCGGCGGCGGGGGCCGGCAGTGCGGGCCAATGGCTGCGGAGGACGGTCCCGCGGTCCTACCGGGCTCCGACCGCACTGCGCCGCCCGCCGCCCGCCCGCCGCCGGCGCCGCCGCCCAGCGATCCGGCCGCGGCGGCTCAGACCGCGGCTGCGGCGGGCGCGGGCGGCGGCGGCTTCCTCTCGCCCGCCCGTCTTGGGACCTTTGCCTGCGCGCCTACCCGCGGGGCAACAGCGCGCGCTTCGGCCCTCAACGGGACGGGGACTGGGACGTCAGGCCCAAGGCCCTGCTGTCCCCCACGGTGAGTCCCCCGCCTACCCCCGGCCCGCTCGGCGCGCAGCCCCAGCCCCGGGTGCTCTCCCCTGGCCGCCGCCCCCTCGTGTCCCCTGGGCATATGCACACGCAGGTGCAGCCCTCGCTGCTCTGGCCACCGGTCGGCAAACACCCTGGCCTCGACCCCCGCGACCCGCGGCCGCCGGGAGGGGACGGAGAGGAGCTGGCGGGCGGCCCCGGGCGTACAGCCCTGCCTTCGGTGGCCCAACCCCCCACTCCCATTCACGGAGCCGTGGCTGTGACTCGCTGCCCAGTGACGTGGGGCGGCCCAACTTTACGTAACCCGCCTGGCGCCCCACGGGTATCCACACAGGGGTACATACACCTGGGACGCAGAGTCCCAGGCTTGGGGGGGGTGTTTCGGGCATGGTGCCCCCCAAAGAGCACTGCGGCTGTAGCCCACTCCCCAGAGTGTTCGTCTCTGTAACTTAGTTACCCAGTGTGTGTGGACGCGGCCTGTGCGCTGACCCAGGCCCCTTGTGACCAACAGCTTACCCTTGAGAGAAAGCAGTGGGGAGCTTGGACCAGGGTCAGGGGTCAGAGACCAGGGCTCAGTTTGGGGCCGGGGGCTCAGCGGGCAAGGTCAGGCAGGGCTCAAGCTCCCCCCCCCCCATTTCTGGAATGAGCCCAAAATGGGAGGCAGGCAATCTTGGTTCTAGGCTTGGCTGTACCATGACTTGCTGACTGACCTTGGACAAGCTTGTCTCTTGCTGGAAAATGGGATCACAGTACCTGCTTCATCTAGTAGTTGGGAAGATCAAGAGAAGTTGCAGACCTGGAGGGATTTGCTGTAAAGCGTTGTGCATACCCGTTTCGAGGTTGATTTCGTTGTGGCCTCCTCCCAGCAGCTAGGGTTGATGATACCCAGTAAACATCATGTTTGGGTGGAAGGCTCCACCCCAGCTCACCCAGCTGGGGCTCACAACTTCCATTTCTCCCACCCCCTTTTTTACAGATGAGGAAGTTGAGGCTCAGAGAAAGAGAGTGATATATACTCAACGTCCTGTGATCAGAGTGCAGGAACCAGGTAGGTCTGGGTCTAGAACTCTGTCCCTGTCTGGGATGGGGGGAGGCCCTAGGGGCTCCCACCTGTGGTCAGGGGTCAGAGGATAGGGTCATGGTTAGGTGGAGCTTGGCTCAGCCGGAGAGGTGGGCTCCAACTTTCCTGCCCCCCAACCTGGTCTTTTCTGTTTGGGGTTGGATGCCCCTCGTGAGCCTAGTCAGCCAGGTCAGCAGGTCTCTGGGCTGAAAGAGGTGGGGAGGTGGGTTTTCGGCGTGGCCTTGATGGCGGGTGGGGCTCTGAGGGTAGGGGGAATGGAAGGGCATCTCTAGCAGAGGTGCCGGAGAACAAGACACTTTAAGGGAAGGAGAGCAGAGGCAGCTAGATCAAGGATGTGGGAGGTGGGTCGGGACCTAGCAGAGAAGGGCCCCCCCTAAGCAGCAGGCAACCTCGAGCTTTGGAGCCTCACCGCGATCCCCTCCCCGCAGGTGCAGGTGGTCAGCGGCCGCCGGGCCCATGCCGTGAGGCCGGGAGCCAGGCGTCCGCCACCAGCATGCCGTGGGACGCGCGGCGGCCCGGGGGCGGCGCGGACGGCGGGCCGGAGGGCGCAGGCGCGGCGCGCTCGCGGGCGCAGAAGCAGTGTCGCAAGTCGTCGTTCGCCTTCTACCAGGCCGTCCGCGACCTGCTGCCGGTGTGGCTGCTCGAGGACATGCGCGCCAGCGAGGCCTTCCACTGGGACGAGCGCGGCCGCGCCGCCGCTTACTCGCCCTCCGAGGCGCTGCTCTACGCGCTCGTGCACGACCACCAGGCGTACGCGCACTACCTGCTGGCCACGTTCCCGCGGCGCGCGCTCGCGCCGCCCAGCGCCGGCTTCCGCTGCTGCGCGGCGCCCGGGCCGCACGTGGCGCTGGCCGTGCGCTACAACCGCGTGGGCATCCTGCGCCGCATCCTGCGCACCGTGCGCGACTTCCCGCCCGAGGAGCGCGCGCGCGTGCTCGACCGGCGCGGCTGCAGCCGCGTGGAGGGTGGTGGCACGGCGCTGCACGCGGCCTGCGAGCTGGCGCGCCCCGAGTGCCTCTTCCTGCTGCTTGGCCACGGCGCGTCACCCGGCCTGCGCGACGGCGGCGGCCTCACGCCTCTTGAGCTGCTGCTGCGCCAGCTGGGCCGCGACGCCGGGGCCCCCAATGCCGCCGCCGCCGCCGCCGCCGCCGGGGCGCCCGCCTCTGCGCCCGGGGAGCCGCGCCAGCGCCGCCTGCTGCTGCTCGACCTGCTGGCGCTGTACACGCCCGCGGGCGCCGCCGGCCCTGCCCGCCGGGAGCTGCTGGGCGACCGGCCGCGCTGGCAGCGGCTGCTGGGCGAGGACAAGTTCCAGTGGCTGGCGGGCCTGGCGCCGCCCTCGCTCTTCGTGCGCGCCATGCAGGTGCTGGTCACCGCCATCTCGCCTGGACGCTTCCCCGAGGCCCTGGACGAGCTGCCGCTGCCGCCCTTCCTGCAGCCGCTGGACCTCACGGGCAAGGGCTAGACCTCGGCGGGGAGGGGGGTGGGGCTGGTCGTTGGATTTTTGGAAATACTATTTTTCAGAGCGTTGTACCCAGCACTTTACATATATTGATCTCTGTATAGGAGAATCTCTGCTTCGTATGTTGCACGCGCTGCAGGCTGGGCCTTGATGGTCAGGTGGGGTCCGGCTGAGCCCAGCTCCCCGCCTCCCTCCCTTTTTGCAAGGGTACAGGAGTCACGTGACTCCTAGAGCCAGGCCCTACCCTCTGCTCACTGTCCAGCCCCTGAAGCTTTCAATGTTGATGTAGAGCCTCCAGGACCAGGTGTCCCAGAGGGAGTGACAGCTGAGCTGAGCAGGAATTGGGCAGGGGCTGTGGGTGTGGACCGACGTGCCTGAGCTGGGGACAGCATGTGCGAGGGCCTAGAGGCCAAGAGAGCAGGTCCTGTGAGGTTCTGGGAAAGAGGTCCTCTGTGCAGTTGGCATATAGGGCCTTGCGAACTCCTGTGTGGGGCAGAGGAGGACGGGGAGGCTTGCTGTGCTGGCGTGGGGGGAGGTGTGATCCAGGCTGTGCTCCCGCTTCTCCCGCGTCCCCTCCTTGGATATCCTTGTGACACCTCCCCCCAGAACTGGCGTATCCAGGCCTGGGCTTGTCCGTCTTCCTGATGAGTAGCAGGCACCAAGTCCCCCGCTCCTGCTTTCCTCTCCTCTGCCAGGAAGCCTCTGGTGCCTCAGGCCCCTGTTCCCCGCCTCCCTCCACCCTGTCTTCTGTTGGTGTTAGATGTGCCTTCCTCCGGGCCTGACCTGGGTCCGGCCCTTGGTGTGGGATCCCAGGTGTTCCCCTGGCCCAGTCCCCAGAGGGTGACTGGGTGGCTGTGGCTCCCAGTGGGGCAAGCGCTCTTGCCCCAGCTAATGGAGCTGGCTTCTGTAGGAAGGTTCTGAAGAAGATTGTTAACGGATGTGCCGCCATCCTTCAGGACAAGTGGACTGATGGACAAGCCTGGTCCGTGCCCTAAGGAGCCTCGAGGCCAGGGAGGATGGCCAGGCCGTTCGGCCCCGGGGAGTTCCGCTGGGCTATGAAATCCAAGCTGCGTGGCTCGGGCTGGAGGGCCACGATGTCCTGCCAGGAGGAGACGGCTAAAGGTCTGCCGGATGGCGGGGAGGAGGGGAGAAGGGAGGGGTGCACAGCCCAGGGGCTGATCCTAGATGGCAGGTGGGAGTGAGGGCTCCTCCCTTCCTGCTGTGCGTCCTGGGGGTCAGTTCAGTAGTTTCTCTGAAGGTTGACACTTGGGGGCAGTGGATACTAATATCTCTCCCAGCTCAGAACCGGGGGCATCAGGAACCCCTGGCTCTAGGTGGTCCCAGGTCCTCCCACCAGGGATGCCATTGTGGGGGAGAGTGCATTGCCTTTGGGGGTGCATGAAGGTGGAGACTAGGGTGGCCCAGAGGAGCAGGTCGCAGTGGCTTCCGGGCGGTGGGCCTGTGGAGGTGTTGGGGGGATTCTTGGTGCCCGGATGCCCCAGCAGCTTCTAGAAGGCCTAGGCACCTGAGAGGGAAAGGTTTGCAGCCTTCTCCCCCGTCTCCCCAGGCCCAGTTCCATCTTCTGTGGGGTGAGTCCTCCTGGGCCCCTCTTGCCTTACACCCTATATTACAGCTGCCCTTTTGAGGTCCCTGGGCTAGGACTGGGGTGAGGCAGAGGTGGGGGAGCTGCCTTGCCTCAGGACTCCCTGGGAGGCCATGGAAGGGGCACCCCACAGAACCTGTTGTCAGGCATGCTGGAGGCGCGACCTGGGCTCGTTCTGGAGTGGGTGGCGGGATCATCATGGGCCCTGCCGCCTGGGGGCCCAGCCTGAGCACGCGTGTTCAGGGGAAGTTCTGGGGCCCACGGGGAGTGGTTTGCTTTGAAGGTGACCAGCAGGCAGCTCTTGGTGGGACTGAGCGGCAGCTGTGGGGACCTTCCATCACTTGCGGGGTGACTTTGGGGCCCACCGGAGGCCCCTTATGCCCTGGAGGGCTGAGATGGCAGGAGGAGGGTATCCCAGGGCATTAGCCCTTGGTGTCCTCACCGTGGGTGGGTGGGACGGGGTCCGGGAGGGTAATGGAGTTGACACTGCTTGGAGCCGCAGGGAAGGCTGAGGGAGTCGAGGTCAGCCAGCGTCCTGGCCGTGTGGCAGCAGTGGGGCCTGATTGCCGGCACAGCTGCCCCTGTGACGCCGGGGACGCCTGGCTCGGGGCACGGCAGGCATCACTGAGCAGAGGCCCCAGAGAGGTGGTGCAGGGTGATAAGGAGAGCCTCGGGGCTATCTGGTGGCCGCTGCTGGCCAGAGGGAGGGCAGGAGGCTGGGCAGGAAGTCCCTAGTGTTGGGCTTATCAGTCCCTGGGACCCTCCAGCCCCAGCAAGGACAGCCAGGTCGGTGGGGGCCATGTGCACCGAGCGCTGGGGAGGGCCAGAGTCCGTCAGGCCCCGCCCAGGTGTCCCTTGGCAGACGGGGACTCTGCTCGGTCTTGGCACGTTGCCTTGATGGCTTCTCTGAAGCAACTGCTCTGCCCAGAACAAGGCCCACTTTTCTCTGGGGTGAAGCACACTGGTTCGTTTGGCCCACTCATTCCGGTCTAAGGAGGTTTGACTGTGGCCAGTACTCCCCCCGACCATGCCCACCCATCGGCCCAGTGACTCCCAATCTGGTGGAGCTCAGGGGCCAGAATCTTTACCCCAGACGCCTGCCAGGGAGGACAGAGGAGGCTGGGCCACGGACCGGAAAGGCACACTGTGGGACCGCCCTGCTGTCGGGGTGGCCTGGGGGAGGCGGCTGTGAGGGCAGTGAGGGCCTTGCTCTGCCCCTCTGGCTGTGGGGACGTGACTCCACGCAAGGGCCGCGCCACATGCGGATTCCATCCTGGTATTACCTCGATGCAGATTACTCTGGTGTCCCTTCCTCTCCATGCCTCACCAACTGTCAGCTACTGTACTGGGAAGAGTTTCCTGAATTCCCGCCGGTCCTGTTCAGAACAGGGATGCTTCCCAGGGAGCCGGGAAGGAAGGAAACCCTCGTGGTCAGGGACGGCCACATGCAGTGTTTGCACCTGTTCCCGCCCTGGCCCCACTGTGGTTGTGTTCTGCTACCTTTTCTTTTTTTCTTTTTTTTTTTTTTAAAGGAAAGAGCTTCCCACTTATTTTTTTTTTAAGTTTATTTAGAGAGAGAATCCCAAGCAGGCCTCACACTGTCAGCAAGGAGCCCGATGTGGGGCTCGAACTCACAAACTGCGAGATCATGACCTGAGCTGAAGTCGGACGCTTAACTGACAGCCACCCAGGATCCCCTTGTCCTGCTACATTTTTAAATGGAGCATGACTGACAGACAATAGATGCACAGAGTTTATTTTTTCTTAAAGATGAAAAGAGGCCTTTTCTTTTTCTCTTTTTCTTTTTAAGTAGGCTCTACGCCCAATGTGGGGCTTGAACTCACGACCTCGAGATCAAGAGTCTCATGCTCTTCCCGCCGAGCCGGCCAGGTGCCCTGAGACGCACAGACTTTAAATGTATAGTCTGAGGAGTTCTGACAGATGTCTACACATGTAACCACCACCTTGATCAGGACAGAGGTGAAGACCGAGATTTCTGTCTTAAGTGATTTTTAAAAAGAATTTCTGCTTATAGAATTCACACTGGAGGCAGAGCACTGGGACTGCAGAGAAATCCAGGGCAGGGCCTGGCAGGGTTTCCTCACGGAAACATTGTCCTGCTCGCCCTCCATTGTCCGGCTGCCAAAAAAAGGGGCCAGCTGCCTGCCACCAGCCCACCAACCAACCACTACGAGCATGTGGGTGTATTTTCTTCCAGTTTTTTCTATGCATGTATATAAATATATTAAAATTATTTTCTATGCATATTTTTTACATACATGACATCAGATCGCTTAAATAATTAAGTACTTTTAAACTTACTGTAGTCTAAGCACTTTCCTATATTGTAAAATGCTTTGTAAATGACTTCTCAGGAGCCTTTGGTGTTTACTTGGTGATATTTGATTCAGCTAGTGTTGACAGCATAAGGAGTTAATGTTGGCACTTTTTAAAATGTGAATTTTATTTATTTTGAAATAAATAATACATTTACATGGCTTGAAATTCAAAAGATACAAACCCACCAAAGGTTAGAAGGGTGCGAATACCTGTGCATTGTATTATTTCCCTCTCCCTTCTCTCTCTCTCCCCCTATGTATCTGCAACACCACGTTATTACACACGCAAGACCTGTGGCATCGATGTGGCCAAGCCCTGGCCCGTTTCCTCCGGGACACGTGCCTCTAACAGCCACACAGGAGGCCGCGCTGGAAGCTGCCCCTGGAGGTCAGCGGTTCGCATCACGCGATGATAAAATGGCCTGTGTTATACACTTCCCCCCCAATTTAGGATTTGGTCCCGAGGACAGGATTCCGGAAGTGGAGTTTGTGGGTTTGCAAGTTTGAAGATTGCTCCGCATGCGCCCCGCCTGGGTGCCAGGGGTTAAGCTAAGCGACACGCTTTCATCTGGGTCCGTACGAGAGCCATAGGTCCTCTGACTGGCGTGTACAAGTGTTTAAGGTACATCGTCATCGTCTGTGATGCCACAATCATTTCCCCTTTTAATCTTTTGTGGGGTTTTAAATTTATCACATTTTAATATTTTGAGGAAATCAAATCTGTATACTTCTCCTCTGTGGCTTTTCCCATCACTTTGGAGTCTAGAAAGCCTTTGCCATCCAGAAATCGGATACTGTTTTCCCCCTAGCTTTAACATTCTTTTTTTAAAAAAAAATTTTTTTTTTCAACGTTTATTTATTTTTGGGACAGAGAGAGACAGAGCATGAACGGGGGAGGGGCAGAGAGAGAGGGAGACACAGAATCGGAAACAGGCTCCAGGCCCTGAGCCATCAGCCCAGAGCCTGACGCGGGGCTCGAACTCATGGACCGCGAGATCGTGACCTGGCTGAAGTCGGACGCTTAACCGACTGCGCCACCCAGGCGCCCCTAGCTTTAACATTCTTTAATCCATTTAATGGCTATTTTGTCCAGATAACGAGGCAGTGGTCCACATCAGCGGTGACCGCACCCACCTGTCCCCTCTTCTATGACGTGCCCCCACTGTGCCAACTCCTGGCGGGCCTGGGCAGCTGTGTCCCTGGCCTGCCCTCCCACGCCACGTTTACACCGCCTGCTGCTGTCATCGCTCTTGGCAGCCCCCACCTATTTCTTCCCCCGACAGTGAGGCGGCCTCATGCAGCACTGGTCTGGGGTTCCACAGAGCTGGGCTCCAATCCCAGTGGCCCCTGTGTGACCTCCAGCAAGTCAAGGAACCCGAGTGTCCCTGAGACTGACGGTATCTCTCTCAGGGGGCTCTGGTGGGACACGAAGCAGCTCAGGGGCCCCGGGCGCACATCTGGCAGTCGGGGACCCTTGTGGGCACAAACATTGTTCTGGGACTTCTTCCCTGCCTCCCTCCAGCAGAACACGCCAGGGAGGGTTCTGACAGCCTGACTTAAGCCCACCAGTTCCTTTGGAGAGGACTCCTGTCTTTGCACGATGTACTTCATCTTCCATCGGGAGGGTCGGCCATGTCTTCCTTCATTCAAGCTTTGACATCTGTGAAGCGTGACATTCCCTGACACGAGTCCGACATTTCCTGTTCAGGTCTTTCCTGGCACACGATGTGTCCCGCTGCCGTTACGAACGTGCTCTCTTCGTATGTGCGGGCTCCCGGCAGCGCACTGCGGCTATTTGCTACTGTTTCTTGGATGGAGGCTCGGGAGCCCCTCCAGAGCCTGCCCACAGCAGCCCGGCCTCAGCGGGCCTCCGTGCGGAGACAGCCCCGCGCTCCGCCTCCCCTGAGGGTGTCCTTCCCAGGGGCTGCCGGGGGTACGTCTACCTCTGGAGCGACCGTTCGGTCAGGACGGCCGCCCGGGGGAACCTGGTGCGTATTTGCACACCAAGCAGGCCACGCGATGGCATCCGCCACGCTCTCCTGGCAGCGGGGCTGGGCTGGCGAACGCCGTCGGCAGAGGCTTCTGGCACCCGTGGGCGGGTCACCCCCGTGAGTGCCCACCAGGGGTCCCTTCTCACGGCTCACACACCAGACTCGACCACATTTGGAAAAAATCTAGTTTATTGCACTGTCTCAAAGCACAACTAAAATTTAAACCGGAAAGAAAAACCGTACAAAGCACTGAAGCTAAAAGTAGTTTCAAAGTATCAAACTAGACTCGGGTTTAATTGCACTAAAGTCCCGTGGGCTTAGGAGAGCTCTGCCATCTGAGAGGAGCCGGACAAGGCACAACAGACACACAGGAGCCGCAGCCAGCCTCGGCCGGCCTCTGCCGTCCCCCAACCTTTCCGTTTAAAATAAGGGTTCTATAAAAGTGAAGTGGGATCTGGGATTTCAGCATCCTGCCCTCGTTTAGACCTGGAACGCCTCCATCTTCGCGGCTGGCTGGTCCTGTCAGGGAACGTATTTTATCGCTCTTCACCTGTGGCCTGGGGCTCCCGGACACATTTGCTTAGTAGAAAACAGGCATCGAGTAACTGGGCCCTGGGCCAAAGGCAAGCTAAAAACAGCAGCGAGGCTGGAGGCCCGCTCCCGAGCTGGGTCTGGGCGGGGGGGGGGGTGCTCGGGGCGGGGCGCACGGCCGGGCCCCAAGCCCCGTGGCCCAGCGGCCGGCGAGCAGAGGGGGGCCCTGTAGGCGGAGCCCACGGACCGACGGCCGGCGCGGCCACGGTGGGCCCAGTTTGAACCTTCCGGGGTAATCAACCCGATGCCCGCCTCTCGGGGCCAGCCGGCGGGTCCCGTGACGGCCCTGCGCGTTGAGGACACGCGGAGGGGGACGCCCACTCTCTGTGACGCTGCAGCTGGGGACAGCGCGGGCTCAGGGAAACCACGCAAAGGAACGAAGGGCCCTTCCAGTGGTTTCAGAAAAGACGTTTCTCCTCTAAATTTGTCAGAGTTGATCTCAAATGAGGTATCTTATGCAGGTTTGTAATACAACGAACGAAAAAGGCAATAATTAGTAGAGTCATCCCGTGAGGATGCTTCTGGTCTTTACGATACCCGCCAGCAGCATTAGTTAAATACTAGTCTAGAGACGTTTCTCGGTTACTAACGTGGCTGGGCTCCCCCACGTCCGGCCGCCCCTACCTGGGCCTCCGCTGCCTTGGAAACACGCGCACCTCTCCCACCCCCTCTTGTCCACCCGCCTTTATTGTTTGGGCTGAAGTGTGCTCTCCAGGAGGCGGCCAGGAGGGCGTGGGCGGCGTGCGCGTGTGCGCGTGCCGCATCCGGGCACAGCCCAGCACCCCGCCTCTCAGACACGGCCCCGGTTCCCCAAGCGGGGCGTCCGGCGCGGAACGTGTGCCGGAGCCCGCGTCCCCGTGGTGGCAACGAAGCGGTCGCCAGGCCACCCCCCCGCGGTCAGAGTGCCGACCTCCGGCTCCGTTTCGCCGGGGGTTACCCACGCGGCCGTCCCCGCACTGGGCCCCGAGCGGCCGGAGGGGGACAGAGCAAGAGCTCAGAGCCGCTGCCGCTCTGGCCACGGCTCCGGGCCGCTCGGCTGAGGCTGTGGGTTCTGGAACAAGACGGAAACAAACACGGACGAGAGCAAGCGTGGGCCGTCCGACCCGGCCCCACCTGGCTGGCCGAGAGCTGGTGAGGCGCGGCCGAGAGCGAGCGCCACCACCGCACCGCGTCCGCTGCGCGTGCCGGCTTCCTCCCTCCTGAGCGGCCCTGTCCCCGCTCCTTCAGATGACCTCCCACTCGTCCTCCAGGTCCTCGGGGTGGGGGGTGGGGGCGTGGCCGCCGTGGGCGCCGTGAGAGTGGCTGAAGGTCTTGGTCAGCCGCTGGAGGAGGTAGCCTGGGGGGCCCACTGCCCACAGCTCGTCTGACGAGGTCACTGCAGGGGACCGAGAGCCGGCCACACGCTCGTCAGTCAGCGGGCCCGGGTAGGGGACACACGCGGAGAAGGGGCCGCTCCGCCATCCCGACCCGTGCCTCGGTTTCCTCAGCTCGAAAGCGGGTGGCCCAGCACCCTGTGCTCCTCCTGGGAGACTCTGGCCAGCCAGGTGCCAGGCGCCCTCCCTCTGGTGTGACCCCCGGCTCTCTGGAGAGCGAGCCTGGCGGGGGCAGCCTCTGGTGGAGCCCCTGCTGACACTGCCCACGGGAGCCTCGGACCCAGGGAGAGCCGCGCAGCCCCGAGCCCCGCGGAGCCCTGGCACCTGCCTGTGAAACACGTCACGTTTCCGGGAATCTTCTTCCAGTAGTCTCCGGCAGGGTTTTTGTCGGTGACGCCGTACCGCCGGGCAAGATCGCCGTTGGGGCAGCGGGCCCACACGGTCCTGGCGCTCAGGGCCAGCTGGCAGGCTTGCAGCCCTGCAGGCCAACAGCGTGTCCATCTGTCCGCATCCCTGCTGTGACAGGACAGACCGCCCCCTCCCACGAGGCTGCTCCCTCCCCCCACTGGGCCCCGTTGAGCAGGGTGGCCCCGCGGTGACCGTGCCCTGCGCCTGCCGAGGGAGAGCAGCCCCACCGGCAGAGCCCGCGAAGCTGCTGGGAGCCGGGGGCCGCAGGACAGAAGGGTCCAGGCCGGGCGGAAACGATCCTCCCGGACAGGACTCCGCGGTGAGGGGGCTGGCTGGGTCCCTCAAACGAGGAATGTTCCGTTAGTGGCTTGCCGGTCACCTGCCTCAGCACAGCAGCGGAGAGGAGACAAAGTTGCTGCGTGGGGGACAGCCTGCTGGACGGACCAGGGGCCCGTGTGAGGGGACAGCCGGGACCCCCCTGCCTCGTCTCTACCTGGCACGTGCTCCCAGTCGGTCCCCACCGGCATCTCTTCGGTGATCCCCGCCCGGACGTGGACGTTCCACCTGCTGTCGAGTGCCCACAGCATCTGGTCGTTGGGGCTGGAGTGCAGGCTCACCAGCGTGACCCCAGCAGGCTGCAGGCAGGAAAGGGCTTTCCTCAGGGAAGGAGGCGGCGGGACATGTTATTTTTGGAGCCGGGCCGGGAGGTTTGGAGCCTGACACGGGGCAGGAGGTGCAGGGGAAGCCGAGCGGACCCCGTCCTGCCTCCGAGCACGGCCTCACGGGGAGAGACGCCAGCCCCGCCACGGCAGGCGAGCCCACGCCGAGGGACCGCCCACCCGACCAGGAGCCCCAGCTCGTCAGCACAGCAGGTCCCGAGGGACAGAGAGGCAGGAGAAGGAAGGGCCGCAGGCAGTGCACACGAGGACCTGGGCTGGGACGGTGGCAACAGAAGAGCACCGTGTCGCCCCCGTCCACATCCCTGTCCGACAGCAGGTGACGCGGGGGAAGGAAGGCCAGCTCTGGGGAAACGCGTGCTGAAGGATCCGGGCCCGCGAGGGCCCTCCAAGTACGCGCGCTCAGGCACATGCACACAGCTTCGTGCTCAGAGGTGAGGCGACCGTGGCAAAGTGCTCACGGTGGCTGAATCTGGACTGAAGGGTCTATGGGACTTTATTGAAATATGCCTGCAGGGCTTCTCTTGGCCTGAAGATTTTTCAAGGTAAAAAGTTTAATTAAAAAAATTATAGAAACAAGAACACCAAAATACGCCATTGCTCCCGTGGGCACGACAGAGGTGCATGGGGAGGAGGCCCCAGGATGGGCCCCAGGAGCTCCATCCAGGGGTGGGTGACCTGGGGAGGGGCGAGGTCTCCCCACTCCCTCTGAGCCCTTGCTTCCGCTCTGCTTTTTGTCCGGACGGGACACGAGGAGGGTGAGGCTGACGGTGACACTGCTGCTGTGAGCGTCCCAGGAAATGGGGACTGGCAGGCAAGGCCAGTGACCCTGTCCCCTCACCCCTGCCGCTCTGACGTGGGAAGATGAGACCCTTCTCGTCAGGCTCTCTTAAGGTCACACTAGACACTGGGTCGAGAGCCGGCACAGGCCCGGCCCTCGGTGGCCTCATGACCAGTGTCAGCTGAGAACAGGCCATCATTTAATCCCTGCTGTCTCTTCTGTAAGCCCCAGGCCTGCTAAGGGCCCATCCAGAGCCACCCACCTGGCCTGGTCCAGGCGCAGCCCTGGGTCCTGACGAGCGACAGAGGGCTCCTCTTGGTGCCAGCTGTCCTCTGATGTGTCCCCTCAGGCAGTGATGTCCCTGGCCTAGCTGGTTTCTCGTCTGAGTGGACACGATGCCGGCCTGCCCTACCCCTCGGTCAACCTGTGTCCATATGCCACATCTCCTGGTCCCTTGTCCACTTTTCATGGGACAAGAGTAAGTCCCCTCAGCGTCCTGTTTGCTACCCACTGATCTGCTCTGGTTAGTCCCGGGGCTGCCCACCCCTCAGCCAGATGCCTCTCTGCCTGTGAGGACACAGCTGTCTGTAGGGTCCCAGCCTCTGATCACTGGTGAGGACCAAACCCTAGGGTCTGGCTGTTGTCCCTCTACCAACCCGACACTGCCCATTTTCCTGGACCTCTTGGTGGTCCCTGCTCTCTCCCTTGGTCTTAAGCCTGCCTTCCTGGTCAGCCTCGACTGGAACCGAATCACTGATCCAGGGGACACTCACAGCCTCTTCTGCTTTGTGCTTCCCCCCTCCTGGCTGTGGTGACCCCACTATGCCTCACGCCTAAGCCTCACCCACACGGTGGGCTTCCCGCTGTCACGCTGACATCACATAGCTGCCAATCCAGCCGGCAGGCGCCCTCGGGGCATGTGGGCAGAGGGGGCTCGCCTTGCTCCCCTTGCCCCATCGAGGTGGTCGGGGGGCTCCGGGCCTCTGCCATCACTCACCACCCTGCCGTACTTCTCGGCTCCCGCAGCTCTGGGCAGGAACTTCCTAACCCCTGGATTAAGGAATGGATGAAACACCGCCCAAAGACGCAGGGGCACCAGGTCCCCAGTGGCTCAGCTCCTGGGAGGCCAGGGAATGCGGAGGACGGCAAAGGGGGGCACAGCAGCCACTCTCTAGAGAGCTGCCCGCCACCGGGAGCCCCGGCACCTGCCCTGCCTGCTGCTGGGCCCCCGGGAGAACACCCAGGGCTTGCAGAATTGGGGGTCCTGCAGCTGCTGTGGGCGCGCTTCGAGAGATGGGGAACCTCCCACCTCCCCTCAACCGGGACCCGACTCTGGCCACTCCAGACTCTCTCACCTGGAGCCCACAGGCGCACGAACAACCACTCACTCCAGCCTTGCACCAGGGGCCATCTGTCCACTGGGAGCGTTCCAGGGAGAACGGGCATTAGTCGTAAGACTCCTATTAGTAAAGGGCTCCCTCCTCAGCCGCATGCTAGGGAACCCTGGCTCAGCTCGTCAGGCCTGAGGACACGGGCCTGGGGAATCTCGGGTAGCGGGGCAGACTGGGCTGACTGTGCAGGGGAAGGGAATCAGGCAGGAAACACAAAAGGCTCTGGAGGCTAGTTTCAGATAAGGACAGGTGCTATCAAGAAGTAGAAGGCACAGAGGTGCCTGGGTGGCTCAGCCAGTTAAGCATGTGACATCAGCTCAGGTCTGATCTCATGGTTCATGAGTTTGAGCCCCGAGTCGGGCTCTGTGCTGACAGCTCAGAACCCGGAGTCGGCTTCAGATTCTGTTTCCTTCTCTGTCTGCCCCTCCCCAGCTTGTGCTCTGTCTCTCTCTCTCTCAAAAATAAACATTAAAAAAAAATTTTAACTTTCTCTCTTTAAAAAAAAAAAAAAAGAAGAAGTAAAAGGAGCACTGTGATGGGGGAGGTGGCCCCATGACTGGGATGGCCAGGTAAGGAGGTAGCTTGAAGGTCACACAGAAGCTGAGGGGCAAGGGGACAGCATGTGAGGCTCGGGGGGGGGGGGGGGAAGTGTGGGGGGGGTGGGAGTGGGGAGGGTGGTTTGTGCAATTTACTCTACAAGCTTTTAGTGACTGTGCTAACCAAACCGGTCCCTGCAGCAGGCCAGGTGGCCGAGATGTCACTGGGCAGGCACAACCCCAGACAACAGTCATCAGCATAAATACGAGAGGTACATAAAACCCCGAGTCACTTCCAAACGCCAAGCCCGAGATGCACGGGTGAGCTGAGAGGGACCCCCCCCCCCATTTCCCGTGCCCACTGGAAAGCCGGGAGGGGCCGGCGGGGCTGTGAGCTGGGGCTGGACCCCTGGGACCACACACAATGCCACAGAGCGTGCCCAGGCCTGCCCTGCTCCGGGCTCTGCAAGTGCTGTGTGTACGAGAGTCCAGTGCGCTTGGGCATTTATACCAGGTTACCCCCGCCCCCCGGGCAGCACAGACACCTGTCTGCTCAGCGTGGTTGGATCCACATTGGTTTTGCCATGAAACCCCCTTTTACCTACAACATCTATTTCCATCCCATGATCTGGGCCTCCCTTTGGGAAGTGTTGCTCTAGGCCAAGCCCCATCCCGCCCCCATTCCACGGAGAACGAAGGCACTCCGGGGAGGGAGAGGCAGGGGCCAAGCGGAGGGAACAGGACTGTGTCCTCATAGCATTTGTAGAGGCACTGCACCCAGCCCCACCCACGTCCCGAGTCGTGGCCCCACTGAGACACAGGGTCTGTCCCCTCTCCTGGAATCTGGCCTGTGACTTCTTTAACCAATAAGACATGGCCGAAGCAACTCGATGGCAGGTCTGAACCTGGGGTCCGGGAGCAGCGACCTAGTGGCTCTTCCCACAAGAGCCCCGCGGCGTGAGAAGCAGGCTATGCAGAGGCCGCACAGAGGCGGAGGCGAGCACGGGCCCTCCAGGCCCAGCCCTGGTGGCACCCAGAGGAGCCGTCCCCGCAGACCGCCTGCTTCTGAGGCGTAACAATAATAAACGACTGTTCAAAGCCCCTAACTTTTGGGGTGGTGTCTGTGGACAAGCAGAACAACGGAAGACAGAGAAGGCTGTGATGGGCCAGGGAACAGGGAAGAAAGAAGCGGGGTGTCACGACGGGGAAAGAACAAGAGAGGGTCGGTGGAGAGGCCCCCGGGAAAGAGGCAGGAGGGCGAGGACAAGGAGAAAGGCCACGCGAAGGCCAGGCTTTGCATGGTCTCTCCCTCCGACTCGGGCTCTGCGATCTCTCACACGTCTTTGGGGGGCCCTCAGCTCCCCCTGCTCCAGGGCCTGGCCGTCGACAGCTCTCCCTCCTGCCTCTACCCTGCGCCTGCACCCACCCTGTCCATCCTTCTGGGGTCCTGCGGGCCCGCCCGCCTTCCTGCACTTCTCCCACAGAATGCACTGGGGGTTCCCCTCGTGGCCCAGGCTCAGCCTGAGTCCGCACCCCTCTGCGCCCCGTCATCACCCACTTCCCGCCCGCTCTCCCTCCGCACACCCTCCTTCACCCGGCAAGCCCTGAGCCTCACAGCCCGGCCTGGTGACGCCCACCTGCCTGAAGGTGCGCGCTGCTCCCTGCCTGCCACTGAAACGCCATCCGAGCCAAGCTCTTGGCTTGCTCTCATCCAATAAAGGGACAACTCTTTATCGAAGGACCACGCGCACCCAAAAAAGCACACAAATCCTAAGTGTGTAGCTCGATGGGTTTTCATAATCTGAGCACAGCCGGGTAACCACACCCAGATCTGGAAGCAGAACACGAGTCTGAGTGTCTATCCAGTCACCACCCTCCCTGCTCTGCAGACCCCACACGGGACTTGAACCTCCCATGGAGCGGGTGGCTCAGAAGCTGCATGTGAAAAAGGTAATGGCACTCCCCAGCTGGCCCTCCCCCGCCCCCCGAAGCTGGCGGCCTTCCCACAGGGCAGCCCAGGGAGGCCATGGGGAGAGGGAGGGACGTAGGCCAGTTCTCAAGGGCAGAGGAGCATAAGTGGGCAGAAAAAAGCACACACGGATGCCGGGAACTGCACATTGAGAGAGGAAGGGCAACCCATCCCTATGCACATACCCTGTGAAGTCAACCATCCTGCGGCATTTCCCGCACTGGGTCCCACGGAACACCCCGCCAACCCCGCCGGATGCTCATGCTGCCTGAGGTCTCGGATCAGCTGTCTCCTGCACACCGCCATCTGGGGCCACACAGTCATTCGTTCCAAAAACAGCACCTTTAGTGCACCGGGCCCTGTGCTAGGCACTGGGGAAACCTCAAGTGCAGACAAATTACACACCCCTGGCCCCGGGAGCTTCCATTTCACTAGGAGGGCTGGGCAAGGCATAACTCACCAATGCAGTAACAGAGGGGGTGGCGAGGAGAGCCCTGGGGCGTGAGGGGTGGGTGACCAGGAAGGTTGACCTGAGCCGGTCACCCCGGGAAGGCGGGCCAGGCAGGCCTGGCAAGCGCAGAGCCTGGAGGGGAGCAGGAGGTGAGGTGGCTGGAGTCCAGGGACGGAGCAGGAAGAGGTCAGAGGGCGTCAGGGCCGTGGGCTGAGGGAGGAAGTGGACTTTGTGCTGAGTGAGGTGAGAAGCCACTAGAAAGTTCGGAAAACGGGAGTAACATGAGGTGACCCTGGCTGACCTGGAACCCAGGTGAGAGATGGCCGGGCCCAGGGACGGTGGTGGGGGCCTCAGAGCAGGCCTGGAAGGCACAGGCCACAGAGTCTGCTGGAGGACGGGCCGTGTCATGCCGGGATGGGGCCGCTCCGCTTATCTGGACCCCGTCAGAGCAGGAGCGGGGCCACCATGCGTTGATAAACATAAACATGAACACACGCGGCTGCTGAGTCAGAGACAGAAGACAGGGAGAGGCCTCGAGTGAAAGAAGCCGACGGCCCTTTCCCAGAGAGGAAAGCAAAGGCTTGAGATGCTGGCGGGATGGGGGGACGGCCCGTGGGCCGCGGAGCGCGAGCGCCTGCGAGGGCCGCACGGACAAGCAGGACAAGCAGGACGCGTGCTAGTGCCACAGCCAGCGCACATCCCTGGGACGAAAGAAAATGACTTCACTCTCTCTGGGGGAGATGGTTTCGGACAGGTAGTTCCCAGTGGGAACCAGTGCAGGGTCCCGGGACCTGGGGCTCCCGTGTCTTCCCGCCCAGCGAGCCGTAGCCCGCTCGCCTGCAGCTGGCCCACGGCGTCTCGCCTCGTCACCCACTTCAGCAGGCTCCCTGGACCTTTGCTGGATTTACTTTATGGGCTCAGTTTTTTGTTTTTTGTTTTTTTTTTAAGTAATTGTTACCTTTGGGTTTGTTCTTTTTTTTTTTTTTTAATTTTTAAATATTTATTTTTTGGAGGGGGAGAGAGAGAGGGAGAGAGGGAGAGAGAGGGAGGATGAGCGGGGGAGGGGCAGAGAGAGAAGGAGACACAGAATCCAAAGTAGGCTCCAGGCTCTGAGCCATCAGCACAGAGCCCGATGCAGGGCTGGAACTCAAGAACCGCGAGATCATGACCTGAGCTGAAGTTGCTTAACCACCTGAGCCACCCAGGCGCCCCAGGTTTGTTCGTTTGCTGACTGTTTCAATCTTTTTAAGTTGAAGTATAATTAACATACTGACAATGTCACATTAGTTTCAGGTGCACAGCATACTGATTCAACAACTCCATACACCCCCCAGCACTCCCGACGCCAAGTACAGTCACCATCTGTCACCAAACAGCACGATTACAACATTGTCGACTATACTCCCTATGCTGTGCTTTTCGTCTCTGAGACTTACACTGTTCATTTCTTTGAAAAGCACTGATGAAAGCGGGGCGCCCACACCCGGGTGGCTGGAGTGCGTGCCTCTTGGGCCTTCCTCTCGAGGCTTCTGGCTGAGCCTGGGCCCTCGGGTTCACTGGCTGCGTCGCCGTGAAGAGGGACTCACAGCACCTTCCGGTCGGCACCGCAAAGTCCAGGACTAAGTGAGCCCGCGCCCGTGAATGGACAAAACTGAGCACACGGGAGGCTTTCGGACAGAGCGGGCATTGCTCAGGGCCCCTGCCACCACCCAGTGAACAAAACAAACTCCCAACCACTAGGCCATACCCTCCCACAGGCTCCTTAGAGAGACGCGGAAAACAAGTAAAAAGGACTTGTAAAAAGCGATTGAGGACACTTAATTGTTAATACTTTGATATATTTTTAGCTTTTTTCCCCATGTAAAGCTCTCTATTTAAAAAAAGTTTTTTTTAACGTTTATTTATTATTGAGAGACAGAGAGAGACAGAGCATGAGCAGGGGAGGGGGAGACACAGAATCCAAAGCAGGCTCCAGGTTCCAGGCTCTCTGTCAAGCACGGAGCCCGAAGTGGGGCTGGAACTCACAAACCACGAGATCATGACCTAAGCTGAAGTTGGACGCTCAACCGACTGAGCCACCCAGGCGCCCCTAGCTCTTTATTTTAAAGAAAAATCTGGCTTATGTTATTTTGCGTTCTGCTTTTGGCTCAGTTCACAATGTAAGATGCCTTTCCCCAGGGCCGCCACAGCTGTGACTCCAACAAATGTCACCTGGGGCGGTGGGGGGGGGGGGGGTGCTTCTTGAAAACCAAGGCTGAACATCACTGAGGTGCTCTCAGGAGCATCTGTAACTGAGTCCTTCTGGTGCCCAGTCCGGGTGGGGGTGGGAGTGGGGATGAGGGCTCCAGGGAAACTTCTGTAACTGCCAGGATGAAAGTGGTCAGCAGGAAGGGCTGGGCACTGGTATTAAGCATGACTCAGGGATCAGGAGGAATACAGAGTGAGGTCATTAGCAGTCCCCAGAGACCTGGCGGGGTGGGGGGGGGGGGACCGGGAGTGGCCTGGGGCCCTAGAACCAGACTGCAAAGGGGTATGAAGTGAGAAGAGGACTAAGCCTGTGACAGAGGGCCTGGAAGGCACAGGAGGAAGCAGAGGGCAGGGGAGAGGGCTGCTGAGTCTCCAGGAGGGGAAGGGAGAGGGGATGAGGAAGACCAAGTGATGTCCTGGGGTCACTGGAGGAGGGGGAGGGCTCAGGGCGTGGGCCCAGTCCAATCCTAGAGTCTCCTCAGCGGAGGACCTCTTCCTTTAGCACGGGCCTGGTCACCGGGAGGGAGGGAACCGTGCGGAAGAACCGTCAGGCCCCCATCCCCCCCAGCCGCACGGGCCCCCACCATCCTCTATGACACTGGGGCCGTGGCCCTGGCAAGGTACACCTTTTTTTCCTGAAGGACGAACAGAAGAATGTCTGTTGAAGTGGACAGAAAGGAGGTTCTGGAAACTCACTAATCGGCACCGGCCAGGCTGCCAGCCCGGCACTCAGCCCCCTACCCATCCATCTAACCCATCGTCCACCTATCATCATGCGCCCACCTAGCCCTCATGTCTCCACCACACTCGTGCCAATCACCAGCCCACTCACCACCCAGCCTCCACCCAGCCTCCAGCAGAGATTTGCCCGGACATATCTACCACGTGCCAGGCACTGTGCTTGGTGCTAGGGATTAACTTTCTTGGCTCCAGGATATTAAAGTCTGGTGAGAGACACATCAGTAACCAAACAGTCCCACAAAAACACATAACACCGCAACCGTGAGGGGTTCTGAGAACATACGACGTGGTCAGGCGAGGCCAGGAGGACAGGGGAGAGCGTGCCTGGCGGAGTGAGAGCACAGGGAAGGAAGGCGCGAGGGGGCGGACGCTGGACCAGGCGGCTGGAGTCGGAAAGGTGGGGCGGCACCACACAGGGCCGGCCTCACAAATTGCAGGGAGGTCTGCTGGCACCCGGGGCTCGCAGACTGAAGGTGTTCGGAGAGAGAAGGCAGAAGATGTGCCTGCGGGCAGATGGTAAGAAATAAGACGCACCTACAAAAGTTTTCTCAGCTGCACGGAGGACTCCAAGGAGGGCACAGCATCCTGGCCTCTTCGTGAGAAGGGCGAAGGTGGGGGCAGGACGGAAAAGACAGGCGCCTGCCTAGGGTGACACGGGCGGCAGAGGGTTCCCTCTGCCACCACTCTGAGAGCTCCTGAATACGGCCCGAGACATGCGGTTTCACAAAAGGCAACCGGGACGAGCCCCAACAACCCTCCTCCCCGTGGGAGAGCAGGACCAAAATGCCAGGACGGGGGTGAACAGGAAGCGGCACAGGCCATTTTGAAACCGGGAAACTTGTTTCTGCTGAACCCAAGTCCTCCAGAGGGAAGGTGAGGAAGGCCAGGCCTCGTGGTTCTTAAACCTTACAGTCTCCAGGATTTGTGTGTGGAGCTTATTAAATGGCACATTCCTTACTACTCAGCCATAAAAAAGAATGAAATCTTGCCATTTGCAACGACATGGATAGAGCTGGAGAGTATTATGCTAAGCAAAATAGTCAGTCACAGAAAGACATATGATCTCACTCGTGTGTGGAATTTAAGAAGCAAAACAAATGAGTAAAGGGGGAAAAAAAAGAGAGGCAAACCAAGAAACAGACTCTCAACTACAGAGAACACACTGATGGTTACCAGAGGGGAGGTGGGGGGACGGGTGACACGGGACGGGGGTGAAGGAGGGCACGTGTGACGAGCCCTGGGTGACGCATGGAAGGGTGCCGAACCACAGTATTGTACACGTGAAACTAGTATAACGTTGTGTGTTAACTATACTGGAATTAAAACTAAAACTTAATAAAATGAATGAATAAATGAATGAACGAACAAATGAATGAACAAACAAACAAATGTCACGTTCCTGGGCTTGGAGCCAGCCTTTCCGCATGAGACCTTGGGTCTAGGGCTCAGAAATGACCTTAAAAAAATGTTTTTTAAATGTTTATTCATTTTTGAGAGACAGAGCTTGAGTGGGGGAGGGGCAGAGAGAGAGGGAGACACAGAATCGGAAGCAGGCTCCAGGCTCTGAGCTGTCAGCACAGAACCCAATGTGGGGCTCGAACTCACGAACCGCGAGATCATGACCTGAGCCTAAGTCAGACGCTCAACCGACTGAGCCACCCACGTGCCCCAGAAATGACCTTTTATTTTTTTTTTTCAACGTTTATTTATTTTTGGGACAGAGAGACAGAGCATGAACGGGGGAGGGGCAGAGAGAGAGGGAGACACAGAATCGGAAACAGGCTCCAGGATCAGCCCAGAGCCTGACGCGGGGCTCGAACTCACGGACCGCGAGATCGTGACCTGGCTGAAGTCGGACGCTCAACCGACTGCGCCACCCAGGTGCCCCAGAAATGACCTTTTAAACCAGCACCCCAGGTAATTCTGTTCAGGGTATCTGTGGGTTACCTTCTACAATGCTCTGCACTCTGTCAAGAAGAAGGCAAGGGGCGCCTGGGTGGCGTAGTCGGTTAGGCGTCCGACTTCAGCCAGGTCACGATCTCGCGGTCCGTGAGTTCGAGCCCCGCGTCAGGCTCTGGGCTGATGGCTCAGAGCCTGGAGCCTGCTTCCGATTCTGTGTCTCCCTCTCTCTCTGCCCCTCCCCGTTCATGCTCTGTCTCTCTCTGTCCCAAAAATGAATAAACGTTGAAAAAATAAAATTAAAAATAAATAAATAAATAAATAAATAAATAAATAAATAAATAAAAAAGAAGAAGGCAAGACTACACTACCCAAGGTGGTCTGCAGATTTTACTGCGATCTCTGTCAAAATCTCAGCTGTTATTTTGGCAGGAATGGAAAAGCTGATCCTAAAATTCATACAGAATTGTGAGGGACCCGAACAGTTAAAATCATCTTGAAAAAGACAATTTTGGAAGACTCACACTCCCTGAATTCAAAACTATGATGAAGCCGCAGTATTCAAAGTGTGGTACTGGTCGAAGGACGGGCATATACATGCGTCAGTGGAGCAGAACTGGGAGTTCAGAAAACAGTCCACGCAGTCAAGTGATTTTCTCCAAGACCGCCAAGATCATTCAACGAGAGAACAGCTCTTTCAACAAATGGTGCCGGCACAACCGGACTGAACACATTCAAAAGAAGGAGGCCGGACCCTGACCTCACGTCACATACAAAATGATCTTCAAGGGGCTCAGAAATAAATGTAAGAGCTAAACCTGGCAATCGTTTCTTAGAGATGACACCAAAGGCACGAGCAACAAAAAGAGAAAAGACAAAATGGACCTCATTAAAATTAAGAGCTTTTGTCTATCAAAGGACACCATTAAGAAAGTGAAAAGACAGCCCATACGATGGGAGAAATATCTGCAAGTCCCGTGTCTGATAAGGGTCTAGTGTCCAGAATAAATAAAGAGCTCTTCAACCAACAACAAGAACACAAACAACCCCATTCAACAGGCAAAGGACTTGAACAACGTTTCTCTAAAGAAACACAAATGGCCCACGAGAACACGAAAAGATGACCGACGTTAGTCATTAGGGAAACGCGAACCGCAATTGCGCAGCACCACGCCACACGCACCAGGATGTCGAGAAAGAGGAAAATGGAAGAACGAGAGGCGCCGATGTGGAGAAACCCCCCCTGCTGGAGGGAATGCCAAGTGGTGCAGCCACCGGGGAGAACAGTTTGGCAGGTTAACCTCCAAAGCTTAAACACAGAGTTACCATATGAGCCAGAAATCCCATTCCCAGATATGTGCCAAAGATCTGGGTCGGGCGTTCAAACGAAAACCACACGAATGTCCAGAGCAACCGTCACGACAGCCACGGAAGCTGGAAGCCACCCAGGCGTCCGCCGCCCGACGAGTGGACAAACGGAATGTGGTCTAGCCATACCGTGGAGTGTCATTGAGCCATGAAAGGGCTGAGGCACCGGTGACGCGGATGCGCCTTGAAAACACGATGCTCTGGGAAAGACGGCAATTGCAAAAGGCCGCTTATCATGTTAAGCCCCTCACTATGAGATGTCTAGAAGAGGAAAATCTATATGGGGAAAAAGCAGATAAGTGGTTGCCAGGGGCTAGGGGAAGGGGGGCTGGAGAGTGGCCGCTCCCGGGTAGAGGGTTTCCTCAAAACCTGATGAAAACCTTCTGGAACTAGACGTTGATGAAGGTTGCACAGCATTATGAATGTGCTAAATGCCACTAATGGTAACTTTCACGTTATGTGCAGTTTACCACATTTTTTTTTTTATTTATTTTTTATTTTTTATTTTTTTTTATTTTTATTTTTTTTTAAATTTTTTTTCAACGTTTATTTATTTTTGGGACAGAGAGAGAGCATGAACGGGGGAGGGGCAGAGAGAGAGGGAGACACAGAATTGGAAACAGGCTCCAGGCTCTGAGCCATCGCCCAGAGCCCGACGTGGGGTTCGAACTCACGGACCGCGAGATCGTGACCTGGCTGAAGTCGGACGCTTAACCGACTGCGCCACCCAGGCGCCCCGACATTTTTTTTTTTTTTTTTAAAGCAAAGGCTGGGACGCCTGGGTGGCTCAGTTGATGTCCAACTTCGGCTCAGGTCACGATCTCATGGTTTGTGCGTCTGAGCCCTGCTTTGGGCTCTGTGCTGACAGCTCAGAGCCTGGAGCCTGCTTTGGATTCCGTGTCTCCCCATCTCTCTGTCCCTCTCTGCTCACACTCTGTCTCTCTCTCTCAAAAATAAACATTAAGGAAAAGAAAAAAAGAAAAAGTTGACAAGCCTCGGTTTTGCTGATGTACTATTGTTTTGCAAAACATTATCCCTGGGGAAGCTGGGGAAATGGTACTCGGATCTCTATTATTTCTCACAAATGCATGTGAATCTGCAATTATCTCAATAAAAATTTCAGTTAAAAAAAAGAAGTAGGCAAGCTAAAATGTTGGCTTATTCATATTCAAAACTTCATAAAAATGAAAAAAAAATAAAGATTGCAAATATAAAATGGAGTAAATAAGGAATTTAAGATTTAAGAATCATTTGGAAATGCTAAAGAATATATATAGCTTCGGTGTCCTTCCAAAGGCTGTGAGCGTGTGAGTATGCGTCCCTGCTCCTGCTTATTTTTGTCTTTTAGAGAGGAGTTACAGGACAGGCGTGGGGAGAGAGCCGCACCCCCTTACTGGAAGTACCCAGGGATTTAATTAGAGCCACCAACAGGCTTTGATACTGACAAATCAAAGGGCTGCTCGGGGCCGTAAAGTTTCCCTTGAACAAGACCTCACAGGAAAAAAGAAAACGAGCTGCTGTCCTACGTTCTCAAAGGATAAACGCCCCTTACTAATTATTAGGAGTAAGAACGCGTTTTATTTATTCCACGCCACCAGCATTACAGAATAAACCACTGCCCTTTCCCAGTAGTCGAGAAATCCTACAGGCAGAACTTGCTGTATGCACTGAGACCCTGGCCAGGCCCTCGGTGCAAGTGGAGGAGCCATTTTCGTGTGACGGACCATCCCGCCCTCCCGGGGCCCACAGGGACTGTTCTCAGGTTAAGGGCTTCACCTTAGTAGGCAAGTGCAAAGAAATACTTCTCGGCTTAGGGGCGCCGGGGTGGCTCAGTCAGCTGAACGTCCGACTCTTGATTTCAGCTCAAGTCATGACCTCACGGTTCATGGGTTCGAGCCCCCACATCAGGCTCTGTGCTGACAGCACAGCACCTGCTTCAGATTCTGTCTCCCTTTCTCCCTGCCCCTTCTCCGCTTGCGCACACACACTCTCCCTCAAAAATAAACATTAAAAAAATTTCAAAAAAAAAAAAAAAACTTCTCAGCTTAGATAGTGTGAGCTAGAAGAAATGAGACAGGTTCTGTGCTTCCTGGAATGGACACAAGCTTGTTTTTGAGTTATGTACAGTATTTGTTAGCTCTGATCCGAACCTTCTCATCTGGTACATTCCCCCAAGAACTGGGACTCCAGCCACTGGATTCTCCCAAGAACTGGCACTCTAGACCACAGTCCTGGGAGAAATGGCTCTGGTGACCAGAGACAGTGTTAAGACTGCAGCCCATGATTCTGCTGCCCGCTGCCTGCACCTCTGCCAGTGGAAGCCAACGGCAGGGATAAGTGTGACCCAGGAGGCATCCACACTCTCACCTGGCAACTCGCTGCAGAGTTGGGTTTCCATCCGATTTTACGGGTCCGTGAGCTCCCTGAAGGCAGGACCGTGCCTGCCTGCCCAGTGCCCGGGCTCGGCGCCTGGCACACAGGAGCCTCCTTCTGAGCAGTCGTTCTTTGTGTGAAGGCACCCAGCCCCAGCCCCATGGTGCGCTGCCTGGACTGCTCCCGGGGCCTCCTCGGGGGGCTGTGTGCACCCTCACCAGCAGGCAGCATCCCCCTGGCCCCACACCACTGGGGCTACGTCACCCCCCTTCTCAGCCTGCTCACATGACCTTACATGGCCCCCACCGGGAGTGTGCATCAGAGCCCTCCCTGCTCTGCAAAGCCCAGCCTGCAAACTGCCTGCTGCAAGAACCTTCTGACAGACGGCCCGCCCCATCGGCCAGCCCTAAGGGGCCCCCATCCAACACGCCCCCCACACTTCACTCCTCCGGCCTGGGCAGGCTCAGAGGGAACTGGACAAGCTTTCCTCTTCACAGCCTACAGCGCTCCACACGTCACCGCGTGTCACAGAGCCCCTGCCCAGGAACTGTTCATGAACTTGCCATTCTGGGGACAGCAAGCCCCCGGCACAGGGGGAGGGCGGTGCAGCTAACTCCAGGCTCCACAGAAACAATGCCTCTTGCTAACAAAGACTCTGGCTTTTCTGTTTAAGGGCTCACTCCAATGATTTGGGGCTGGAAGGGACCTGGGAGGCCAGTGTAACATCATATTCTGGGCAAGCAAACTGATAATGAAATCCATGCTGAAGGTCAGGGTGAGGGCCTACGGCGGAGCTGCTCCCAGAGCTCAGGGGTCTGGGGCTCAGGTCAGAGTTCTCTATGCTTCTGGCAGGTGTGCCTCTACCCTAAGGAGTGCTCACACGTGTGTGCACACGCCACACACACACACAGCCGCTTGCACACGCGTGCTCGCACATGCGTCCGCACCCGTCCCTCAGCCAGAATGGAAATAAACCCAGGGTAAGAGGAAAAAAACCTGAAAGTTTCACAGCCAAAGGAAGTACTCTTCTAGACAGATCACTTAGGTGCGGGCCTTATGAGGACCTGGATAAAATTCAGCGGGGACGTTTCGGGAACACGGAGGCGCACTGATCAGAGAGACAGCCCGGCAGCGGCCCACCGGGAGACGCCCCGAGAGGGCACAAACCCTGCCGCCACACCATGCAGACATCCCTTCGCTTCCCGACACCCGTCTCAGCGAGCCGTGTCTGCGCTGTGTGTGTGGACCCCACTCTTCCTGGGGCCCACGCCGCTGCAGTGAAGCCGTCGGGCCTGTCCGCTCCCCAGCCACGCGGCCCCCGCGGTCTTGCTCTGACTTGTGTGCTTGCTTTCGGTCTTCTGCGTCCTCCCCTGTTGCAGATTCTCTCCCTGCGTCTGGTCTGTTCCTTCTAAGCTCAGATAGGCTTGAAAACCAGACACCGACGTTAACAGGCCCCGATTTAAAGCACCAGCAGACTCTCGAGGCGGCTGAGGGCCGGAGCCTGCTGTCTTTTGCCTCGGACTCCGCTGTGACCCAGGACCGATCCCCTGCCCCTCGGGCTCTGGGTCCTCAGCCGGAGAGGGAGCCATGCGAGCTGCCACGCTCCTGACTCTGGGTTTGCGAGCTCTGAGGCTGGGGCACAGCTGACTCGGGCTGCCGTGGGGCCCGCTGTGCCGAGCCCTCTGTCCTCACTGCCTCAGGGACGTGAGATCTTCCACCCGAGGCCTGCAGAGCCCACGCATCACGGGCAGTTTCACGGGAGCAGCTCTGCTGCTATTTGTTGCACAAATCGGGCTTAAGTGTAAGATTTTATTTGAAGAATGAGTTCCACCGCTAAAAACGCTTGGAAACTGCTGTCCTAGCTAAGTGAGGCTACCAGAGGCTGGTTCTGAGTTCCGGACGGGAGAAGAGCTCCCCTGACCCTCTCTTCTGGCCGGCTGACTGCAAAGCCAGAGGCCCTCTCCCCCGTGACTCCTGCACCGGCTCCAGCGACTTCCCACACCCCCCTCTGCATCCGGTTGGAAGTGTGGCTTGGAGTCCAGTAAACCCAGCATCCGCTGGCAGCAGGGGGATGTGCGAATGAATCCAAAGCGCTCGGAGACAGGCATCCTGGACAGGGCTCATGTTCTGTTCCTCCTGGGAGGGGGCTGGTGACACCGACCGTGGCTGCTCTTCCTATCCACCACTCGAAGCCCTGTCAGACACCAGCCTGACGACTGTGCCGTGGTGAGCATCAGGGCTCCAAGCCGTAGTGACGCCAGAAGGCTGCGGGAACTTGATTCCAGCTGCACGGGTCCCCACGTGTCTCTGAGAGCTGACGTCCCGGCAGCCACTCAAAGGAATGCCCGGTCCCGCGTAGCAGCTTCCGGGCCCAGCCCTCCGGAGGAGTGATGCCGGGACGGGAAAGGTCCCTGGAGGCCCTTCCTGATGCTCACAGCTGTATGGGGCACACGCCTGTCAGGCTGGGACATGGGAAATGGTCCCTGGGTCCGTGTTTTCACCAGCAGTCACATGTATGTTGGAGACGGACAAGGGGGCTGCCGCGGGTCCGGGCAGCCCACGGTACCTGGCAGTCCTTTATGGGGAATCGCAGCCTTCCAGAATGAGGGGAAAGGCTGAGACTCGGCTATCCCAGAGAACAGTAACATTTCTTAGCAACGGTGTTTGAGGAGGGGAGCTCAAACACAAGTCCTGTTCAAAGGAGCCACGGGAGCAAGGACAACATGGGGGAGAAAAGAAAGAAAGTGGCCCAAAATTTAGTCTTTCTCAAACTGGGGCTGTTGTGTCCAACGGCATGGGACACCATGAGTGGAGGCCTCCCGCCTGCACTTGTGGGCGGCTCTGCTGAGTCCCCCCCCCTCAAGCCGGGACGTATAAAGGGAGCCCCACCCACCCCTGAGCACCACTCAGATTTCTGAGGGCTCAGGAGAGGGGACGGGGGACGTGGGCATCCCGAGGGCCGGACCACGGAGAGTGGAGCAGAGCAGAGAACCTCCCCCCGGGTTCTCAGCAGCAGGTATGTGAGAATCCGCCTCGGGGCTTCAAAACCCACAGCCTCCTGGGCCGTGGCAGCAGGGTGAACGCACTCCCTCTGCAACACACGGGGCAGGCGGCCTGTCACCCTGGAGTTAGGAACGCGTGCAGGGAGCAGGAACGACCTTAGTGGGGCAGGAAGGCCGACAGCAACTGACCGCGGGGACCCCGGCAAAACAGCCAAGCCGGGCCACCATGCGGGGCGGGGCGCCCAGGGAACAAGCTCCTGGCGCGCTCGCAGGGCGCCCAGAGGCGTGTGCCCCACTCTCAGAACCAAGACCGCCAGCATCTAAGGCAAGCCTCTGCCATGGAGAAGACGAGACAGACGCAGAGAACAGGCAACTCTGGGGCATGGAGACCACAGAGGGGAGGAAACTTCAAAAACCTCCTCGGAGGGGAGCGAAAGCAGGCTCGACAGCAGGAAACAGCGACAGGGACTTCCAGGAACTGAAAACGAGACCACAATATCATCCGACGGAGAGACTGCAGGCTAGAGCTGAGAATGTCTTCTAGAAAGTAGGACAAAAGTGTAGGAAGAAAAAACGGGAGAGAAAAGGAAGAAAAGTGGGGCCAGTTGAGGAAAGCCCCCGGCACATAAGCAGGAACCCCAGAGAGCACAGAGAATGAGACAGGCAGAGGCAAGAAGCAGATGGCCAGAGGGCAGCAGGTCACAAACCCCAGGCTCATTAGCACAGAGGCTGAACTAGGCCCTCCCTGGAGGATAGCACTATCTGTTCTGGGAACACTGGGAACAAAGAGATCTTACAAACTTCTAGAGAGAAAGGCAGGTCAGATATCAAGGATCAGGGATCAAGACGGCTCAGACTTCTCAACAGCAATGCTGGACAGCAGGAGATGGTGGAGGAAACCCTTCGAAATTCTACAAGAAAACGGTTTCCAACCCAGGCTGCTCTGCTCAGCCAAGGCCAACTGCCAGTTGGGCCAAAGACTTTCAAGTTATGTACCATGAGCCATTCTCAGGAACTGACGGGAGGATGAAGCTCACCAAAACAAAGGAAGAGGAAGACAGGGGGTCCAGGAGAGAGAGGACCCACCATGGAAGGCAGGGTTGAAGGGCAATCCCAGGTAGACTGGGTGACCAGGCCAGACTGGGGCCAGCCAAAGCCTCCAGGAGACATCTCTCCAAGAGGAGGAACTGGGTGGCACCTGATGTGCCCTCGAGCACGGACAGTGGAGATAACTGGCAGAGCCTGGGGCTGGATATGTAAAACCAAGATGGAAAATCGTGACCATGAGCAAGTCCAGGGAAAAGAGAGTCGTCCAGACAGGAAACGGAGTGGAGGCTCCTTGTGAGGAGCACATCCCCTTCCCCAGGCACTGTGGATGCTGGCACTGTGGCAGGCAGGCGGGCGGGGGCACTCGATCATGAACTGCTCTGCATCCTCCTCTCCCAGCAGGGAGTCAACTGAAAACAGAACTAGAAGGATCCAGAAACCGCTCCCTAGGCAGTCATTCAGGGATATGAAGCTACAAGAAAGCGGCTCCCAGAGAGAGGAGAGTGGGTGGGGAGGCGTGTTTCTTGTAGCACACCCTGTGGGCCCAGCTGACGCGTTAACTTCTGCACTTGTGTGTGATGTTGATTAAAAGCAACCAACTGAGATGTCTGAGCCCCACTCCAGACCTGCTGCGTTCATCTCCAGGGGAGGTACCTATGTGTGGACCTCTGAATACATGCCTCCAGATGGTCCTCAGGGGGAGCGGACTCTCCACTTTACTGGTCATGAAATGAAGGGCCAGTGAGTTTGGGCAACTCTCCCAAGGTCAGTTGGTCTCATGGAAAAAAAGAAGTATTCGTTCAGGTTCTTTTGATTTCAGGAACCGGGCTCTGGCTCTGGTGGGGACGGTCCTGGTTGGCGGGGCTCTGGCGGCTTCCCGCCCTGTCTGTCCAAGGCACTCGTGTGCCCGCCAGCTGGGAGCGAAGGCCCCTGCGGCACGGCGGACACAGCACTGCTGGCTCGGCAGGACCTGACCGGGGTCACCACCAGGGCCAGCAGGTACACGCAGGGGGGACCCATCCAGTCACCGAGGGAACGCCCGGACCGCAACGTCGCTCGGCTTCCTTTACCCAAAAACACTGGTGTCAGGAGCTCCACCTGTATTCTGCCTCAGCCTTGGATCGCACGGTGCGCACAGCAGACCCACCGACGGACCACAGAACTTCCACGGCTCACGGCTCCCCTTCCTCATTCAGCTCCTGCCCAAACCTGGGCCAGTGGACATCCCGAGCCCTCTCTTTACGTGATACCTTTCCTGCCTCCTATGCTCCCAGGTCTCATTTGGGTGATACCAGTATTTGGTGCTGAGAAGCACAAGACACACGGTCCCCAACCACGAACTGTCCTGTGCGAAGCTTTTCCCTCCTCAGAGACACCAGGCCAAACCCGTGACTGGTCGGCCACTGGAAATGCCCACCATCTCAGGGCCCAGTTCGAAGACTGCACCGTCCACGGGAACCACGGATGGCGACCGTGGGTGATCGGTGTTTCGTGGTCGCTCTCATAACCTGTGGCACCCTCTTTTTTTGGTCATTTATCACTGATCTCACCAGCAGAGACATCTCCATGCATGTTCGTTCCCTCTGCAACACCCAACACAACGTAGTGACTGCCTTCCTGTTTATTTGTTTCCTTACTGTTCAACACAATTTTTGGACAGCTCACAGAGGTATGACGGACACACATAAAATGCACACATTTAAAGTGTCCAACCTGAAAAGTGACATTTGTGTGCACTCAAGAGACCATCCCCACGCTGCTTGACCCTCCCAACCAACCCCGCAGCCCTCACCAATCCCCAAGCAACCACTGCTCTCTGTTGCAAAAGTCCGCATTCTCTAAGTTTTAAATAAATTAATCATATAATATGCACTCTTTTCTGTCTGGCTTCTTCCCTCAACAAAATTATTTCATCAGATCTGGAAACCCTTTGGCCGTATTTCTTCTGGTATTTTTCCTGTCACCCTCGTCCCTCTTTCGCCTCAGGACTGGGCTGCATTTGAACCAGGCCACATGAGGCTGTCCCATGCTCACTTGGCTCTGAGTTTTTTCCCAGTCTTTTTTTCTCTCTGTGACGTAGTTTGGATTTTTTTGAAAAAAATGTTAATGATTATTTTTGAGGCAGGGGGAGAGAGGGAGGAGAGGATCAGAGAGAGAGGAAGACACAGAATCCAAAGCAGGCTCCAGGCTCTGAGCTGTCAGCACAGAGCCCGACATGGGGCTTGAACCCATGAACCGTGAGATCGTGACCTGAGCAGAAGTCGGATGTTTACCCAACTGAGCCACCCAGGTGCCCACCCCCTCCTTGAAAAAAAAAAAATTTTTTTTTTTAATTGGATGGTTTTATTCCTGTGTCTTTGAGTTCCTCAATCTTTTCTTCTGCAATGTCTACACAGTCACTAATGTCATACAGGGTATTTTAAATCTCAGACATTATAATTTTTATCCCTGCAAGTTTGATCTAGGTCTTTTTTTTATAGTTCCCATTTTTCTACTTAATGTATGCAATCTTTCCCCCAGTTTCTGGAACATAAAGAGTAAAATTATAACACCTGTTTTAATCCCTGCCTATGAATTTTATCATCTGTATCCTTTCTGGGTCAGTTTCCATTGGTAGATTTACCTCCCTTCACTGTAGGCGATATTTTCCTGTTTCTCTGCCTGCCTGGTAAGTTCTGATTGGATTTAAGATCATATGAATTTTACCTTGTTGGTGCTGGATGTTTTCAGGATTTATAAATACTCTTGAGCTTTGTTCTGGAATGCTGCTAATTTACTTAGAAACAGTTTGATCCTTCTAGATCTTGGTTTTTTAATTTTATTTTATTTGAGAGAAAGAGAAAGAGAGCGAGTGAGTGAGAAGGCTGGAGAGAGAGAGAGAGAGAGAGAGAGAGAGAGAGAGAGAGAGAGAGCTAGAGAATCCCAAGCAGGCTTCATGCTGAGCACGGAGCCCAACTCGGGGCTCGATCCCACAACCCTGGGATCATGCCCCGAGCCAAAATCAAGAGTCGGATGCTCAATGGAGTTACCCAGGCACCCCTAGGTCTTGCTTTATAATTTTATAATATAATTAGAATTATATTCAGTACAGGGCTGATTTTGCCCCATCACTGGGGCCACATGCTCTTGGGATATGACCCAATTAAGGATAGCTAGGGCTCAGGAGGTTTTGCACTTGGGATGGTGAGATCAGGAACTACTCCTGCCTCTGCCGAGTTCCCAGGCATGTCCCCTCTGATGTTTACAGGTGGCTCTCTCGCTGGCCCCGCGTTGTTTCCTCACACATGTGTTTCTGCGCATGAGCCCCGTGGGGCCTCTGCAGCTCTCTAGTCCTCCCCCAAGTTCCTGCCTCCTCGGCCTCTCACCTTCCCAGAGCTATGCCCTCAACTCAAGGGGCAGGCTGCGCTCTGCTAGCCCCTACCTGGAGTCCCCCTGCCCATGCAATAGCCTGGCAACTATAGGGGTCACCTCGTTTGTTTCCTATTTGTCAGGGACCACTGTTCTTTGTTGTCTGATGTCCAATGTCTTGAAAACCACTGTTTCATATAATTTGTCTGGAATTTTTGTTGTTTCAGGCAGGAGGGTAAATCTGGTTCCTATTACTCTGTTTTGATTGGAAGCAGAAGTCCATGTGACTGGTCTAAAGCTTCCTATTTCAATTCCAGGGGATGATTCCTGTGGTTACGTGGACTGTGCCTACCCTGTGCACGCACTGTGCAAGGTATTTTAACTCAAGAGGACGGTGTCAGCTGTCTGTCTTGCTAGAAGACGAGCATTTGAAAGACAATATTCTAGAGCTCATTCAGTGTTCACAGAGGTCAGACCACGTGCGAGGCAGCAGGTGTCTGAGACAGCGTGAGCACGTAGGTGGAAGGACGTGAGACGGAGATCATGCTCCCTGCTGGGACAAAACAGGGATTTCAGAGGGAGGCAGTATTACTCATTATTATGCCCACATAACTTGGGTCCCCTGAGTCCCTACTCTGGGAGGTAAGTATTTCCTCCACACAGAGAAGTATTTTGAAGGACTATTTTAGGTTTGTTTGTTTGTTTGTTTGTTTGTTTGTTTTTTGCTATCCTGATTCTGCTGGAAAGTAAAGGAGATGAATTACCAGTTACTTCATACACGGGATCGAATCTCCCCTACCCAAGCATTATTATGGCAATTTTGGAACGTACAAAAAACCCAAAAGACTTCTACAGGAAACACCCCCACGCTCACTACCAGTAACACTTCACCGTGCGTGCCTCTTCATGTGTCCACCTGTCTATCTACCCAGCAAACCATCTTGTTCTGGATGTGCTTCAAAGAGAGCTGCAGACATCAGCAGAGTTTCCCCTGGATACTTCAACATGCAAATCATCAACTAAAGCCAGTATTTGTTTACAGCTTTCTCTTGAGGTAAAGTTAACACACAGCAGGTGTACGAACCATAGTTTGACAATGGTCATCCCTGGGGAAGCAGCCTCAAGCCGCTGGCAGCTATCCACCCCCCACCCCAGCCCCCCAGGCAACCACGGATGCGATTCCTGCCATCAAGATCCATCTGTCTGACCCGTCGTAGGATTTCATACAACTGGAGCCATACAGGAGGTACCGTCTGTCATTGGCCTGTCGCTCAGGACAACAGCGATGGGGCGGGCTCCTCTGCGATGCTGTGATCACCCCTTTTTATCCTGTCACCCAGTTCCAGCCGGTGCTGCGGTCCCCACCACCACCCTACAGTGCAGGGCTGTGGACCGAGGGCCCTGGTTCAGGCTTCACAGCAGGTTGTCCGGTGCTGCAGCCTGTGCGTCCCCTCCCTGCAAAGCATCTCCGCCATGAGAGGGTCTGATGGAGGGTGACTGCCTGCTTGGGACCGGGTCCCCCATTCCAGCTTCTCTTCCACCCTGCCTTTGGCCACGGCCTGACTCATACAAAATCTTTCCTGCCAAGAGCGGAGGTGTCTGGTGGAAATTTTAGGAACATGCCAACCTGTTTCCCAAATGAGGCCCACAGTCCTGGGATCCAGGCCAGCACTGCAGGTGGGACCTGGGCCCCGGGCCCCAGGGCTGACCATCACTCAAGGCACCAAGCATGAATGCGGAGACAGGGCCTGGTGACTGCCGGCACCCTTTCCCCTGCCCTTGACATCCAAGCTCCCAGGGAGTGGAGGGGAGCCCTGCCCCACCCCAGGGGTGCTGTCTCCCCCTTGCTGACCAGGCCCATCTGACTTCTGCGACGCACCCCATCCCCCCGCCGCCGTTATGCTGCAGCCTTGCAACCACACCGTCGCAGGGAACTGTGGCACCGCCTCGAGCAGACTCCTTCCTGAAACAGCCTGACCAGGCCACTCGGCCTGGCCCCAAGCTCTGTGGTGGCCGGGCATGGGGACAGACCCCCTCTGGTCCAGCGCAACAGTGCCTCTCTGGTCACGCTCACGTGTCACGGTTCATTCGGCAGGCAACCCCTTCTGTCCAGTCTGCCAGCCCCGGTCACGTCCTCGCACCAGCACTGTCTCTGTGAGAGGCTCCTGGCCACCTTGGAGCTGGCTGCCCCCTCCTCCCAGCTCACGCAAGCTCTGTGAGCACAGGGCTGGCGTCCTGCATGAGGACAAGGCTGAGGAGTCTGGGTACAGTCACTGAGCCCCCGAGCCCTGGGACCTTGCTTCGTCTGGCTTGTCCTCTCCTCACCTGCAGAATGGGGAGGCTGGGCTACGAGTCTTCCAGGCCCCAAATCCTTTGTGTGTGGGTGCGGGGGCGGGGGGGTGGAAAGACCCCCAGGGATGCAGATTTATATGGGCCAGGGATGTCCGCGGGGGCGTCCTGGAGCAGAGGGGCTGCGCCTGACTCACAAAGTCTGGGTCCTCTGTAAAATACCCCTATTCTCTCCGACTACAAAACAGATTTCCTGCCCGTCAGAGGAAAATACAGACAACAGAGAAAACTATTATCATCACTCATAATCCCTGGATCAAAAAGAGCAATCCCTGTTGTAGTTTTTTCTAGGTATTTAGTGGGATTTTATCATTTTGTGTTTTTGTTTCTTACCAAATCGGTACCGCACGGCCTTTCTGAGCCTTGTGAGCACAGCAGACACAGACCTCAGTCCGTGGGTGTGTGTGAGGGGCCCTGGGTGCTGCTGCCGGGAGGGGCAGGGCACCCTCGGGGCCACACAGGGGGCACAGCACAGGAAGCTGGACACCACCTCCGGGAAGCGGCGAAGACCAGCTCCAAAGCCGCTAGGGCCACGGCTCCACCTGGAATGATTCTCCTTAGCGGTTCCTGCCAGAACATGATTTTAAACGGCCTTTCAAAGTACATCCTTGATTGTTTATAATAACCGTCACTGGCATAATTTGCTAAGTGGGCTCTTTACCACAAGGCCGGTGCCACACCCGCTTCACCCACCATTCACAGCTTCGCCGTGTGAACAGAACACAGTCAAGTTCACGCTGACCGCTAGAGACGGTGTTAACAACCGGTAGCTTTGGGAACATGTTTGATTGTTTCCCAAGACTGAGCCTTATTCAGACTATTCAGAGTTGTGAAGTACTCACTCCAGAAGTAGGACATGTTCATCGCCAGATTTTCAGCAAAGGGAAGGAAAAACTCAGTCACGATAGCGCGCTACACCCAGACGTCACCATTTCCTCCGCTGTGTCTTTGCAGAGTTTTCAGGTACGCATCATTGTTGTTTCAACTTCAACAGAACCACTGAACGTGTCTGTAACTGACATTTTACTCCGCAACGTGCTAGGATACGAGCATTTCTCGGTGGGAATGAAAGCTCTTCTGTGAAGTGACGTGGAAGACTTGTGGTGGATTTCCCTGAACAAACACATCGCAGTTCAGCTCCGCTCCGTCACAGCAAATCTCACAGAGCAGAAGCACGTAACTGGCGATGTCTTTTCTTCTCCTTATCGAACACAGGGGCTCCGCGTGCTGGCCTGGCGTGTGGAGCTCTGTGCCCTTGTCCCAGAGCCCAGAGCATGACAGCTCTCACTGCCATGGGGGCGGTGGGGGGACAGGCCGTGCTGCGGAGGCCCCAGCTGGGGGTGGGCACCAGACGGGGCCAAATCCCCCGCCTCCCAAATGAGATGACAGGGACCTGGTGTCATTCTCCCCAAGGCCTCCTAACAATTTTATTTCAGGAGACATCGGTCATCGATCAGAACACCCCAAAACTCTTAGGAGCAGGTGCTCAGCTGTACCCACAGAGCTTGGCTTTGGGGCGTGGATGCCCCCCTTCTCCCACCATCCGTCCCCGGCTGAGTGACCTGTGCCAGGTCGGTGGGTGTCACCAGATGGTGAAAGGGGTGAGAGTGTCATCGGGGCTACTTAGCCATGCCTTCAGTCAGGGGTCAGGACGACGAAAACTCCTCTAACTGCTCTCCACTCTGCTGTCCTGAACTGACATTTCTTCTTTTTTTTAAGTCTGTTTATTTATTTTGAGAGAGAGAGCACACGTGTGTGCGCGCACGAGCTGGGGAGGAGCATAGAGCAAGCAGGACAGAGGACCCAAAGCGGGATCTGCACCGTCAGCACAGAGCCCGATGTGGGGCTTAAACCCACAAACCATGAGATCATGGCATGAGGCGAAATCAAGAGCCAGACGCTCAACCGACTGAGCCACCCAGGCGCCCCTAATGCTAACCCTTCTCGAATGAAAGTCTTTCTATTGTCAGGTGTGAACTTGTCGATGTGTAAGTTCTCGACGCTTAAGGTTACATGCAGTTACACATCCCCACTGGCAGCTTGTGGGCAGAGAATTCTTAGGAGTATTATCTGGTATCATGCTTGTATACTTATTTTATGTTTTTGTTGTTCATACAGACAAAAATACCTGAAGCAGCTGAATTTAAAATAAAAGTTTTAAAAGTTACTTTGGCCATTGGCCAGACCTATCAGTCTTGGTTTCCCAAGTCTCTCTCTTTTCCTGGCGGAGTAAATGACCCCTGCAAACTGATGAGCAGTCCACACAGGAAGGGTGGGCTGGGCGGGCCTAAGCCTCCACGTGAGGCTGGGAACCCCATGGTCAGGGAAGGGCGGAGTCTGCTCAGGAGGCAGAGGCGACCTGGGGGTGGAGGGGAGCCAGTGATGCAGTAAAGAAGACTAGCCTGAAAGAAGAGGTGGGGCCAAACTAGGGTGGGGACAGCAGGCTGCTCCCCTTCCTTTACCAGGGCCGTCGGTGCCCACAGTACCGCGAAATGTCACATCACCCACTGAGCTTGCTTTAGTGCTCCCTCTACCTTGGACAGAACGTTCTCCAACTAAAGCAAAAATGCTAAAAAAAAAAAAAAAAAAAAAATCCTAAAAACAACTATAAATATTTTCTCCAAATCCTTCCATATGTTAGTAAGTCTGAACACTGAGTCATTTGTTTTCAGTACTTTGTTAAACTTCACCCCAAAACTACTACAGCAGGGAGGCTTTTACCAGAGATGAAAGCGGGAAGCAAACGGCGTAAGTGCTGCTGATCTCAGAGGATTTCCGTTGCTTCACTTCATCGTGTCCTTTAGCAGCTACTACCTGTTCCCCCTCCCGTTTCCACTGCAAACACATCCTACATGCAGACCAAGATGGTCAAGTGGAGGAACGCACTGAAGAAAAAAAAATACAGTCGGAAGAGGCTGACTATGATCGAAACACGTAAACTCCATTTATACTCCAATACTGGGATTCAACCAAATTGTCCTTTTTTTTTATTTTTTTTATTTTTACTGTTTATTTTTGAGAGAGAGAGTGAGTGCATGAGTGGGGGAGGGGCCGAGAGGGAGGGAGACACGGAATCCGAAGCAGGCTTCAGGCTCTGAGCTGTCAGCACAGAGCCTGATGTGGGGCCTGAACCCACGAACTGTGAGATCGTGACCTGAGCCCAAGTCAGAGGCTTAACCAACTGAGCCCCCCAGGTGCCCCATTGTCCTGACTTTTCAAACCCTGTTAGTGAAGCCTTACCTCCCTACTGCCACACTCATCTCCTCGGGACCTCTACAACTGCAGGACGCGGGGGCCTCCGTCTAGAAACACTGCCTGTGAGGTCACAGAGCCTCAGGCACACCACCGCGATCGCGGCTCTGGGCCCAGGCTCGGTCCCCACACCGAGTTGGGGTGACACACACCTGGATTCCAGCTCTGCCACAGGAGAGCCGTGAGGCCTCCAGCAACTTTCTGGTCCTCCCTGAGCTGGGGTTTCCCACACGGGCACACGAACGATCACGGGGATGTTGTGAGGACGGGTGGCCCGAGGTGAGCACCCAGCAACAGGGCTCGTGGTCACCTCGATCTCTGTAGCTGAGCGGTCGGTCGGTCCCAGCCGCCCGGGGGAAGCAGTCCCTGCAGGCTGTAACAGGACGGCGGGCCTGGGTCCCCGTGGAGACTTGGTCACTCGCTAGGGTTGGGGGCCACACAGTCACTCAACTGTCCCGAGTACATGCGTCCTCTGCCCAGGGGCGGGGACTGCTCCTGACTTGTACGTCCTTCACTAAAGACAGGACTCCGGCAAGTCAGGGCTGGAAAGGGTGTTGAATAAAAGCCTGCGCAGATGTAAAGTCTGATTTTTTTTCCCACAGGAACCAATCTGAAAAGCATTTTGTATCTTCCAATTCCACAGAAAGCGAATCTTTTCTCCAGCACTTAAAGCTAACTGAGTCAGAAAATGTGGCTCCGTTCAGCGGAAAGACTTGGAATAGTTAGTGTTTCGCAGCCCATTTAGCAATCACTACTTTATTCAGAGCACAGCTTTGAGGCCCTTTCATGTGAATTTGCTCCATTTGGCCATTTTCCTGGGTAAAGCTGTTGATCACTTTCATCAATAGAGCACTCCAAGTACAGCTTTCTCTCCCCAATTTGAGCTCTGCTTCCCAGAGGCTATTCTAGAATCTAGACGGAGAAAGAAAGGACAATTTGCAGGTTCCCACAGTCTTTGATGTAACTCAGCCAGGTACCAGAGTGGCCCATGGCTGCAGACAGGTGCCCAGCGGGGGGGCAAGGCTGGCTGGAGCCTACCACTGTCAGCAGCTCACTGCCTGGCCCTGCTCTCTAACATCCCGGCCTATGGCTTGATGGGAAAAGTCTGAGGCAAGGCACAAGTGTGCTCCGACCGACTCGACACCGTCCTCCACCACCACACGTCCCACAGACCTCGCTCTGCCCCTCAGCAGCCCTTTGCTGACCCTGGCGTGGCTCCGTGCTGGGACTCTGCAAACCTATGCCTTCTCCAGGCACACAATAAATGTGACAAATAACACTTGGAAATCTCAAAAGAATATCACTAGCAAGCAAAACACTGTGTACAACAAGCTGTAGAAGAACAAAGATTAGAGTGAAAACAGATGAAGTAAAGAACAGAAAAACAATAGAGAAAAATCAACAAAACCGAAAGATTTTTTTTTTTTGAGAAAGAGGGAAAGAGAGAGGGTGCAATTGAGTGAGGGGCAGAAAGAGAGGGAGAGAAGCGGGGCACACCTGAAGTAGGACTGAAACTCATGAACTGTGAGATCATGACCTGAGCTGAAGGAAGTCAGACACTTAACAGCTGAGCCACCCAGGCGCCCCCAAAAGATGTTTTTTGAAAAGACCAACAAAGTTGACAAACTTTGAGCTATACTAACAAAAAAAGAGGGAAGACTCAAACTACTAAAATCAGAAATGAAAGAGGAGACAGAACTACCAACCTTAGAGAAATAGAAATGATGATACGGGAATGCTATCAACAACTGGGCACCAATAAAGTAGGTAATGTAGATGAAATGAACAAATTTCTAGAAAGGCAGAAACTACTCAAACTGAATCAAGAAACAGAAAATCCTGAATAGACTTAAAACAAGTAAAGAGACTGAATTAGTAATCAAAACACATCTCACAAAGAAAAGCCCAAGCTTACAATGAGGAGCTCTAAGAATGCTTTAAGAATAATCAGCACTAACCCTTCAGGAACTCTTCCAAAATACAGAAGAGGAAGAAACACTTCTCAACTGATCCTAAGGGGCCAGCATTACCCTGATACCGAAACCAGACAAACACATGACAAGAAAAGAAAACCAAAGACCAATCTCTCTCATGAATAAGGACACAAAAATCCCTGACAAAATACTAGCAGAACAAATACAGCAACATATACAAGAGATTACATATCATGACCAACTGGGATTTATCCCAGAAACAAAAGGTTCAACATACAAAAGTCAGTCAATATAACATATCATATTAATAAAGGAGAAAACACACATGATCATCTCAATAGATACAGAAAAGGCACTTGACAATAACCAACATTCTTTCGTGGAAAAAAAAAAAACATTCAACAAACTAGGAATAAAGGGAACTTATTCGGTCTGAAAAGGGCATCTGTAAAAAATGTGCAGTTAATATCATTAGTTAACAGTGAAAGACTAGATGCTTTCCCCCTATGATCAGGAACACAACGAGCGTGTCTACTCCTGCCACTTTTACTCAACATCGTACAGAAGATTCTAGTCAGGGTAATTAAGCAAGAGAAGAAATATGGGGCGCCTGGGTAGCTCAGTTGGTTAAACGTCCAACTTTGGCTCACGTCATGATCTCATAGTTTGTGGATTCAAGCCCCACGTCAGGCTCTGTGCTGACAACTCACAGCCTGGAGCCTGCTTTGGATTCTGTGTCTCCCTCTCTCTCTCTGCCCCTGCCCTGCTTGTGCTCTGTCTCTCTCTCAAAAATAAATAAGCATTTAAGAAAGAAAGAAAGAAAGAAAGAAAGAAAGAAAGAAAGAAAGAAAAGAAAAGAAAAGAAAGAAAAGGCATCCAGATAGGAAAAGAAGTAAAATTATCTCTCTTCGTAGATGACATGATTTTGTACATAAGAAATCCTAAGGAATCCACAAAAAAGTTATTAGAACTAAAATAAGTTTAGCAAGGTTTCCAGATACAAAATCAATATACAGAAACTTATACTAGCAATGAACAAACTGAAAATGGAATTAAGAAAACAATTCCGGGGTGCCTGGGTGGCTTAGTCAGTTAAGCATCTGACTTCGGCTCAGGTCATGATCTTGTGATTTGTGAGTTTGAGCCCCACATCAGGATCTGTGCTGACAGCTCAGAGCCTGGAGCCTGCTTCGGATTCTGTGTGTGTCTCTCTCTCTGCCCCTCCCCAGCTTGTGTGCTCTTGCACACACACACTCTCTCTCTCTCTCTCAAAAATAAATAAGCATTAAAAAAATTCCATTTATAGTAGTATCAAAAAGAATAAGTGACTTAGAAATACATTTAACAAAAGTAGTTAAAAACACATACTCTGAAAACCACAAAACTGCTGAAAGAAATTAAAGAAGATCTAAATAAACGAAAAGAAAGCCCATGTTCATGGATTGGAAGATTTAATACTATGAAGATGGCAATGCTTCCCCAAGTGATCTACAGACTCAACACAATTCCTATAAAATGTTAGCATTTTTTTTGCAGAAATTGACAAACTGATCCTAAAATCCATATGGATGTGCAAAGGACCAGAGTAGAAAAAAACAATATTTTTTAAAAAGTTTATATTATTTATTTATTTTGAGAGAGATAAACAGACAGAGAAAGTGGGAGAGGGCAGAGAGAGAAGGAGAGAGAGAGACCCAAGCAGGCTCCACACTGCCAGTGTAGAGCCCAAGGCGGGGCTCAAACCCACGAACTGTGAAATCATGACCTGAGCTGAAATCAAGAGTTGGATGCTTAACTGCTGAGCCACCCAGGTACCCCCAAAACAATCTTGAAAAAGAAAAATCACTTCCTGATTTCAAAATTTACAACAAAGCTAAGTAATCAGGACAATGTGGTACTGGCCTGATGACGGACATACAGATCACTGAAATAGAACGAAAGTAAAAAAATCCTTCCATTTATGATGAATTGATTTTGACAGCCCTTCATGATAATTGAATCAAAAAGAACAAATGGTGCTGGTATAATTGGATATTCATGTGTATAGGAATGAATTTGGACACCCACCTTGTACCTTATATGAAAATTAACTGAAAATAAATCAAACATCTAAATGTAAGGGCTAGAACTGTAAGATGTCTAAAAGAAAATACAGATGCAAATCTTCAGGACCTTGGATCAGGCAACAGTTAGCACATAACTCACTGAAAGCATATGTAAATCATGTATCTGATAAGGGTCTAGAACCCAGAATACCTACAGAACTCTTATAACTCAAGAATTTAAAGATAAATAGCTCAGTTGAAAAATGAGCAAAGAATCTGAATACACAGTTCTCCAAAGAAGATATACAAAGGACCAGTAAGTGCATGAAAAGATCTTCAACATCATTAGTCATTTAGGGAAATGCAAGTCAAAACCACGAGATGCCATTTTTACGCCTACTAGGATGGCTAGAATAAAAACATCGGGCAAGAACAACTTTTTGGCAAGGATGTGGAGAAACGAGAACTCTAATACATTACTGGTGGAAGGCAAAATGACGCAGTCACTGTGGAAATCAGCTCGTCCGTTTATTCAATTTTATTTGTAAGTAATCTCTACGCCCAATGTGGGGCTCGAACCCACAATCCCGAGATCCAGAGACACATGCTCTACCGACTGAGCCAGCCAGGTGCCCCAGTTCCTTAAACATTTAATGTACATTCACCATCTGACCCTGCAATTCCCTTTAAAGGTATCTACACGTTCTATTGAATGGAAAATGTAAGTCCACACAAACACTCGTACATGAAGGATTATTCACGGCAGCCCACACGTGGGAACACCCTGAGCGTCCACCAACCGATGAACAGATAAACTACACATCTATCCACATGATGAAATATTAGTCACAAAAGGGAACGAAACACTGATACATGCTACAATGTGCTACAGTACTTGAAAACACGACGCTAAGTGAAAGATGGCAGAGAAGGCCACTTATTGTATGATTCCATTATATGAACAGACAGATCCAGAATAGGCAAAGGCATAAAAATAGAAGGGAGATTAGTGGCTGAGGGGGTGGGGGTTCCAGAAGAGGATATGGGCTACCTACCCACCCTACCATTACTACTCATGGGTATGTGCTTTCTTTTTGGGGTGATGAGAAAGTTCTGGAACAGGGTAGTAGTAAGTGTTGCTCAACTTCCTGAATATACTAAAACCCCCTGAATTTTACACTATGAAAGGGTGAACTGTAACTCTTAAAAGAAATAATATAAAGCTCTTAGGAAAAAAAAGGAATGTGCTAACAGCGACGTACCAAAGGGCTCAGGCAACAAGAGGGTGCCTTGCGTAAAGAGAATTTCAGGACGCCAATGAAGCGAGCCGCATGCTGGCTTGTCTCTGCTCATCACTGTGCACAGGCAGCGCTCCGCAAGGCCAGTGATGACAAACTCCTCTCTGCCGGGTGACCTGCTCCCGCTGCGCCACTGCGTGCAGAGAAGTGAGCCCGCATCCTCGTTCATCATATGTCACCTCACGTCTGCATAGCGCTTTCTGATTCACAAGGTGCCATTGGACATTATTCTACCCACCCTCCCCTTAACTCGATGAGGGAGGAACATCTACCAGTGGGGACGCGGGGCCTCTGTGGCCAGGACCTCGAACTCCAACACAACCTCTGGTCCAACCATAGGGCCTCCCAGCACACACCCCATGTCTCCTGGGAGGACTGGAGGTCCTCAGAGATGGCCCTGCAACTTGCCCCTCGACTTCTGTCACTCTGTCCCTGGGGGTTGATGATGCACAAAACATAGATAGTCATGAACGCGGGCCTTTACCCAAACACCTGATTTCCTGCCTGTCCCCATTTAAGCGTTTTTCTGTTTAAGGACTAACCACTGTCCCGTTGCCGCCTCTGCAAATGGCAACATCATGTTTTTTCCAACAAATTCACAAAATAGGGCCTAGCAGGAGTTGGAGCAGATAAGTCACGAAATCACAGACCCCTAAGTATACATTTTAACAGAAATAAACCTAGTATAGCAACCAGGCCCGTTAGATCTTTAAAGGTAATTAAATAGTGCACTAAAATCAGACCCCTGCTTCTGTTATCAATGGTGGAAGAGTCAAGTAGAAAAGAAAAACACTGGGAACATACGGTAAGCTGAAATGCCGTGGGGGTGGGGACGGGACACAGAACTCAACAAGCCAGGAGAGGTACTCACAAGGTGCTGACAAGATCTGAGTGGCTTTTATTTTCTTCGCCGTACTTCTGGGTACTGCTTGATTTTATTCTTATTTATTTATTTATTTATTTATTTATTTATTTATTTATTTATTTGTAATCTCTACATCCAACTTGGGGCTTGAACTCACGATCTCGAGATCAAGGGTCGCATACTCACTGGACTGAGCCAGCCAGACGCCCCTGATTTTATTTTTTTAAAACACAACGTTCGTTTTGTAAAAAGTCAAAATATTTTTATTTTGAGAAGAAAAAAACCTGAAGTGTTGGCTCAGATCATCTCTAACGATGCATTCGGCTCTAAATTCCACGCCTGGGAGAGACGGGTGAGCGCGGGCTGGGGGCGTGCCTTGCTCGCCGGACATGTGCTTCTGCCCCCACTTGCTGGGGCGCGCACGCAGGCGGGGGTGGTCCCCTCCCCGGCACAGCGATCTGGCAGCTCCCGCCTTTATGAGGGGGCAGCCTGGTGTCAGTTAGGGTTGGCTTACCTGGACAGGTGGCTCAATCATTATCCAGGCCGGAAGCATCAGACTGGGATTGAGAGGCTGGGTTCCTACTCGGAAGTAAACTCCGCCCCTGGAATCACAGGCCCAGATGTGCTGATTTCCACACGCCAGGCTTGTCAGTTTTATAGGTCCTGCAGGCAAATGAAGGAAAAGGCCACACGCTAATTGCTTTTGTAAAATGACGAATCCTTCACTTAAATCTATGGACTTTGATTTATCCTTCAAAGAAAGAGGTGAGGCTGCTCTTGCGGCTGACCTTGTGGTCTGAGAACGCCACAGCTCAGGGGCATTTCCGAGGTCTCTGGCCGCCCTGCCACCGGCCAGGTGCCACTCCGCAGGCTCTCTGGCACCGGGTGGGGCAGTCAGCATGCCGCCGGCACCGGGCCCCGGGGCCGATAAGCGCAGGGTTAGTCCCTGCGTGGGCCCCGTCGCTAGCTTCATCACATCCGTGCACAGCACCGGCAAATTCTGCATCTGGGGGGAGGGCGCCCCTCTTTATCAAGAAATCTGGACCCGAATGAGAATTAATAATGAACTAAGCCCCCTAGAATCTTCATTTTTCTTTCTACATTTCTCCTTATTGATTAAACCAATTTTAAGAGGAAGGGAAATGGGAGGAGGCTCTCAAGAGAAATTACACTTGATTGATGGTCTATGTGGCCAAAAGCACAGCCTGGTTACAGCCTTGGGACAAGGTGCGGCTAAGTGTGGGATGCCTCAATCCGAAGCCTGCAATGGAGCAGTGGCACGCAGTGATTATCGGCCCAGTCTCAGGAGGCCGTCAGGACTCAGACACAGAGACATTTGCCCAAGGTCCCAGGGTGAGACTGTGGCTAAGCCAGGAGGCAAAGGTCTGAACCCAGGCCAGCTCAGCTCCTCCACACCAGCTACCCGACCGCGGGGACTCTGGTGAACCCACAGATCTGACGTGTTCTGATCCGTCGGTTTTGACGGATGAACATACCCAGGTACCCGTGTCTTGTCGAGTTAGAGCACATTTTCATGCCCCAGAAAGTTCCCTTGGGCCCCTTCGAGTCAGTCCCCTCCCCTGAGGCACCCACGGGTTACTAGTCTGGTCTAGAGGTCCATAAAAACCACCACAGGTATGCGGTCTCTGGGGTCTGGCCTCTTTGACTCAGTGAACTGTGGGCAGGATTCACACGCAGTGTCGCTTCTCAGGTTGCTGAATGTTGCTCGGCTGCCTGTCGACAACAAGGTTTACCCGGCCACCCAGTGAGCACACTCGGGCCACGCCCACTTCTTGCTATTAGGAGTAAAGTCGCTATGGAAGACTTTTTGTGGACGCGTTGTTTTTCTTGAATGGTACCTAGGAGTGGAAGTGCAAGGTTGTGGGGTAGGCTTTCATTTGCCATTCTTTTTTTTTTTTTTTTTTTAATGTTTACTTTTGAGAGAGACAGACAGAGTACAAGTGGGGGACGGGCAGAGAGAGAGGGAGACACAGAATCCGGAGCAGGCTCCAGGCTCTGAGCTGCCAGCACAGAGCCCGACGTGGGGATTGAACTCACAGACTGAGAGATCATGACCTGAGCCAAAGGCGGATGCTTAACCAAATGAACCACCCAGGCGCCCCTCCATTTGCCATTCTGCACGCCCACCAGCAGTGCAGGCCGGCTGCCCACACCCTCGCCAGCACTTGGTCTTGGCACCCTTTCCATGTCGGCCATTCTGGGTGTGAAGACGTAGTTTGTCATGGTTTTAATTTGCATTTCCCTGATGGCTAATGATGCTGAGACTCTTTTAATGTGCTTATGGGGTATATCTTCTTTTGAGAAGTACCCGTTCAAGTCTTTAGCTCATTTTTCAAATTTAATGGTTTGTCTTTTGATGACTGAGTTAGAGGATTTCCTTGTTCATTCTGGATACGAGTCTTTTGTCAGATATACGCATTAGGAGTCTTTTCTCCCAGTCTGTGGCTTGCCTTCTCATTTTCTTGACAGTGTTTTTGCTGAGTTTTTAAATCTGATGGGTCATCTTGGCTTTAAAGCAGGGGGAAAAGGTGGTGCAGCTACGTTCAGTGGCAGTGCTCCTGTCGGTCAGCTCATAGCTGTCCCTGGTATCAGACGGCAGACTGTTTCTGCGCTAAAACATATGGCACCGATCCTGCGTGTGGACATCTTGTCAGGTGGCTTCAGCTATGACACCAGCTTAAAAGTATTAACTGACCACTACACGAAAAAGTCTCAGTATTCCTTTGTGCATATCCTACAGATGGTTTTTCTTATACTGAAATAAACTTTATTTCTTCCTTCCTTAATCTTTTATGGAATGTCTTACCAGGGAGTTCAGATAGACTCCCTAGGGCTCTAACATTACATGGTGAAAGATTCGTACCGATCAAAATAAAGTACCTTCATCAGTAAATTACAGAAATAGCTGAGAAACGAAGGCTAATTTGAAAATGCTAAGTGAAAATTAATTTTATGCCGGAGTCTTCAACCTACCCTAATAGGAAGTCTAGGCAGTAGCTGATGGTGACAACGGCACCGGGCCAGCAGCTCAGTTAGCAGTGACTATCAACATTGCCAACAGAACACGCAGTTCACACGTTAGGAATATTCTTTCAGAACAAAAGTAAAGGCTGATAGAATATACATGTCAGTAAATACAATGGCTTATCCTGAAGACACAGGTCAAAGAAGAAAACGTTTAACAGAAGGCTTTTCTGCAGTTTTCTACCTCACAGAGGGTCCCCAGGCTGCCTGAATACAGAAGGTTTAGGAGACTGCTCTGCAGAGAAGGTCAGGACAGGTGGTGGGGACTACGGCCCTCCCAAACACTCCATGGTTCCCCTGCAGGCCCTTCCAGTTGGGCAGGACCTCATCGTTAGCATGGACAGCGGGCTGTGGGCAGAAGCCTTCCCCTGCTGTAGTGACCATGACAGTGAGGCCACAGGCCCTCACTGCAGCAGAGGACACAGTCCTAGAGACTGAGAGCCAACTTTGTGGTGGCAGGAAAGCAACATTCACGGTGTTAAGTTGCTGATACCTCGGGACTGTTATTACTCTAGCAGCCTGATGAACACAGACATGCTATCATTTTCTTGCCTTTCCCCGCTTTGTTTTTTCTTGCATTTAAAATAAGTTTTAATTACTTTCTTCAACAGAGGAGACATTTTCCCTTTAGGATTACTTTTAAACATATATTTTAGAACAAAAAGTGGCATTTATTTGGTGTTTTACTATTTATAAAATGCTTTTCTGCATAAACTACTGCCTACCATAATCCTATTTGTAACCTAAAGGCAAAAACTGACACTAAATATTTCCTCATTAAATGCTATGCCCAGATGAATCAAATTACAAGTTGCATTAGTTTGCTGACATTCCAGTGCCCGACATAATGCATATTTATGTGTACTGAGAAATGAAATGTTGTGAACATCTTAAATACCTGCTAAATGATGCAAATTTTCTTCCCCAAACTAGGATTGTAATAAATTGCAAAATTCCATTTTCAGTCTCTAAAACTGGGTTCAGTAGCCAGACATCTAAGAATTCTCTTAATTCAATCTCAAAGTAGCAACTGACCTGGTAATTTGAATAGGGGCAGAAGACTGATGTTATGTCTTTAGAAAGAAATTAAAGGTAGAAATCACATTCATGACTTGATACTTTGCTAAAGTCATCCTTGAAACTGAAATTTCTGCTTCCAGTGTCACGGCTGGTTCCGTTCCAGACTTTACAAAAGCTGGTGCTGCCGGTGTGAGGAGGGCTGGGTCACACTGTCAGCACTGGCAAGACGGGCTTTCACTTTCCATGTTCGTACTGTCAGAATACTTATAAAGAAGAGGCCAAAGCTGAAGAGAGGGACACAGAGAAATCGCAGCCTGACCAAGCTGGTGGCAGCTTGGAGGTGGATGAACTCATTAACGGTGAGGGAGGACATCTTTGTACCTGGCTGTTTCGCAGTTTTGCGATGATCAGTATCAAGGCCAAAGACAGGATCCAAACTCATATCTCAGAATTACTTAGAAATGGGGCTTACCAGTAATAACCACTTTCCCTGACGCCCTAATTTCCTGCTGTGCGTGGGTGTGGCCAAGCACACGGTCCTCCTCTGTGCGCAAACGCCACAGGGTCAGGCTACAATGGCCGCCGTACAGAGCAGGCGCAGAGCGTTCAGCGTGCGCGGTGGGAAAGCATCCTGAGGGGAGCACTGACTGAAGAAAGCTTGGGGCAGGGCGGGGGACAGTCTCGGCCCGAAGAAGAGGCAGAGGAAGGAAAGAGCAGGGAGGACATTCTAGGCTGTGGCAAGACAAGCATGGCCCGTGCACCAAGGGACAACGACTGGTGGCTGGAGGGACCACTGCACGAGGCCCGTGCAAGGAAGGCTGGGCCAGGCTGCGATGGCCCCCAGTGCCACCCTGACGCCGGGGCAGTGTGGAGCTGTTTGATGTTGAGGGTCCACCCCTGGAGCTGTCTGGGGAAGACGGATCTGGCAAGCGAGGGGGGGTGGGGTGGGCACGCCTGGCGTCGTGAGGCGGTTCCTGCAGGAGAACAGGCGTTGAGGAGGGGCCTCTGACCCTGGCAGTGCTGAGAGAGAAGCAAGGATCAGGGGCTAGGAGACCCTCTGAGGTAGACGGAAGAGACACTGCTGATGGGCTGGCCACAGACAGCCACAGAGGAGTCTGCCTTTTCCAGAAGAATTTAATGGGAGCAGAGGAGTGAAATCAGGAAAAAGGGTACATTTGGGAGAGAGGAGTTTCATCCTCAGACAAAGTCCTCACACGCAGTCATACTCCTGCAGAGGCTGTGCCTCCTTTCATTGCTGTGAGCACCCGCCACGGCCAACTTGTAAAGGAACAATCCAGGCGAGCAATTCAAGGCAGGACTGGTACCCAGATCACCACACTTTCTATTTCTTACTATTCCATGCGTGCTGCCCAATGACAGCCTTCCAAGGACACTCGCACGTCAGGCTCAGGGCAGGGAGCACACACTCGAACTCGAAATCTGCATCCCCCTGTTTAAATGATAAACCGCTTGACTCACCTGTTTGTCCCACAGGCTACGCAGACCACACCTGGAGAGAGCCCAGTAACACAGCACCTGGTGGTCTGTGCCAGCCTTTCACCGCCCCCTACACCCCACCCCCTCACCTTGGCACAGCAGGAGGCCGGCACCACTCCCACATCATCATGCCCACCTCCCCTGCCCCAACACGCCGTCTACCAATTCAGGACTGCATTCTCCTACGTTCAAAAAATGATAAAAGGATTCTCTGTCCATCATTTCAGTGTCTGCTGGCAACCCAGATGAAGAAACAAAATCTAGAGCTCAGACCAAGAAAGGCACCAGGCACATGGCTGGACTCCCCCCCACCAGCCTACGGCGTGACGCAGCTAACGTTGGCTCGACAAGGACCCTGTGCAGGACACCTGCCCGAGAAGCTCTCGTTTACGCAGGATGCTTCCCCGCATCACCTGTCTGCGGTGGGGACGGCTGTTCCCATTAGGGAGGGGAGGAATTGAGGTCCAAAGGGAACCCATCAGTTCGCCCAGGGTCCCAGAGCCTGCTCAGGGCGAGTTCTCTTAAACTGAGCCTCAATCCCTGCAAAGCTGAGCTTCTCCTCTCTGGAAAGAATGGCCGCCGCCCCAGCGAAGCTCACGTGGGCACCTCAGAGACCTGCGATCGTGCAGCTGGTGCCAGGAGGACTGCACTGCCCTGGAAGGGAGGCGGGAGCTGTGGGTGCCTGGCGGCCTCGGGCAGAGCCAGTCCCGCCAGCACAGCCTGGCACAATGCCATCCGCCCCGCATTCACTCCGGCGTGACGGCATCCTCTGAGGGACTCGGGGTGGGGGTGGGGGGATGCTGTGGGGAGACAGCTCTGCCCTCACCTGGCCTGTGCAGAAGAGCAAGGCCTCCCACAGTCTTCGGGATCCAGTGGTGGCAGGACACAAATCGCGCCCTGGCCTCCTCCAGAAGGAGCTGGTAGCATCTCCCAGACTGGTCTGGCCGGGGCTGCTAGAGAAAGGCTCAGGCCAGTAGGATCTCTGAACAGCAGCAAGGTTTCTGAGGGCAGGCAGGAGGGCCACCCGTCACCAGCACTCAGGGCCAGAAGCAGCCGCAGCCTGGTCTGGTCAGTCACCGTCGGTAATGGTGGCTGGCAAACTCCCAAAAGCTGGAAGGTGACGGCCCCGGTGCTGGGATTAGGTTCAAACGACAGGGTATGAGGCCAAAAGCATAAGTCATCAAAATGACCCTGGAACATTCCTATTTTTAGTATACATGCTGCTGGAGGGAGCATGACCCTGGAAAATTCTTAGCTTTAGAACAGAGTTTGCTTCCTCAATTGAGAGCCAACCTGCCTCTTTAGTTGACGTGGATGGTATTTGGGGGTCTTGTTGGACAGAAGAATAATGACCCCTCTATATGGCACCTTGCAGGGGCCACTCGAGCTGAGACCAGTGGAGGCCCAGCCTGTTTCATGGGAGGGTGAGAGGCCCCCGGCAGCTGGAGACACAGCGGGGGGCTGCTGGGGAGGCAGGCAGGCAATGGGGCCTCCCTTGCTTTTTTCTTCTTTCTCCTTCTCTTTGCATATGTATTATACATATATATATATACACAAACTAATATATATTTTATTATATATAATATATAGATTTTAACATCAAATACATATCAAATACATATTATATATATAATATACAAACATATCTCAATATATATTTTTTAATGTAAGATATTATATATATTATACATATATTACATATATATATAATATAAATATACTTTAAGCAAACTGTAAGCCCAATGTGGGGCTTGAACTTACGACTTGGAGACAGAGTCGATGCTTTACCAACTGAGTCGGCCAGGCACCCCTCTCCTTTTTTTTGTAATGAGTACATGTGGTTGAATTCTCAAATATTAAATGCCGGTACAATTCAAGTTTACCACCTACCAAACAAAAAACACTGGTTGTCTGTTGACCAAGATGGGAAAGCGTATGGCGGGGCAGTGTCCCTAAGGCTCATGTGGACCTTCTGGGGGAGCAGCCTCCACCTTCAGACAAGTCTCTACTGTCAGACGGGCCACACGTAAGCTGCTGGTCGATCAAGAAGATGCCTGGAGAATAACCTAATGTTGTGGGCTCACTCTATCATCTTGCTTCTTGGAATACGAATGACTTATTTATAAACGGCATCGTGCGCCCCGCAGCCCTCGAGGGGAGGCTCAAGAGAAGAGCCACAGTCAGGAGATGCACGTCATCCCCTCAGTCTGCCCGAGAAAGAAAGGACACCCGCTCGTGGGACTCTATTCTAGCTGCAGAAGAGACAGGCACACGGGTGCTGACGCAAGACCTGAAGGACACAAAGCCACGCGCCATGCTGAGTGGGAGCGCCAGTTCTGGTGGCAAAACCTGCTCTGAGCAGGCGCTCCTTCTGGGCTCGGCAAGCACCGCAAAGCTGGAAGGGGTGAGGAGGCTCCCTGTAAAAGGACGAGGCCCATTTAATCTGCACGAGGGGCTAATCAATGTCCTAAACTCCAGCAACTTACACAATGTCCTATAAGAATTCACACAAACTGAGAGGTGCCCGTGTGGCTCAGTCGGTTAAGCATCCAACTCTTGATTTTGGCTCAGGTCGTGATCTCAGGGTTTGTGGCATCGAGCCCCGCGTCAGGATCTGTGCTGACAGCGTGGAGCCTGCTTGGGACTCTCTCTCTCTCCTTCCCCCACCTGTCTGTCCTTCCCCGGCTTTCTGTCTCCAGTAAGTAAACATTAAAAGCCAAAGAATTCCCACAAGTTGACCACGGGGGCCTACCTAGCTGGGAAAGGTCCAGCCTCGTCCAGTGCATGCCTGTGGGGCAGCTCTTGGACAGCGTCCGGATGAACACCTGGCCGAGGCTGTCCAGGGCCCACAGGGCGTCCTGGCAGGCGGCGTAAGCCCTCATCTCGGCGTCGGGAGGCAGCTGCACCGTGGAGGGGCGGGACTGAGCGTTCTGGGCGCTGACGCTGCACAGGTCCTTGCTGCTCTGGCACAGCCACAAGGAACTTCCTGCGGAAAAGGTTCATGTTCGTCACTGGAGAAATGCACAAGGCACCCCGGCCTCTGGGCAGGCGACACCCGACAGCTCCCAGCGCGGCTGCGCAGCAGGCTCGCTCTGTGTGCTCTACGTCAGAGATCAGAGGCGCACCCCGTGGCCAGCCAGTTAAGAGACAAGCCTGAGATGTTCTAAAGGGAGGAAAGAAAGCAGGGCTTATGAGATCTGATAAAGGCTACAAAGTGGGCTCAGTGGCTCCGACCTCGGACGTTCTGTAAGGGTTGGAGAGTCTTTGATTTGGCTGTGCCTGGCGCTCTGGAGGGAGGGACGGCAGCGATTCCTCAGAAGGACGCAACCAAAGCTCCCCTAGTCTTGTCTTGGTGGAGGGGGTGGGCGGGCAGGGAGGCTTGGGAAGCCGGAGGGCCTCCTCTCCTCCCCAGCCTCTCCTCAAAATTCACCCTCTCTTCCTCCCCACCATTTGTACAGTCCTTCAGGCTTAACAGGTTCAGTTTAAAATGCAGACAACCTCTGGGAAAGTCAGAACCTCCGTGAGAACATATTGTCTAAAACCTGTGGCCAGATAGGTTTAAGAATTCAAGTATTTTTGGGTTTTGAATACCTAAGGTGTTGGGCATGCCACAAATTTAAGTAACAGCCTCAGGGAGCCAGGCAGCCACGAAACGCAGTACTGTTCCTGCCACAGGCCTAATTGGTGGCAGAAATAAGCAGCCTCACGTCGGGTTCAGGTCAGGTTTTGTTGCCAAATGAATTTGTGCCAATCTCAGGAGAGAACCCATGCTTTTCGGAGCTTACAGATTTCAGAACCGTGGTCAGAGTGATCAGGCAAGAAAACATTTTACTGTACGGACAAGTTAGCCAAATCCTAGTGGGACTAACGGCTTGACTACCCAGCTGTCTTGTCTGGACCACAGGCTTCTCGGCATCTGCGCGTCCCGCCCCCGGGGTGATCCTAGAAGGAGCCTTCTGCCACTTCCCAGCGGGGCTACCTGACTGCCTGGGCTCTCAGCTCCCTGGGCAGCTGCACTGCCTCTCCCAGCTCCAAACCCCACACTCTGGGAGGGAGGGGCGCCCTGAGTGGAGTTGCAGGAGGTCTGCCTCTGCAGGGGAGGCCTGCCCTAACACGGCACAACTAGCCGGAGGCTGAAAACCAGACTGAAAGAGGTTACCGGGAGGTGACGGAAGACTTCCCAAGGGGAAACGGGAAGACACCCAGAGAACCCTGGTGCCCGCTGGCTGCAGTGCCCTGGACCCTGACATGTCGCTGGGAGTCTCCAGCTGTGGCTCTGGTGGGACACCAATTGTTTCTCTCCTTTGAAATGGCGTTTTGCCTGTGGACTCACTCGATGTCCCCACACTAGACCCTCTCTCCTGGTCAGGCCTATCCAGCTTCGGGGGCCTTGGCTCAGCTGACAAGGGATGCTTGTCCGTGAAGCCACTGTACCATCTCTGAGGCCTACCCAGCCACACACCATTGCAGCAAGGCCATGGTCAGACCATGGCTTTCACCTTGCAACAGCCAACCCATGCACTACATTTCTCAACCAACCTTCCTTTGTGGGAGCAGTGGAAGCCAGCACAAAGGCCCATTTTGTCGCAGAAGCTGTCCCTCGGGGAACAACATTATTCCAGTAGGTGCCTAGAAGGAATACGAAGTGTGTTAAAGAAAGAAGAAAACACACACACACCAAAGCTCTGGTTCGGGACAACTGGTTTTCAAACCTCTTACAGCTAATTCTAGAGTGCCCTTAGATTAGGAGGTCCACACCAGTGCTGTGAGGCCAGTCCCTTGTTTTCCTTTCTATGCTGACAAGCAGAGCCCAGTCCTGCCAGGGTCAGGTGGGTGGGCGGGCGGGTGAGATGTGCAGAGGGAGGTGAGCTGGAAAAAATGCACAAAACTGGGCTTCACTCATAGAAACGAAGTCCTCGTGGGTACACGTGGATTCTTAACGACACTCACAGATCTCATCAGAGCCTTCATTCCCCACAGTGAAAGAACTTTTCCTCTAGCAAACGGACTATTCTGTCTTACTGAGCACTGCAGTTTGGGTGCGCTTTTTCATTTGAATGTGAAATTATGAACAGAAAAATGAGCTCCATCTGCCGTTTCTATATCATCACAGATTCCCAGTAGAAACTGATCACACACCAGCCAAATGCTGGTACCCAAGTTGCAGGAACGACAGATTAAAAAAAAAGGAAACTGATACAAAGCATAAAGAACGCCTCCGTTACAAACACTTCACACACTGGCACCAAATTATCTTCTGAAGTTGAGATCTTAAAGCTTTTGTTTCAATGCTGGCTTTAAAGTGAAGCTGCCAATCAAGTCAACGTAAAAAGACAAGTAATTCACCCACCGATGAGATTTCCTTTAGCGACATGGAATTCGTTCTTGCCTGAGGAGATCCAGACGCCACTGTTGTTGACCCCGAGAAGGCTTGGCTGGCACTGAAGCTGCTGAGACCAAAAGGCCATGCGCAGTTTATCCGCCACCTTTTCGACGGGCACCTGGGCTGCGGTGGCCACCGAGTGCGTGGCATGGATTATGGTCTGGAATAAGCTGCACTGGTCGAACACCACGTAGTCTGTGATGCTCACCTGGAGGGGGACGGAAAGACACCCTGCTCTCAGCAGTCACAAGCGCCCTCCCCCTGTGCACGGACAGTGAGGCTCGGCCCTCGTGCGGCAACACCTGATACACGTGTGCACGTGCCCACTGTGTCAGCACCGAAGCAAGGCCGGCAGGGCGCTACCAGACCACCAGCTGTAGCTAATTCTGAGGGTTGGATTTAGAGGGATGGCAGAAAACGTCCCCTTCTGTTTTGTACGTTTTCATAGGATATGGACCGTCACAACAGCATGTATTACTGTTGTGATTACCTGGGACCCCTCAGGCCCCCAAAGCCTTTTATTCTAATCAGTGAGAATGGGCGATTTTGCTTTCAAAGTTAGGTATTTCCAACAGACAACAGTGTGTGGTCCTCAGAATCACAACACGGGTTAAACGAGGTATTGTAAGTAGGGTTACGGTCTAAACTAGGACTGTCAGTTATTACACCAGTTCAACAGCACGAGCTGGGACTGCCCTGGACGTGAAGGGCACACCCTGGTTCATGCGTGCAAGCTGCTTCTCTAACGTTCCCGAAAGACACTCTCCAGGGCACCTCTGGGGAGAGCCTCTCCCTGTTCGGCAGCTCTGGTTGTGAGAAAGTTCTTTCTAAGATGGTCAAAATCTGATTCCGTGTGACTGTCATGTATACGTCTGCCCCGTCGGGCTGGATTATAGAGAATGTCACTCCCCCACTCCTAGGACAGCCTTGTGCAGGCCACGTTCCCAGGTCACACACAATCGAGTGAAAGGGACGTCATTTATCATAGGGAACTTAATTTATAATAAACAAAACCAAACAAAAAGGGAATTACCGCAACACTCAGTACTTAAGTGTACAAATCTGCTTTTTTTTAAATCCATGAAAGGATGAGCCGCTGCCCTAACTGAAGTTTAAGTGAACATCAGACCACATCAGGACCCCGCGGCCCCACTTCCTACTGTCGGTAAGCGCTCCGCCAGCCCGGCTGGGTGGTCTCCATCGCAGCCCACAGAACGCTGGGCACCCAGCTCCGGGGTTCACGATGCACACTGCTGTGTGCCGGCCCAGTGAGCTCTGTTCTTCCTTGGGAGTGCACACGCCAAGGCCACGCAGCAAGTCGGTGACAGACTGCCTTAGCACCCCACACTTGCAGATAAGCAAGATGCATATTAAAAAAAGGAAAGGTTTAGCAGCCAAACATAAAGCTGGCTCTAGAGCTACAGAGAAATCAGTCTTACGGTAATTAGAATAACTACGCTTCCAAATACCTCGTAGAGGATTCTGTCAAATTAAAGTTCTCTAAAGATAAGGTTCTCAATATTATGGTAAATGGTATCTAACTTTCTTTAGGTTATTTAAAAATGGAATTGGGTACATACATACATGAGAGACAGTGTGTGTGTGTGTGTGTGTGTGTGTGTGTGTGTATAACCATACAATACAGTTACAAGCATGGAGAGGATATTTTAAAATCATTTGTACGACCTCTCAGGTAGTATCTGGCATATCAAATTAGAGACATACGTACACATATACTTATTCATTAAATAGCAAACACAACTTATCTTTCACATTCTCATTCAAAAGACCTAAGCGCCACTAATGAAAGAACTGCCTTCAACACAGCAAGTCTGAGGCAACAATAAAACCTGAACCTGGTTTTATTTTGCAACCCGACTGGGTGGCTCAGTCGGTTAAGCGTCTGACTTCGGCTCGGGTCATGATCTCGCACTTCGTGGGATCGAGTCTCACGTCGAGGTCTGTGCTGACAGCTCAGAGCCTGGATCCTCTGCTTCAGATTCTGGGTCTCCCTCTCTCTCTGCCCCTCCTCTGCTCATGTTCTGGCTCGCTCTCTCTCTCTCAAAAAATTAAATAAACATTAAAAAAAATTTTTTAAACCTGAACCAGTGGAGACAAACACTGAAGAGACATTGCTTATTTTTCAACTGGAGGGTCAGAACAACCTTGCCGATGGGAGCAGGAGGCGAGGCTGGGGGGGCGGGGGGGGGGAAGGGCAGCTACAGTTACACTGAACGGTACCAAAGAGGGGAAGGGACAACTTCTCTGAAAATACGTTCTAGGCCACTCTGGCTGTGACCGAGTCACGAAAAGTTAGCTTGCTTATACCCTACTATGACGCAGAGTGTTTCCTTTTCTGGGAACACGTGGGAACATTCTCCTTTCTTTGTTGAAACACTGCCTGCTTAGAGGCCTTGAGAGCAAGCGGAGAGAGATGAATTCGAATTGCAGGTTGGGTTTCCAAACCCACCGTCTAGCTCTTCCTAAACATCATCATTACCTAGGTCTTCCCTGGGCTTGTTTAGCACGTGAGGATAAATTGCTAAGCAACACCGAAACAAAAAAAGAAATAATAAGCAAAGCCTGTAAATTTAAGCGAAGAGAGCTTTGTAAGTTATCTCCTACAACGAAAAGCCCTTGATATTTCTAATGTGCTCAAATACAGCGAAGTTTAACTCATCGAAGAGTGAAGAGTGAGTGTTCTTAATTCAGTCCAACCTTCCCAGTCTCTTTACGGAGAAGACAAGGGCTATAAATGAGGAGCAGAGCTCCCAACCCGGGGAGACACCCTGGCCAGTGGCCCTGGAGCTGAGTACCTACTTGCCACCAATGGTCGTCATCTCCCTGAGGCTTCTTGGAGACGATGCCGGTCCTGAACCACAGGTTTCCTCGGATGTCCAGGGCCCACAGAGTCTGCTGGTCCCCGAGAGTTATACAGACAGGTTCCAAAGCCTGCCTTTCACTGGGAACGGGAGAGAACACGGGAGTCAGCACCCACACTCCAAGCGCCCAGCGTGACTAGAACGTGGCAATCAAGTGTCTCCTGGCTGGGTCTGGACCCCACCCACAAGTTCCAAGGACAGAAGGTCCAGTTTTGAGTCACATTACTGTGCAGTTATGTTGTTTAAATGTGTGGCAGCTTCCGAAAGACATACTGAAGACCCGGCCCGGCAGGGACGAGAAAATACCCTACAAGAAAAGAATGCAGGCACCTAAGGGACGCGAGGCCTGGAGCCCCACACCCTCCACTGCTCCCTCCTGCACAATCTAGCAAGCGGAGGCGCCCCCCATGTGCCAGGTTGTGCTGGGCGGCAGCAGCTGGGCACACACCGTCTCACTGCGGGCGGTGCCCTTCTCCCTCGTGCCCCTCTGGTGAAGCCCTCACCAGCTTCGAGGCTCAGCCGGGCTGCACTCCCGGTTTAGGACCATCTACGCTAACTGGCATCAGCCGGTTACGTGGCTCCCCCGGAGCAGGAGCCCTGGGAGGGGAGGGCTCGGGGCAGACCCCCTCGAGCGCCCAGCCCAGCCCGAGGGAGGCTCCCAGGAGCCACCTGCTCAAGTTTACTGGGCTGCTAGGTTCAAACCAAGGGCATCCTAGTCTCATTTTTCTAATCAGCAACACGATTTGATGGTCTGCAAATAAAATTTTGAGTGGTACAAGTAACCCAACGAATTAAAATTCAGAGACTGATTACCACGGACTAGGATGATAATAAAGAAAAACATTTGGCCCTAAACCATTGAGACTGTAAACAGAAACCACCCGACAGCACTGGGCGGTGCCGAACAGAGACTGTCATGAGAGACTCGGGATGCCGTGATGCTCGCGGTTACACAAGAGGGCAGCAGCATTTCAAAAAACTGAGCTCTGACCCGACGCCCAGTCTGCCAGGCAGCAGCAGGCACAGGGCATCTCCAAGGTCAGGCTGCTGACACTGGCTCCTGAGGATTCCAGAGAATGCTATCCCCACGGAGAGCTCCAGAGAAGCAGCCTTGGCCAGGACGGGCTCACGTGGGTGCCTCAAGGGGAGTCGAGCAAAGAACCGAGGGTGGGACAAGCGAGCCGATGGAGAGGTCTCTGCTCGTCCTGCGGATACCTGACGATGTCACATTTCCACTGCTCCCCTTCAGGACAGAAGCTGCTCACGCCCTCCCGATACAGGAGGGCCCTCTGCTCTGTCAGCGCCCACACCACGCTGTTTCGGGCTGTGATCTGGGACAGTGGGTATGGACAGTCGACCTTCACGGCTCTGGCACAGGGGCGATCCACACTGAGACCTGCCAGGGAGACAGACAGGAAGCACCCCAACACACAATCAGGATTTCACACCTCATTTGTATTCTGTCGTCTGCTTCTTTTCCTTTTTTCGGTATTTTGCCTGTTCTTTTGTAATAAGTACTTTGTCTTTCTAAGGGTCAGTCAACAAAAAATGGCGAAATTGTGCTTAAGTATGGCGTCTATCTAAAGTGTTTGCAGATGTGCTTTGAAAACTGAAGGGGGGGGATGCCTGGGTGGCTCAGTCGGTTGAGCGTCCGACTTCGGCTCAGGTGATGATCTCACAGTCCATGGGTTAGAGCCCCGAGTCAGGCTCTGTGCTGACAGCTCAGAGCCTGGAGCCTGTTTCTTCAGATTCTGTGTCTCCCTCTCTCTCTGCCCCTCCCCTGTTCATGCTCTGCTGCTCTCTCTCTCTAAAATAAATAAACATTAAAAAAAAAAAAAAAGAAAACTGAAGGAATAACAGCTCGGAATCCCGGCGTCCCAAAGTATCTTACGAAGTCTGGAAAGAACAAGGCCCAGAGCAGGAGAGCGGCCAGAGGCTGAGCCAGGAGGCCCGGGCCCGGAGCAGCACCGCTCCCGAGGCCCTCCCATGCTTTGCGGCCATGCCCCTCAGAGCGTCTGGTTGAGCGAGCTGCTGTGGCAGCCGCTGGCGACGGCGGGGCTCCGAGGCCTCCGCCCCTCCTCTGACCCTCCTCGGAGCAGCTCTGACAAGGCAGCGGCCCTCTCCCTGCTCTCACCTAGCTGGCGGGAGTGGGGGTGGGGGGACCCTAGATGGAAGGCAAGGCCACGGCAGGGACAGAGCTCAGGGTCCCTGACTCCCCAGCCGGGGCTCTTGCCCCCACCTCCTTGTAGCCTGTCTCACGAGCCTGGAGCCTCTCCTCAGGAGCCGGCAGAGCAGCTGGTAACTAAAAGCCCATCCTCCGTGGCGTCGGCCTGCGATGAGTTCTTGCTGCTTGAGGGTGCGCCCCGCCTAATCGCAGAAGCACCCCGTGTACCACGTCCCTGGCGGCACGTCTCGTCCTTGACCAGGAGAGTCACCTGCGGGGCTTCCTACACCACAGATCCTCAGGCCAGCAGCAGGGACTAACGCGGTAGGTCTGGTCCGCCACTCCCCAACCCCAGGCCACAAGCACTCCGTTCCCCACCAGGAACGAAACTCAAATGCCCTTGGAAACTGGATATGCCTTTGCCTTTCCAGAGCTCTCTGCACTTGAAGGGAGACACAGGAACTAGAATGGAGAGACCGGGACTGGCAGGTGGCCCAGAAGCTGGCAAGGCTGACCACCAGGGCTCAGGCAGCAGCTTCTCGGGGATGCTGGCCCTCCCACATGCGACAGAGAGCCACAGGTGCAAAGGCTTTCAATCTCAGAGAGTCATCCCTGGCTGACGGCTCATAGCAGATTAAAACATTCTCTCCAAATCAGCGATATTAAATGGTCAGAAGACCGATCTTTACGTAAATCCACTATGGCCTCCTGACGACCAAAAAAGAGCTCCGTGCCCCATATCCTTTGCAGATGCCGGCAAATCACACTGCCTTTGGAAACTCACAGACCGTTTTGCTGACAGGACACCAACGCTCACTCTTGTTACACTTGGTGTTTAATAAGCAAGTCTCCCTGGGTCTCCTGCAGCAGCTCAAGGTTCCCCGCAGGGCAGTTTATTAGGACGAAGTTGAACTGCTACTTTGATCAAATTCTCTCTCAGTGTTTCTTCCAGACCCACATGTGAACAAGTATACAGAAGCAGGCCTTGACCTGGCTGAAAAAAATCCAGCCATAACCTAAAGGAAAAAACGACTGTAATGTCATTTTCCTTCCCGCTAAGCTTCGATATTGTAGCACGTGTGACAGGCAATGCTTGGCCAGAAGGAGAAAAATCTGTTTCTGTATCTCACTAATTAATCCTATTAATCTTTGCCTTAAATTTGTCCTGGGCTGAATGTGAGTCAACAGCGGGAAATTGCTAATTTATTCCAATGACAAATACTGTCTTGCCACAAATGCTTTAATTTACATTGATTTTTAGCTCCTTAGTCATTGCGACCGTTCTAAGCATGTCCCTAACAAAGTGAAGGACGGCAGGAAGCGATTACCCCCAAACCGCCGGGCGCTGGAGCACAGCCTCCAGTTACCTGTCTGCAGGTATAGGTCTCCATTCGTCCTGATGATCCAGGCCGTGTCATCGCTCAGGGCCACAAAAACCGCCTGGGGCAGCGCTTCGTACCAGTGCCGCTTTCCCTTGATGGTCACTTTTCCACAAGCAAAAGCTCGGTTAGATTTCTGTTCAATCTTCCAGAGGAGGGCGCCTGCGGAAATACAAACGCTATTCGCTATCCAGTAAATGTTGTGACTCACACAAAAAACTTCACTCTGGTTGTGTCGGGGGAGAGATTTCTAAAACCGCTCTCTCCCTTCTGCTTCTACCCCAACTGGGGAAAGGGCCCCCAGCGCCACGGATGAGCCTTTGGCCACCACCCACCAGCCATGTGGCTTCGGGCATCGAGTCACCTGGCGTCCCCGTGCCTCATTTTCTCATCCATTCCTTACGGGGCTGCTAGGGAGACTGGAGGTGAGAACATATCGACGACACGGCAGAGCTGGGCAGTGGTAGTGCTGACGTGGTTACCTTAGGAGGCACAACTGGTGCCCCACCAGAGGTTGAAAAGTCCCACAGGGACACAAAGGAGGCATTTCTGGATCAGCTAAGGGGATAAGATGCACGGAAAAGAAGCATTTGAGCTGGGCTATCCTGTTTCACTCAGAAAGGGATTCTGAGACACAGAGGTGAAGAAGGCCCTTGGGTGGCTTAGTTGGTTCAATGTCCGACTTCGGCTCAGGTCATGATCTTGTGGTTCATGGGCTGGAGTCCCGCATCGGGATCTCTGCTGTCAGTGCAGAGCCTGCTTGAGATCCTCTGTCCCTCTCTCTCTCTCTCTCTGTCACACACACACACACACACACACACACACACACACACACACACACACACACTGGAATATTATCTGCCAATCAAAAAGAAAGAAATCTTGCCATTTGTGACAATGTGGATGGAGCTAGAATGTATTTGCAAAATCAGTCAGAGAAAGACAAATGTATGTGATTTCACTCATATACGAAACTCAAGAAACAAAACAGATGGACATAGGGGAAGGGAAGGAAAAATAAGATAAAAACAGAGAAGGAGACAGACAGTAAGAGACTCAACTACAGAGAACAAACTGAGGGTGGGGGGTGGGCATTAAGGAGGACACTTGTGGGGATGAGCACTGGGTGTTCCAGGTAAGTGATGAATCATTCAAGTTTATTCCTGAAATACAACTGAAAGAAAAGAAAGAGAAAACAAAAGACATGAAGAAGGGGAGGGAAGGAGGAAGGTATTCTATGTGGACGGAGGGTGTAGCACAGGCCAGGCAGCCACGTGTAAGAAACCACCAGGGAATCAGCAGGGCACAGCCAGGCCCGACCAGAGGGTCTGACAGTAAGAGCAGAAAAGCAGGACAGACGGCCGAGCCCGGAGCACAGCCTGGACGCCACGGGGCTCGGTGCCCCCTGAAGACTGCAGGGGCCCCTCAGTCCAGACACTGAGCTGGTGGAGACAGAACTCTCCCTAGGTCAACGAGGGCCTGAACGTTTCAGAAACACAAAGTAGTCAACAGAATCAGGACAGGACCAAAGCTTTTAGATGGCTGGGGAGATGAACCCAGAAGTGAATGACAGAGAAAGAATGAAAATGCACAGTTATATAAGGCCCGCTAACGAAATACACTATTGTCTCAGTCACTAAGGAAAAATAATTTTCAAATAAGCGAAGAGCTAAAAGAAAGCAACCTTGAACAAACTAGTATTTTAAACAGTGACCTGGAAAGGGTCAAAGGAAATCCAGCTGAAAGCACACTAAAGTTACAGAAGAGGAGTCAAAGGCCACAGAGTACGTTTTGTCTGATTTCTATTCTACTGTCTGACTTCTCCTTCCCCTTCTCCTCCTCCTCCTCCTCCTTCTTTTTTTTTTTTTAAATAGGCTTCATGCCCAGTGCAGTGCTCAATGTGGGGCTCCAACTCACAACCCTGAGATCAAGACCTGAGCTGACAGGTCATTATCTCATGGTTCGTGGGTTCAGGCCCTGCTTCGGGCTCTGTGCTGACAATGCAGAGCCTGCTTGGGATTCTCCCTCTCTCTGCCTCTCCCCCGCTCATGAACACTCTCTCTCAAAATAAACAAACATTAAAAAAAAAAAAAAGACCTGAACTGAAATCAAGGGTCAGACACTTAACAGACTGAGCCACCCAGGCGTCCCTCCAATGTCTGACTTCTATTCCAATGTCCCAACAATAAGTTCGTTACTATGAGGCAAATGCATAGAAATACTTCTATTCTACCTACCTACCCCCTAATAGGTGAAGTGGCCAACATTATGACGAAACAGATGAGCAAATGATTCTAGACAGGTAGGGGAAGTACAGGCTGAAAGTCTGGTCGAACCTCATCCAGGAAACGTCTGCTATGGTTCACTAAAAATGGTTAGCCTAAGTACGGCTTGTGAGAACGAACACATTTTTCTTCTACACTCAGGGAGTAGATTATTTGGCTAAAGCATACACATCGCTCATTAAAAACTAATTTCTAGGAAGGAAACCAAATGATCTGAACATATCCAACACATCCACAGGCCCACCTTCATTAGTTCAGTTGCGTTAAAGCAACAATAGGAAACACATTTTATTTTTCAATCAGCCTGAAGGCCTTCATTTTTGAAACATATTTTCTTTTTATAAGAGATATGTTAATCTCTCAAAAATACCCCCCAAATTCAAGCTATTTGTATAGCTTATAAAAACAATTTCATGTGTCACCATTGCAATTAATAAATAAAACAAAAATTCAAACTAGACATCCATTTACTCTATTTGTTAACTGATGTCAAATGGAATGACCCCTGTTCTGCGGGAGAAAACCCCCCAAACCTGCAGGAACGGGAGGAACGGGACGGTCTGCCGAAGGGATGGGGCCACTGCAGGCAGGGCCCACTGTGTGCGAGGCGGGCTGCAGGGGTGCCAGCAGGGAGCCGGGGAGGCCGACCTGAGGGTGAGACTGCCACCTGCTGGACGGCGTCTTCGAACTTCTGCCAGCGTAGCCCGGCGCCCGGCAGCGCGCTGCAGAACAGGCCGCCTTTGTAGTCCAGGCACCAGATGTACTTCTCGGAGACCGCCAGGCTGAGTATGCCGTAGCCGGGGCCAGAGTACCCCATCCAGCTCTCTGCAAACTGACAAGGACAGAGCCTGGTGAGTTCTGTGGCAGAGGACAGAGCTGCGCTGTCGTGCTCTCATCAGCAGGCCAAGCATGCAGGGCGTCCTTCAGCTCGTAGAGCCGAGGAGCTCCGCGAAGACAGGCGGGGACCTGCTGTCTTTGGGCCGTGCTCGAAGAGAAGCAAACACTCCGAAATGGGAGTTGCCGTCCCCTACTGGGACCCCACAGCATCCCCGGCTAACACCCTGCCATCTGAGAACACCTTCCTAATGTGGTGCTTTGCGCACAGGCGTACCGCGCTTTATACAACGTGTGTGCAAATTGCTATTTCGTGCCTCCGATCCTTGCAGATACGCTACCTAGTGTTTTCAATACGGTCCCCATCGCTGGACATGGGGCACACCGTGTGGCTGATGGAAATCTGGCCAAGATGCTCAGCCTGGCAGAATTTTGTAGACCAATAGTTTGGCTGCTTGGATTCTTTTTAAAAATCAAAGCTAAATGAAGTCGTTGTAGTTTGACAGTTTTCTGAAACTGCAGAAGAAATCGATGTACCTGCACAATCACCTGAATATGCAAGTCAACTGCTTCATAGAGAATGGCGCCCAACCCTTGCCAATCCAGCCCTGCGCCCTGTGACAAGTCTTTCTCAACCTCCTCCCCAACGTGCCACAAAATTTCTGGGCTTTTCCAGCTACTGGGATGGGGGGAAGACTGTCAGCAGGTGGGGGAGAAGTCCTCTGAGTGCCAGGTTCCCGATCACCCAGGGAAGGGCTTTTCTAGAGTTCTGGCCTAGAATCCCAACAGCCTGCCCTCCCAGGACGTCGTCTGCCTGGCTGGCGCCTCACAGCTTCCCAGAGCCCCGCCCTGTGCTCTCCTCCATCGGCCCAGAGTCTCGCTCAGCTGAGACGATCGGCACGTATGTCTGCCTCCTCAAGACTCTGAGATCCCAACTGGACGTCCACGTGCCGCGGCGCCTGCAGCCGAGGGCTCTCAAGAGAGGGTGGGTGCAGGCGGGACCGAGGAGAAGGTCTAACCTTTCGGCATTGGTCTCAAAGCAAGTAAGCGGGACATTTCATTCTGAAGGTGGGACGGCACAGAGGCTGGGAGACGGTCCCGGGGCCAGCCCTGCGCTCCACTTGCTATGGGACCTGTGCAAGCCGTTTAACCGAGTTGCGGTTCCCCACTGTAAAACGGGGACCACGGCAGCGCCAACTTCACAGCTTGTTTTGTTTTGAGAGTAAATGAGGTGGACTCATAAAGTGCTTAACGGTGCCCAGCAGGCGGCGAGAGCTGCCCAAACGATACACATATCGGCATCGAGGGAATCCAGTGGTACATCTGGGGAAAGCACACCTAAGTTCACACTCATAATCTGTGCCTCACAACTACTCAGCAGGAAAAGTCACAACACGTGGTTAGTTTTGAAACCAAATACATTGAATAGGAATCATCTGCTAAGAAAAGCAAGCACTTTAAAGAAATCTCCTTATGCAGGATGACCGAGAGTCCCCCTCCTTAACCGCGTGCATCGTCGGATGGACCCACAGGAAACTGGCCACCACAAACCCACATACCTGATCTGACTTTAGCAGCCCAGTGTCTTCTGTGCCGGGCTGGCTCAGGTCCTGCAGGGAGCGACTACCCCCGAGCTCAGTCATGCTCGTCTCCGAAGAAGATGAAGGCAACCCTTGGGCATAGATGTCCTCCTCGTCGCTGGACGTTAACACCTGGTCCCGGGAAGGCTGCTCCAGCCGCGGCTCACGGGTGCGAGTCGCCAGGGCAGAGACCGGGGGAGTCCGCCGTCCTCCTGCACTCCCCAGGTCACGTTCCGAGGCCGCCATTTCCTTTAGGCCTGTGTCACTGTCAGTGACAGCGTGCCAGGGAGATGAGCCGAGGTGGCCGGGGGCCTCCACGTGCGTTAGGACGCCCTGCCCCTTGCCGGGCCCCTCGGCACCGCCTTCGCCAGCTCTGGTCCCCGGCAGCCGCTGCTCCGCGTGGGGGGCCCAGCTGAGGCTTGAAGGCACCGGGGGTGAGTCTAGGAAGGGGGCTTCAGAAAAAGTGCTTTGGGGGTCATCGGGCTCCATGTCCCCTGCTTCCCGGGCCTGTTCTCGCCAGGGTGACTGCCTGCTATTCAGTCCCTCGTCTGCGGGGCAAGGCTCCTCTCTGAGGTCGGTAACATCACTGCCTTCCACAGCCTCTCTCAGCTCCAAGAGTGAAGTCCACACTCCCCTGTGTGGCTCCGTCTCACCTGCATGGTTCCATCGTGGGCTTTCAGGTCTACTGTCACGCCCTTCATTCAGTACGTCAGGGGCAGGCTCAGGCACCTCCAGGACACTGAACGCTTCGGGGTCATTATTCTCCTGCAGGACACCATTCACCTCTCCGCTGAGGTTACTCTCCCGGTCAGGAGACTCTGTGCTCGAGCGATCCACAATGCTGCCCAAACTTGAGGTCATGGACAGCAGGTCTGTGCTCAAGGACTGGGGACTGTCACCCGGAAACTCACAGCAGGGAGTTGACTCAAGGGAACTGTGGCAGGCACTCCGGCTTCCACCTTCTAATTTAAAATAAGAACGTTTAAGATGACGGGTGACTCTGCATAAACGGTAAGAGACTAAAAAACAAAATTTTGGCTCAAGAAAAAATGCATCTTAAACGACGGATACCTAAGTGAAGTATGAATTATCCTAACGCAGAGGTGTTTTAAATGGACGCAACTGTCAGACAGGCTGATGGGCTCTGAGGCCTTGCTCAAGAAATGTTAAGGGGAAAAAACAAAGGAACAGATGGACTGCAGATCAACTGTTTAAAATGATTAAAACGCTCAGCAGTCCGATACCTGTCCTTCGGTACTGCAGTATCTGTAGCTAGGGAGGCCTAACAGGAACCAAGGAGCACAGAGTTAAACGAGTTCTCTGTTAGATCGCACGTCTGTAACACAGCCAACCCCAAATGCAGTGATCCCTCTGCCTCCATGACTTTCCTTCCACCCGGGTTCACAGACTCTGGTCTAACACATGGTATATGTAGATAGATCCAAATTTTTACCTGAATATTGAGAAGTGGAACCCCAGGGCCAGCAAGCAGGGCGGTAAGTACGCAGGTGCGCGTTACAGGATTTAAACCTCGCGGAAGCGCTTTACGTGTGCGTCGCGCTCTTTTGCGACTTATGAAATACTTCACGGCAAAGCCCCTCCACAGAGGGGGACACGTGATGGCCGCAGACCCTCCCTGCCTCCCCTCACCCGAGTGGGCAGGCGCTCGCTCCGTGAGGGCAGCACCCCCTACGTGAGCAGGAGTCAGTGCGTGCGGTGCCACAGGCCGTACCTGACTTCTTCTTCCTCTTCCTTCTCACTTTCAGCGGCTTCACCACGAGCTCCTGCTCAAACTCTTCTGAGCTGATCACGCTGAATCTCTGTGAGGCGGGCTGGCCACCCCTCCCCGGCTCTGGCGCCGCCTGGAGCCCGGAGCCACTGTCGGTGGAGTTGAGAGAACTGCTCCTGCTCCGTGGCTCGCTGGCCACGGAGCTGGCCACGGAAGAGCCCCTGAGCCTCGTCTCAGAAACCGTGGCCCCCGACGGCTTCTCCGCGCGCTGCCCGGACACCTGCTCTGCGCACCCGGACGTCTCCAGGCTGTCTCGCGCTGGGAAAGGAGGGGTGGGATTTACTACTGGTTACAAGAAAGTCAACGTGCTCTCATTCAGGTCTGCTAACCCTGCTGAACACCAGCCTGACGAAGTCAGAGAAACTAACGAAACTAAAAGAATCGCACGGAAGATTCCAACAAACGGTTCTGGGCTCCAGGAAGCGCACGTACCCAAATCAGGAAAAGGATTCCCCACAGCTGCCTTTTGTAAATAACTCAAGAGTGCGGGAACGCCACTAAGTATACAGCATTCCTCACATCAGTTCACAAAGAATTTATAAAGAAGAGAAATGGGCTTAGTGACATCCCATACTGAGACCACGCCCTGATATACTACTACTCGAGGGCACTTGAAAAACACACGTGTACCTCTAATCCTATTTCTTGAAATTCAAGGAGTGAAGGTGATTTCCTGCTAGCACCAAGTCAGGATGGAGAAGTATGTTAACAAGGCAGCGTCCAGAGCAAGCAGAGAGCAGCATCCTTCTCAACACGACACCAGAGTCACTGTGGCCAGAAGGGTTCCAGCCACACGACCAGGGACCACTTTACCCGTTCAGCCACCTGTTTGTGACCGAGTACGCACGATGTGCCCGACACCGCTCTGGGGCCATCAACCAGACAGACGGGAATCCCCGTCCTCTTGTGAGGGTCGTCGGGGGCAGACTGTCGGCTGTGGCCTGCACACTGGGGGCTGACAGGGAGGGTTCTGCTCTGCGTGAAGCCCGGGCAGGGAAGCGACTTGTCAAAGAGCACACAGGTTGATGGCAGGTCTGGGTCCAGAGCTCCCCTGTCAATACAGCGGCCACTGCCACATGCAGCTATTTCCCTGTCAAAGCCAAATAAAATTTAAAATTCCGTGGCACTCACGTGTGGGCAGCAGCCACCTACCGGTCAGCGCAGATACAGACCATGTTCATCGCTGTGAGAGAGTCCTGCCGGAAGGCAGTGGTCTAGAGCTTACTTGTCCCCAGGGGCCACGCTGCCCCTGACAACACTGACGACGCCAGCTCAGAAACTCAAAAGCCAGAACTTACGCACTTTCCACGACTAGAATTTGGAGTATTTATGCCGACTCACCCTCTGACTTAAGAGGTAATTCACTTGCCGCCCCAGCCCCACCCGGCCATCTCTTAAGAGATGGTTAATTTGGGGCCAAGACAGCCCTTATGACACTCATCTTTTCGAGAGGTAAATATGTGGCTAATGAGACACTGTTTGGTACAATCTCCTACTTGCTACAGTGTGTACTCTAAATGTTACGAAAAGAGACGTGGCTGGAGTAAGGCTTCAGGCAGGCCTGCCAGCATGGGGTCCAGTGGCCTGCCCCCCCGGGGCTCCTCTTCCCCCCCTTGCTCCGCTCTGGAAGGCCTGGGGTTTGCGACCCGCCCACCCGCTTCGGTCCAGGACCTCCACTCCCTCGCTTGCAGGGACTCAGATGTGAGCTCATGCTGGCGAGAGAAGTGACAGCAAAGATGCCCCTGAGGCCAGGACACCGCAAGGCCGTGGCTACAGCAAAGGGGCCCCATTTCTGACCAGCGCGGCAAGGCAGGAGGAAGAGGAGAAATGCTGGCAGAAGCAGAAATCAGAAGACATGCTGATTGGCTTGGGGCTTGTCACTTACCCCCCTAGTCCTTGGTTTTCTAATCTGTGAAATGGGGACACCACGAATTAACAAATACTCAGGGTCTTCTTTCTACGTGCCATGTGCTGTGCAGGCCCACAAAGCGGACTCACAAGATGCTTGCAACCAAAAAGTTTACTATTTTGTGGGGTAAGGTACACAGTAAGTGAATGGCTCCATGGTCAGAAGGGCAGGAGGGAGCTCCCTGGGCACTCAAGTGAAGAGAGGGCTGACTTAACTGAGGCACTCGGGGAAAGTTTCAAAAATGCAGGAATCCCTGACCTGGGTCTTCAATAAGGAGTGGGAAGAGTGCAGGGAGCACCATCCTGCCAGAAGTGGGCCACGTCCTAGAGCACCACACACCTAGCTAAGTGCCCGGGTGAGGGGGAGAGGGCAAGGGCTCGGAGAGGGCTGGCAGCTGGAGGACGGGGTGCCCTGCAGGCCACCTCATCAACGGTGGCCACAGGAGTGCGGTGAGCAAGGAGGGGATGAGGCCGCTCCAACCCCGGGGAGGAAGGGGGCCTGGCTGGGGAGGGGGAGCTGCATCTTCCTAGGTCCCAGTCTCCTCGTCTGTGAAACCAGTACCTTCCATTTAAGGTTGTTCTCAGGACCTTCTAAGGCCAGGAATGCTGTGTGCAGCCTTGTGGTTCTCTCTGGAACACAGGGAGAACAAGGCGAGTGACAGAGACAGGACAAGGACAGGGAGGAGAGTGGAGTGGAGGGACTGGGGGTGGGGCCCACACCACTGTCGTCACCGTCAGGAACAATCTTGCTGGTGAGCCCCAAACCACCGAAGTGTGCGTGAGAACGTGTGTGACAATTCACTCGTTAGAACCTGGGCTTGTATGAATTACAGAAAAAGGTCAAAAGCAGAGAGAATAATCAATGCGATAAGAAGAACTGTGTTAAGGGCAAAGGATATGTCCCAGATAACAGATTTAAATGTTCTAAAATCTTGGCAAATCTCTATCTTCTGAAGTACTAATCCCACACATCGTCCGAACACCAGAGAGCAGTCATGTGGGTGCTGTGCTCTCCCTCCTCGCCCAGCCTCCCACCCTCCAGACCCACGGAGCCACTCTACCAAAACGGGAGGCTGTGTGACGGGAGCCTTGAAATAGGTAAGCTTCAAGAAAAGTCTCGTAAACCGTATTTTAAGAAGCACAGGAAACCCTCCAAATACCTGTTTAGAAAAAGCGAAGTGATGGGAGGGTTTGTAAATTGTAAACTACAATTATTTTATGACAAATACAAACCTATTGATGCCAGTCCTTCAGGTCTGCTTGAAATTCTTATAATGTTCCTATCTCCCTTTAAGAAAAATATTTCATTTTCTGTGCAGGAAACAGACACGATATCACCAGATCCTTCCAAACCAGCAATTGTAGCCTGTCCAAAAAAGGAAAGAAAAGAAGAAAATCACACAACCAGGCAACAGTAATAGCTGAAAACACACAAACATGTGCAGGAGTCCTACGAAGTCAAATGACAACTGTGCTTTGTTATGGCCACTTTCTGAAACTTCTGAAGAGTAATTCGAAGCAGGGCCCCTGGCTGGCTCTGTCAGGGGAGCTCAGGACTCTGGGTCTCAGGGTGGTAAGTTCAAACCCCACATTGGGTGTAGAGATTAAATTAAAAAAGAATAATTCAGCCAAAGTAGGTAGTATCTGACAGGCATGTGACCTGGAGTCAGTCACCTTGCCGGTAAACTCACGAGACCGAGTGGGTTGTCTGCCCCACCTCTCAGCCACTCGGACCCGCGTCCCACCTGCGCCCGACCCCCTTGGACGTGGAGCTCAGCCTCCTTGGCTGGACCTGCCCGTCAGCCTCCCACAACTGCCCTGGGCTGTGGTACAGGTGCCCCGAGTGGAACGGGCCAGTCCAAACCCCAGCCTTGTTCCTCCATGACGCCATGGCCTCTGCTCAGACTCCTTTCCTGACTCTTGTTCCCTGGGAGAGTTCCAACTCGATTCAGACACCACCTCCTTGGGTAACGGACCCCGGCGAGCTCAGCCTCAGTGGCCCTGCCCTGCCCAGGACTCATCACAGCTCACAGCACTCTGGACAAACGTCCACGGGCACGTCGCTCCCGGGCTGCAGTGATGAGCTGCCTGGGCTAGACCCCTACTGTGTGTGCTCCTGTGGGAGAGACTCATGTGCACTGCCCTTCACAGCTCTGGACGAACGGGGGGCGGGGAGAGGCCCTGATGCCACCTGGGATGCCCAGAGCCTGCAACAAGTTTTAAAAATTCTCTTTTCAGCCAACAATACAAACAAGAGGCCATTCAGTGTAGAGAGAAAAGCGTCTAAATTCTTTGTTAATTTTTAATAACCCTGAGGAATAGCTAAAAACGTGCCCTTAGTTTGAAAGACTCTGACGGCAGCCATAACGCGCACACAGACAGACCCTTTGTCTCCGTTTCTCTACGTCTAAAATGAAGTTAATTGCACCTGTTGGAAAAAGCACTGGGGGTGAGGGCTCAGAAGAAAGGAACTGATGTGTAATCACCAAACGTTTTGATCCCACTAACTACCAAGTGTGTATCAAGTTCCTAGAGTACCCAGAGAAAGAAGAAAACTGAAGTTGTCTGTACGTGAAGAATACAAAAATGCCTTTCAAAGTGCTCCTTAGGAAGAGAAACCAACTCAGGGCAAAAAGGCAGCTTGGTGGCCCCAACCCAACTAACTCTGCCCTCAAGTTCCAGGTGAGGAAGTTCCAGGTAGGGCAGACGAGACTCCTGCTTAGAGGCAGAACAGCTAGAAGGTTCTACCAAAACCAAACATTTCTTCAAATCTACAAAATAATCAGACCATCACTTGATTTCCTTAACTGACTCAATGGAAAAAAGTAAAGCATTAGGATCAATATTGTTCCTTCTATCATCCTGAGAGACAGTCTGTGGATGAACATCCTACAGACACCAAAGCTGTGGTGCGATCACGTCACTTACCTGGTTGACGGTGTCTAGAAGGTAAATGCTATATTCATTCCAACTCAACACCCAGCCTTCTTGGAAGAAACATGAAACGAGCCCCAGGTGCTTCTCAGGTAAGCTGCAACTTCCCCTGTTGGAGGATTCCAGACGCGGGTACAGTTCGAAAGGCTTGACTCCTCCGGCAAAGACATCTTTTAAGATAAACGTGGCTTGAACAGTCCCATGGATGTCCGCCTTCCAGAGCCGGAGCCCAGGCCGTGACGCATACAAAGTCAGATCACTTTGCTTACAGAGCCCTGGTATAAAACAAGCTCCAAATTTCCCAGTGCTGAAATTACAAGAAAAAAAAAAAACAAAAAACAAAAAACAAATATGAACTGATTTAAAGCCATGGTTGTCAACCCTTGATATCAACTGTAATAAGAATTTTTTGGCTAAGCCCCAACAAGATTAATGTCTTTTCAGAACCTCTTCTATGTTTTGTTGTTGTTGTTGTTGTTTTTGTTTTGTTGTTGTTAATGGAACCATATTGTCATCTCTGCCCACAGAGGACAAGGTCTCTGTATCATACTTCCTGCAACCCCCTCAGAACTGTGTACCCAGTACTGTTAAGCCAGTATCCCGATTCATGGCGACTATTATGGTGCCAGGCCCCAGGCTCTGTCTCCACCCTCTGGCTCAATCCTCACCACAGCCCCGTGTGGCGAACAGTACAGCTCCTGTGTCCGAGAAAAGGAAACGGAAGCAGATGCGGACAAATCCAGGTCTGACTATCCTCCCCCTGTTCGGAAATTCTGTTCTTTTAACGTCTGATTGCTGTACTCACTCCCACATCCCAATGAATGAGCATCACGCCTACAACTGAGTCTAAACCCATCATAGGAACCTGCTTCTCTTCTGGTCCCCAGGCGTGGTATTTTTTCTCTATTTTTAAAATTATGGGGGCACCTGGGTGGCTCAGTTGGTGAAGCATCCAACTTTGGCTCAGGTCATGATCTCACAGCTCGTGGGTTCGAGCCCACATCAGGCCCTGTGCTGACAGCCCGGAGCCCGGAGCCTGTTTTGGATCCTGTGTCTCCTTCTCCCCCTGCCCCTTCCCCACTCATGCTCTGTCTCTGTCTCTCTCTCAAAAATAAATAAACATTAAAAATTTTTTTTTTAATTATGAAATACCTAACACAAAAGAATGTATGCTTTATATATGTTTTATCATATATATCATATATATAAATTATATATATATACTATATTACATATATGTATTTATAGGTACGTAAAAGTTATGAGGTCTAATAAATGAAGTGCACACCTGGGAATTTAGCCCTCAACTTCAGAAATAAATCATCAGCGACACTGTTGATGTTCTCTCATGTTCCTAAAAAAGTTCCTGCCCCTCTGTTCCCCAGGTATGACCACTAGACTGAATTTTGTGTTTATTACTCCCTTACTTTTACTGACAGTTTAACCACATACCTATGTATTCCTAAATACTACGAAATTTACAATTTCATTTGTATAAAAAAAGTATGATGCCATTTGTATACTTTTGCAACTTGCTTTTTTTTAAGTTTATTTATTTATTTTGAAACAGAGAGAGAGAGAGAGAGAGAGAGAGAGGGCACACATGAGTAGAAGAGGGGCAGAGAGAAGGAGAGAGACAATCCCAAGCAGGTTCTGTGCTGTCAGCACAGAGCCCCATGTGGGGCTCGATCACACAACCTGGGATCATGATCTGAGCCGAAATCACGAGGTGGATGCTCAACCGACTGAGCCACCCAGGAGCCCCTTAACATTATATTTTTAAGGTTTATCTTTACTGATCAAAAAGCTATACCTCATTCATTCTGACTGCTACACAGTAGTCCGCAAGTTATTTATTCACTTTCTTGCTGATGAGCATTTGCATTATTTCTACATTTTTATTTTAAACAGTAGTGCCCTGAGCATTTTTGCACAGACCTCCTGATGCACAGGTGTAAGAGTCTGTCAAGGACCTTTCAGAGATGGAACCACTGCTCTGTTGGGTAACTGCTGGGTTTCTGGATAAGAACAAATTCAGGTTTGGAAGATAATTTCAAACTTTTTTCAACGTGATTATACCAACCTATGTTTCCACCAGTAATCCTGAAGTTTTTTTTTTTTTTTAAAGATCCTATTTTTTTTTTTTTTCAATGTTTTTATTTATTTTTGGGACAGAGAGAGACAGAGCATGAACGGGGGAGGGGCAGCGAGAGAGGGTAACACAGAATCGGAAACAGGCTCCAGGCTCTGAGCCATCAGCCCAGAGCCCGACGCGGGGCTCGAACTCACGGACCGTGAGATCGTGACCTGGCTGAAGTCGGACGCTTAACCGACTGCGCCACCCAGGCGCCCCTTAAAGATCCTATTTTTTAAGTAATCTCTATACTGAACGTGGGGCTCAAACTTACAACCCTGGGATCAAGAGTTGCACGCTTCCCTAACTGGGCCACCCAGGTACCCCTCTGAGTTCTCACTGTCCCTTGACTTTGCCTGATCTCAGGCTCCTGCCAGACCTGAAAGTTTAAGAGTTTCAGTCCAGAGGCGCTGCGTGGCTCAGTCAGTTGAGCGTCCAACTCCTGATTTTGGCTCAGGTCATGATCCCAGGGTTGTGAGGTTGAGCTCTGTGTCAGGCTCTGTGCTGACCATGGAGTGTGCTTGGGATTCTGTCTCCCTCCCTCTGCCCCTCTCCCCCACTCATTCTCTCTCTCTCTCTCTCTCTAAAAGAAATAAAAAATTTAAAAAAAAGTTTCAGGGGCGCCTGGGTGGCTCAGTCGGTTAAGCATCCAACTTCGGCTCAGGTCATGATCTGACAACTTGTGGGTTCGAGCCCCGCGTCAGGCTCAGTGCTGACAGCTCAGAGCCTGGTGCCTGCTTCGGATTCTGTGTCCCCCTCTCTCTCTGCTCTTCCTCCACCTGTGTGCTCATGCGCTCTCTCTTTCTCTGAAAAATGAATAGCCATTACAAAGAAAAAAAAAGTTTCAGTCCAGCCCTGAGTCCTGCTGATCCTCTCTCCAAAACGCTTCTAATTTTTTTTTTTAACATTTATTGATTTTGAGAGAGAGAGGGCGTGCACATACAGGAGGGAGAGAGAATCCTAAGCAGGCTCTGTGCTGTCAGCAAGGAGCCTGACCCGGGGCTCGAACTCATAAACCGTGAGACCACGACCTGAGCCGAAAGAAATCAAGAGCTGGATGTTTAACCTACTAAGCCACCCAGGCGCCCTTGTACATCTCTGATTTTCAACAGTAGAAAGAGCACTGGCTCTAGATTGACAGCTGGGCTCAATTTCTAGCCCTGACATAGAATTGCCATGTGGTTGCAACCTTCCTGGCTCTCAGTTTCCTAATCTGTAAACCAGGGGTCATTCCCCCCATCTCAAAGGTTAAGTGAGGATTAAGTGACAATCTCTGAAGGCACAAAAGCACTGCTGGTGACACTATATCTCACAAATGCTCACCAGCCACCCACAGGGCTACAGGGACCCACAGCCGGGAGCTACCTGTGGGTCCATCCATGTCCCCACTGCGTGCTCCCTACCTATGTGCTCCCTACGCTCTCCTCACCCTCCCTGCACACAGCAGAGGCCTGTGGGGTGCCACCGTGTGGCCCTCCTGAGGGGCTGTCCCCAGAGCGCATCCCACACAGCCACACAGATAAACTTATCTGGACATTTCTCTGCACTTCAGTATCCCCCTAGGTCCCTCTGGCTCCGGTAACTCAATCCTTCTGGACAAGGTCCAAGGAGGACATCGAATATCAAGTTCACTTTGAAACGAAGATGGTTAGATTAGCCAAGAGTGTTCTACGCTGTAGATCATTCATGGACAGCGCTAAAATCGGCATCGTGCTCGATTACTGCCTTTGGTGGATCTGTTCTGGAAAGATTCACTAAACAGACCCAAACGAGTTCTACGGAACATCCCGTAATCTCTTCCTCTTGCCCTTCCTGTCAAATCAATTTCTACTTGGTGATCCACCTGTTAACTGTTTTCCTTCTATTTATAGGTCCTCTGAAAAATCTCTTGTCACTCCCATTTTGATTTGCTCACCTTAGGTCACTCATGCACTCATTTTAACAAACGCGTGGGGAGTTCCTGCGTTATGTAAGACCCAGTGCTGGGGGCAACATGAAAGGCGAAGGAGGCGAGACCCTGCCCGTGTCTGCGAACACGCCGTGGCAGACGGCACGTGTGCGGGAACTGCCGTGCGGGCACCTGGCTGGCGCTGTATCCGAGTGAGGCTCAAAGGGCTGCCCCACAGTCCAGATGGGACGTGTCCTGCCCGGGGCACGAGAGGGCCAAACCCAGGACTACCGCGCGGCTGAGGGGCGGGCGGGCCCTCTGGGGGAAGGAACGTGCCGACGGGGTCCTGGTGGGTGGCTGGCTGGCTCTGAGGAGCTGCTGCATGTGGTGAGTGAGCCGAGGGAAGGCAGTGAAGTCGGAGATAACTAGCCAGAGTGAGGGGCGAGTCGTCCTAAACCGCTGGCTTGGCCGCCATCCACCCACTCGTGGTCCGATTCTGCAGCACCTGATGTCATTCTGGATGGGTCCCTCAGACTCCAACCTTTAAGGTCTAAGCATCGCGGGGTTCTAAAATCATAACTAAGTTAACCTACCTACTTAATTCTGGTGGAGGTCATTTCCAGAAAAATCACCGATGACTTTGCAAACCACTTTAATTCCCTTTATGAGCCACACTGATATGAAAAGGGTGTTTTTTATGTTTTTTTAAGTTTATTTATTTCGAGAGAGAGTATGCATGAGCGGGGGAGGGGCAAGGAGAAAGACAGAGAGAGAGACTCCTCCGCGGTCTCCACCCTGTCGTCACAGAGCCCGATGCGGGACTAAAACCCACGAACCGTGAGATCATGACCTGAGCCGAAATCAAGAGTCGGACACCCAACAGAGCCCCCCAGGCACCCCTGAAAGGAGTGTTCTCTAACGTGATGTATAATTTATGGTGCCAGAGACCTGAAATGCTGAGCGTGGACAGAGGACCTGACACAGGACAAAGAAAATCTAAGATGGGTGACACAAGGCTCCGTGGCCAACTGCCCACAGACCGTCACACAGGCACGAGGGTGGGGACCCTGCTCCAGAACTTGATGCTGGCTCTGCAGGGGCACGCACTCCACGTGACTGCAACGTGCAGGGGCCCCGATGACCGGACGGTCCCCGTGTGAAACAGTGCAACACAGACCTGGAGATAAACCCTGAGGACAGCAGAGACACAACACGCTTGGGGACGGCTGGGGTCTCTGAGATCTTCTGGGCGTAACATGTGTCTTATCTGGTCCGGTCTGAGGGGGGTCACCACCTCCATCCGAAGAGCACAACCCCACCCCCGCTGAGGTTCCCTGCCTGCAAGCGTACCTGTGCCCACGCCCTGCTCCCTGCCGAGAACACCCGGCCCTGTCCAAGCCACGCGCCCTCTGGGGTGGCCCGCCAGCGGGCTCCAGGGAGGCCACGACAGGTGCCAACACCTCAACCTCCGTGCCGGCCTGTGCCAGCCACCCGGCACCGGCCTCATGGTCCGTCTCTACAAACCTCCCACCAGACCCGCTCCCAACCAGGCGCCCCTTACGCCGTGTGTGTTCCCTCTGACAAAAACCAGCTGTCTCCGCACACGGCTATCCTGGCCCCTCCAGGCCCTCCAGCCCCTCCAGGCCCCGGCCTCTCTCATAAGCAAGGCCGCGTGCAGCCACCAGGCTGCCAAATCCGAAGGTCTGTCTCAGGCCATCTCTCGGGCCGTCAGCAGCTCTGACGGCCCCGTGACACTCCCCCTGCGTAGCCCCCAACTTCTCCCTCCCCTGACTGCCCTCCTCCAGTTACCATCACGCCGGGGGGGCGGGGCAGCTCTAACTGCCGCCCTCATGCTACAGGCTCCCAAGCGTGCGCCTGCCCTCCACCTGCCCCTCCGGCTCTCCACAGGGAGGAAGACTGTGCCACCTCATCCACCACACTGTTCTGGCCTCTCCCCCAGGCCCCGCCCCCCACGCCCCACCCGACCCACGGCTCAGGCCGCAGCCTCTGGCTGATCTCTTTCTCTCACTCCCCACCCGGTCAGCTCTGCCCTGCGAGCATTCCCAGCGCCCTGCCCTGGCCTGAGCCCCGGACTGCCCCCCTGAGCCGCCACTCTTGCCCCTCCCAGGACAGCGCGGGTGACTTGTCCTGGTCGGAGCCGTTCACAAGGGCCAGCGTGCCGGAAGAAAGCGGCCCCCGGCGAGGCCGCAAAGCCTGCCGCGTGGGGTCCCGCCCGGGCCCCTCCTCTGCTCCACACACACCTGGCCTTGCTGCTCCCCAAAGCCTCGGGTGCCTGGCGCGTGCACTGCTCCTGCTTCTCGCCGAGGTCCTCTCGTGAGTCCTCCTGCCCTTCCTTCAGGAGTCTGCCCCGGTCCCCACCACCCCTGCTGCGTATCCACAACACACGGCCGTGTCCCCCGCTCCCTCCTCTCTGGTCCATATGCTCTAGTCCAAATCTAGTCCGATTTATTACTACGAACGTTCTAGAACACATTTAATGTCAGCCTCCCACCCCAGGAACGGGAGCCCCGAGAGTAGAGCCTTTCCCTGTCCACAGCTGTCTCCTCAGACCGAGAAAGGTGCTGGCTGGCCACAGCAGAGACTTGGTAAGGATTTTTTAATGTCACGTGAACACACAATGTCCCTACGTAAACACCCGATGTCAGAGGTCTCGGTGTCACCTGTAGGTAATGACTGAGTTTTTGTCTCTGGCTGAGACCTGTATATGTCCCTCCTCACTGTGACTCCCACTTGGCGACCTAACAAGCATCTCCAACTCAACAGAAGTCTAGACTGAAAGCCCAGGCTCCCCGCGGCGCGCCCACCACCGCTGCCTCACTGCCGTAGCCAGAAGCACCGAAATCTATTCTTTTCTTCCCCTTGCCCCTCTACCCAATCCACCGTCCAGCCCCGTGCTTCCTATCTCCGAATTACGGCTCCCCGCTGACGCCCATCACCAGGGGCCAGCCTCCACACCTGCTCCTCACCGTCCCCCTCCTGCCCATCTCCGATGAAGTCTCCACACAGAACCAGGGTGAGCTCCGAGAGGTTGCTCAGGTTGCTAATGTCCTGCCTAAAGCACTTCAATGGCTTTCTGTTATGCCTAGAATAACTCGGGCAACAGCATGTGGTCCCTCCGGCCCCCGCCCCCAAGCTGGCTGGCTCAGGGCCTCCTTTGCAATCTCATTTTACACCTGCACCTCTCCACGGTCACCCCGGGCCCCTCCGGCTCCACAAACATTGCTCCCTGGCCCAATCCGAGGCCTCGGCATGTTCCACTCCCTGAGACCAGAATGCTCTTCCACCGGCCCTTCCCACGCTTGAGGCTTCGGCTCCAATGGCGCTTCTCCACAGAAGCCCTTCCCGACTGTTCTAAAGAGCGTGCCACCCCCACCTGTGATGCTTCACCCTGACTGATCCACAATGTCCACAGCGTGCATTGTAGCCTACACATCCGTCCTGCTGGAGGGGGGACACGCGTCCCCTCGCTCACATTCGTCCTGCCGGGGTGTGGCGACATGTCTGTCCCCTGGCTCACTGCCGTCCACCGCACGCTGCTGCCCGGCAGGCACGCACCCAACACCTGCTGACTGAAACCCTGCTTCCGGAGGGTAGGCACAGCAGATGCCCTTTCTGAACTACAATCTAAAACAGCACCCAACAGGGGCGCCTGGGTGGCTCAGTCGGTTGAGCGTCAGACTTCAGCTCAGGTCACGATCTCACGGTTTGTGGGTTCGAGCCCCGCATCAGGATCTGTGCTGACAGCTCAGAGCCTGGAGCCTGCTTCGGGTTCTGTGTCTCCCTCTCTCTCTGCCCCTCCCCTGCTCATTCTCTCTCTCTCTCTCTTTCTCTCTCTCTCTTAAAAATAAAACATTAAAAAATTAAAAAGAACACTAACTTAAAAAAGAAAGCTTAAGAAAATAATAAAATAGCACACAACAGAAAAACAAGCCTGTAAACAGCTTTTCCATTTATTCTGTGTTATCCCCACTTCTCTAAGGCTCAGGGAAATATACTTCCTCGAGAGAAAAGGAACACATTTGTTGGTGTCTGCAGCCTGGGACAGGGCCTGGCCCAGGCCAGAAGACATGACTACTCACAGGCACCAGGAGGGGCTCATGGAGAGTGGCTTGTGTTTCCACACAAGAGGCTAGAAGACCAGGTTTTAGGAGAAACACTATTGGCTTATCCATGTGAAAAGTAACTGGTCTTTATCTCTCTTTATACTCCACTACCCCTCCAAAAAGACACGATAAAGTAGGACCCTGATGACGAACCAGGACAGGACGCGAAGCAGAAGAGGGGGACACTGGCAGAGGGAAAGGCAAGATGAAGACGTGCACAACCACGGGGCCCAAGCTCCAAATTCTACTGTGCTTATGCTTCCAGGGGCTGTTAACAGGGACATTACGGTTACAGAAAGGGCAAACTGTTGACAGAATCGAGCGGGTATTCAGCACAGAAAACAGAAGCCAAAGGAAGGCATGACCAGATCTTTTATGAGCTAAGGGCTATCATGCTCCTCCCGTCCAACCTCCCCTTCTCCGGGCCATCGTCACCAGCACAGCTGTCACCACCAGCCTCCGTGGGCCCTCCCTCGAGGGCACGGCCAATGCCACCACGTCTCCTCGTCAGCCTGCTGTCCACACTCCCCAGCCCACCTGCCACCCTGCCCCTCTGATTCTCAGATGGCAACAGTGCCCCTTTACCAGGACCGTCTCCAAATCCTGCCGCCCGATTTATAAGCTGCCGGCCCCCGCCCCCTCCTGCTGCCCCCACTCGGCTCTCCGTCCCTCTCTGCTCAGAATGAGGGGGTGGCCCCACCACTCTATCCAGCCCCTCCTCACTGACCCCACCGCCACACAAACCGGGCCCCGAGCTTTACAAGCGTGTTTCCGGCAGGGAGGTCACCCATGCGCTCGGCTGCCTCTTCCTGCACGGCTGGTAGGTGGCTGGACTTGGCCTAGCCCTTCTCCCCCTGTCTTTCCAGGTGGCAGGTAAACGGGGGGACGAGCTCTCAGCCTGGCAGCCTCCCCTCCAGAGCCTCCCCACTCCTCTTGGCCAGTTCCACTCCTCCCTCGCTCACTCCCTCAGGAAGTCTGCTGTCACCCCCAGGCCCAGGAGGAGCTTGACAGCACCCCTCACAGCTCCACAGTAGGTGACACCGCTGTTAACAATTTTCCCGCTGAGTTTCTCAAGCATCCGTGACGGCGGGCTCACATCCGCTTCGTCTACCAGTTACCCCTGACCCGGCACAGTCTGCACAGTGCAGAGGGGACCGTCACCCCTCCTGTGGCGGACCCAGAGCAGACCACCTTGGAGACTTTCCGGATTCTGGCGCTCGAGGCAGAGTGGCCATGCCCGCAGGTCCCTGCAGCAGATGAGAGGGATGAGCTTTCCCCATCTGATGCTGGCACAGGCGGCCAAGCAGGTTAGGGACCCGTCGGGGAACCCCAGGCTTAGAGCCACTGTGGGCTTGCCTAGGGTAACCTAGGCAAGGTGACCTAGGAAAACTTAAGGCCCCTCTGTAACCGCCATGCTGGGGCATGTGTGACGCTCACCTTTTCCTTGGTTGTGTTCCAATCTGCTTGACAGACTTCTCTTCCGTGTAAAAAAGCAGGCTTCTTTGTAGTGTAGACACGAGCAGAACTTTCTGGCTATAATCCAGCTGCACGATTGAAGATGGCTCTTCTAACACCAAATGGGAGTTACAGACGCCCTGTGGGAGAGGCCAGTTAAACCCAACTCAATGTGGAGTCAATTTACACCTTAAAATGTATGCTGTTCATTCCCAACAGATTCAATGTCAACCCACTATGATGAAATTATTTGGAAAAGTTCTTACTAATGAGAAAACAATGTCAACACCTACCTCAGGTTACATCAAGTTTGACAAGAAACGTTTAAAGATTTTGTATAATTTCTTTTAAAATGTTTTCAGGGGAGCATTCAAAGAAGAGTCCATAAAGGCCAAAGCGGAAACGTATTGCACTAGGACTATTGTTTACACTAATAGAATACAACAGGACTTTCCATAAGATTATTTGTGACAACTATCACCTAAGGTCACAAGACACTCATCCCCCCAAAGAGCTCAAAGCAATTTTGGGGACATTATATCCTTGCCAACTGAAAGGGTCATAACAAACAGAAGAAAGAAACTGAAATGGTGGTAAATATATTGAAGAACAAAGTAAAATTCTAGAAGGCATTTTACTGCTAACACAAACTCTAATTCTTGGTGTCAAAAGTCTGTTTCTATATGTTACTTTTCTCCTGAACCAGTTTCTTCAATTGAGGAAGAAAAACTGATGCTCTATCGCAGAACTTTTGGGGGTGGAAGAGAAAAGCAGCAATCAGATTTAGTGGTAAAATTTACATACAATAAAATTTACCTGTTCAAGATACACAATTCTATGGATTTTGGCAAACACATACAGTCCTATAACCACCGACACCATAACGATAGAGAGATTCTCATTCTCCCCGGACACTGAGTGCTTTTAAAGCAGATTTTCCGGGTGCCTGGGTGGCTCAGTTGGTTGAGCGACTGATTTCTGCTCAGGTCATGATCTCATGGTTTGTGAGTTCAAGCCGCGCATTGGGCTCTGTGCTGATAGAACCTGGAGCCTGCTTCAGATTCTGTGTCTCCCTCTCTGTCTGCCCCTCCCCCTCTGTCTCTCTCTCAGAAATAAAATTTAAAAAAAAAAGCAGATTTTCCTCCACATTTGTCGTTATGTAAACTGTAGCTTTTCAGTTTTTGACTTATGATGGAACTCAATTCATTGTATTAATTTTGCAAAATCGCACACACTCCCATACCTATTTATGTAAATCTCTTTGTACTTTATCTTAAAAAAAAAAAAAAAAACAACTACCAGAACCTATCAATAAAGCTGGGAAAAAAAGTTCTCAGTGTGACAAGGATACTGTTTTCTGCATGTGGCTTTCTCTCTACTTCCTGAAATGCAGGCTCATGAGCAGTGCAGCCTGAAAGCCTCAACAGAAGGGAGGTACGACACAGGGACCCTTAATAACCTAAGGCTTTCCTGCAGAACAGGTTCTCAAAGTATGGTCTGCAGTCCTCAAGGGTCCCTAAGACCCTTTCAAAGGGTCTGCAAGGTCAACATTATCTTCATTATAATGCTAGGTTGCATCTGTCTTTTTCACTGAGCTGACATTTGCTCTGACACAAAAGCCACGGTGGGCAGAACGGGGCACTGAGCCTACTATCTGTCACTGTGCCCTCCACCACCACGCGCTCATGACAAAAACGCGCGTTTCACTGAAGACGGGCTCTGTGGCAGAACAATTATAACTGCATCACATCCTTGCTCGTGGGTACGCACGGCTTTGTGTTTTGTGTGACACAGTGGCCCGGCTGCTGCATCCTGAGGTTCTCTGGTTCTCTCAAGGAAAAGCACTTGTTCGACTCTAAAAGCTGTGAGCTCAACCAGTGGCTTCCCCCCCCCCCCCCCAGGACACCATTTTACCGGACATACTAGAATTACTCAAACTGGGTATTTGGCAGACATTTGCAAGATGGACCAAACGGAGCTTGTCACTTTAATGACAACGAGTAATAGTGTGCGTCACTGACAATAAATATCAAGTTTTCAACTGAGGATTAGAATTGAAAACTTTATCCACACTTGTGAACTTGACCAATTCCCAGTAGCTAAAGACTTTTCTGATCAGGATGATCATGATATTAACAAAGATGCCTTCTCTGATATTATATAATCAAAATGGACACATTTGAAAAGATCTGCGTCACTCAGTAGATCAACTGACTGAGCCACCCAGACGCCCCTGGGGTCCTCCTTCTAAGCGTGTAGAAGCGTCCTGAGACCAAAAACTTCAAGAACTACTGCTAGAGAAAACTTGTAACCGGGCAGTCTTGGATCAGAGGGACTAAAAGCCAGTTGGCCAGTAATTGCTAAATTTCTACAATGCACGAGGAACGCCCAGTCTCGCGGGGCCGGTCTGTTTCCCTCGCGTGACGAGGTGAAGTACAGGGGCGCAAAGAGCCACACACGCCACGGGAAAGGCGTGGGCTTTAGAGCAGAAACTCAGTGTGGAACCCGCGGGGGGACCCAGGGCTGGTGACTGGGTCACGGACCCTGGGGTTCTTCATCTCCTGACCGGAGTCGAGCACACACGGCTCAGGATGAAACAAAACAGCAGACACGCGGGCTGGGCCCTCCTCCTCCTCCTCTGCCACGCCCTCCCACGTGAGGGGCGGGGCCTGGGCGGGGCTTGGCCGGGGGCGGAGCTCTCCACCCAGAAAGCACTGACCTCTGTCCAGTCCACAGTTATGATTACGCAATGCTTCCCGCGGCTCCTACACACCCTTCTGGGAGACCAGAATGACATGGCGTCTTTTTCTCAGGACCCTTCCACATGCTTAGACACAGGAGGATGAACACTGTGAAGGAAGGCTCCAGTGGAGACAAAGGCCAACCCTTTAGTCACAGGAGGGGAAGCTTAGAAAAGTGAGAGACGTCCTTGAAGGCAAACGTTACAAAATAATCGTTGACATTATGAAGGGGCAATGACTGAGGATGCAAACTGTTTGACTAAAATGTAATTATGGATATAATTTCTCCGAATATAAGAAGGCCAAAAATATTTCTGGAAACAATTTTACCTGGTCTAGATCCAGAGAAGAATAGACAATTTTCCCTTTGTCATCTCCAGAGAACAATTTCATTCCATTGGGGCTCCAAGCCAGAGCTGTTATGCTATTTTTGTGAATACCAGTGACATCAAATCTCCGAAGCTAGGAACGAACGATAAAAATGCGCACAAGAAAGAAAAGATGTGAGATGGGGCTCGTGGCCAAGGGATTATACAGTCCCTCCTACCTACGGAGAAACTGGTTTTCCCAACCTTGTTTTCCACCCAAAACCCTGCACAAGGTTCCATCTGGGTATTTATTTTAAAGCTGATAGAGGATGGCCAGAGAATATTAAGCAAAATTTAAATTACCCAAATGTGCATTCTGCCAAGCATCCTATCAAGAACAAAAATGGTATCTGATTATAAAGAGCATAGGGTTAAGCTTTTCTGAGTGTGTGTTTTCTGGGCAGATGAGTTTTCATTTTAAAATCCACGAGGAACTGGCCAAGAAGTTAAGAAATGCTAAAGCGACTCGTACTTACTTGTTTATTTCTCCCTGGCAAGGAAGACACAAGCTGAAAAACAGCAACTCTCCCAGAGGCTGTGCCCGCGGCCACGAGGTCGTCGAAGCAGGCCAGCAGCTTCACCACTGTGATGGGTTCCGTTTTCCCCTAAGAGAGCAAATGTTAAAGACAAATGGACCTGTAACCAGGCTGGCTTCCGAAACGCCAACATTACCCGTGAAGGCGGAAGGAGGCGGAAGCTTCATCAGGCTGCAGCCTATACAAAGTCCTGATTGAAAATGTATGCAACTCAGAAAAACAATGACATCTGTTAAACCCTCCTTTTTGTTTCTAGATCTTTATTACTTTTTAAGTTTATTTATTTTGAGAGAGAGAAAAAAAAAAAAAGCAAGAGCGGGGGAGGGGCAGAGAGAGAAAGAGAACGAGAATCCCAAGCAGGCTCTTTGCTGACAGCTGTGGGCCCGATGTGAGACTTGGAACTCCACGTACCATGAGATCATGACCTGAGCCAGAGTTGGACACTTAAATAACTGAGCCACCCAGGTGTCCCTCTAGGTTTTTAATCTTTGAAATGACAAATTAAAAAACTACATTTCTAATGAAGGAAATGCTGATCAATTGAGTGTGAATATTCTAAGTACTGATCAAGAGAGTACCAGGGGCTTGGAGAGCTGTTTCCTGCCCAGAACAGGAATCTGAAGTAAGAAGAGCTTATCTACCCCAGATCCAAGCTCTGCTTTCTTAACATGGACAAGTCATTCGATCACTGCAGTGGACGGTCTGCCTGCGGCACAGGCTTGCTGCACGGATCCAGGAGGCGATGCATCTGAAATTTGTTCTTAGATCAATAATCAAATTAAGTAACGCTAACTCAAACTTAATACATTGCTATACTTAAAAGCACATGTACAAGGGGCGCCTGGGTGGCTCAGTGGGTTAAGCGTCTGACTTCAGTTCAGGTCATGATCTCACAGTTCGGGAGTTCGAGCCCTGCATTGGGCTCTGTGCTGACAGCTCGGAGCCTGGAGCCTGCTTTGGATTCTGTGTCTCTCTCTCTCTCTCTCCCCCAAATAAGTAACAAAAAATTAACAAAAAAAGCACACGTACAAGCACTGCACACAGATACTCAAGGCTTCCAGGCCCACTGAGTGAAACCACTCATTCAGAAAACTCACACAACCATTTGACCCCGCTAAGATATACGGCAAGAGCTCCAATAAAACACTTTGATCACTATATTTGGATGCAGTAATTTACACGGTATTCAATCTATCAAACGTGGAGGTATACCCTCCACATTCAGGGTACGGAGTCAGCTGCTATGGTAACATAAACTGAAGTAGGGCGCAGTCCCGCCCTCTTAAAGCTGAGCTGTGGCAACGAGCCGGGCGCATGAACAGCCGCCTACAGCCAGTGGGGGTGGTGATGACTGCGCTCGCTTTCGTCTGGTACTTTACAGCTTTCAGGGTATTCTCAGGGGCTCTAAATATATCTGCTGAGACCGTGATGTAGGGGAAGGGCTTTGGATCTTAAGCTATAGGAAAGCAAAGGGGAGCCCAGGAAGATTCCCGACTTTGCCAGTGTATGGCCAGAAGTGTTTCTGATAACCCTGATCGGGTGTAGCACAGAAGGAGGAGGAAGCGCGACCAGGCGGCGAGACCAGCCGGGGGCCTTTTGCCATGGTTCGGGCCGGAGGCCGGAGGTCATATGTGCCTCGTGGAGAGAAGTGGCAAGCTGGACGGGCAGGAAGGCAGTAAACCCTGATGGAGAAAGAAGACTCTGTTAAGACCTGTTTGCCATGATGACAGCAACAAGGAGAACAGCACAGCGGCTCTCCCTTACTGAGCATTCTGAGCCAGGCGACCCGGTAAGCGCTTCACGTGCATTACCTCCTTGATTCCTCACGCATCCGTGAGGGCAGGTGCTGTGGTTTTCTTCGTTTGACAAAGGTTAAGTGGTTTGTGTAAGGACACAGCACCGGAGGAGTCAAGAGTTGAGATTCACGCCTAAGTGTGACTGGAGGCCCTGCCTCGCTGCTCTCTGCGCTGAGTGGGAATCCGCAGGCCCCGCGGATGGGAGGCTCGGGAGGCTTGGCAGGCTTGTGGAGAAGAAGGAAAATAAGGGGACTTTATCATCTGCGGCGTGGAAAACACGAGTGGTGATGCCGTGAGCAGAATCCACTGGCGCTGCTCTGAGGAAAGACAGTGCCAGAACATGCTTTAGACGTGGACAGTGTTGACATGGCAGCAGGCTGGTGAAGAGAATACTGTCCTGCGAATTCGTAATTATTAGAAATGCCACCACATCAGGAATCAAGATCCCTTATTGGAGATCTTGCCATGTCATAGCACAAAGCGGTGGTGTAATTTTTCTGAATGAGTGGTTTCAAAATAAAAATCATCATTCAGGTGGGCTGGAAGCCTGAGCATCTATGTGCGATGCATGTACACATGCTTTTTAATAAACGAACATTGTGACTTAACACTATTTAATATGATCATTAGTAAGTGTTACAGTTCTTAAGAACCAAAACATCGCAAGAATCAGAATATCAATACTTCGCTATACTTTAGATAGAAACAAAATACGAGGCTTCAACTTCCTATAGTATGAGTGTAGCTATTCTGAAAAATGTTCCTCTCCAAACATCTAGAAATGCTGAGTAAGATACACAAAACACCCTTTTAAATTTTTTTTTTTTAACGTTTATTTTTGAGACAGAGAGAGACAGAGCATGAACGGGGGAGGGGCAGAGAGAGAGGGAGGCACAGAATTGGAAGCAGGCTCCAGGCTCTGAGCCATCAGCCCAGAGCCCGACGCGGGGCTCGAACCCACAGACCGTGAGATCGTGACCTGAGCTGAAGTCGGACGCTTCACCGACTGAGCCACCCAGGCGCCCCACAAAACACCCTTTTAAGTGCATAGCTGATCTCTAGGAAGTAAAAATCAACAGAGGCCAAAGCCGATAAGAATACTGTCAAACCAGAACAGAAGGCAGCCCTGAAGCTACGGGCTGCCTCAGAACTGTCTGCCCAACACCAAGAGCCTTGGTTTCCTGAGCTGAACAGGGCTGACGCGGACAAGGCTTCAGGCCAGATGAGGTGGGAGTTGGAACCATCCCCTGCAAAAGCCCCTGAAGACCCGCTGAAGGCCTAACCATCAAAGTGTAAACTAGGGAAAAATCAATTTGCTGGCAAATGGAGCTGACAAGGAACTCTGTCTTCTCTCAGACGTTGGCTAGAGTGAATAAAAGAGAAGAATGTTCCCCAAGAATCTGTCACCACCAGCCTGCCCTATTCAGCATCTGAGTTTGAATTTATCTTCTGTTTCCACTCAAAAAGAGCTCCATGCCAGGCAGTTAACCTGAAGTGCATCTATGTTAGCAGCACGCCAAGAGGCCTGGCAGAGGGAGTCTAAACCCCATCTGTGGGACACAGTCTCGACCCAGGTCCCTCAGATTCACACGTATTAGGACCAGTCACAGAGCTTCTAATTAGAAACCACCATGGGAAAAAGGCCCCATGAAGAAGAATCAACTAAAAAAACACAGTAACAGGGACTCCTGGGTGGCTCAGTCGGTTAAGCGTCTGACTTTGGCTCAGGTCATGGTCTCACGGTTTGTGAGTTTGAGCCCCATGTTGGGCTCTGTGCTGACACCTTGGAGCCTGGAGCCTGGAGCCTGCTTCGGATTCTGGGTCTCCCTCTCTCTCTCTCTGCCCCTCCCCTGTGCTCTCTCTCTCTCTCTCTTTCTCTCAAAAGTAAATAAACATGAAAAAAATAATTTTTTAACACAATAACAGAATTGTACAACCCTTTGCCTCCACCCAAGTACAGCATTTAGATCAAAGAGACCCAGAGCATAAAAGAAATATGCTTAACATTTTAAAGAAATATATACAGAATTTAAAACATAATAGTAACCTACTATCGGAAATAGAAATGAAAGAGAGTCAAAAGAATTTGAAATCTTAATGGGTGATTAAATAGCAGATTAATCAGAGCTGAAAGAAAATTATTGAACTAGATGACAGATCTGTGCCACGTAGAGAGAGGAAAAGATAAGAAACATGGAAGAGCAGAGTCCTAGGGGACAGAATCCAAAGATCCATCTAATTGGGATGCCAGAAGAAAAGACGATAACAGAAGGCAACATCTTCAGAGATAAGGGCTAAAAGTTACCCAGAATTGATGAAAGACCCGTGTCCTCAGGAGCACAAGCCTTGAGAAAGTTTAACAGAAAGAAATCCACACATACACACTGTGTAGTGAAACGCTAAAACCTCAGATGCCGAGAAGATATTAATATGTCAGAAAAAAGGGCACATGACCAGATATGAGTAATTATTAAAAACCAAACTTCTCGGGGCACCTGGCTGGCTCAGTTGGTAGAGTGTGTGACTCTCGATTTGGGGTTGTGAGTTCAAGCCCCATGTTGGGTGTAGAGAGTGCTTGAAAATAAAATGTTTAGGGGCACCTGGGTGGTTCAGCTGGTTAAGCGTCTGACTCTCGGTTTTGGTTCAGGTCATGGTCTCCTGGTGGTGAGATCGAGCCCCTCATTGGGCTCCATGCTGTGCATGCAGCCTGCTTAAGATCCTCCTTCTCCCTCTCGTCCTGCTCCTCCCCTGCACACGTGCATGCACGTGCATGCTCACTCTCAAAAAAAAAAAAATTTTTTTTTAAAAAAACAAAACTTCTCAACAGAAACAATGGAGACCAGAAGACAATGGAAGATCATCTTCAAAGTGCTAAGATAGAAAAACTGTTAGCTTTGAATAGAGATCTGTTTAAACAACTTAGAGACACAGAGACATTCAGACAAGCAAAAAATCAAGAGTACGAGACATTTACGTTTAGATGAGAAAGGCCAGAGACATCGTAAGAAAACTAAAGGCCAAAAACAAAACAAAACAAAACAAAACCTTATAGGTTAATATCCCTCATGAATATAGATACAAAAAAAAAAAAAAACTGTAATAAAATATTACCGAAAGGAAGATAGCAAGATTTTAAAGAGGATAATACATTACACAGTGGGGTTTACAGAAGTAATACACATTTGGATTAACAATCAAACTCAATACATATAATACGCCATATTAATAGAATAAAGAAGAAAATCATGTTATCATCTCAACAGATTCAGAAAAAATATGACAAACTTCCATACTCATTCATGACTAAAAAACTCTCGGAAAACTAGGAACAGAATTAAGTAGAAACAAAAAGCATCTATGAGGAATCTACAGCTAATGCACGTACACGCCAAGGCAAAGATGTCCATTCTTACTGTGGACATTGTACTGGAGGTCCCAGCCAGTGCAGTCACTCAAGTAAAAAAAAAAAAAAAAAAAAAAAGCAAAGGCATACACATTGGCAAAAATGAAGTAAAATGCTTCCTGCACAGGTAGAAGTGATCACCTGTGTAGAAAACCCTAAGAAATCTATAAAATACGATGGAAGTAAAATACACATTAATCAATTCTATTTCTATATGTCGGCAACACAAAATCTGCAAGTAAAATAAACCGTTGAATAGTTCTTACGTTATTTGTGAAGTGATGTTACATTACTTGAGGGTAGACGGAGAGAAGTTAAAGGACACATGTTGTAAATCCTAGAAAAACTGCTAAGAAAGAAAAGCGGGAGGGCCTAACAAGCCATAGTGGACATAAAATAGAAATATGAAAAAATAATTAGTCTGAAAGACAGCAGAAAAAGAAAATGAACAAAACAAGATAATAAAGAACAGGTGGGATAAGCAGAACACAATTACCAAGATGGTAGACCTAACTGATGGCTCTCAATTGGGGACAAGTCTGTCCCCCAGCCTGTCCATGGGACATGTGACAGTTTCTGGAGGTTGCTGCAATTGGAGGTGATACAAATGCCATCTGGTAGGCAGAAAGCAGGGATGCTGCTAAACACCTACAATACCCAGGAGAGCACCCCAGACCAAGGTGTCAGTAGCTGTCAGGCCGAGAAACTGACTTAAACCCAACCATATCAATAATTACATTCAATATAAATGGCCTAAATATGCCAATTATCAGGCCGTCTGGCTGGCTCAGTCAGTAGGGCTTGCAACTCTCAATCTCAGGGTCATGAGTTCAATCCTCATGATGGGCATAAACATTACTTAAAAAGAAAAAAAAAACAGCGGCGCCTGGGTGGCTTAGTTGGTTAAACATCTGGCTGCAGCTCAGGTCATGATCTCGCAGTTCATGAGTTTGAGCCTCACATCTGCACTGTAAGCGCAGAGCCTGCTTGGGATTCTCTCTCCCTCTCCCCACCCCCCTCTGCCCCTCCCCTACTTGTGTACGCACTCTCTCTCTCTCTCTCTCTCTCTCTCAAAATAAATAAACTTAAAAGAAACTAGAGATTGTTAAACTGAATAAAAAAGTAAGACCTGACTTCATGTTATCTTCAAGAAATGCACTTTAGTTATAAAGGCACAGATAAACTAAAGGTAAGAATGGAAAAAGATATACCAGGCAAACTCTGATTGTAAGCAAGCAGGAGAGGCTATACCACCACCCAAGTAGACAAGGAATATCACCAGAGATAAAAAAGAGATACTACATAGTGATAAAAGGATCTATTCAATAAATAGACAACAATCCTAAATGTATAAGTACCAAACAATAGAGCTTTAAAATGCACGAAACAACACAACAACCTGACTATATTGAATACCACTGAACTATACACACTTAAAAATGGAAAAATGATAAATTTTATGTTCTGTATGTTTTACCACAATTTTTAAAAATACGTGAAGCAGAAACGGACAGAAAGACAAATGCACTATTTCTGTGGATGGATTCAACCCTCCCGTCATGGTAACTGACAGAAGCAGGCTATCGAAGGCCCGGAAGACCGAACCGCACCGTTGCATTAGCACGAGTCTGCCAAAAAGCAGGACCTGCCAATGGAAGCAGACACGCACGACATCTATCTGGGCAAACCCAGCCGGAAGAGGCGGGGAGAACTGTCAACTCACAGTGCAGGTCTGCGACCGAGATGGAGACAAGGGAAGGAAGGGGAGTTGCACAGGCGAATCTCCAACCGCAGTGCAGTTCTAGAAAGTTGTGGCCTTGCCATCAGGAACCCCCAAGCCAGAGTCACTTGTCAGGAGTCACCAGCTTCATGGGCGTAGGTGTGCCTTGTGTCCCAGCTGCACCCAGTCACAGGCCGGGAGCGCCAGTGGGAAGCGTGGCTCTGGGTGGGCACAGCGGCAGGCTCAGGGCTCCCCAGTTACATACACCCCCGCAGGGAGAGAGGGTAATTGGGATGAGGCTATCACCAAGTGCCACACAGAATAAAAAGACACAGGTGGAGAAAATATTCGAGGCTTATTTTTTACGACTGGATCAGGATACACAAAACCTGTTTTAGAAAACGGAAGGCACAAAGCCACCATCCATCTTTTTAAACAGTATTTCTATTTCATAAAGCCAATCCTTCATTTAAGATATTATTTAAAAATGGGATTTTTACAGAGGCGCCTGCGTGGCTCAGTCGGTTAAGCGTCCAGCTTCGGCTGGGGTCATGATCTTGCAGTTTGTGAGTTCGAGCCCCACGTCAGGCTCTGTGCTGACAGCTCAGAGCCTGGAGTCTGCTTCGGATTCTGTGTCTCCCCCTCTCTCTCTGCCACTCACGCTCTCTCTCTCTCTCTCTCTCTCTCTCGAAATAAACATTAAAAAATAAAATAAATAAATGCATTGCTGATTTACAATGAGATGCACGCTGAAGATTAAGCAATCGTGTTTATTGATGGCTTCACTGTGCTTGTCGTGTGGACACGAACAACGTGTCCCTTTCAGGGGCTCTCACGGTCCAGGAAAAGGACAAGACCTATCAACACATACAGGAACCAAGCATTACTGTCACTGACACACAGGTACGGGGGGGTCACGGGAAGGACATGGTCAGCTCCGACGGGTATGAGGGGCGGGGCGGACAAGATTGCTGCCTTCACGATGCCAGTTGGCTGAATCCCAAGTGCCTCGTGGCATGGGAGTCTCTCGTCTCCATTTCTACAATGATGAAATACGTTCACATATACAAGACTACATACGACATGACTGTAGACAACTGCTTAGATGGTCATAAAATGAACGTCCACAGAGTCCCGACCCAGCCTGGAAAAGGGAACGTCGAGGGCACCTTTGAAGCCCTCTGGGCCCTTCTCCCTACCTGCATACTCTCATGCCACCAAAACCACTATCCTGGAATTGGAATTTATCCCCTTGCTTTTCACAGCTTCATCACATGTGCACGTGCCCTTACGCACTACGGTGCACACACGTGCCCAACACAGACTCAGACTGGTGAGCCAGCACGTGGAGGTTCTGGCCCTCAACCTTCCTGACTCAGAAACTCAGTTTTTTCAGTGTCCTATTGTGTTCAGTGCCCAGGGTGGTTGCCTTGTGGGCATCTCATGCACAAGAAGTTAAAGTTTAAGCCAAAAAGTCAGTTTATTACTTTATAAAGAACTAACGGTCACACAAACCAGAATACTCACGTACGTAGGACCTGTACATTCTTCCCCACTGGCTGATGCGCATGGGCAGCAAGTCTTGTCAAAAGCTGCTTGGCTAGCAGGGAGCAATTTCTGAGCAAGCCACGGTAAGCGTTAGGGCCGGCCATACCAAGGGGGTCTCAGCTCTCAAAGGGACTCCCAGCTGCACGGGTAATTCGGCCCGATTTTTCCCAAGTTACCCAGCAGACTATATGCTCTCTTCCTGCCGTCACATCCTCTTTTCTTCTTCTTTTTTTTTAAGTTTATTTATTTTGAGAGAGAGAGGATGAGCAGAGGAGGGGCGGCAGGGGGGTGGACAGAGGATCTGAAGCGGTCTCCGTGCTGACAGCAGAGAGCCCAATGCGGGGCTAACCTGGGTCAAAGTCGGACGCTTAAGCGACTGAGCCACTGAGGTACCCCTCCTTTTTTCTTTTGATGTAGGGACAGTTCAGCCTTATTCTGGCCTGGGAGTCACTCTTCTCGTTAAGCAGACTCTGTCCATTTCACGGCGCATCTATTGTACATTTCCCTCCTTTCCAACTTCCCAGGAGCACTTCTTGTTGCCTTGTGGCAACTTAACCCCCCTCAAAATGGAAATCTAGCGATAAAAAAATTTAAGAAGAGACTGATTTGAAAGAAGCCAGTGATGATTTTCTGAACAAACACTTCACCACCAGGGTAGCATTCCACCAACCTCCTCAGGCTCCTTGGCAGGCGGTTTTCCCTTCATACACAGGACAAAACTGTACGAAGGGGAAGCGTTCTTTGCGAGTGAGCTCATGGGAGCTGTGAAATGTGACAAGGCTTTCTTCATGAGTGTCTCTCGATATGCCAAAGCTTAACCTTTAGGAGAAACTGCTAGCATATCAAATAATAGATCGAAAATACCTAGAAACATTTGAGAAGACTCTAGTAAGATATTCATCAAATTCAAAAGAATTGTTTCACTTTTATCCTTCTTTTACTAACACAGAACCACAGTTTAAAGTTTAAATATTTGCATAACTATTTGATGATCCAAAAGTTAAATCAAAGCATCCCCTTTTCTGGAATAATTTCCTTAATTCCATAGGGCAAATTGGAGTAGGGAACATCCACTGGACTTGAAGGAAATCCCTAGGGCCCGGGACACCACCACTAGAGAAATCTTAGAGACAGAAGGCAGATTACCTATAAAGGAAAACAATTCGATGGCCAGCAGGAGTCCCAGCAGTGGAGATGATGATATAATACCTTTAAAGTGTTGAGACAAAATAAACATCTGAAGTGAGGTAGGGATCAAGTTTCACTTTCCCCCAAATACTCATATCCAAATGTCCCACACCATTTAGTAGAACAACCTTGTAATAGCATCTTTGCAAAACCTCAAGCGATCATATATGTATGGATTTTCTGGGTTCTCTGTTCTATTCTTTTTGATCTGATCTCTTTATCTATTCTTGTGCTAACAACCACAATCAGCTTAATTACTGAAGGTTTATAAGCCTTGCTAACCCAGTAGAGCAACCCCTCCCATCTTGTTCTTTTGCCATTAGTATCTTGACTCTTCTTGAGTCATTACAATTGCAAATACAATTTTAAATTACCATTAGTTAATGAGTTGAAGCAATCCATGCTGAGGATACCAGTGAAACCCTATACCGCAATGCTACTGACATGCCAGAATTTAGATCATAGGATCCTAATTAGTCAGTTAAGCATCCAACTCTTTTTTTTTTTTTTAATTTTTTTTTTCAACGTTTATTTATTTTTGGGACAGAGAGAGACAGAGCATGAACGGGGGAGGGGCAGAGAGAGAGGGAGACACAGAATCGGAAACAGGCTCCAGGCTCTGAGCCATCAGCCCAGAGCCTGACGCGGGGCTCGAACTCACGGACTGCGAGATCGTGACCTGGCTGAAGTCGGACGCCCAACCGACTGCGCCACCCAGGCGCCCCAAGCATCCAACTCTTGATTTCAGCTCAGGTCATGATCTCAAGGTCTGTGGGATCAAGTCCCAAGTCGGGCTCTGTGCGGGGCATGGGAGTCTGCCTAAGATCCTCTCTCCCTCTCCTTCTGCCCCTACCCTGTTTTCTCTCACGTGCATGCACTCTCTCTGTTGAAATAAATGAGTAAACTTAAAAAAAAAAAATACACATATATATATATTTGTATATATGTATATATGTATATATGTATATGTAAACATATATATATATATATATATATATATATATATATGTATGTATGTATATATGTATATACACACACGCATACTTGGTAAAAGTCAAGGAAACATTCATAACATTCTGAAGCATGAGTTTCCTGACTGGAAAACATCACAGACATGTTCCCATGCTCAGGCCTCTCCTTCCTTCCACTGGGAATATTCTGCCCCCGCTGTAACAGCACGTCCATCATGCTGCTCACTGTCTTTGGGTCTCCATTCAGCTGTCACCGCTCAGCGAGCCCTTCCCTGAACTTCCTATTTAAAATTGCAACGCCCCGCGCTGCAGCTCCTCACCCCCTCCTCTGCTTAATTCTCCCCTCAGACCCCCTTCTTGTTCGTCTGTGTGTTGGCGGCTCTGGCTCCCCACTAGACTCCGAGTCCCCTGAGGGCAGGGGCCTTGCCTGCCCTGTTCTGTGCCTCTCCAGGACCTCAAGCGGGCCTAGCACACGGTGAGCACTGGGTACTTTTTTCTTTTTTAATGTTTATTTATTTTTGAAGGAGAAAGAGACAGAGTGTGTGGGGGGTGGGGCAGTGCAGAGAGAGAGGGAGACAAAGAATCCAAAGCAGGCTCCAGACTCTGAGGTGTCAGCACAGAGCCTGATGCAGGACTCGAACTCACACACTGCGAGATCATGGCCTGAGCCGAAGTTGGACACTTAGCCAACGGGGCCACCCAGGTGTCCCCCCACTGGGTGCTTCTTGAATGAACTCCTGGAGACCCAAGTGCAGACAAGCTGCAGAAGTGAGACCCAGGTAGTGCAGAGACTGCTCTGGGGGCGAATCCGTGGAATTTCCGCCATTCACTGAATGCTAAGAAGAGAGGTTATACAATTACTTTCCAAAGAGAAAATCTTTTAGAAGCTCAGGTCAACTTATCGTTCCGGTCTGTTCTTACGTATTTCACACCCATATATTTAACAAGTTTATAACATTTTTATACTCGTTATTAGCTCCTCACAGTTTCTTGTGCTTTTGGCACGAGCTAGAAGAACTTCTTGTGTCTCCATCTGCCCTCTCCCACTAACTCGTGTAGGAAAAAAGGTTTCCAAAAGTATTATTCTTGAAAACACACGACAGGCTGTATTTAGCACATATAAGGTCTGCTTTCCTTCTTTAGAAACAGAACTTCATTTAAAAACATCATCTTTCATCCATGCCATACATGGGTTCGTGAGAGGGTAGACTAACTTTTATTTTTATTTACCTTCCTATAAAATCTTAGATTTCCCCTAAATGAAACTAGTTGATCCGTCTCTCAATTTTCACTTGGAAATTCCAGACACTCTGAATCTGGTTTCCACTGTCTTCCAAATCCAGACTTTTGTGGAGGCCCTGTCTTCTCTCATAGGAAGTGAGCATAATGGTCAGGCAACCAGCTGTGTGGCGTGGAGCGGGAATCTTACCATTTCTTTATTTGAAAAACATGGGAATTGTGCCAAATTATTCTAAGACCTAGCCAGCTCTGAAGACAAAGATGACCAGAACAACAAAACAGTTAATCCATCTCTAGGATCACGTAGCTAATAACCGACAGCCAACACTCAAAACAGAGCTTTGTGTTGTTGTGTTGATGCAAGTAAATACGGGGGCGCCTGGGTGGCTCGGTCAGTTGAGCGTCCAACTCTTGATTTTGGCTCAGGTCGTGCTCTCACAGTTTGTGAGGTAGAGCCCCACATTGGGCTCCGTGCTGACAGCGCACAGCCTACTCGGGATTCTCTCTCTCCCCCTCTCTCTGCCCGTCCCTCGCTCACTCTGTCTCTCTGTCGAAAATAAACTTCAAAAACATTAAAAAAAAAAAAAACCCAAAACAAGGAAATAGAAAACATTCTTGTTACCAAAAAATTCGAATGATTCCACCGCATTTAAAGAAAACAAAAAGATACTTCTTGACACCCCCTCCCTTAGCCTACCCCGTTCTCAGGCCCCACGGAGATTTAGAGAATCATGATGGAGAGTCAGGAGCGCTCCTGCAGACCTTTTCCCGTATGTTTTACAGACGGATATTTGGCTTTCTTTTCCCACCCCAGTATTCTGATTCCAAATTCCATGTTCTTTCCAAAACGGAATTTTTATTTTGCACTTCCCTTGTGATTTTCCACAATTACGGGTTTGTATTCTATACCAAATGGGTGCTTGAAAAATGTTTTGGATACTTGGGGCTGTCAAGTTTGGATTTTGGCCCCAGTAAAATACATTTCTTTCTGATCCCTCCGTCAGAGAAAGCCAGCGGACGTATACATATAATATATGACTTTTCCTGGAGTCCCCTCTTCATCTGCTGGTTCCAAGAATTTGTACTTGATTCTCCCAAACTCTGGGCACCCCTGGTGCTAGGACATCACCTTCCTTCAAAGCTCATGGGGCTCATCACAGGATAAAGAGAAAGCTAATTCTAGGTAAAACTATAAAACTGGCAGTCGGGGGTAACTGTAGTTTCATTCCGGGGAACATTACACTCGCTTTTCTCTAAGTTTTTGTGAGTTTGGTGGTGAACTTTAAAAAACAGTCATATAATTATATTTTAAAAAGGACAATACGATGGTATCAATAAGCCACATGTGTTTTATAACAGAGAACTGGGTTGAAATGCAACCCGAGTAAAGGGTCTGAATTCACACTTGGCCCCTAGCCCACACAGCCCACAAGGGTCCCAGAGCTGACCCTGCCCCAGAAGCAGGCTCCAGCCTACAGTCTCATGTGCGAGGCCCCACCCGCCTTTCTGGCCTTAGCCCACGCTGCTCCATATCCTTGCCCTGTGTTCCACTTCCATCCAAATACACTTTCTGGAACACACACACACACACACACACACACACGTGCGCGCGCGCGCGCGCGTGCTCCAACACTACACCTTAATGCCAAAGATGACCTAGCAGTGAATTAAAACCTAAGGGGCTAGCAAATGTACCCTGCAGTGTTAGAGGTCACAAGAGCAGGCACCCGCGAGAGGAGCACTGACTGGCAGCCGGCGCTGGGAGTCTACTGGACTGCTGAAGACCTCCTGCATCTTGATCTAGGGATCACACGGCTGTACAACTAGGCTAATTCACCAAGTCGTACATTTGAAATGTGTACGCTTGATGTCAAGTACACTTCAACTAAAAAGTGAGAAAACAGAGTGAAACAGAGAACCAAAGTCTGCTCTACTTTAAACTTGTTGAGACACGTTTTATGACCCAGAATATGGTCTCAGTGAACGTTCCACGTTTACTTACGAAGAACACACCCTCATCTGCTGTTGGGTGGAACGTTCTGTAAATGTCAATGAGACAACGTCAGCTGATGGTGTCACTCAGCTCTTCTATATTTCTATATCCTTGAGAGGCGAGTGCTGAAGTCTCCAACTAGAATTGTGGATTTCTTGGTTTTTCAGTTATGAGACTTTTTGCTCTGTCTATTGTGGAGTTTGCTTGTTAAGGTACATACATTTGAGGCTGCTGTGTCTTTTCCAACGGAATGGCTCTCTTTAACCCTAGTTAGTTCTTTGCTCAGACTACTTTGATATTCACATCGCCACTCCAACTTTCTTTTAATTAGCATTTACATGACATACGTTTCTCCATCCTTTTAATTTTTTTTTAATGTTTATTCATTTCTGAACAACAGAGAGAGAGACAGAGCACAAGCAGGGGTGGGGCGGAGAGAGAGGGGGACACAGAATCTGAAGCAGGCTCCAGGCTCTGAGCTGTCAGCGCAGAGCCCAACGCAGAGCTTGAACTCACGGACCACAAGATCATGACCTGAGCTGAAGTCGGACGCTTAACAGACTGAGCCACCCAGGCGCCCCCATCCTTTTAATTTTTAATTGAGTTTCTTATGAACAATATATAGTTGGTTCATAATTTTTTTCTCCATTCCAGTAACTTCTTTTAATTGATAAGTACAGATCATTTCGACTTAATATAATTATTGATATGTTTTAATCAGGTCTATCATTTTGTTTTCTTTTTTCTTTTTTTACTGTTTATTTCTTTTGAGAGAGAGAGAGACAGAGTATGAGTGGGAAAGGGGCAGAGAGAGAGGGAGACACAGAACCTGAAGCAGGCTCCAGGCTCTGAGCTGTCAGCACAGAGCCTGACGCAGGACTCGAACCCATGAAATGTAAGATCATGACCCGAGCCGAAGTTGGACGCCCAACTCACTGAGCCACCCAGGCACTCCTAAACACAAAAGTCTTGTCTAAAGACGTCCATAAAAGCCCACTAACTACAGGAATAGTAGAGCCACACCAGGCCATGAGGGAGAAGCCATAACTCAGTCACCTTGGGAGTCTCTCACAAAAGCCGCGTACTCAATAAACCACAGATATCGACTAAGTAGGTGAATTTGACGATGATGTGTCAATATTTATTTAGTGCCTACCAGCAACTACAATACACAGACATGCAATGCCTGAAGTCAACCAACACAGAACAGAGGTTGGCTGAGATTCTAACAGCAGTGTTCTATAAGGAGAGATCTTATTTCAGATGTACCTGTTTGGGTAGCTAGCCAATACTGATACTAGTCCTTTCTTCATAATAATTTCAGCACAATAACTAGAGATCATTTAACCGAGTCAGTCAAGGTACCCTGAGAAACAAAAATATGTAGAAGAAAGTACCAACTTCCAAAGTTTTCTATTACATATTAACACTAAAATGTTCTCTTTTAAAGTGGTGCTAAACTTCTAGAGGCAGGGGGAAAAAAGTAAAAACAAAAACAAACCAACGTCTTTAGTTATATTCCACTTCAATTAAAGATGGCTTTCAAGTAGTGTTTGGGTGAGATGCTAAGGCCAAATCGGAAGTCGATGACCCCATCCTAGGAGACACGAGCGTGCCCAACGTCGGCCATGCCTCTTGCGTACTAAGGAGGAAAGAAAAGCAAGACTCACCTCAAAGTTGTACTTCTTCATCTGGTTGAAGTGTCTGCAGTACAGATAGAGCATGCCGATGCTGCTGCCCACCGCGATGTAGTCCCCATTGGTGTCGAGAGCTGTGAGGTAGACCACGACAGACCGGAAACCCTTCTGGACCTTTGTGGGAATGGCATTGAGGAGATAGTACAAAGGGCAGAACTCTCTGAAGGTAACCGGTTCGGATCCTGATGCCATGGCCGAGGTTTCCGCAGATGATCTTCAGGCAGGAAAAGGAACGTTTGATTGGCATCTGGGGAACCCTGGGGGCTAAAGAACAAGGCGTTGTAATTCTTTCAACGTCTGGTCACGCCAAAGAGAAGTCATGTTTAACGGTGGGCGCGAGGAACCTGCAGGTGGGGAAAAATGACAGCTGCGGCTTATTTCAACGGAGAAAGTAAACCAGGTGTCATTAAGATCACTTCGAGCACTTTAATTCAACGTGCACGTCAATATGCGCTGGCCTCTATAATTTATACTGTGCTAATAAATACTACGGAGAAACAGAAAGAATATTAGAAACAGTTCTTATTCTCGAGCAGTTTATGATCTAGCCAGGCAGGCAAAAGAAACAGTGAAGACACGCAAAACCACGTGTGATTGGGTGCGAAGCTGTAGGTCTCGATAAGAGGGACAGAGTAGTGGGAAAGGCTTCCCTGGAGACATCCTGAAGTACAAAGCTCGTGAGGACGGACGGAACATGAAGAGAAAGAGGAAAGCCATCGTCCCAGGAGGACAACGAACCAGTCCTGGTGTGCAAATACACTCGCTGTGTCGAGACGGCAGAGAAGCACGTCCCCCGGCCGGCCGCCTGCAGCCCCCTCGACGCTCCGAGCCTCCGCGATGCACCTGCTCCACCCTGACACCCGTACCTCTTGGCACTCTGAGTCCAAAGCCTCCCGCAGTAAAGAGACTCAGTCCTTACACGGTGTGTTGTCATTTATGAAGGGTCCGGCCCCTCATTTACTCCGTGTCCTACCTGTGAGATCAGTGGCGTCGCCTCCAACTCTGAGGAGAAGGGCCTGAGGACCCAAGGGTCACCAGACTTGCCCGTGACCACAAGGCCGAGACCCGAGTCCAGGTCTCCTTGCTCCAGGTCCCCAGTCTTTCCAATCGCGCCACCACAGCTCTGACAGACAAGCAGCAGCTACAGGCGGTGCCCGCTCCTGACTAGAGCTGGACCTTCAGTTCCAAGGAGACTTTAAGCCCCTCTGGTAAGAACTCGTTAGGATGCCGGATCTGCGGTCTGCTCAATGGTGGCTTCTTGATTTCTATAAAGCTGACTGACCAACTTCAAGTTCTCTTATGACGAAACTCACACCCAACTCATTCTCGCCCAGGGGCCCCAACACTGGGCTGTCCCTCCCACCTGGAATGCTCTTTCTCCAGCTGTCACTCAGATCTTGCTTCTTCTCAGCATGTGGGTGTCTGCTAAAATGGCCCCTTATCCACGAGGTCCCACCCGACCATCCCCTGCAGCGTGCTTCCTACCACCACCACCAAGCACTCCCTGGTCCCCTCTCTCCACTTTATTTGCTCACACTTCTTCTGCCTTCTCTCTTGCCTGACCCCCTCTACCATCACTGGTGTGTAAGGCCCACGAGAGCAGGGCCACATCTGCCTCACTCACCTCCGTAGCCCCCAGCACCTCGAAAAGGATCAGGCATATCAGAGGCACTCAGTGAGTATTTACTGAACGGATGAATGAGTCGTGTATGAGGAAAATCTGCAAGGAAGGAAGGAGTGACAAGAGTGGAAGACCAACAAAGGAATCACCTTCTCTCCAATCCTGCCTCGACTCACTGCAGGAACAATACCCCCCTGGATCTCTATGGCATACCCAGCGATCCAAGCATTTTCAGATTCCTGTTTCATTTGATAATCACCATAGTCAATACGAAGAAGCAAGCAGTATAATTTGTGAGAGCGCCTCTAATGGTAATAATAAGAATCACATCCCTCTGTGATGGTTAAGAAAATTGACTGGGGCCCCTGGGTGGCTCAGTTGGTTGAGCAGCTGACTCTTGATTTCGGCTCAGGTCATGATCCCAGGGTTATGGGATCGAGCCCCATGTTGGACTCTGCGCTGAGCATGGAGCCTGCTCGGGATATTCTCTCTCTCTCTCTCTCTCTCTCTCTCTGGGCACCTGGGTGGCTCAGCCAGCTAAGCATCTGACTCTTGATTTTGGCTCAGGTCATGATCTCACGGTTCGTGGGTTCGAGCCCCGAGTTGAGCTCTGTGCCGACAGAGTGAAGCCTGCTTGGGATTGTTTCCCTCTCTCTCTCTCAAAATAAACAAACATTAAAATATATATATATATATATATATATATATATATATATATTCTCTCTCTCTGTCCCTCTCTAAATTTCTTTTTTAATCTTAAAAAAAAAGAAAGAAAATTGACTGATACATCCCTTTGTAGCAGAGGTTGAAGCTCTGGGAGGTTCCGAAACGTGCCCAAGCTCTCATAGCTTCAGTGTATGTGCCGCTGAAGTGAGCACACACATAGCTTTAAATGGCTGACGCAACAGGCATCTGGGTGGTGAATGCTGTGCCGTCCATACAGCAGCACGGTTCATAAACCTATAACTAGGCAAGGGCAAGACTAATCCTTGATTTATGCAAGTACTCCAGAAAGGTGGGCGAGACTCAGATGATGCAGGAATCAAATGAAAATGAAATGGCCTTGTGCACTCAAGTGAAAACAGTTGCTGACAGATACCACGGGAAAGGAGGTAGATCGCTTAAGGACATGGGACAATAATCCAAAATGCAAAGAATGACAATAGCAACAGCGCTAATCGCTAATGCTATTACTTCATAGAAACTATCCTTAGCACACTAACCCATTAAATCCTCGCCAAATCAGGACCACTGTTATCTCCATTGTACAGATGAGGACACTGTTGCTATTTCAACAATCTTTCCATCTTCAAGCGTAAGGCAGCAGAGGAGCAGTTAAAGGCTTTGTTTCCTTGATGGGCGTGTACATGCGAACACACTGAGAAGTCATAATTCATACAAAGTTTTTAAAATGAATTTTTTTTTAAACAGTTATAAATGTTCACCATCAAAAAACTGAGGGGTGCCTAAGTGGCTCAGTCAGTTCAGTGTCCAACTCTTGATTTTGGCTCAGGTCAGGATCCCACAGTGGTGGGACTGAGCCCCACGCTGAGCTCTGTGCTGAAGGTGGAGCCTACTTAAGATTCTTCTTCTCTCTCCTTCTCTCTCTGTCCCTCTCATCTCCCCACCCCCAGCTCGAAGGCACGCACACTCTATCTCAAATTAACAAAAAAAATTGAGGGGCGCCTGGGTGGCTCAGTCGGTTAAGTGTCCAACTCTTCGTTTCAGCTCATGTCATGATCTCATGGTTCATGGGTTCGAGCCCCACATCGGGCTCTGTGCTGACAGCGCAGAACCTGCTTGGGATTCTCTGTCTCCCTCTCTGCCCCTCCCCCCTTCTCTCAAAACAAACTGCAAAATTTTTGAAGTATGGAAAATTACAAAGAACTAAATAAATGGCATTAATAATCCCATTGTACGGGGGTGCCCAGGTGGCTCAGTCGGTTGAGTGTCCGACTTTGGCTCAGGTCATGATCTCACGGCTGGTGAGTTGAGTCCCGCGTCGGGGAGTCCGTGCTGACAGCTCAGAGCCTGAAACCTGCTTGGGATTCTGTGTGTCCCTCTCTCTCTGCCCCTCCCCCGCTCACGCTCTGTCTCTCTCTCTCTCTCTCTCAAAAATAAATAATAAAACATTAAAAAAATAATAATCCCATCGTACAGAGACATGCTATATCTACAGGTAGTGACAGACACACGTGTGCACACAGTTTTTCACTTCATAAACCAGAAGCATTTGCTATTTCATTAAATATTCCGCCAGAACACGATTTTTAATCTGTACAGAAAAGCTGCAGCGAACACACTATATGCATAAACCAAAATTTTCCGAACCAAAATGTTCTAATTTCTGCTTTAGCGGACGAGACCTCCTCGGAAGCAAGTGGAAGGACTAAGCACTTCACAAACGTCAGCTAGTACTATTTCCTCCTTTCAAAGCCATTTTCCTCAAAGCAGCTCTGTCAAATTTAAAAATTCATTCCTTTGATCTGATACCATTCACTTGTCAGCTCCATAATCTCCATACGAAGGGATCTGAGACTGCGGCCTGGTTAGAAGGGGCCAGAGGATTTGCCTCGAAACTCATCTGCAGGGCACTATTCCAGCTTGGATTATACGTTTACTTGCGGTGGCTTAGGAGGTATTCGTGGAAGGACAGAGTCCCTGGAATCATCTCTTTGACGCAATCAACGATAACACTATCAACTTCAAAAATGTGTAAGGATCCCTTCACTTGCAGGCCCCAGCACAGATTAAAAATTATCACAATTCTGTGGTGGCAGATAATGGGCAGTATAATCAAATTTTGAATCAATTTTTGGGGCTGAAATCCTAGCATTCGTGCCTGACTTCTCCCTCTCCTTCACCCCCAGAGCAACCCCTCACCTCGTTCCATCAACTCTATTGCCTAACCTACCTCACACCTGGCCCCTTCTCACCAGCTGTGGCCATGCCCAGGAGGAAGCCATCACGTGTCTCACCTGGGCCTCTGCGACATTCTTCTAATGCCTGCTCTCCTGCTCCCACAGCTGCCCTCTAGAACCTAAGCTCACACACAGCAGTGGGAATGAACTCTGTGACTTCATCGGAATTAAAAACTTTCGTGCTCCAAAACACACCACCAAGACACTGAAAAGACTACTCACAGAATTGGGAAAAATATTTGTTAATCACATATCTCATAATGCATTTGCATCCAGAACATATAGAGAACTCTTAAAAATAACAAAAAGACAATTCCTAAATGGACAAAGGATCCGAATACATGTTTCTCCAAAGAAGACATAAAAGTGGCCAATAATTTGGGGCACCTGGGGGGCTCAGTCATTTGAGCATCTGACTTCAGCTCAGGTCATGATCTCACAGTTTGTGAGTTCAAGTCCCGTGTTGGGCTCTCTGCTGTCAGCCCAGAACCCGCTTCGGATCCTCTGCCCCCCTCTCTCTGCATCTACCCTGGTTGCACTCTTTCTCTCTCTCTAAAATAAATAAACATTAAAAAAGTGGCCAAGAAGCACAACAAAGATGCTCACCATCATTAATCATCAGGGCAATGCAAAATGAAACCACAATGAAACATCACTTTAAACACTAGGATGGCTCTAATAATAATGAAAAAAGATACGTGTTAATAAGAATGTGAAGACGCTGAAACCCTCATACGTGGCTGGTGGAAAATAAAATGATGCAGCCACTAGGAGAGGGTCTAGCAGCCCTTCAAAGGTTAAGCAGACCCACCACATGACCCAGCAATTCTACTCCTAGTTGTATACCCAGGAGAAACGAAAACATACGTCTCCACAAAAATTTGTCCACAAATGTTCATAATATTACCTTCATAATGGTAAAAATTTAAAACAACACCAATTGTCCATCAAAACAACAGTATATCCACACCACGGAATATTATTCAGCAATAAAAAGGAATGACGTTCTGATCCATGCATAACACGATGAACCTTGAAAACATGATGCTAAGTGAAAGAAGCCAGACACACAAGACCACATATTGATTCCATTTATATGAAATGCCCAGAATAAGCAAACCTAAAGAGACAGAAAGTAAATCAGTGACAGCCTAGGGCTGGAAGAAGATGGGAATGTGGGTGGAGGTGACTGTTAAATGGTATGGGGTTTCTTTTTAGAATGACGACAAACTCTAAAACTGGTTGTAGTGATGATTCCATATCTCCACGAATACACTAAAAACCACTGAACTATATACTTTATTTTTTAAATACTTTGCACAAATTTTTCTTAAAGTTTATTATTTTGTGAGAGAGAGAGCAAGCGGGGAAGGGGCAGAGAGAGAAGGAGAGACAGGATCCCAAGGAGGCTCCACACTGTCCACACAGAGTCCCATGTGGGGCTCAAACCCACGAACCGTGAGATCATGACCTGAGCCAAAACCAAGAGTCGGATGCTTAACCAACTGAGCCACCCAGGCGCCCCAACTTGTACACTTTAAATGGGTAAATTATATGGCATGTAAATTATACCTCAATAAAATTATTGCAAAAAAGAAGAAAAAGAAGGAACAGCTCTCCAACACCTATTCATCCTAAAAACTTCAGTAAACTAGGAATAGAGAGAAATTTCCTCAGGTGGACAAGGAATACCTATAAAAAAACAACAGCTAATAGCACACTTAACGGTGAGAAACTCAAAGCTTCCCCACTGTGATCAGGTGCAAGGGAAGGGGCTCCCTATCTCACCACTCCTTTTCAATATCACACTGGAAGTCCTAGCCAATGCAATAAGACAAGAAAAAGACACAAAAGATAGGGTAGAAAAGAATAAAACTGTCTTTGCAGATGACATAATTATCTATGTAGAAAGCCTGAAAGAATCAACAAAAAACTGAAACTGATAAGCAATCATAGCAAGGTGATGATACAAGCTTAACATACAAAAGCCAACTGCTTTCCTATATACCAGCAATGAACAAGTGGAATTTGAAATTTAAAAACACAATTCCATTTATATTAGCATTCCCCCAAATGAAATACTTATGCCTAAATCTAACAAAATACGTATAAGATCAATATGAAGAAAACTACAAAACTCTCACGAACAAAATCAGAGAACCAAATAAACGGAAAGATACCCCATGTTCATGGGTAGGAAGATTTGAAACTGTCCAGATGCCAACTCTTCCCAACTCGATTTACAGTTGGGAATGCAATCTAAATCAAAGTCCAGGCAAATTATGTTGTGGTTATCGACAAAACTATTTTAAATTTACACGGAGAAGCAAAGAACCAGAATAGCCACGAGCCAACACAATACTGAAGGAGAAGAACAAAGCTAGAGGACGATACTACCCGGCTGCCAAACATACTCTAGAGCTACAGTAATCAAGGCAGTGTGGTATTGGCAGAACAAATAAATCAACAGAACAAAATACAGAGCCCAGAAACAGACCTGCCCGAGTATAATTAACTGATCCCTGACAAAGGAGCCAAGGCAATGCAATGGGGCACATGTTGTCTTTTCAACAAACAGCGCTGGAACAAGCAGACGTCCACATGCAAAAAAACAAAGAAAGAAAGAAGGAAGGAAGGAAGGAAAGAAAGAAAGAAAGAAAGAAAGAGAAAAAGAAAGAAAGAGAAAAAGAAAAAAAGCAATCTAGATACAGAGCTTATACCCTTCACAAAAATTAACTCAAAATGGATCACAGGCTTAAATGTAAAACACAAAACTATAGGGGCACCTGGGTGGCTCAGTCGGTTAAGTGACTGACTTTGGCTCAGGTCATGATCTTGTGGTTTGTGGGTTCAAGCCCTGCGTCGGGCTCTGTGCTGACAGCTCGGAGCCCGGAGCCTGCTTCCGATTCTGTGTCTCCCTCTCTCTCTGCTCCTCCCCCGCTCACACGCTGTCTCTCTCTCAAAAATAAATGAAGATTAAAAAAAAAAATTTTTTTTAAACACAAAACTATAAAACTCCTACAAAATAACACAGGACAAAACCTGGATGACGTTGAGTATGGTGATGACATTTTATTTGATTTTACTTCACTTTAAGTAGGCTCCATGCCCAGTGTGGAGCCCAATGCAGGGCTTGAGTTCATGACCCTTGAGATCAAGACCTGAGCTGACATCAAGAGTTGGACGCTGAACTGATTGAGCTACCCAGGCATCCCATGGTGATGACATTTTTAGATACAACACTAAAGGTATGATCCAAGGAAGAAATAACTGATAAGCTAGACTTCATTAAAACTAAAAAATTCTGCAAAAGAAAATGTCAAGAGAATGAGAAGACAAACCACAGACTGGAAGAAAAGATTTGCAAAAGACACATTTGATAAAGGACTGTTACCCAAACCATATGAAGAACTCTTAAAACTCAACAATAAGAAAACAAACAACCAGGTTAAAAAATGGACCAAAGACCTAACAAGACACCTCACCAAAGAAGATCTACAGATGGTAAATAGGCACATGAAAAGATGTTCCACATCATATGTCATCAGGGAAATGCAAATTAAAATAAGATACACATGGGGCACCTGGGTGGCTCAGTCGGTTGAGCTTCTGACTCTCGATTTTGGCCCAGGTCATGATCACAGACAGGGTCCTAGGATCAGGCTCCACACTGACTGCTTAAGAGTCACTCACTCGCTCTCTCCCTCTGCCCCTCTCCCCCACTCGTGCACTCTCTAAAATAAAGAAAAAATTTTTAATTAAAAAAAATGAGATGCACGCCTATTAGAACAGCTAAAATCCAGAACACTGACAACACCAGATACTGGTGAGGATGGTCCAACAGGGACTCTCATTCACTGCTGGTGGGAATGCGAAATGGTACGATCACTCTGGAAGACCATCTGGTGGTTTTTTTACAAAACTAAACATAACCTGGGGCACCTAGCTGGCTCAATCCATACGGCATGCAACTCTTGATCTTGGGATCGTGAGTTTGAGCCCCATGTTAGGCACAGAACCTACTTAAAAAAAAAAAAAACTAAACATAATCTTATGATATGATCCAGCACTTAGATACCTTGGTATTCACCTAAAGGAGCTGAAAACGTACGTTCACACACAGACCTTTACTCAGATATCTATGGCAGCTTTACTCATAATTGTCAAAAGTTGCAAGCAGCTAAGATGTCCTTTAGTAGGTGCATGTATAAATCAACTGTGGTCCATTCAGAAGACAGAATGTTATTCGGCGCTAAAAATACATGGGCTATTAAATCATGAAAAGACAGAAAGGAACCTTAAATGTGTATTAATGAAAGAAGCCAATCTGAAAAGGCCACATCCTCTATTATTCCAACTATGTAACATTCTGGAAAAGGCAAAACACTATGGAGACAGTTAGAAGATCAATGGTTGTCAGGGGTGGCGGGGGAGGGGATGAAAAAACAAAAGCACAAGATTTTTAGGGCAGTGGAAATACTGATACCATAATGGCAGATACGTGCCATTTTACATTTGTCCAAACCCACAGAATGTACACCACCAAAAGTGAGTCCTAAAGTAAACTACGGACTCTGGTTGATTATGATGTGTCCGCGGAGTTTCATCAATTGTAACGAACGTCCCAACTCTGGTGGGGGATGCTGACAACGGGGGAGGCGGTGTGAGCACAGGGACAGGGGTATATAAAGTATTTCTGTACCTTCTCTTCAACTCTGCTGTGAACCTGAAACTGCTCTGAAAAAATAAAGTCTTTCTTTTTTTAATGTTTATTTATTTATCTTGAGAGAAAGAGCATGTGCACGAGCGGGAGGGGGATCAAGAGTTGGAAGACACCCAGGTGCGCCCCCCCCTTCAAGTTTCTTTTTTTTTTTTTTTTTAATTTTTTTTTTCAACGTTTTTATTATTTATTTTTGGGACAGAGAGAGACAGAGCATGAACGGGGGAGGGGCAGAGAGAGAGGGAGACACAGAATTGGAAACAGGCTCCAGGCTCTGAGCCATCAGCCCAGAGCCTGACGCGGGGCTCGAACTCACGGACCGCGAGATCGTGACCTGGCTGAAGTTGGAAGCTTAACCGACTGCGCCACCCAGGCGCCCCAAGTTTCTTTTTTTTTGACATTTTATTTATTTTTGGGAGAGAGAGAGAGTGTGTGTGTGATTGGAGAGGGGCAGAGAGAGAGGGAGACACAGAATCTGAAGCAGGCTCCAGGCTCTGAACTGTTGGCACAGACCCTGACGCGGGGCTCAAACCCACGAACCACGAGATCATGACCTGAGCCGAAGTTGGCCGCTTAACCGACTGAGCCACCCAGGCACCCCAACGCCCCCCTTTTTAAAAAGAGTTCTCTCAAAGAGAAAGGGGTGCATCTCATACAACCCATCCCATTCAAAATCCTTCAGGGGTCCCCCAGGGCTCAAATAACCAAATGCCTTTCGGTGGCCTCATCAGGCTCTGTGCCGCCAGCCTTCCTGGCTCCCCCATCACATCCCCATCCCTCCCCACCTGCCCACCAAGCTCTTGCGGCACTGGCCCCCTCTGTCCCTCCTCAGGCCTCTATCCCCTCTACTCCAATGACCCTTTATCTGACCCCACAAACCTGCCTTCACAAAGTCCCTCCCTGGGCAGATGGCTTGTAGTCCCTCCACCCCCTTCCCTGTCCTATCACCTTGTGTACGTCCTTCGTGATTCTCATCGCAACCTTCAGTCACTTTACCTGCTAAGCAGTTCAATGATCTCTCATGAAAATACACGCAACAAATGTAAACCCCAGTACCTAACGATATCTTTGGCACAGAGCAGATATTCAGTAAAGATTTGCTGATTGAATAAATAAGACGTTAATTTCAGGTCTTACTGCAAAATAATATTCTCAGTCCAATCTTTTTTTTTTTTTTAATGTTTACTTTTTGAGAGAGAGAGACAGAGAATGAGCAAGGGAGGGCAAAGAAAGAGAGGGAGACACAGAATCCGAAGCAGGATCCAGGCTCCAAGCTGTCAGCATAGAGCCTGACGCCGGGCTCGAACTCACAGACTGTGAGATCATGACCCGAGCTGAAGTCAGACGCTTCACTGACTGAGCCATCCAGGCGCCCCTCAACCCAATCTTTAAAATCAATAATGCTTCCTTGGTCACAAATATTTCCATTAGAAGTACAAAACATCAGTCTACGACATTCTTCCAGTGAGGATGCTTCTCCCCACAATGGCGCCTACCATCAACCCCATACACTGGAAGGGTGTCAGCCGCTCTCCATGCTGACAGCAAGCACCCTGATGCCACCTTGGTGGGCCGCTTTTCAAAACTGGAGCAAGGACTACAATGTACAGTCTACACCATTCACTCAGTACAGGAACCCTGCACTGCCAGAGCACTCCACAACTCAGATGCTTTAAGGACTGTCTCCAAAATCTCCAGGAAGACAATTAGTATCCCTGTTGTACAATCTATTTTTGAAGTCTGGCTACAGCATCCATCACTCCTTCAAGTGTTAAAATCTCATGGCTGAGCACAATGGGAATGAAGTCATTTATCTCCCAGACGAATGTCACTGCCCCGCTGCCGTGCCTGTTGGCTGGCTGGCCGGTGCACACAGGCTATAGCCTCACGGAAGCGTGGAAGGAGAACATTTTTTAAAAAGATGTGTATCTAGCCTGGTGCCAGGCTTCCCTTCCTTCCACACACTCTACCCCGCAGCTGCAATGAGCTTCCCAGCACAGGCCCTGAACACACCAGGACCTGTTCGTCTTTGCAAAGGCCTCTTCCTCCCTTCCCGCCCCCCCCCCCCCCACACACACACACCCTGTAAGAACTCGTTCTCCCCTGGGAAACCTTCACAGCCTCTCTCTAACAGTTGGTCTTTCTCTGCTTTTGGAGAACACTGAGCACCCCGTCATCACATGGCACCTCATCTTTAGCTGTCTAGCTTCTTTCCTGGATTCTTTCTTCACCCACATCCTTCTAGTCTACACACCTTGTGGTGCTTCGAAAGACCACTGGCACATGGTACAATCAGCACTCGACACCTATTTGTAAACTAAGCTCTCAGAGCCCGAAGCCAGGATCCCCTAAGCATGATATTCCAAAACATAAGACCATTCTACCCACCATAATGATATTCCAAAACATAAGACCAGCTACACCCACCATCATGCAAAAACTTGTTGGTCTCTGAAGTCCGGGTCTTAGTGAACCTGACTACACACTTCGAACAACAGCTCACATCTACCTCAGCAGAGCTGGGAACTCTTCCCTCCTGATTCTACCAAGCTCCGGGCTTCACTGTATCTAGAAATCTCTCCAGGATTGACACCAAAGCTCGTTTTCCTTATGTGTATAACTGTTACCTGATCGGCCCTTCACTTTTCCAAGTTCAATCGACTGCTCCTCCTGACGCCTGCTACCTTCCTTTTTTCCCCACGAAGTTCCAGTAGCCATTTTGTCCAAACTACACGGAAGCTAATATAAAATAACCTTCCTCAAACCTGAAGTGTTACCTTTCTAAAATGGAAAGCAGGGGCGCCTGGGTGGCTCAGTCGGTTAAGCGTCCGACTTCAGCCAGGTCACGATCTCGCGGTCCGTGAGTTCGAGCCCCGCGTCGGGCTCTGGGCTAATGGCTCAGAGCCTGGAGCCTGCTTCCGATTCTGTGTCTCCCTCTCTCTCTCTGCCCCTCCCCCGTTCATGCTCTGTCTCTCTCTGTCTCAAAAATAAATAAAACGTTAAAAAAATTAAAAAAATAAAATAAATAAAATAAAATGGAAAGCAGATCCAGAAGAAGACAATCTTCTATTGAAAATGATGATGTGGCTACAAAATAACTTAAACCCAACAAAAGCTACTGGCTAGTCACTCCTCCAGGGGGACTATCCTTATCCCACCTTCCCCACCATGGTCTCGGGTAAAGCAGTCCCTATACCTGCACCTGCTGGTTCTCCAACTAGAAAGCTCCCTGAGGGTAGGGACTAGAACCACAGCATCCCTAGAGCCTGGTATGTGGCAGGCATACAAGGGACTCAGATAATACCTGCTGAATGAACCAACAGGGGATGTAAGTTGGGTTATCCAAAAAAAAAAAAAAAAAAAAAAAAAAAACAAACAAAACAAAAAAACCCCACAAGGTCAGAGGCTTATCGAGGTGCACTCTGCTGGGTGTAAGAAAGTACAAACAGCCTTGCAGCTTAGGAGACCGGGAGACACTGGTGACGACACAGAATACAGGGGCTTTCCTCCCAGATTCTGCTCCCAGTGGGTTTACAGGAAGGGAGCCAACCCCAAGTGCAACTCATCCCTCCAAGCAGATAAGGCAAATGTGCACCCAGGCTGGGAACCCACATTCTGCCAACAGATGGAATAGAAGGAACGGGATAAAATTCCTGAATCTCAGCGGGAAAGTGAGGAAGAAGAAAGGGCAGGGAAGAGAAACGGGAGGACACCATGTGGGTAACTCAGCAGGGGCTACCCTTTACTGAAATGTATCCGGTGCCAGCCAGGCTCGGTGCTTAGCGCTTTACCCGCACGGACCCGCTGGATCCTCCCACCAAGACAGAGGTAGAAACTATCATCATCTCCGTTTTACAGATGATGAAACTGCAGCCTAGCGAGGTGGTATCACTTGCCCCGAGCACACAGCCTAGGAAGGGGCAGTGCTGTGACCTGAACCCGGGTCTCACTCCACGGTACCCCATTCTTTACGTCGCAGGACCTATTCTGCCTCCCAGACCCTCAAACAGGACTGAGGGAGGAGTCCTTCATTTACCCATTTAACGAACACCTACTGAGCACCTCGTAGGTGTGCGCCAAGGTCTGTGCCGGCAGTGCTGGCGCGCGGAGGAAGACACCGGACTGACAGGGTCGGGGGACAGAACGCAACGTCCATCACGAGACAGCGGCGCTGGGAGCCGCGGGCCGGCAGGCAGAGGGACGAGGGACGAGGGCCGAGGGTGCGGCAGAGGGAGGGAAGGCGCGGAGTGGGAGGAGCGAGGGCCCGGGGATGGGGCCGGCCGGCCAGCGGGGCCGAGGACGTGTGGGCGACCACCGCTCCCCTCCGGGGACCGCTGGCTTCTGCCAGACCAGCCTGGCGCCTCGAGTGTTGTGGCATTCGGGCTCGGCCACCCGCCGGGGCGACGCGGGGGCCGGGAACGGGGGCGAGATGGGCAATGCGACCCTGAGGCGCCGAGGCGAGCGAAGGGAGGCCTGGGGGAGGTGTGAGCGGCGGCGGGGAGGCCGAGGAAGGGGCGCGGGCCGGGAGGCGGGGGCAGTGGGGCCCACGGCGGCGTCGCCGGACTCACCTCCCGCGACGGCCCCTCCGGACTCGTCGGTCCGGCTCGGCCGGAGGAGGCGGGGACGGACTCCGGGCCGCGGGGGCTGCCGGGAGCCCGTTCCCTGGGCAACCGGGCCGACACTGCCGAGCGACAGCCGGAAGCTGAGCGGCGGAGCCACAAGTGGCAGCAGGCCAGCTAGCTGAGCGCGGCGGAAGAGACGTCGGCGCGCTTCCGGCGGGCGTGGGCGGGGCTTCGGGCTCCTTCCCGGGATATCTGCGGACGCATGGCAGGTGCGTGCGACGGGCCAGCTCCCCGGGGCAGGGAGGGTGTGAGAGTCACGGCTTGGCCCGCGGCCTGGGCCGGAGGCTGGGAGCTTCCCGACCTGAATGGGGGTCCTTGCCTTGGCCCAGCCCAGCCCAGCCCGCTGGCCCCGCGCAGGCTCCGCGGTCGGCCCGGGAGCCCGCCAGTTTTGCTGAGCCTCAGTTTTGTCACACGTGGAACTACTTGATGTATGCAAAGGAGTGTCGGCTGATCCAGATACCAAATTGTGATTCTCATTACAAACTAGAATTAGCGGAGCACATTGGGTGTCAAGCCTTGCATGCCCAGCTGCTCCCAAAACCTTCCCCTGAATTCCCCTCAGGATTACCGGTCACAGAGCTTTTTTGCTCATAATAAAAGCTGTCATTCAGCGAGTGCTCACCATGTGCCAAGTCGTGTCCTTAGTGCTTTATGGGGGTCAGCTCATTTGAGCCTTACAGCGATCCCATGTAGTAATGTGAACAGATTGGGAGCTGAGGCCCTGGAGGGATAAGTGAGGCAGCCACTGTGCTTTATCTCACTCTGCTCTGTGCTGTGACTCTGATTACTGGTCTCTTTACCTACTCGCCTGAGTTTCTTGAAGTTAGAACTTTGGCTTAGGTTCCTAAATCTGTGCTGGTGTGGAGCAGAGAATGAATCAGATGTCCTCACCCTCAAAGAGTCCCTACTGGAGAAGAGTAACCCTTAGCAGGTTATAGTACAGGTGGTAAAAACTATTTCCCCATTTAACACAGGCTATTCAGCACCTACTATGTGCCAGGGTTCTGAGAGGGAACAAGACGCAGTCACTATCCAGTGTGCTTACGGTCTAGCAGGGAACATAGATATCACACAAGCAAATATACCACACTAGTGAGTGCTGGTGATAACGAAGAATAGGTTGTTTTCAGACATCTAGTGCAATGACTCCTGGAGGCAACCCAACCTGGGGGATCCAGGAAGATTTCTTTGTGGAAGGAGGGACTTTCTGAAAACCTGAATCAGATCATGTCACTTTCCTACTCCAAGTTTATTGTTTACTTTCCACTGACTTGGAATACATCTAAACTCTATCTTGGTCTGTAAGGTTCCAGTTGCTTGACTGCCCCCTCACCTACCAGCCCCCCCCCCACGCCATTCCATTCTAGGTGATGTGGGGTGATCAAGTACAATAGTCAAGAAAGAATCTTGAGGTGTTGTATGGTGCAATTGTAAGTTTGTGTAAGTAACATGGGGTCAGGACCCCGGGGGCGGAAAGGGCTGTATTTTTTGCTGTATGAAGCTGGTAGTTGGTCAAGGGGGAGGAGACATGGAGGGAGTGTTTTGTCGTAAGTGTTTCTTTGAATTTCTACTCATAAAACTGCTTTCACAGGATTTCTCTGGCGTTTCTTACTCAGTTTGATACTGTCAGTGAGATTTACAGGCAGTCATGAGATGCTTTAAGAAGGTAGCAGCCAGCACGTATTGGATCCTTGATGAACTATCCTTGTTGGTTAGCCTTCTGGGCTAAAGGTGAACATTTTTCTGCTTCCATTTCTCATCATAGCCACACTGCCCTTTCTCAATTTTTCAGACTCACCAGGCTCATTCTCACATAGGACCCTTGCTATTGACCTCTCATCATTCAGATCCCAGCCTAAATGACACCTCTTCAAGGGCTCACCCTAACACAAGACCCCATTTTCTTTTCCTTTTTTTTTTTTTAAGTTTATTTATTTATTTTGAGAGAGTGAGAGAGAATAAGCAGGGAAGGGGCACAGAGAAGGAGAGACAGGATCCCAAGCAGGATCCGTGCCATCAGTGTGGCCGATGTGGGGCTCAGACTCACAAACTGTGAGATCAGGAGCCAAGATCAAGAGGCAGTTGCTTAACTGACTGAGCCACCCAAACACCACCAATTCCCCATTTTCTTTTCCATATGACACTCACCATGGTCTAAATTGATCATGGTCATCTAGTTGTCTATTATCCACTTCCTGCTTGGAAAGTAAGTTCCATGAAAATAGTCCTGGTAGGTCTCATTCAGTCACTTCATCCCCCATGTTTGGCATATTGTTGGTACTCACTAATGTTGGTTAGTCATATAAGTAAAGAATAAAAGAAAAACCAGTATGATATTTAAATAAGCAGAGGATTGGGGCGTCTGGGTGGCTCAGTCGGTTCAGTGTCCAACTCTTGATCTCAGCGCAGGTCATGATCTCACAGTTCGTGAGATCAAACCCCACATTGGGCTCCACACTGGGCATGGAGCCTGCTTAAGATTCTCTCTCTCCCTCTCTCTTTCTCAAAAAAAAAAAAAAAAAGAAGAAGAAAGAAAGAAAGAAAGAAAGAAAATTAAATAAGCAGAGCCTTCGGGATACTAAACCAAGGGTATGGGGACACACACAGACAGGAAAAATATTCTAGGTCAACGTCAGAACTTGTACAGAGCTAGCACTGAGGCATAGAGAGCAAGCAGGAAGAAGCTGGAGAAGTGGTAGACAGGACTTGCATAACAGGCTGTGCTGTTGTGGTTTATAATAAGTAAATATTTGGTCTTTGTCCTGTTCTTGGCACAGAGCTAAAACCCTTGGCATCACCGAAAGTGTGAGAGTGATGTCTGTTGTCATGTTAATGCCGTGACTTTTGGAAAGCCCCTAGGTGACCTTTGGTTGGGGGCTGCTTGCCCCAGCCCACCCCTGTGAACTGGTCTTGTGATTAAAAGGTTGGAACTTTCAGGCCCCTCTCTCTCCCCTGCCCACCCCGTAGGGAAGAGGGTCAACACCCAATGATTTAATCAGCCATGCCTATGTAATGAAGCCTCCATAACAGCCCAAAAGGATGGGATCGGGGGCAACTCCAGGTTGGTGAACATGGTGAGTACTGTGCTTGGAGAGCATGGAAACTTTCCACATACCTTGCCCTATTCATCTCTTCCATCTGGCTATTTCTTTCTTTTTTTCTTTTTTTTTTTTATGTTTATTTACTTTTGAGAGAGAGAGAGAGACAGAGCAGGAGTGGAGGGGGAGAGCAGAAAGAGAGGGAGATACAGAATCCCAAAGCAGGCTCCAGGCTCTGAGCTGTCAACACAGAGCCTGATGCCCGAACCCACAAACTGAGTCAAAGTCGGCTATTTAACCAATTGAGCCACCCAGGCGCCCCTCATCTGACTATTTCTGATGGAAGAAAATATAGATATAAATTTGCCCTTCAACTAAGACCATAAATGTGTCACCTTTAAACAAAGCAAAGAGCAATTTTATGTAAGTTAAAAAAAAAATAATTTAGTCAGCCATAGCAAAGGAATTACAGTTTGGGACAGGCCAGCTATGGTGAACTATAGGCAAGTTCAAAGAGACAAAGGGAAGGTCAGCTTTCATTAGGTTTTAGGAGGAAATTGAGGAGAGTTGTAAACCAAAGTTTATAGGACAACAAGAGTTGGCAGTTGTAGTCATTTCTGCACCGTGGTTTCGCTCTTGGCTACAGGCAGTGGTTAGTGCATTATTGCTAGGGCAGGGAGGGACCTTCCTTCCTTTTCTTAAAAGCAGGAGACAAATTTCCTATGTGAAATATGCCCTCCCTTGTTGAGATCATTCTTATCTTCCTTGTTCCTGCTGGTTGTGCAGGCTGCGGCAAGTGGTGCCCCCTCTCCAGGGCTTCCTGACCCCATTTTAAATGAGGTTTCCTGGGGCATCTGGGTGGCTCAGTCGGTAGAGCATATGTCTCTTGATCTAGGGGTCATGGGTTCAAACCCCCCACATTGGGTGTAGACCTTACTTTCAAAAAAAGAATCTTATCACTAAATGAGGTTTCCTTTATCTTCACACTTCCCCCTTTTGATCAAGATCTTTGTTCAGTAGCATCACTTATCGAGAATCAGGTTTTCTTAGATGCCTGGATGGTTCCGTCAGTTAAACATCCAACTCCTTTTTTTTAAATTGTCTTTTATTTTTTTAATTTATTTAAAAAAAATTTTTTTTAATGTTTACTTATCATTGAGAGACAAAGAGAGAGCATGAGCATGCGAGGGGCAGAGAGAGGGGAAAACACAGAATCTGAAGCAGGTTCCAGGCTCCGAGCTGTCAGCACAGAGCCCGACGCGGGGCTCAAACTCACAAACCATGAGATCATGACCTAAGCCCAAGTCGGATGCCTAACCGACTGAGCCACCCAGGTGCCCCTTTAATTTATTTTTTAATATTTATTTTTGAGACACAAAGAGTGCAAGTGGAGGAGGGGCAGAGAGAGGGAGACACAGAAATCTGAAGCAGGCTTCAGGCTCTGAGCTGTCAGTGTAGAGCCTGATGTGGGGCCCGAACCCACCAACTGTGAGATCATGACCTGAGCCAAAGTCAGGGTACCCAACCAACTGAGCCACTCAGGCACCCCTAAACATCCAATTCTTGATTTCAGCTCAGGTCATGATCCCAGGGTTGTGGGATCCAGCCCCAAGTCGGGCTCTGTGCTGAGCTTAGAGCCTGCTTAAGATTCTCTCTCTCTCTTCCTCTGCCCCACCCTACTCTTGAACACACACTCTCTCCTTCAAAAATAAATAAATAAATTTTAAAAAATAAAAATAAAATAAAATGACTATTGGCAGTGCCTTTGGCCAACGTGGTTAGAGGGCCTGTACAGATTTTGCCAATTACATGTTTATGATGCCAGTTCAACTAGCCCTGTGGATTGAGAGTGGTAAGCATAGTGAAAGTGTTGTAAAACCAGCTGAATAGCACAGACTGGTCGCATCACCCGACCAGTGAAATGAGATCCTTAGTCACTATGAAGTTCAAGGGTGGGTCTCCAGGTAAGGATGATCTTTTCTTATAGAATTTTAGCTGCTGGGGTGCCTGGGTGGCTCAGTCAGTTAAGCATCTGACTTCGGCTCAGGTCATGATCTCATGGCTCATGGGTTCGAGCCCCGCGTCGGGCTCCGTGCTGACATCTCAGAGCCTGGAGCCTGGTTCGGATTCTGTGTCTCCATCTCTCTGCTCCTTTCCCGCCTGTGCTCTCTCTCTAAATAAATAAATATTTTTTTAAAAAAAGAATTTTAACTGCAGAAGAGGCAGTATGCTGCCTACAAGGAAAAGCCTCAGTCCAGTAAGAAAACATACAACCCGTGGCTAAAACATTTGTATCCTTGAGGGGGGGGGAGGGGAAGCTGAATAAAATCCACTTGCCAAACCTTGGATGGTCCATTGAGCAATTAAAATGCCCAGGGGCGGTGTGGACGGGTTGTCCAGCATTGCAATTTGGTGCAGGTGGGACGAGCAGAGCAGGTGCTTTATGGCCTTATTACCTTGCCCATAGTATTGATTTACAGAGGTCATTTTATCAGCGCAGCAATGGCTGCACGCACAGCAGTCAGTAATGGGAATTTTAGAGTCTCTGGCAGGACTGGATTGCTGTTCGTCCCAAACTCTAGTTTGCACAGGGATGGCAACAGGGGTCCCGGGACTGTCTCCTCACTGGCCTGAGCCAAAAGGGTGGTGATAGGAATGGCTCTGTGGCAAGGGGCAGAGCCTGGTGCCACATGGCCTGTTGGCCGGAATGCCCTGTGGAGTCGATGGTGGTCCCCGTGTTGGGGGTGAGTCCCCCAAGGGAATTCCCTTCCTTTTCATATATAAATGGAAAAAAAGGAAGTGGATAATTGGGATGTCCAAGAGCAGGATGTTTATTGGGGTTTCTTTTAAGGTATTAAAAGCTAGGGGCGCCTGGGTGGCTCAGTCGGTTAAGCGGCCGACTTCGGCTCAGGTCATGATCTCACAGTCCGTGAGTTCGAGCCCCGCGTTGGGCTCTGTGCTGACAGCTCGGAGCCTGGAGCCTGTTTCAGATTCTGTGCCTCCTTCTCTCTCTGACCCTCCCCTGTTCATGCTCTGTCTGTCTCTCTCAAAAATAAATAAACATTAAAAAAAAAAAAAAAGCTAAGTCATCCTGGGGTGCCTGGGTGGCTCAGTCAGTTAAGCGTCAGACTTCAGCTCAGGTCATGATCTCGCAGTTCGTGAGTTCGAGCCCCACGTTGGGCTCTGTGCTGCCAGCTCAGAGCCTGGAGCCTGCTTCGGATTCTGTGTCTCCGTCTCTCTCTGACTCTTCCCCACTTGCATTCTCTCTCTCTCTCTCTCTCTCTCTCTCAAAAATAAATAACATTTAAAAAAGCCAAGTCATCCTGACCTTCCCAAATAATGGGGTCAGGGATCCAGTTCTAATAATAGCCAGCCAACCTGAGAAAACCCCATTAACACGCTTAGTTTTAGGTTTTGGGAAGCTCAGAATGCAGTGAAGGCTACCTAAATCCAAATGTGGACCTTGTTTCAACTTCAGGTGCCCTAAATATTGAACCTGGGTTTGAACTAACTGCAATTTTCCCTTTAAGACTGCATGTTCTTTTAAGGCTAAAGGTTTCAACAGGTGGATGCTGTCCTCCTGTGGGGAGGCTTGGGAAAAGGCGGAGGAAGCACGTCCCGTAGACATTGTCACAAGACGGCGCCTCCAGAAAACCTCGTGTCATCTAAGTCAGCTCTCGGGGTTCGTGAAGAACCCTGGGTCGTGACTGTCCTGGTGTCCTGCTGTCCCACCCAGGCGAAGCAGAGAGATTGGCTGGCCTTATCCACAGACATGCTGAAGAAGGTGCTCTGTAAACTGGTCACCGTGAAAATTTGCTTTCGGTAGGGATAGAGGCTAATAAGAGTGTGGGGATCAGGACAAGAGGGTGGTGAGGGAGGTCAGTGTTATTTATGGCTTGGGGTTCTTGGACAGACCTCCCTCCTCAGCCACTGGGTCTTCTTACAGGTAAAATAGGGGTGTCGCCGGCCCTACTACAGGGGATAATGAGACCCCGAGCCTCCCGATGTTCCGTGAGCATCTAAGTGCCCTCAGAGTGTCTTTGTTTACGGCGCATCCGTTAATTCCGGGGAGAGGCTCTGAGGGGTCTGTTGGGATCTTAATGGGAGGCGTGCTGTGGATCCTGCCGGGAGCAGTGGAGGATTTTGCCCATATGGAGGGCGGTAGTTGGTCCAGGAGGGTCATACGGTTGGTGTCCTCGGAATCGGCTCCGGTGCGGTCGGCGACTGAGCAAATAAAAGATGTTGAAGGGTCACGGGATTCACCAGGTTGGCTATTTTGGTTGCCGCTGTCGGATTCTAGAATTACTTCCCCCTTCCGGGAGAAAGAAATCCCAGCGTGCTTCTCTACGCAGTTTGGGCCCGGTGAGTGTACAGAGGCCAAGGAACTAAGGAGAAAAGGTGGGCATCTCTTAGAGGGCCTGGGCAAGAGAGACCAGGTTCAGAGACGGGACCCTTTCGAGGCTTACTAGAGACCCTCCCCTCCCACTTGAAGGGTGTTAGCACTCCGAGGCGGGGGCTGCTTGCCAGTAGCGGGGTTGAGCACTGCCGTAAGGGCAGAGAGACCTTCATTCCCAAGGATCTGGAAAGGCTGGTCAGAGGGTGGAAGGCGGCTGGAGCTCTTAAGTGTCCAGCGGTCTTTTCCCAACGGCCTGGCTTTTTACAATACCGGTAAAGATCGGGACGCTTTTAGTTTTGCTTAGGGGCCTCCATTTGTCGGAGTTGAAAATTATGGACCACACGGTTCTTCCTTTTCGTTGAATCACCCAGGGTGCAGGCGAGCCGGCTCGCTACATTAACTGGGCCTGCAGTGGACAAGCTTCCCATTCCGTCCCGGCCCTCTTAACCAGAAAGGGAAGATCCCAGCTCGGCCCATTAATGAACACAGAGTTAAAAATCCCAAGTGGATTCAATGTTTAAAGGAAGACCAGAATTTTCTTTAGAAACAATTTGGAGCCAGCTATTATAATCCTCCATAGATAGGTTCATTGGGCTTTTGGATATAAGCCTGAATCTTACCGTATTCAGCAGTTTGGGGGAAAGTCCTAGGAATTAACTCCGGAAGTCATTTAGCAACTGCAGGAGCTCAATCATATAGCAAGGCCAGGGATAACACCCCATCTGTGCTTCTAGACTCTCTCTGTGTAGCTGGGGCACAGAGGTGCACGAACACCTGCCTCCAGGGCTTGACCGCTCCCTGCGGGGTTCGACCACTCCCTGCTGACAAAATCCAAAGACCCGAGAAAGGAGTGGTGAGGACACAAGACAGGAGTGTATTTCTCGGCAAAGCCAATGCCAGGAAGACAGCAGTCTAATGTCTCAAAGACTGTCTCCCAAGTGCTGAAAATACTTGCAGGTTTATATGAGGAAAGTGTGGGGCAGGGGTCGGTGGGTGTGAGCAGATGGGCAGTGAAGGTCAGGTCCGTCATTGTCATGGGGTCAGTCATGAGGGGTCTTGCTGGCTTGGGGCAATCCTCATTACTTGAGGGGCAAGTTCTGGTTCCCATCGCCGGGTACTTTGTCAGCTGGCTCTTTTGCCTGAGTTAAGAGATAAGCTGGAAAGAATTTAATCATTTAGGAAGTAAAAGACTGAAGTCAGATTGGAGGTAATCCTCATTCATCAGGATTATCCCAATCAGCAGTGTTCATCCAGGGCTCGGACTGGCCCTCAACAAGTGTGAAATAGTTGATACGAATCTGAGAAACTGGGTTGATAACTTTGAATAACCGTATTAAATAACTCAGCAAATCTATGAGGATCTGTGAGGATTGTCGGCAAATCTGAGATTCCCAAATCTCACTTTGAGAAAGTCTTTTTTATTTTGTCTTAGAGAGAGAAGAGAGAGAGGGAACACGAGCAGGGGAGAGCAGCAGAGGGGGAGAGAGAGAGAGAGGGAGAGAGAGAGAATCTTAAGCAGGCTCCACGCTCAGCACTGGGCCCAATGTGGGGCTCGATCCCACGACCCTGGGATTGTGACCTGAGCTGAAATCAAGAGTTGGATGCTCAACCAACTGAGCCACCAGGCGCCCAAGAAAGTCTTTGACTATGGGTCGTAATTCAGCTTTTGTCCAGGGAACATGAGAAATTGGGAGTTTAGCATTTGGATCCTCAGAGGGTCTGACTTTCATGGGCAGATTTTAGTAAGTTTGGGAGAGGAAGAAATGGGGAGAGGTCCAGAGAGAAAGGGAGGAGGTTCAGACAGAGGATTGAATGAGGAAGTGGAGGGTATAAAGGAGGGGGGGCCACGTTGGAGGGAAAGAGGAAGGTGGCTGTTGGCTTTGCGAACGTAAGATGGCCATCATGTGCTCTGAGACTAAGAGGCCTCAGAAGACTTTTGCCTTCTTTCAATTGTTTGTTCCACTTGGTTAATTTGGGATTGGTATTTTATAAAGAGGCGACTTGAGAGTCCTGAATATGTTTATAAGCCTTCAGGTACTCATTAAAATAGGCATCCCTCGTAGGCTGCTTAATCTTAGACTGAGAGCTTTCTAATTAGGTTCTGAGAAAAGTTGGGGAGATCAAGAGGTCGCCATCATGGCCAATGAAGTTTTAACTTCTCATGGGGCGCCTGGGTGGCTCATCTGGTTAAGTGCCTGACTCTTGATCTCAGCTCAGGTCTTGATCTCAGGGTTATGAGCTCAAGCCCCGCGTTGGGCCTCATGCTGGGCGTGAAGCCTACTTAAAAAAAAAATAGTACCCAGCGTGATGAGCACCGAGTGATGTGTGGAATTGTTCAGTCATTATCTTGTACACCTCCAACTAATATAACACTGTTAATATATTTGAGAATAAATAAGGGGCGCCTGGGTGTCTCAGTCGGTTAAGCATCCGACTTTAGCTCAGGTCCTGATCTCGTAGTTCGTGAGTTCTAGCCCCACGTTGGGCTCTATGCTGACAGCTCAGAGCCCAGAACCTGCTTTGGATTCTGTGTCTCCCTCTCTCTTTGCCCCTCCCCTGCTCATGCTCTCTCTCTCAAAAATTAAAATAAACACTAAAAAAAATTAAATTAAATTAAATTAATGAATAAGCACACGAAGAGGGAAGAGCTTTAAACATAAGATCAGCTGGGGTCCCACAGGGAGGACCCTTCTGAGAGAATGTAGAGAATCAAGATCCCATTACTCAAAATCTGAGGTTTGGAAAATGAGCGAGTACTTTAAACGAATTAAGTGGACCGCTCCACCAAAGGGAGGGACTCAAAATCTGAGAGACTCTGAAGGGGTTAGCACAATGGCGCCCTGCAGATGCCTCCCTGCAGCCTGAGGGTGATCGTCCCCTGGGGCCATCTCCTTTGGCCCCCAGTGTAACCACAAAGCAATGTTAACTTTAAACAGAGCAAAGAATCACTTTTTGTAAAAAAAAAAAAAAAAAAAAAGAAAGGAAAGGAATTGCAATTCAGGACAAGCAAGCTATGGTGAATAGTGGGCAAGTCGGAAGACACACAGGAAAGATCAGGTTGCTTTTTTTTTTTAATTTTTTTGAATCATTAAAAATTTTTTTTTAATGTTTTTTTTTTTTTTTTTTTCAACGTTTATTCATTTTTGGGACAGAGAGAGACAGAGCATGAACGGGGGAGGGGCAGAGAGAGAGGGAGACACAGAATCGGAAACAGGCTCCAGGCTCCGAGCCATCAGCCCAGAGCCCGACGCGGGGCTCGAACTCACGGACCGCGAGATCGTGACCTGGCTGAAGTCGGACGCTTAACCGACTGCGCCACCCAGGCGCCCCTTAATGTTTATTTTTGACAGAGATGGAGCATGAGTTGGGGAGGGGCAGAAAGAGAGGGAAACACAGAATTCGAAGCAGGATCCAGGCTCCAAGCTGTCAGCACAGAGCCGGACGCGGGGCTCAAACCCACAAGCTGTGAGATCATGACCTGAGTGGAAGTCTCATGCTTAACCAACTGAGCCACCCAGGCGCCCCTTAATTTTTTTTTGATGTTTATTTTTGAGAGAGAGAGAGAGAGAGAGACAGAGCATGAGGAGGGGAGGGGCAGAGAGAGAGGGAGACACAGAATCTGAAGCAGGCGCCAGTCTCCGAGCTGTCAGCACAGACCCCACGCAGGACTCAAACCCTCAGGCCATGAGATCATGACCTGAGCCAAAGTCGGATGCTTACCCGCATGAGCCCCCCAGGCTCCCTGGAAAGGTCAGCTTTAATTAGGTTTTAGGGGGAAGTGGGGGAGTGTGGAACACAAGTTCCTTGGAGAAAAACACGTGTTTGAGGTTCTCATCGGCTGTAAGTGGTGGTTGGGGCACTGTTGCTGGAACGGGGAGGGATCTTTCTCTCGAAAGCAGGTAATGAGATTCCTCTGCGGAAAATACCCTCCCTCGTCATAATAATTCTTACCTTCCTTCTTCCTGCTGGCTGGCTTGCAGCTAGTCATGTACGCACGACAGCTCGCTTTTCAGGGCCTCCCGACCCCGTTTTAAATGAGGTTCATTTTATTTCTTTTCACAAATTTCATGATAATTCTGTTCCTTTTACTCCCCATCAGGAAATGCTCTTGGAAGTATAACGCCCAGAAAACCTGTCTTATCTGTCAGTGCAAGAAAAATTAAGGACAATGCAGCTGATTGGCATAACTTGATCCTGAAATGGGAAAACCTCAATGACACAGGTTTTGCTACTGCAAATAATATTGCCAACCTGAAAATCAGTTTATGGTAAGTGCATCCAGAGCTCCTCATGCTCTAAGTGCTTCACCCTGGGACTCTTTTTTTTTTTAATGTCTATTTTATTTTGAGAGACAGTGTATGCACGCACAAGTTGGGGGAGGAGCAGGGGGGGAGAGAGAGAGAGAGAGAGAGAATGAATCCCAAGCAGGCTCTGCACTGTCAGCACAGAGCCTGACATGGGACTCATTCTGACAAACTATGAGATCGTCACCTGAGCCGAAATCAAGAGTTGGATGCTTAGTCAACTGAGCAACTGAGGTGCCTCCCACCCTAGGAGTCTTTTTTTTTCCTTTTTTTTTTTTTTATGTTTGTTTATTTTTGAGAGACAGAGCATGAACTGGAAAGGGGCAGAGAGAGAGGGAGACACAGAATCCGAAGCAGGCTCCAGGCTCTGAGCTGTCAGCACAGAGCCTGATGAGGGGCTCAAACCCATGAACCATGAGATCATGATGTGAAGTGAGGTCGATGCTCAACCGACTGAGCCACCCAGGCGGCCCCCCGCGAGTCTCTTAGGGTTGCAAATGTAGTCTTTATCAACATGCATAAATAAATTATTTTAAGAAAAAGGGCAAGGAGCAAAATGACATATGCATGTATAAACTGTATATGTCCATTTTAAGTACAAAATTATGCTACATATTATTCATGGTTATGTCCATATATAAAAGTATAAAAACGGATTGGAAGGACACAGGCCCAGTCATGAAGCTCACACCTTCTAAGATGAATGAGCGTTGGGTGGGAGATGAGTAGAACTTTGACTTCATAACAATGCACTTTGTTTCTGTGATGTTGTGATTTATAGTAAGACATATCTGTTCGGTCTCCGTCCCTGTTCCTGGCACGTGGCTCCTAAAACCCTGCTGATTCCCTAACGGGTGAGAGCTTTTGTCCTCCAGAATGATCCAGGTGAAAGGAATGTCCTGTTATTCCTAACGCGTTCTTCCCAAACCCCCTGAGTTAATGTTAGGGAGGTGACTTCCAGAAAGCCCCCTGGGAACCAACCAGGGGATTAGAGGGCATGACTTTTCAGCTTCACTCAGGGAGGGGAGAGGGACTGGAGGTTAAGTCAGTTACCAGCGGCCGATAATTTAATCAATCGTGCCCACGTAACGAAGCTTACATAAAACCCCAAAAAGACAGAGGTTTGGAGAGCTTCTGGTTTGGTGAATAGTAACACTTCCGTGTGCCAGAAGGGTGGTACCCAGGCTCCACGGGGACCGAAGCCTCGTGCTCAGGACCCTTCTGGACCTCACCCCATAAACCTCTTCATCAGGCTGTTCCTTCATATCCTTCAATATCCTTTGTAATAACCCAGCAACCTAGTAAGTAAACCGTTTTCCTGAGTTCTGTGAGCCGCTCCAGCAAATCCTAAAGATCCAAGGGGGCGGGTCATGGGAACCTCTTACTTATAGCCCATTGGTCAGAAGCACAAGTAACAAACAACATTGACTTGTAGTTGGTGTCTGAAGTCGAGCAGGGACAGTCTTGTGGGGCCGAGCGTTGACCTGTGGGGGTCGGAGGCTGTCTCCAGGTAGATAGTGTCTAAATGGAGTTAAATTGTGGGGAGCCCCGCTGGTGTGGAGCACCCCACTCCCCACCTTTGGTGACCATGTGTGAGAAGTCAGCTGGAGGATGGGGAGTAGAGGAGACACAGGAGAGTATTTTTCCTTAGCAGTTTTTTTCTTTTCTTTTCCATAAGTGTATTATTTTGAGAAAGAGTTGGGGTGGGGCAGAGAGAGGGAGAGAGAGAATCCCAAGCAGGCTCCAAGCTGTCAGCATGGAGCCCGCCATGGGGCTCGAACCCGCAAACTATGAGATCATGACCTGAGCCGAAATCAAAAGTTGGACACTTAACTGACGGAGCCACCCAGGCGCCCCCTTAGCAATTCCTTTAAAAAAGACAGGAGTCGTGAAAAAAAAAAAAAACGCTGGCAGTTACCACTTCCGACTGGGAGATTAGGTTCATTATTCTCTCCTACATGTATATTTTTTATTTCTCAGAGTTAGGATTCTCTGTTCCTCTGTCATCATCCACAGACCAGAGTTGAGAGTCTCCGGGCCCGGCCTGCCCCCCTGGCTCTCGCCAGTCCCCGGCGCACGTCATGCGCCCTGGCCCTCCGCTGCCTTCCCCCCTCTTCCTGCCGAGGCCCACTCAGCAAGAACCAGCGGTTCACCTTCCTGCATAAGGCGCTCTCTGATATTGTCTCTTCTAGTTTCATGTTTAGTTTTTTCCTGGAAGTGTGGTGACCCCACGAGCTAATTTCATGCCCCATAGGCCACAGCATTCAGTTTACCAAACGATTTCCAGACAGCGAACTCTGGGAAAACGGTCATGTCTCTTTTGTCCGTGTACATCGAGCACGGACTCCCCTGGGCCAAGCGTACCACGGGGCTGCATTCAGCCGACTTACTCCAGTGCAAAACTGGCGGACGTGTTCCTCGTGGACAACAGTGATAAGTAAACATACGTCACAATGACATGAAATAACACCTGTACCAAATGCCTGACACAGTTGCGTGGATATAGCACTTTTTGGGTTTGCCGTAATGAGATGAGGTGACTTTCAGAGAGTACCGTGTTCCCCCTCTTTTCCATCTTGTCCAGGAGTGAGGACAAGACAGAGCTACAGAGCAGCAGCCCGGCTTGCGGGGAAAAGGCGGGAAGGACGCTTCCGGAATATAGCAAGGAGCTAGAGATGCTGTGTGAGGAGCTGCAGACCACCTTCAACGCTTTGGTGAGATCCAGAACCCCTGACCACCTGTGCTCACGGTCCCCGAATCCCAGGGGTGTATCTCAGAAGGTGTGGACGCTGTGGGAGATGCTCTCTCCTCTAGACACTTGCTTTTTCCTCCTCCGCCTTCTCCATCGGTGTCTTCTTCTTCCTGCCCCCTAAATCTCGACGCTCCCCAAGATGCTGTCCTAGACCTTCATTCTTTCAGCCCTGTGTGATGTCCTCTGGCTCTTTTGCCTGAGTTAGGAGATAAACTGGAAAGAAGAACATAATTGTTCAGAAAGTACAGACTGAGGTCAGAATGGAGGTAGTTGAAGTCTGTCAGCATGGCCGTGTTCCAATAAAACTTTATTTATGGACACTGAAACTTTAATATATCCTTTTCATGTATCATAGAATATTCTTTTTACATTTTATTTCAACCGTTCGAAACTATAAAACCCATTCTTAGCTCTTGGACCGTACGAAAGTAGGGTGTGGACTGGATTTGGCCCATGAGCCCTAGTTTAACACATGAGAAATGCTCTTCAATGTCTGTTTAATGAATTAATGACTGAGTTCCCGTGCCCACCGTACCTGCCCCCAAATGTACACAGCTCCCATCTCCATACTGGAACTGGAGTAACTAGAACTTACCTATGAACATAGAAAATCGTTATGTATGAACCTTATTTGATGGAGGTGTTTCTGATATGTAACGTGATTCCTTGCCTGTTAAATAGGAATATGTGGGATATAATTGTCTTTCCTTGAGATACCGCTTGTTCAGATTTAGGGTTCCAACTATTATAAAGCTATCAGTTTAGAAGAATTTCTCAGGAAAGAAACACTGTCCTCTCAAATATCAAATCAATTGCAAGATGCGTTACGGTTTCAGAAGCAGTGAAATGAGAAAATAATGGTAAGTTGAGGACACTTTGGCAAGGTGGTCTTTTCTTTGTGATTGAAATCAGTACTATCTTTGGGAAATTTAGGATGCTTATGGGGCTACATAGCAAACAGTCTCCTAAAGGATTCGGTTTTTGTAACTGTCCTGTTTGCCTTCTCTTCGCCCTGGGGTGGTGCTGTGGTGAGAAGCAGATAACCAGACAGGCGTCAGCGACTTGGCTGACCCCCGCTCACAGGAAGGCGGGAGGATAAGGGCTGTGGGCTCTGTGAGATCTGCTTTCTTCATCGTATCCGCGCTGTGTCTCTGGCAGACGAGGTCTCGACGCAGCTCCGGGGCCAGTGGGGAATTAACACAGGCAGAATGAGCCATCGAAACCTAAAAGTAGTAAGTTATGCAAAACCGCCCACTTATTTTGTTTGTTTTTTCCCAAATTAACCCATTTGATCATGGCAAATATTTTTGCTGGAACAAAAAAGCAGGCGCACATATTGTCCCTGAAAGAGAAGGAACCGGGTGGCTGAGTTCTGGTGTTGAAATCATTTCAACAGCCAAAGAGCTAGACGCGTAATGCTTGGTTAGGTGCACTTCAGCCCCGATGGCCTCGTGGTCTGTCGTTTCGATGCACCCCCACCTCGCTCCATAGCCTCCTCGTCCCTCGTTCCCTCCTGGTATGAAGATGTCACAGGATCTCAAAGCTATGTTAGAATGAGAAACACTTCCAACACTTACTAATGTGACTTTTATAAAGTGTAAAACAGTCTGAAAGGATTTTGTTTTTAAATGCCACTTGGGTCTTGTTAGCGCACATTCTCATTTAGAACTGTATCCAGAAGCACATTAGGAAAAATTTGGGAAGGGGAGGGTGTGATTGGTTTTGTTTATCCGTCCTTGGTTCTCCCCATTCTTCTTTTTTTTTATGTTAATTTTTATTTTTGAGAGAGACAGAGCGTGAGTGGGGGAGGGGCAGGGAGAGAGGGAGACACAGAATCCGAAGCAGGTTCCAGGCTCCGAGCTGTCAGCCCAGAGCCCGACGCGGGGCTCGAACTCGGGAACCACAGGATCATGACCTGAGCCAAAGTCGGCTGCTCAACCGACTGAGCCACCCAGGCACGCTTGGTTCTCTGCATTCTTTTTTTTTTTTTTTTTTTTTTTTTTTTTTAATTTTTTTTTTTTTTTTCAACGTTTATTTATTTTTGGGACAGAGAGAGACAGAGCATGAACGGGGGAGGGGCAGAGAGAGAGGGAGACACAGAATCGGAAACAGGCTCCAGGCTCTGAGCCATCAGCCCAGAGCCCTACGCGGGGCTCGAACTCACGGACCGCGAGATGGTGACCTGGCTGAAGTCGGACGCTTAACCGACTGCGCCACCCAGGCGCCCCGGTTCTCTGCATTCTTAAGGGGCAGGCTGGTGCCCCGGGACCCCTTCTTCAGCCCCACTCACCTGCACTGAGGAGAGACTGGGAAGACATTAGCAGGGAGAGGTAAGGTCCAGAAAAGCCAGCCAGCAGGCTCGATGGACGGAGCAGCAGCAGATGAGACGTGGAGAGCCTTGCCCTTGGTCCCCGGGACCTGCGGCACAGGTCCGCGTGAAAGTAGCCGCTGGGTTATAGGTGAGCACGTGCGCGTGGTCAGCCAAGTTCCCAAGATCTTCAGATGAAGGCTGGGCTGTGTCTGCGACAGCCAGGAAAATGATGGGCCCACCCATCCACGTGGACCGAGAGACCATGGATGCGTGTTCAGAGCATCCTGATGGGGATCTGAGCAGCACGGGCCTTGTCAGACAGGAGGAATTGGAGGAATTGGAGTTTTCACCCCCAAAAGGAGGAACCCGTAGAGTAAACAGCTGCCATGAAAGCCAGAAGCCACCCCAAGAGAAGGAAGCCGTATGCTGGTTTCCTGAGGCCTCTAAGGGGACCAGGGAGACCCCCCTGGGATTGGCAGAAGCTTTGGCTCCCACCAGAGAACAATATGGCGAGTCCTGTCCAGAGCTGGGGGTGCTGTGTCCCGTCACTGGAAGTGAGCCCCTAAAAGGCTGTATGATTACAAAGGCCATGGAGGAATTAACCCCTGGGTGGAACTAGATCCGCGTACACACGTGTCCTCCATTCTTACGCCTACCTCACGGTTTGTATCAATCCCATGCTCTTTAGTTACTTAACATTTGCTTATAATACAATCAAAATCGTGTTAAAAAAACATTAGCTGAATATGGCTTCCCCATCAAAGTCTTTGAGCCTGGGGCTTACCTTCTTTTTCCTAAAAAAGGAAGGATTATTTCCATAGAAGGCAAGTGTGAGTGACGGGGAGGGTCATACTGGCCCAAGCCAGTCACCAGAACAGGAAGACAGGCCTCGTAGTGCAGGGTCATGAATGCCACAGCTGGGCGAGTGGCCTTGGGAAGAGGTAGGCCCCTGGTCTCTATGGTCTCCCCAAGCCACAGTGTCCTGAGACAGTGAATTTATATGTTTTTTATTAACACTTTATCTTTTAGGACAGTTTCAGATTTACAGAAAGGTTGAGCAGATAGTAGGGAGAGTTCCCATAAATGATCCCCTGCCTGCACCCTGTTTCATACATTACTGTCCTGCGTTTCACAAATTTCATTTGTATGCTACCTACGTTGTAATTCATGAGCCAGGATTGAACGTTGTTAGTCAATGAAGGCTGTAGTCTGTTCACATTTCTTTTGTTTTTTCCCTAACGTTCTCCTTCCATCCTGGGAGCCCTTCCCGGACGCCACAGTAAATGGAGTCATCACGTCTCTTTAGACTCCTCTTGGCTGTGACAGTCTCACAGACTTCCCTGTTTTTTATTATTTTTTAAAATTTATTTATTTTGAGAGAGAGAGAGAGAGCACAAGCCGGGGAAGGGCAGAGAGAGAGGGAGAGAGAGAGAATCCCAAGCAGGCTCTGCCCTGTCAGCCCAGAACCCGATGCAGGGCCCAAACTCACGAATTGTAAGATCGTGACCTGAGCTGAGATCAAGAGTGAGATGCTCAACGGATTGAGCCAGCCAGGCTCCCCTTCCCTTGGTTTTTATAACATTGACGGTTTTTTTTTTTTTTTTTTTTTTTTTTTTTTAATTTTTTTTTTTTTCAACGATTATTTATTTTTGGGACAGAGAGAGAGAGAGCATGAACGGGGGAGGGGCAGAGAGAGAGGGAGACACAGAATCGGAAACAGGCTCCAGGCTCTGAGCCATCAGCCCAGAGCCCGACGCGGGGCTCGAACTCACGGACCGCGAGATCGTGACCTGGCTGAAGTCGGACGCTTAACCGACTGCGCCACCCAGGCGCCCCAAACATTGACGGTTTTGAGGAGTACTGGTCAGGTGTGTTACAGCTGGACTTCAGTTAGAATCGTCTGATGTCTTTCTCACGGTTTGACCGGGGATGTGGGTTCTTTGGAAGAAACCACAGAGACGAGGTCCTGTTCTCATCGCATCCTGTCAAGGGCATGGACTGCGACCATGACACAGCACGATGGGTGTTGACCTTGATCAGCTGTCTGGGTTGTGGTCAGGTTTCTCCTCTGTAAAACTAAGTCCTCCCTCCCCTCCCCCCCTCCCCCCCCCCCCCCCCCCCCCCCCCCCCCCCCCCCCCCGCCCTCCACACTGTCCTCTCTAGGAGGAAGTCACTGCAGCCCACGCTTGAGGAATGAGAAGTTCTGCCTCACCTCCTCAAGGGTGGACCATGTGCTTGGATTATGTGGGCATTGGAGAGTTGTCTGTTGTCTCCCACCTGCTAATTACTGGATCACTTGTTTCTGGCAGTGTGGACCCGTGTCCATTTGCTTTCCACTTGGGGCTGTAGCACGGAAGCACCGCCTTCCTTTGTGCCTTGAGTTGTTCCTGCTTTGGCCACCAGGGGTTCAGTGGGCTCCTGTGTCCCTTTGACATGCTTCCATCGTTGTGAGTTTTCGGTTTTGGTCTTTTTGAACACTTCCTTACTCTCCAGCCTTCCAGGATGTTCTGGGCCCATCTCATGTATTTCCTGCCTCAGTCCCAGGATCAGCCATTTCTCCAAGGAGCCCTGGTGCCTCCTACTGGAGGAACCAAGATCGGGGCGCTGGCGTCAGGCACTGAAATTCTCTGCTCCAGTGAATTTATTCTAGTTTGAAGTGGTTTGGAAATAACTTCTCATTCTATGTCCAAAAGCAAAAAGCTGGTGTCATAAGGGTGATAATGTTATTTTTCCTGTTCTCCTCCAGCTTTTTAGAATGCTTTCCCACACTCGGCTTTTAAGTGTCTTTAAGGAATCTGACCTCGGTGGGGGACTTTGAGGCACCCCTTGCCCTAAGCTGGATGACCATTCTGGAGTTTGGTCTGTGGGAGGAGGTGGACTGAGGTGGAGCTGGGGGGATGGGCCGCCACTCATGCCCTGGAGGCTCAGGGCTGCCCACTGTACATCTCCCTTGACTCTGTCAATGACCAAGCTGAGCGTGGGCACCGCCGACCTAGCATCAGACCCCCAGGATTGTCCTCGCCCGCTCTCCTGATCATGTATAAGCTTTTCCTTGAATTGGGTGGCAACAGGGAGCTGCTGAAGGACACAGAGACCACGGGTTGGCATGTCAGGAGACGGGGCGGGGGGGGGGGGGGGGAGGCGTGGCTTGAGGTGCTGGCTTTGACCTTCTCTAGTTCAGCAACCCTGAGAATTGTCCCTTCTGTAATGCAGAAGTGCTGAGTCCTACCTCTTGGGGTTGGGCCAGGTGAAATATCGAACCTCAAAAGATTGGGGAAAGGAGTGCAGTCCTTTAAAAACTAACGGTAGCAGAGCTCGGTGCACATCACTTCGGGTGTGACTGGAGGGCAGCTGAAGGGCCAAGTGCAAGGAATTACGATTTTGATGATTTATGTATCTGTTCGTATTTACGCGCGTACATAAAGATAAGCGTACGTAGGAATTAGAAACGTGGTCTTAAATCTGAAGTCTTAGTTACTTCGCCCCTTACCTAACAGACCCTTCTATAGCCCCAACTAGGTGCTTCACACACACTAACTTAGTCCTCCTAACCACCACGTGAAAGCAGGCACTTCGTCAGAGCGCTCTGTGCTGGCTCAGCTGAGCAGTGGTGACGGGCCGTGTCCTCGGCCACTGCCCTGCACATGACGCGGTGAGGGAGCTTCCCGCAGAGCCCCTCCACCCCACCCCGAGGCACCATCAATGTCAAGTCCTCCCCATTTCCTTCCCGTGTGAAGCGTGCAGCTCTGTGATGATGATTTTATAAGCAAGGAAACAGCCTCAAGCTTTCAGTATACTCAAAGGCAGTTAATAAAAGTCAGAAATATGGGAATGCAAGCTGGTGCAGCCACTCTGGAAAACAGTATGGAGGTTCCTCAAAAAACTAAAAATAGAACTGCTCTACGACCCAGCAGTGGCACTACTAGGCATTTATCCACGGGATACGGGTGTGCTGTTTCGAAGGGACACACGCACCCCCATGTTTATAGCAGCCCTATCGACAATAGCCAAAGTATGGAAAGAGCCCAAATGTCCATCGACGGATGAATGGATAAAGAAGATGTGGTGTGTATATATATATATATATATATATATATGTATGTATATATATATATATATATATATATATATATATATACACATACACACATACATACACAGTGGAGTATTACTCGGCAATCAAAAAGAATGAAATCTTGCCATTTGCAACTATGTGGATGGAACTGGAGGGTATCATGCTAAGTGAAATGAGTCAGTCAGAGAAAGACAAAAATCGTATGACTTCACTCATATGAGGACTTTAAGAGACAAAACAGACGAACATAAGGGAAGGGAAACAAAAATAATATAAAAACAGGGAGGGGGACAAAACATCAGAGACTCATAAATATGGAGAACAAACTGAGGGTTACAGGAGGGGTTGTGGGAGGGGTTGTGGGAGGGGGATGGGCTAAATGGGTCAGGGGCACTAAGGAATCTACTCCTGAAATCATTGTTGCACTAAATGCTAACTAATTGGGATGTAAATTTTTAAAAATAAAAAATAAAATTTAAAAAAAATCACAAAAGTGACCTTAAAAAAATAAATTTCAAAATGACCCCTAAAAAAATTAATTGATTAAATAAAATAAATAAAAGTCAGAAATAAACTCATTTACTGCCTTTTGTCCTCTCAGCCCATAAAGGCAGAGCCTGACTTGAGATTCCTCCAGGTCTTTGGTGCAAAAACATTCGTGCCTTCGGAAATCTCGGTGAAGTGGGACACAGCAAGCTGTCTCTTTCTGGCACCAGAAACCCAGGGTTTATTTTGAAGTCGTCCAACTGAATGAAATCGTAGCAACTGTCCACCTCCATATCTCTCCCTGGAAATTTGCTGCACGTGGAGTTTCCAGTGTTGAGTTATTGGACTTTGGGTCTCACCAGACTTACACTTCTTAGCTTGGAAATCTTATAGTTATGGAATCGGAGACTAGAGTAGATTTCAAATAATGTTCTCATATTCCCAATTAATATCTTTTCAGGCCAAAATACAGACGAAAATGGAAAAGCTGTCTTCAACTACCAAGGGAATTTGTGAACTAGAAAACTACCATTATGGACACGAGAGGCAGCGCCCCCCCCTGTTTCACACGTGGCCCACAGCCCAGTTTTGTAAGTAGTTCTTTCTGAGTTGATTCTCAGGAGTAGAAATTAGGCGAGTATCTGTGTTATTTATTTTTTTAACATTTATTTTTGAGAGAGACAGAGTGTGAGCGGGGGAACGGGCAGAGGGGGGAGACACAGAATCCGAAGCAGGATCCAGGCTCCGAGCTGTCGGCACAGAACCCGACGTGAGGCTAGAACTCGGGACTGGCGAGATCGTGACCTCGGCCGAAGTCAGACGCCCAACCAACTGAGCCACCCAGGCACCCTCAGGGTATCTGTGTTATTTCCATCTGGTACTTGAAGAAGCTGACAGGCTTTGAAATTCAATTCGAGAGTATCCATTGGAAGGGAAGGAGGTTGGGGGCATCTTAAAATGGGCTTCTTGGCTCTAATAATCAGCAAAGAATGTTAAACATAATTAGAGACACATGAAGCCAGTTACCCTTATTAGCCCCTTACAGCCAATGGGTCGAGGCACTCAGCTGGCTCAGTCAGAGCATGAGACACATCTCAAGCTCCATGTTGGGCATAGAGATTACCTAATAAAAAAAATAACCTCAACAACAACAACAACAAAATGGGTAGAATCAATTCCACCTCCTCTGCAGAGGCAGAATTTTCTTCCTTTTGAAGAAGGAAAGAGCTTTTGGGGTTTTAAGTTAAAACATAAGTTGAGGGGCACCTGGGTAGCTCAGGTAATTGAACGTCCAACTATTGTTTTCAGCTCAGGTCATGATCTCATGATTTGACACATTGAGCCCCGTGTCAGACTCTGTGCTGGCAGCATGGAGCCTGCTTAGGATTCTCTCTCCCTCCCTCCCTCCCTTCCTCACTGCCCCTCCTATGCTTGTGCATGCTCCCTCTCTCTCTCTCTCTCTCAAAAATGAATAAACTTAAATTAAAATAAAATAAAAGATAAATTGAGGTCAGTTCAGCCAGCCCCATGGAAGAAAAGTAGTGGGAGCATGGAATCCATTACTTAAATAAGTTCCATGAGATCACGATTACCTTTAGCTTTGTTAGTTCAAAACAAGGGCTTAGCCATGTGATGCCGATCTGAGGCCTCACTTTCAAATGAGGAAGAAAAGGGTAAAACCATTGACCTGTGATGTGTTACTGGAATATTACCAGTTTGAGGTGAACCTCCTGTTCATAATCCTCGCAGGAAGTGAAGAGTTGAGCAGAAAAGGTTATACTTGTTAATTTCATGAACCTTCTCGTGCTATCTGATCCTGCTAGTCTGCACGAGCCAGAGTGATAAATACCCACAGGTTCCTTCTTTATCTCGGGGCCCCTGCTGAGGCTGGCGTTGGAGGAGGAGCTTTCCAGAGCAGTGCCTCCCCCACCCCCACCCCGGGCAGGAGCACTGCCGCACGTTTCTGCTTCTAAAGGAGACAGACGTTCGTTTCAGACGAGGTTTCCCGCAAGCTGTCCGACATGTACCGGAAGGAGCTTCTCCTGAAACGCACCATCACCGAAGAGCTTGCGCACGCCGCGGACCGCGACCTCACCCTGAGCTACTTGTCAATGTGGCTGCACCAGCCCTACGTGGAGACCGACAGCAGGCTGCTTCTGGAAAGCATGCTGCTCGAAACGGGGCACCGAGCGCTGTGACCTGCCAACACGGCCCGGCCCGAGCCTCCAGGCTCCGGGCCTCTGGCCGCTTCTGTGGCCGCCACGGCGGACGGTCTTTCACGGGAGGCCCCGGGAGCGTGCCCTGTGCGGTGCTGTGGCCGCCCGGCGACCTTAGGGTCTCCAGGTTGGACCATCTCTGCAGCTCCCAGTGGCCTCTCCAGACACTCTCCAGACACGCTCAACGCGTGCCTACTGTGAATCTGGCACCCGAGAGGATTCTACAAGAAATAAATGAGTTCCTCAACAAGACAATTGAGTGATCTTGTTTTTGTAACTTAGGTGTATTTCATATACCATTTAGATAGAAAACCGCTGGTTTAGTATTCTTACTTGGTACCTCTCTGTATTACTTAAATTTTTATGACGCTGCATTCGTTTTGTAATTACAACCAATGTTTAGAATACCATAGAGGTGGGGCACCTGGGTGGCTCAGTCGGTTAAACGCCTGACTTCGGCTCAGGTCATGATCTAGCGGTCTGCGAGTTCGAGCCCCACATCGGGCTCTATGCTGACAGCTCGGAGCCTGGAGCCTGCTTCTAGTTCTGCGTCTCCTTCTGGCCCTGACCCTCCCCTACTCACACTCTGTCTCTGTCTCTGTCTCTGTCTCTCTCAAAAATAAACATTTAAAAAGCCATTTTTAGAATACCATAGAATTAACTGAATAAAGACGGCATCAGCAAAACTACCTACAAAAAAAGTTGCCTGAAAAATAAAACACATTGCCTGTATTTGCATACTGAGGATGTGACAGGCCACTCGGTTCCTCGGGCACAAGTTCTAGAGTCTGACAACATTACAACATTTGCAACCAAATACGGGGACTCCATCCTACCACCTGCTTCCCAGAAACGAATGGAAGAAGCTTCACGTTACGGCGTGGATGTAACACATGATCTGGGGTGTATCCTCATCTGACTGATGCCCCCACGCCCCAGAAACAAGTGCTTCCCAGGGACAGAGAAAACACTGGGGACAGGGACTTAGTTTGGGAGAAAGTGGGGCTACCTGGCTGTGCAAACTGACACATCAAGAGCGTTGAAAGGCTACGTTTCTGGGGTGCCCCGGGGGGCTCGGTCGGCTAAGCCTCTGACTTGGCTTCAGGTCACGATCTCGTGTTTCGTGGGTTCGAGCCCTGCATCGGGCTCCCCCTCGTCGGGCTCTGTGCTGACACCTCGGGGCCTGGAGCCTCCTTCAGATTCTGTGTCTCCCTCTCTCTCTGCCCCTCCCCCACTCGCGCGCTCTCTCAAAATAAATAAACTTTTAAAAATAAATAAGTAAAAAATAAGAAATAGCAAAAAATACAAAAAAAAAAAAAAAAAAGCCACCAAGCAAATGAAAAAACCCAAGGCAGTTCTCTCTAGGGAAAATGAAAGCTGCCGGCAAAGTCCATGTCATCCTAGCGCGTGACCAGACTCAGCAGTGAGCAGCATCTATCCTTCAACGTGAGCATTAAATTCTGACTGAACACTTGTGACATACGGACACTAGTGGGGGGGAGGGGGGGGAGGCATGCAAGCCCTGTCCCGTGTCTCACAAGGAAATAGCCCATGGATACCATTTACCGCGAATAAATCAAGAAAGCGGAGAGAGAGACGCAATTTAGACACACGGAGGGGAATCACCAGAAAGGAGAAGGTGCTGGTCTTGGCTGAAGGGGCAGAGGGCTAAGGCCGGGCCAGCAGTGCTTGGCACGGGCCTTCCGGTAGCTTCTGGCATTTCAAGCTACGTGCTTACTATTCCCCAGGTGAAAATAGACATTCTTCTTTAAAATGTAGACCTCAGAGGACATCGAGGTCCGGCTCGCCCTCGGCCCCTCTTCTGATTCAACGCTCCCCACTCCCCCCACTCCCATGACCCCTGGGGAGGCCGAGGCAGAAGAGCCTGACTGGGGTGGGGGGCGGGGGGGGGGGGAGGTGGCTGCAGGGCCCTCGTGCAGTCCAGGGAACAGAGAAAAAGGACTTTGCTTCATTGCATTTAGTAGTGACAACAGTTGAACAGGAACTTGTAGGAGGTAAGTGCTGAAAACACGTCCTCACTGAGGGTCCACACCAGCCCCCCGGGGGAGTCGCTTGGGTGGTATCTGTCCCTGAGTCTGTGATCTGACACCTCTTCACTCCTGCCCCTAATCTGAGCATCTCGAGTTATAAGTACTGTGTATGCAGAAGAAAATTCTTTACAAGAAAAGAAAATGTCCATTTGTTTTCCATGTAATAAAGTTATGTCTGCTGAGGTGGCGCTGTGATGTAGAAGCTGTTTTACACATCTGCCCGCTCGGGGACCTCGTGAGCGCTGCCCTGGCGGGTACAGCACAGGTATCCCAGAGCAAAGGCCTGTCGGCCCCTCAATAGAGCACGACCAGCAGGTCAAATTAATGTCAAATTAATGAGCATCCTGGGGGACCTGGGGGGCTCAGGTCATGACCTCGAGGTCCGTGGGTTCGAGCCCCGCATCAGGCTCGCTGCTGACAGCACAGAGCCTGCTTCAGATCCTCGGTCTCCCTCTCTCTCTGCCTCCCCCCTCCCCCACTGCCCGGTTTTCTCTCTCAAAATAAATAAACTTAAAAAAAAATTAATAAGCATACCGCCAGGGCCCCCAGCTCTGTTCCGCGGAATGAGGATATTTAACTCCATTAAATTTACTATCCACTTATAGTAGCACATCCACAATGGTGAAATTAAGATGTGCTGGGATGTTCCATAATATCCTATAAATTGAAACTAAATTTGTATTTAAAGGGTCTGGGTCCAGACCACGGACCACGGGGCCAGGTTGGACTCAGTCTGTTGCATTAGGTGCCTGACGAGGGTTCTGAACGATCCCCAGGCAGGAGGCTCGGTTCCCACTCTAGGGCCCCAGGACGGGACTCGCTCTGGGCTCTTGAGAAACGCTCGAGGCCGCGGGCCGTGGCTTGCTCGTTGCTGGCTGCTGTGTCCTGGGACACCGCCCTTCTGCTCTGTCGAACCGGCTCTGAGATCAAGCGAGAAGACAGGAAGATGGCCGGGGACGAGGCCCGCGCCTGCACAGCAGGGCCCGGGGGTGGGGCATAGCCCGGATCCCCGGCACTGCCTGCTCGGGGTCCCTCCTGACAGTCTCCCCGGGGGAGAGGATACCTGTGCCGTCTGAAGGTGGACAAATCACCTTCCTTTTTCACTCCGCAGAACAAAGCCAAGGAAAACATTCAAAAGAGAAGAGACCTTAACAGGTGACTTTGTGAGCGAGACCCCAGAGGACTGGGGCTCTGACCTCAGCTGCCTCCTGCGGTGGGCCCCTCATGCATGAAGTACAAGCAGAAACGATTTTCTTTCCTACTTCCCGGGGGTGGGGGCAGGATGGCGAACTCAGTTCTTTAATAAACCCAGATGTGGCGGGAAAGCAGCAGAGAGAGAAGAGAGAGAGAAGGGGACATGGTTCTGGGGAGCAAGGTGGCAAGTAACAGTGTCCTGGTGCTAACTGTGGGTCGTCTCTAAGGCTGGCTGCGTCAGGGGACCTCTCTGCCATCAGCACGAAGGCAAGCAAGATACAGAAGAAGGTAGACAGACGGTCAAGTAAAAACACATTATTCTTTATAAATAAGATGTTCATTTGTGTCTGTATTCACAGTAGAAAAATACACATTACTTCACATAGACCTTCTTTGGATAAAACACACACACGTCCAGGACTGAGGTCCGGCTCTGCTTCACTGTGAGGGCTCTGCCTCCGTGGTTTCTAGAGGGACCCCTTCCGGGGGGGCCGTCTGCAGGGCAGGCCCCTCCATACCGGCCACCATGACAACATCTTCCTCTCCGGACACCACGGAACCCGGATGGGACAAGATCAAGCCGTCAGAAGTCTGAATAAATATCTGTTCCTGTCCCTGAGACAAAAATTCATGGCACCCGTTGGTGATTTCAAAAGCCACGGCTTCTCCAGCAGCAACAATGCTCTCCAGTTCTCTCTGGTCAGCGTGCGCCTCGGGCCCCGCGGGGAAGTGGTCCACACCCCCTGCATGGCTTCCCTGGCCGCCATCGGTGGGCAGCGACCCGGCCTGGGCCGGCTGAGGCCCCGGCTCGGGCACGGTCCTGGGGACGCAGTCAGCTGGCCCCACGTCCACAGACAAAACCCTCTCCAGCAGAGGGCCGGCAGCCTCTGGAAACAGGACGTCGCTGGGGCCAGACCATGGGCCTTTCCAGAGGGAGCCATGCCTCTCAAGGTCTCCAGGCCCGGAAGGCGGCAGGGATGCCACCCCTCCAGGGAACATCAGGGTCCTGCAGAGATCCCCGCTGCCCAGGCTGTTCCCAGTTCCGTTCCAGTCTGCGGAGCGTTCCTGAGCATTCTCTCCGCGGAGGGCTGGCACGCGCCCCTGTGTCTGCGTCCCGGGCTCTCCTGACTGAGGACACAGACTCAGCCCACTGACGTTCTCGCACGAGACAGCAGGAGCCCCACACCCGCTCTTGGCCTCGGGGTCAGCAAATGCCTGCAGCTGCCGGCCTGCTCGACCAGACACCGGCGCCGTGTGGCTTCCTTCAGGACGGCGAGGGGCGTTCCCGCTCGCTGGAGGGGCAGGACCTAAACAGTTCAAGAAAAACAGGTAAGCGTCCACGTGCCGTGACACGGCCTGCTCGCTGCGCTCGCTATCCAAGACCAGCAGGTCCAATTAACTTCCCGGCAGAACACGTGGACACGTAAACTCTCCTTGCTACTCGGGACTGGCAGCTCCCAAGTGTGGACGAAGTTCAGAGGCGATACTGATCAGTCAGGTGAGGGGAGCCGTGTGGCCAACAGGGGCCCGGGTTTCCACTGCTCTCCCTGAATAAAGCTGCCCTCCCCTGCAGCAGAATTCAGTCGTAAGTTCTAAAGAGCAGAATGCCTCTTTCCATTGGAGACTGGAGGGTCAAGCAGGGTATCGGGCAGCTTTAGGAAGCAGCAGAACCATTCTCAGTGCGCTGCAGGCTCAGGGTCTGGTTGAGAGGTTCTGGTTCGAACAGAATAAAAACCAGAGGAGGGCTTGTTTCCAGGGTGAAACCTCAGCCGGCACTTACAGCCAGGCCCCAGACATGGGCTCTTCGTTTCAATAAGGGATTCGAGAGAGCCTCACAGACCTTGAGAGTTACACGGAACGAGAGAGAACCACAGGACCCCGGGAGGTGGGGATAAGACTTGAGAGAAACCAGGTTCTCTTAAATCCGGCCACAGGGGCACCCGGGAGTGAGAAGCAGGCCTGGGAGGCGCGGGGTGCACACCACGGGGAGCGCTTTACCCTGGTTGGCGGCTGGGGCTCCGCCGTCAGTGGTGTCCTGGGGCGGAGGGTCTCTTCTGGTCTTCTTCACCCAGGCCGGCGCCCCGTCCGCGGTCTGCAAAGAGGATACCCAGGGAGCTGAGCCTAGGAGGGAGCGGGCAGGCTCGCACCGCTCCTCCCCGGAGGACAGCGCCGTGGGCTGCAGTCAAAGCGCCGAAACTCGGCACCGCACCCCCTTCGACGGCACCCACCTCGTTTCCCCGCTTCTGCCGGCCGGCCTCCTCCAGCTCGGCCCGGGGGTCCCGGCCCGTGTCCCCGCTGGTGCGCGCTTCCCGCCTCCTCAGGAATTCTGTGATTCCTAAAGACTCGGCCACCTGAGGAGGGAGGGCGACAGAGAGGAGCTGCGCTCAGCAGCACGTCGACAGTAATGGCAGGGCCGAGGCGCGTCCGAGAGGGGCGGCCCGAACGACGGGAGAAAGAAAGACACGTGAGAAGTTCCGTGGAACAGCTGGGGAGAAAACGGGTCCTAGCGGAACCAGAAGGTTCTGTGTTAGCACGGTGCAGAGCAGACACCAAAGGGGTTTTTCTCTTTTAATTCACTACGCTGTCCTCAGTGTCGTCGGCAGTCAGACGGCATCGGACACTGGAGTGACTGCTCGCCTCCTGTTCTCCTGTTTTTGATTTCCGCTGGAACCGGCAGAAAACAATCCCACCCATTCCAGAACAATATCTCCTCTTGCAGGCAGTGGACAGGGTGAGGGTCTGGGAGTCTGAGGGTCATGTTGGGCCCTGGCTTCTGTGCTCCCGGAATCTTCCTGGTCCTGTGAGGGGGCTGCAGCTGCCCTGGGGGCATTCTGTGAAGCGACAGCTGTCACTGTTTGTTTACACGTGAACACAGGAAGGGACCACGGAGCAGGAGGGGAGGAGGCAGGGGAGGAGGGGCAGCAGATCAAGGTCTGAGCAGAGGACAGGCAGCCCCTCGAGTTCAGTGCCTCCCAGCCTGTCTGTGTCCCCTTGCAAGCTAAGCCACGGTCTGTGCCCCTAGGAGGCTGTGGCTCGGCCTGAAGTGCCTGCGAGTGTGGGTCCTGACAGGCGTGCACAGCAGTCGTGTGTGTCCAGTCCGCCCTGTGACGGGAGGACACCCACACCTGCCGAGCTCAGTTTAAAAAACACGTGACTCTTGGGGCGCCTGGATGGCTCAGTCGGTTACGCATCCGACTCTTGATTTCGGCCCAGATCCCGAGCTCACAGTTGGTGGGTTCGAGCCTCACGTCGGGCTCTGCACTGACAGCACAGAACCCACCTGCGATTCTCTCTCTCCCTCTCTCTGCCCCTCCTCTGCCAGCACATACTCTCTCTCTCTCTCAAAATGAATACATAAGCTTTAATAAATAAATGTTGCATTTGTATAAAACTAATGACCAAACCCCTCCCCCCCCCCAAAAAAAAGAACAAAAACAAAACAACCCTCGTTCTGTCAGAGTGTGGATCAAGACTTCTTGCTACGGAAGTAACCTAGTCTGCGTGACGCTAACCCTAAGGGGGGCAGACCCATGACCAGGTCAATGAAATCTTAAGAGCAGTTGAAGCAACACGGCCCAAGTGTTCCTTATGGTTGTGAAAGAGGGCTGTGGCTGCCCCTTCCTGCCCTCAGACGCACTAGTGGGGCTCTCCTTTCCAGGGTCCCCTGGCTCAGGCAGCAGACCCTGAGGGCAAAGCACACCCTGATGGGAACCGAAACTACCCCCTCCAGCAGTAAGGACTGCCCTGACCCAGAAGACCCCTCCCATGATTGACCCCAACACAATGACCCATTTAACCTTCACTGCCCACCGGCAGGTTCCCGCCCCCGCTGCCCCACATTTTCCTTCTCTAAACCTACAAGTATTTTCAGTAGTTTAGAGACAGTCTCTGAGACACGAGTGTGCCCCAGCTACCATTGTACAAGTATGCTTTTAAATAAACAAGCATTACTTAAAAGCATGGCATCACTCAGTGCTCCATTTCAAGGTGGGCCTGAGACCTGGGGGCCTGGCCGGCACGGACCCCTGAATGATGTGGCCACGTGGGGCACGCTAAGCCCAGCAAAGGGTTTTATCCAAAACAAGTAAAACCACATCAGTTCAAACCAGATTTCTACCCAGGACCCAGTACAGCCAGAGGCAACTTGATGGAGACAATGACAGGGGAATGAGAACTGTGTCTAAACAGCCACGGACAGGATCTACGGTCACTGTCCCCCAGTCCGCAGTAACCACTGCAGTCACCACTGAGAGAGTGTTCTGGACCTTTCAAGGTTCCGTCAGCCCGTCCGCATTCCTGAGTTTTCTGAAACAAGCACCGTTTACTTTTATATTAAAAAAATGTGGGGGAAGGGGGGGTGCCTGAGTGGTTCAGTCGGTTCAGTGGCCGACTTCAGCTCAGGTCATGATCTCACTGTTTATGAGTTCGAGCTCTGTGTCGGGCTTGTACTGACAGCTCAGAGCCTAGAGCCTGGAGCCTGCTTCAGACTCTGTGTCTCCCTCTCTCTCTGTTCCTCCCCTACTCACACTCTGTCTCTCTCAAAAGATAAACATTAAAAAAAATTTTTTTTAAATGTCGGGCACCCAGCAGCCTCAGTCGGTTAAGCTTCCGACTCTTGATTTCAGCTCAGGTCATGATGTCAGGGTTCATGAGTTCGAGCCCTGCATTTGGCTTGGGATTCTCTTCCTCTCTCTCTCTCTCTGCCCCTCCCACACACGCGCGCGCTCTCTCTCTCTCTCTCTCTCAAAATAAATAAACTAAAATAAAACAGTCATTTGGTGGGAAAAAGAGCTGAAAAGCAGTTGACTATGAAGATGTCACTACTGAAAACAGGCTCCTCAGGGGTGCCTGTCTGGCTCAGTCAGTGGAGCGAGCAACTCCCGATCTCGGGGTCATGAGTTCCAGCCCCACATTGGGCATAGAGATTACTTTAAAAAAATAAATAAGTAAAAATAACAACATTCTCCTCTTTATACGGATATCCTTCTTTTAGCAAATCTAAAAGCAAAACTTTTTTCCCAGGTGAGACTGTTACCTTGTCGTTGCTTATTTCCAGAGGCTCCTGGGAACACAGACCAGAACCACTGAGGTAATCTTGGCACATTTTCTTAACCCTTTTATGCAACTCTTCAAATTCCTTATACACAGCTGGGAACAAAGGTTTTGCTAGATGACCTGTCTCAACCTTTGTGAAGATAAAGGTGACAAGAAACGTTTAAACCAGAGGCAACGAAATGACAAATACAGGGGCTTGGAGGCGGGAAGGATACGAGCTTGTCAGGCCGTCCGCGGCCCATCATCTCCTCCACTCCCCAGTGACAGCCCACATGTGCCCGGCCCCGGACGGGGCCACAGAGCAGACCACCTCCAGGGTGACAGCCGCAGAGGGACTGAGGGCCAGAGCCCCGAAGAAGGGGTCGCGGGGGGAGCAGGAAGGGGAGACGGAAAGGTCCCGGGGACGGGCCGGCAGGCAGAAGGGGCCCAGGCCTTCACTCCTCCCGGGAGCTGTGCTGGCGCCTCTCCGAGTCAGAGCAGGCTCACCAGGGAGGAGGTGCCCGAGAGGAAGGTGACGGGGGCTGGGGGCCGGCCCTGCTTTGCTGCCACCACTTTCTTGCCTCCCACATGAGGTTAAAACAGGCAAGGGGGTCCTTGAGCAGCCTCTGGGAGACCTGGCCGAATAGGCACCGGTGGGGCCAGCAGGCTCGCCTCAGCTCTGTCCTGGAGGAGGAACACGATTCCAAACGCCCTGGCTCGTTCTAAAACAAATGCGAAGGATGTCTTTCGAAATAACTTCAAATCGGCCATGCGTCCTCTAGACACGCTCAGGAGACTCACCTTCGTCAGAAGAAACTCGTACACGGTCACCACCTGAGCCAGCTGAGGCAGCACCAGGTCCACGAGAGCCTCTCGGTCACACTGCTGGAGAAACTGCCAGAAGAAAGCATTTAACAGCTTCAAAAGCCCCAAAATAATCCCCAGCAGCCAAAAAGTTGGCGCCGAAGAATATAAAAGACCTAAAGTTCCCCCAAATCGCAGTGATTAAGCGACTCTCTAACATTCTGTTTGTTAACGATCTCACTCGATCCGTTAACAAAGTCTGTGACCAATTCTGGAATCAAAGTTTGACTCCCCTGGGACGGCTGAGTGTAGAGGGGGTACCAGGTCCTGGAGAAGGAACGGTGTTCCCTGCTCTCCGGGGGCACCAACTAGTGCCCGAGATGAAAATGCAAACAAGTGTGGGGCAGCCTGCGGTTGGGAGACCACCGCCAAAGGACAGGCCAAAGAAGAGGAGGCCCCGAGGTGAATGCAGGGGTGGGGGGTGTGGGGAGAGGGATGCGGGGAGGGCACAGTCCTCAGGACCAGGGGAGGAGCATGAATGACTGTGGGTTCCCAGTTGGGCGCAGGGCAGACCCCCGGGCAAGTCAGACAGGAAGCGAGCTTGGGGGCTCCCCTTGGAAGGGGAGGGCGGGGGAGGTACAGGCCGGGCCGCCCCGTGGGAGCGCTGAGGCTCAGGAGCCAAGTGAATTAGCAGGTACAGGAAGTACGTGGGTGTCCGCGAGGGAGGATGGCCTGAGAAACCAGACGGAGGAGGTCACCCAGGGCGGCAATGACGTGGGTGGGGAAGGGACCAGTCTCAGAGACAGGAAGTCTTAAGAGGCACAGGGAGCTCACGAACCATTCGGGTTCGTCGTCTATTAGGTGGAGATGATGATTATGGAACCAATGAAATGAAGCAAACCTGGAACTTAGCACGGGGGCAGGGTGGAGAGCGTGGCCGAGCTGCCACGCACAAAGTGCTCAGTAGATGGCGGTATTTCAAGTGTTAATGACTGAATCGAGTCGAGGACCACCTTCCCTCCTGCTCCTAAAATCTGTCATCCAGGATTAATCGACAAGCCCAATGAGAGGAAAGCGAAGTCACCAGGTTTAAACTTCCAGCTAGAATATGTAAGCTCATGACGCTTTCTAGGAAAGCTTCCGCACCGAGAACCTCTCGTCCCCTTGTGTGTGACTCTGGAGGCCCTGGTTCCCTGGTGGCCACTCTGAGAGCAGCTGTCTCGCTCACTCACTACTTCACACTCTCTTTGCTCCTGTTCACTTCTTTAAGACACGCAGCTGGCCGTTACCAGGCAAATAAATACCGCCGAGCCAAAGACAATCGGGATGAAGTTAGGGTCCCACTTTTCTAAATCAGTCCCCTTAAATTCACCAAGCTTACTTTCAAGGGACTGGAATGGAGATTCCAGGGTTCAAAACCTGAAACATGATTTTGTACCTTAAAATTTTGTATAGAAAAATAGAAACTGCCTGTTTCCTAAACTGCTTATATGAAAACATAGCTTACAATCATTCCCGAACGTGTAACGGCAGGCAGCCCGAAAGCCCTCGTTATTCCAAACCGGTAAACCTAGAATTATTTCAGGTAACACTGTTCCTGAAGTTATCACGCACTTCGTCCAAATACGTTTCAGGCGAACTATTTCGTTGCTCTGGGTGTTTTACTTTTGACTCAGAAACCGACCAGCGGATTGCCACACGCCATGCCAAAGACACGGGTTTTGAGAACAGGGTCTAAGAGCCACGCACCTCCTTGAGCCGGGCTCTGGCCGCCGAGGCGCTCTGTGCACCTGCCACGCAGGCACCGGCGCGCCCACGCGGGTGAGCGGCTCCGCCTCGCCCAAGGACGGCCTCGCTGGCCTCTGCAGGGGCTGCTGCGAACTCGATTCGTCTAGGGCCTGGGCGTCTCTCTGATCCCACGAAGGCCGAATGATTTCCATCTTCTGGTTCAGACACCAAGGCGTCTTCAACTTCTACAGACTGGCTATTCTAGAGAGCGTTACGCGCCCAAAACAAAAATGAAAGAATCATACTTTATACGCCATAGTGACAACCCTAGAGCCAAACAGTGGCACGTCAAAAGCAAAGAACTTGAGAAATTATTTCTTCTCTGCATTATCAAGACATATTAGCTATAATCGACGCACCTTAAACTTTCCCAACAGAGTTCCTTGTTGCGACATCCGGTATCAGCCAGCCGGTAAGTCTGGGTCGGCCAGCCATAACCCTGGATGTTGCCCAAAATGAAACAGGAGACTTCTCTGACACCACCGTCATCTTAAAACTGAACCTGAAGTTCGGTCATTCATACCTTACGCGTGACTTTTAAAAATGTTATTATTTTTTATCAGGTGTATTTCAAATACCATGAAATTCATACTTTGAACATCTATAGTTCAGATTTTCCTGCACTGACAAGGGTGTGTAACCACCACCACCATCTAATCCCAACACGTGTTCCTACTCCCCCCTGCAAAAGAACCCCTGTACCCGTCAGCATCACTCATTCTTCCCTGCCCCCAGGCCCTGGGAGCTGCTAGTCTAGTCTCTGTCTCGTGGATTTGCACGGCTTTTGGACAGACTCTTGGATCTGACGCCAGCTACTTCCTTCCTCCCCTCTGAAAACAGGAACAATGCACCTGCATCTCCCAGGACTGCTGGAAGCTTAAATGGATTCAAGGAACACACCTCACGTGGCAGCCGGCACAAAGTAAGTCCCCTGAACTCTTACGGAATTTTCCCTCTACGTCTTCACTAGTGGAGCTGCAGCGGCAACGCCAGGTCTGTCTGTGGCCCTCGGTGCCGTGAGTCTGCTCACGGGAAAGGACAGGAGAGACACAGGCCCGCGTGTCCCTCCCCACCGCAGCAGCTGGAGGCACCCCTCCCACGCAGTCTGGACAGCCACCGTGCCCGAGGCCAGGCCTGCACTCGGGACTCCTGCTTCTGCCGTGGGGTCGCATTTCATCACTGAAGGAAGTAGGACGTGCCGGTTAGCCTGGTCAACCCGCACACACCTGTTGTCCCTTGCAATTGTGAATAGTGCCCCTTTCACTCTCAGAAGGTCCTGGTTTGGATGATGAACTATAAATCACCATGGTCCCATTTCAACTTAAGAAAGTAGAGAGAGGGGCACCTGGGTGGCTCAGTCGGTTGAGCGTCTGACGCTTGATTTCGGCTCAAGTCACGATCTCAGTTCGTGAGTTTGAGCCCCGAGTCAGTATCTGCACTGACAGTGAGGAGCCTGCTTGCGACTCTCCCTCTCTCTCTCTCCCCCTCCCTGCTCACACTTTCTCTCTCTTTCTCTCAAAAATAAGTAAATAGTAAAGAGAAAAAAGAAAAGTAGAGAGGTTTCTCAAAAGTTGGGGTTTTACCAGCCATGAGGGGTGCAGAACCTTCCCCAACAAGGCAGCCTACAGTGTGGGCTTTGACGTTTATTTATTTTTGGGACAGAGAGAGACAGAGCATGAACGGGGGAGGGGCAGAGAGAGAGGGAGACACAGAATCGGAAACAGGCTCCAGGCTCTGAGCCATCAGCCCAGAGCCCGACGCGGGGCTCGAACTCACGGACCGCGAGATCGTGACCTGGCTGAAGTCGGATGCTTAACCAACTGCGCCACCCAGGCGCCCCTAGAGTGTGGGCTTTGAAGTCAGAAGACCTCAGTCTCGTTCCCACCTGGCAGAATCCTAGGTGTGCCCCGACGGGATGCCCACCATCCTCTGAGCCCCATGCACTTGTCTTGCACCTGACTTTCGGGGCTCTCACAGGATGGAGAAGACTTACAACACTCCCGCCCCAAGGAGGCGTGCAATCAACAGTATATTGTTAGTGTCCGTGTTACTAGTACTCAGGCTGATGCTACAGGGGAGAGAGTCCTTTTGAATCCTCACACGGGGCTGTTCCGTGGTTCTTGCCACTAGACCTCAGTACAGAGAAGCCGGGCCCAGACAAGACCTGTTCAGGCCCCAAGGAACCCATCTGTAAGCCAAAGCGGCCACCAGCCTCACCCCTCCTTCAGGAACCCCCGTCCCGCTGCAGGGAATGAGGTGGCCGGAGCAGACAGGCTCTCGTTAACAACGTCTTCCGAGTCACTAAAATCGCAAACTCCCAGCGACAGCCGAGTCAGTTCCAGTGCTGGTTTGTCTAACATTTCAGGAACTGCAAATACAATTGCCTAGCCAGAAGCACAGACACAAATAAAAGCCAACACAAGTCAAAGGAGAAGGAAGCAGGGAGGTTCAAGCGAAGCAGGTGAGGGTGACCACAGAGGTCTGCCGTTCGTTCAAGTGACCCGTCCGCATTTCGTAAATACCTGACCGCTCGTATGCGACACACGAGGGCACACGACACGTTTAGGAACCTGAAATTGCTGTCCTTCAACTGTGGCGTGGTGGTGCAAAGTCAGAGTGGCTTCGACCTGCCTTGTCTGCTTGTGAGTTTCCAAAGGGGCAAGACGCAAAGATGGCATGTCGCTGCTGACGCTCCAGGAAGCGCCCCGGGGACCACCGCTCCCAACTGAGACCTTTCTCAGGGCCCGCTGTGACTTCAGCAGCAAGACAAGAGTGCTCCGCGACTCGCGTTGCTGACCAGAGCGAGAGAATTCGCGGCTATGTTCCCATCAAACACGCCCAGTGAGGCTGGCGAGTACCCCACACAGAGGGTGCACGGCGCCTTGCTGGTCGGGCGGCCGTACAGACCAGGGGCGTGGGGGGGGGGGTGTCTCAGAGCCCCTGCCGTGACCTTGGACCTACTTGAGCCTTCACCTGAACCCCCATCAGATACCATAAAGCCTCACTTCGGGATGGGCAGGAAGAAGGACACGGTCACCAGTAGAAACATTACCTGCAGGCCACACGGTGGTGACTGGGCCCCTTCCTCACCCAGAAGAGCTGACGTGGGCAGCCCCGGGGACGGTAGGCTAGCCGTCCTGCCCTCGGCGCAGCCTCGGGTCGTGCTCCCGTTGGCCTTCTCAGACAGAGACACCTCTGGTTCTGGGTGGCCGTGGCCTGGATTGAGTTTAAGATGCCGGGCCAGGCCCCCTTTTCCTATGTAGGACTTCTCACACGTCTGACACCTGAAAGTCTTGGGCCTCAGGGAACAGCTCGACAGGTCAAACAGCGCCCGCTTTCCCCTCTGGTCGTCGTCGTCTTCCACACTCAGCTCTGAGTAATCGTCAGAATCTGACAAGCGACCGTCAGCCAGGTCCTCTGTCTTGATGAACTTATAATCTTTGGCTTTATACTTGGGCGGTCGAGATATCCGTCCAGAACGCGTCTTCACTTTTAAAGACTTTTTTAGCTTCTCTGTGTGTTTTGTGTGCAAGCTGGAAATAAAGAAATTCGCTGAACCGGATGAAACAGATGTCACCGCCGGTGGGTCAGACGCTGACAGAGGGGCCGGCGTGGCGCCCGGTCCTCGCGGAGCCACCAGCCGCAGGGCGGGCAGTGGCCTCTGTACAAACACCCGAATCGGAGGGGAGTTACTCGGGAAGCAGGGCTGCGCCCGGAGCCCCAGCACGCCGGGCGCCCCCCTGGGCGGCTGGCTCAGCCTGGCTGTCCTGGGCTGGAGGGTGGCCAGTGGGGGCGTCGGCCTTTCCTGGTCTGTCATTTCTCCAGATACTACCTTGACACAAATGGCTTCCAGTTGCTTAAAGACAGAAAGAGAAAAGCGTTAGGCTTATCAACGGTTCTACAATTTTGCTCTCATCTTAACTGTATTATCACACATGTTTCTAAATTATAAAATCCATCTTGTATGTGAGTCTATTTAACGTACCTGTACTGTTTCTAGTGATACACTTGACCTCACATCCATATGTGCATGTGGAAATATTTGCATAAACAAATTAAAAGTTCATGAAACCACTTAACATTTCTATACAAATGCCTTCTGATAGGATCTATCCTACGTTGTTTTTTAAAAAAATACTAGTCAAGGGGCGCGTGGGTGGCTCAGTTAAGTGTCTGACTTTGGCTCAGATCATGACCTCCTGGTTCATGAGTTTGAGCCCTCTATCGGGCCCTGTGCTGACAGCACAGAGCCTGCTTTGGATGCTTTGTCTACCCCCCCCCCAAAAAAATAAACATTTAAAAAATAAACACAGGGGTGCCTGGGTGGCTCAGTCTGTTGGGCATCCTACTTCAGCTCAGGTCATGATCTCGCAGCTCATGGGTTTGAGCCCTGCATGGGGGTCTGTGCTGACAGCTCAGAGCCTGGAGTCTGTTCAGATCCTGTGTTTCCCTCTCTCTCTGACCCTCCTCTGCTTGCTCATGGGCTCTCTCTCTCTCAAAAATAAACATTTAATAAATAAATAAATAAATAAATAAATAAATAAATAAATAAATAAAAGTAGTCACAATCTACTAAATTGATTTCATGAACTAATAAGAAATATCCTTCTTGGGGCGCCTGGGTGGCGCAGTCGGTTAAGCGTCCGACTTCAGTCAGGTCACGATCTCGCGGTCCGTGAGTTCGAGCCCCGCGTCGGGCTCTGGGCTGATGGCTCAGAGCCTGGAGCCTGTTTCTGATTCTGTGTCTCCCTCTCTCTCTGCCCTTCCCCCGTTCATGCTCTGTCTCTCTCTGTCCCAAAAATAAATAAACGTTGAAAAAAAAAATTTAAAAAAGAAATATCCTTCTTTACAGTAGATTTGTATTTACTTGGAATTCTTAGTACTCTAACCTGGATTCAGTTCAATACATACGCTCTTTTTTTTTTCTTTTTCAATTTTTCACGAAATCCTAGAAACAAAAAAGCCATAAGGAGCAAGGTAACACAGGTTCCCACCACCTGCCTTAAAACATGCAGCACTTCCCTTTGAGGTGAAGCTCTGTGCTGTTCTCCCAGCCTGCGTGCCTTCCTGAGGGCTATTTGTCATTCACACGCATTTTTATATTATCTACGGAGCTACCCCCCAAAAGATGCACTTTGGTTTTGGCGTGTTTTTATTATTTTTTTTTTTTTAATTTTTTTTTTTTTCAACGTTTTATTTTTTTATTTTCGGGACAGAGAGAGACAGAGCATGAACGGGGGAGGGGCAGAGAGAGAGGGAGACACAGAATCGGAAACAGGCTCCAGGCTCTGAGCCATCAGCCCAGAGCCCGACGCGGGGCTCGAACTCACAGACCGCGAGATCGTGACCTGGCTGAAGTCGGACGCTTAACCGACTGCGCCACCCAGGCGCCCCTGGCGTGTTTTTAAACTTCACGTAAGCGTACATCTGCTGCAAGCGGGTGCAGCATTTTCAGGTGTGTTACTTCCTGTCCGGCTTGTGAAATTCATCCACGCCGCGGTGTGTACCTCTCATTTCCTCTGCAGTCTGAGAACACTCTCCCGTTGACGGGCAAGTGTCCCTAACCTTGCGCTCTGGTCGTCTGCGTGGAACCTTCACGGGTGTCTGTGTTCACGTGTGTGAGTTTCTCCAGGGCACATACCTGGGAGCGGGATGCTATCTTCAACAACTTTTTAACATCGAAGAAAGCGTTCAGTGCATGTACTTCCTGATGTGGCAATTCTGCTTCCTGGGTTCACATAAGAAACACTGGCATAGGTACAAAGATGTAGGTCTTGGGAGGGTCAAGGCAGCACGGTCTGCAGGGGCAAACCACCCACCGAAGGGGAGGGCTGCCCTCGACAATATTCCACAGATAATGACTGAGCAGTTACTATGTGCCAGACACAATGTTAGGTATACACCTGTCATGGGCTCAGGGGAGAGGCAGCAAGACACAAGGCTCATGGTCTCACACTGCAAAATCGATCAGCATCAGAGAGCCTGGGCGGCTCAGTCAGTTGAGCATCCAACTTTGGCTTAGGTCATGATCTCATGGATTGTGGGTTCAAACCCCGCGTCGGGCTCTGTGCTGATAGCTCAGAGCCTGGAGCCTGCTTCGGATTCTGTGTCTCCCCCTCTCTCTGCCCCTCCCCCACTTGTGCTCTCTCTAAAAAATAAATTAAAATTTTAAAAAAGAAAGAAAGAAAGAAAGAAAGAAAGAAAGAAAGAAAGAAAGAAAGAAAGAAAGAAAGAAAGAATGAATCAGTATCCTTCTCCAGAGTGGAAAGAAAGATGAACCTCATCATCCAAAGCAGGCTTTCCCAACCTGGGCACAAGTGACATTTCAGACCATTAATTCTTTATTGTGGTGGCCATCCTGTGACTGCAGGATGTTGAGCAGTGTCCCTGCCTCCACCTACTAGATGCCGGTAGCACGCCCTCTCTTGGGACAAAAATGTCTCCAGACACTGCCAAGTGCCCCCAGCCGAGAACCACTGATTTGGGGCCACCAACAGGCCCTCTTTGGACTCGACCCCACACCAAGTGGGGCGTCAATACAAGGGTCACACGGAGCAGAATGAAAACTCCCACTGAAACCACGCGGGAGTACATCTGTCTGTGTGTGCGTTCCACATATACCACAAACAGCAGACACAATCCGCTGTCCTGGGTGAGGAAGGGTACGCAGCTGGTGCCCTAAGGCCCCTGAGGGCCAGTCCTGGGCCACCTGTGAATCAAATGACAACTATCTTTTAATAATCACAGTTGTTTCACTTACTACCACTTAGAATGTCTAAGCTCTTAGGATATGACCAGATAATGCCGTTAAAACACACACACACACACACACACACCCCAAATCCTACTGTTTTAGGAATACTTCAGTGGCAAAACTGGTCTAATTTTTAAATCGGCTCCCCACGAGTTTACCAGGTGGGTATCATGCTTGATACTTTGGTATATGTTTATTTCACTCAGCAAACTTTTACAAGGTACTTCCGTGTGCCAATACCTACACAGAAGCAGGCCAATGTGGGTGAGGGGGTGGGTGACATAGGTGAAGGGGATTAAGAGGTATAAACTTCCAGTTATAAAATAAGTAAGTCATGGAGGTGGAGAGCACAGCATAGGAAGTGTAGTCGATAACGTTGTAATCACATTGTACGGTGCCAGATGGTGACTGCACTTACTGCGGTAAACACTGAATGATGCCCAGGCTTGTGGAATCGCTACCTTGTACACCTGAAGCTAATATAATACTGTATGTCAACTATACTTCAGTTAAAAAAAAAAAAACAAAAAACATTAGCCAAGTCCTAGCTTCACTGAGGAAGAGGGCAGTTTCCCCGGCCATGCCTCAGTCACCTGCAGACCTGCCGAGTCAGGACCTCCCACCCCGCAATCTGTACTTTGAAAAGCTCCACTGCCAATCTGGAAGGCAGACTAGGTTCCCCAGGAATGCAGACAGGAAACAATGACATCATGGGGCAGCAGGCGCTATAAGAGAGGCAGGAGGCAGGAACAGCCTGGTGGGTGGGTGGGGGAGGGTCTGGCTTCCCAGAGAGACCTGAGAAGGCCGAATGGAATTTTGGCCAGGTGGACAGGTAGTCTGACGTGCAAGGAAAAAAATGAGCGAATGCACAGACGCATGAAAAATGGCACAGCATACTGGAAGAAATTGGGAATGTTTCTGTGGTGCAGGAATGGGGGGCATGGGAGGGATGGGAGCCCAAATCCGACCCACGGGAGTGCGTCCACTGGGTCTGTGCCTTCTGATCCGCACCACCCTCCCCGCAGAGAACCACGAGACCGGGGTCCTGTAAATGCACACTCCACCCTCCCCCCAACACTGCCTGTCCCCTTCCATATTTTCAACTGGGACCCACACTTCCATCTCTTCAACTAAGTCATTTCTGATCCCCTCAGCCCAAAATCAGTTCTCCCTTTCTCTAAGTGCATCAGTCCTTTATCTCTAGTTTTCCGACCTCGATGAGAAGTTGCCTGAGTCACGTTTTACCTCATTGGTTACATCATAACCTCCTTGGGTGCAAGGAACACACGTGGTTTGCATCGGTGGCCCCCGTGGCACAGCTGGGGCTGACTCAACAGCCAACTTACATTATTGTGAGTGCAGGTCGAATTTATGTCATCCCAATTAGATCAGCCACAGAACACGGTCGTGCTGCTTAATGCTGATTAAGGTCGCTTGCATTTGACGGGAAATGTCACTTTTGGACTCTTCAAGCCGCCACACCAAACCCAAAGAGCTGGGGTCACCTTCAACAGGTGCTGGAGTGGGAGAACCCTGGGCAAAGTCACCCCGCCTCTCGGAGCTTGTTCCTTATCTGTAAAGTGCTGATACGAACACTTCTGTGCACTTGCCCAGAAGTAAGCCCCCTGTGATGCCAGGCATTGAGTAGACGCTCTGTACACAGCAGCCACCATCACCCGTCTCTCTCTTTTTTTTAATGTTTCTTTATTTGGGGGGAGGAGCAGGTAGAGAGAGAGGGAGACCCAGAATCTGAAGCAGGCTCCAGGCTCCGGGCTGTCGAACTCAACGACCGGGAGATCATGACCTGAGCGGAAGTCGGACACTTAACAGACTGAGCTACCCAAACAGCAGCCACCGTCGCCCTTCTGACTCCGCCTGTGTGGGAGTCCGAGCTAGAAAGCTCATCCAATGTCAATAAGGGAACCAAAGCCCAAAGAGGTTGGGTTACTCAAGGTCACACCTCTAGGAAGGAGTTTGGGCAGATTCATAGCTGTCTTCTCAAACTTTGGCGAGACACCTCTCCAGTCCTGACCCCCAACCGGGTACAACTCCCGGCGGCCAAAATCACTCGGTTAAAAAAAAACAAAACAAACAAAAAACAACGAAAACTGTTGATTCTATCCTCTCTGTCTGTCTCCTAGTGGAAGCGGCATCTCTCTGGCAACTTTGGGCCGAGAAGCGCTAGTGTCACGTGCAACCCCAGTTCTGGAAGGGGATGTGGCTTTACAGACCACAGGAAGGACCTCTGGCTGCAGGAGCTCCCCCTGACCCCCTGGGCTTGGAAGAGCAGCCTCTGGTCTCCACTCCCCTAGTAACCAAGAGCTGCGGGCCCCAGGAGGTAGTAACGCAGCCAAATGACGGGGTGTCGCAGGCGGAGTGCTCTCCCGTATCTCCCTCGTTCAGCGCGCGGCAGGCGCCGTGCCGGGCACTGGCTACAAAGCCGGGCACGACCCCCCAGGGTGCCAAGTCCCGCCTCAAACCGCTCTGTGTGCTCAGTTCTGCCCCAAGTCCCCGAGTTGGCAGTCGCCGCCCTCCCCGCTGGTTCGTTTTCATCCCTCCACGCCTCGGCTCCGGCGTCAGGCCTGAGGGCTCCTCGCTCTAAAGCAGCGTCCCCCGCCCCCGCCGCGTCCCTCCCCGAGTCTGCCTCTCGCTCTGCACGGAGAGTGTGCGAGGCCGCGCTTGCGCCGAGGCCGGCGCCTGGAACCCAGCGAGCGCTCGACGGACGCCGAGTGAACGGACGCAGGCCTGCGCGAGGGGCCGGGCGGCACGGAGGCCGCGGGCAGCGCTCGAAAGCGGGACCGCGGCCCAGCAGGCGCGTCGCAGGAGCTGCAGACGCTGGCGCGGTGACCGCTCAGTGTGGGCCGCCCGGAGCTCTCGGGCGGGCGGACGCCGCCTCTCCTGCCGCGCCGCTGCCCGGCCCCGCTCCGGGCCTCGGTTTCCCCACGTCCCTCCCGGCGCCTCACCTGGGGCGGCAGCAGGCGCGGCGGGCGCGGGGGCTGGGCGCCGGGGCCCCGCTGCAAGGCGGCCTGCTGCGCCGCGTCCCGCAGCCGTCGCGCCGCGTCCTGCGGGACGAAGGGCGGCGGCGGCCGCTCGGCCGGCGGCTGCGCCTTCGTCACCTGCTCCAGGACCCGCCGCAGCTGCTCGGGGTCCAGCGGGGCCACGCGCGAGGCGCTGCCGCCGGGGCCGGGGGGAGCCTGGCCGCCCCCGCCGCCGCCCCCATCCTCGCTGCCGTCCTCGGCCTCCGGCTCCGCGTCCGCCATGGCCGCCGAGACCGGGACTCGAACCCGCGTCGCCGAGCGACGGCGGCTCAAATGTGCGTCACCTGGGAAGAGCGGGGGACTACGAGTGCCCCGCAGGCCAAGACACCTTGGAAGGAGACCGCAACTGGTCGAGCCGGGCGGTGGGCGGGGCCTGGGTTGGCTCCGCCCCGTCGCCGCTTCGCCAAGGACAGAATGGGCCTTATTTTCCTCTGCCTTGTCACCGATGTATTTCATTTTCAGGTGTCGCTCCTCCAGGAGCTATCCAGGGCCTCCCAGGCGGAGGTCTCCGGAGTTCCAGAGTCCCTTAGCCTGTCCAAAAGTTCACACTATCCAAAAGTTCTCGACGTCATGTGCACTAGAGTGCATTAGTCCCACGTTCTGCTTAATATAGATCCAGCAGGGGATCCAAAGTGTGCTCCCCTTTTTTAAAATAATGAGTTTTATTTTATTTATTTTTAAATGCTCATTTATTTTGAGACAGAAAGAGGGCGCGGGCGGGGGAGGGGCAGAGAGAGGGGGAGAGACGATCCCAAGCAGGCTCTGGGCTGTCAGCGTGAAGAACCAGAGGCCGGTCTCAATCTCCTGAATCCTGAGATCGTGACCTGAGCGGATAACGACTGAGCCACCCAGGCGCCCGTATTTTATTTTTTTAAATAGGCTCCACACCCAACCTGGGGCTTGACCTCACCGCCTTAAGATCAAGAGTCGCAGCTCCACCACCCGAGCCAGCCAGGCGCCCCTGAGGTGCGCATTTTTAACAAATGTGCGCCCTAAATTGTTCCCAGGTCGATACATCCACCCATACTGGGTGCACCTTAAGGGCCAAGATGATGTATTACAACAGTGCTCAGCACAAGCGCCAGCTCAGATCAGGGAATGAATGATGCATGGATGAATGTGACCGAAGGAAGGAAGGAAGGAAGGAAGGACCTCCCCACCCCCCACACTTCAGTCCCATCCATCATAGCTCTACCACTCCCTCTTCTTCAGCCCAACCTTTCCATTCCCCCTCCTCTTCACTCTACTGGCTCTGTGCATCCTTCCCATCCAGTCTTGTAGCTGCTCGTGTATGTGTGTTTCTCAGCTCCCCTCCCCAGAGAGGACAGTAGGGCCATTGGTCAACAGTTATTAAGCATCTGCTGGGTAAGTCACCGTGCTTGCCTTGGGACCGTCCTGCCCTCTGTATACAGTCCAGGCAGCAGCAGGAGGAGGAGGAAACTGGCGTTTACGGTATAATATGATGAGTGCCTTGATGCCCATAAAAGGGGGAGCCTGGGGAGCCAGGCTGATGTCCGCGAAGGTTCTGGTAGACTTTCTGATCATTTTTCTCTCCACGCGGTCATCATCATCATAGTCAATACTCATGCTGGATTCACTAAGCTCCCAACAGTGTTCTAACAATTCATTAATAGCCTCACTAAGGAGTGGCCAGAGGGGAGATCAAATTTGTGGAATTTGTTTCAATTCCTTAATCCTTCTTTCTTTAACTTTGAAATAAGACCTTCTCATTCTCACATCCTCAGATGTCAGAAAGGTCCTCTCTGACCCCTAAGCCAAGAACTGCCCTCTTCATTTAGAACAGAGTACTCACTCCATTTCATCATGTTTTTGAGCCTGTTGGGGGAGAGGAGATTTTTCTTCTATGCTCTTAGGTTCAGTCCTTAGGGGCCTGTGAATTAAGGTGACAAAAGACGGATTAACAAAAGAAAAGACAAAATTTAATCATGCATTTTTATTAATGTACCTACAGAATTCACATAAAAATGTGACTCATAGAGAAAGTTAGACGTGGGACCTATATACCATCTTAATAGGAGAAGAGAAGCGGGGGAAGGGCACTCGTGGAAAAATAAATGCCTTTTAAGAACGATAAATGGACCCTTACCAGAGTAGATGGGAGATATGACAGCTTTGTGACAATGCCTGTATGGGTGTGATTCCAACTGCTTTCCTGTGACAAGAGTCCACCTTTCCTGATCGGTCCCAGGGAAGGGGATTTATGACAAATGAATCCTTCTGAATTTTTTGGGAAGGCTCTACTTTTAGGCAGATAAGACTTTTCAGTTCAAATGCCTCCTGCTCAAAATAATTTTTATGCCACACAGGTGTATTCTGGACCCCTTCCAGCCTTGTTTGGGACAGTGTGCTGCCCTGAGGACAGCAATCTCAGCTGGCTCCTCTTCTGCTGGGTCCCTGCATCTAACAAGGTACCCAACACAGATATCCAAGGTGTGATGTCCAAACGGTTATACTCAGTGTCAAGAGCCCCAGGTTCTCCTTCCTCTTTGGAAGAACAAGGGTCCCATCGCTGGCATTTAATGAGTGCTTTCACTACACACTGAGCACTTGCCAAGGGCTTTATGACTCTGGTCTACGGACTTGAGCTGTTACTGAGTTATACCAGAGCTTAACACATATGTGAGAAAAAGAGTGAATGTTTAGCAGATGTTCCCATTGGATACTTTTCAAACATGGCTAGAGCTCCTACTAGACCCTGATATAAGATGGCATTAGCCCTAAAATAACTGGCTTTTGTGTTAAACCACACATGCCTGAATACTTGGCGGAGACTTGAACCACGAGTGAGAAATTCACCCGGTTGCCTTCTGGCTGCAACTGGCAGAACCAAGAGGAAAAAATATGGAGCCTAAGATCTCTCTGAAAAGGAAGAAAGTAGCAAGAGAAGGTTTCCAGATGCTTCCACAACTGTGTCTCACTAAAGACATGACAGGTGTTGGCTGGTCATTGGCTCCATGGGGGTTGGGGTTTGTGTCTTCTACTGTTCTGCTTCTAGAATCGCGAAGGGCCTGCAGTAGGAAGGCGCTCCCTAAGCATTTGTGGAATGAATTAAGTCCAGACCCGGATTTTCAATTCTAAGAACTCCATGAAAATCGGAGACTCCACCGACAGTCCTCAGAAGCTCTGCATTAGGAAGCAACTGGCAGCGGCATCTGAGAGCAACCTAAACAAACAAACAAACAAACAAACAAACCAAGGACAGCTGCTGGTGAGCGCAGCGGGCGGGGACTTGGAGGGACGAACTTGCGCGGGATCCTGCCCCTTTCTCCCCAGTGGCTGCCTGCGCCAACTTCGGGGCCGAGTCCAGAACGATTCTGCGGCTCGCCGCTCACAGCCCTGGAAAGGCATGTTTAAACAAACAAAAAATAATAATAGCAATAAATAAAATGAAGTAAAAAAAGGGGGGGGGGGCGGAGAAAAAGCTTCTTTCTGTGGCCCGTACGGGGATCGAACCCGCGACCTTGGCGTTATTAGCACCACGCTCTAACCAACTGAGCTAACCGGCCACTTGGCGTTTGGGCGCCTCCGTCAAGTCTATGAGGTTTCTACGCCTGCGCGGGGCCGCCGGCGGACTTCGAGCCTTCAACTCTCTCTGCAACTGTCGTCATTCCCGCTGTCATCCCTATTGGCCAGAAGAAAACACAGAGCCTCTTTAAAGAGAATAAAGTGGCTCCTTACCACGAATCGAAGGTTTTCACGGGGGAATGCAAATTATACATGGGATGCTTGGCTCAGGAGTAGGATTTTCAAACACTGCAACTCAATGCTTTTTTTATGTATCTCGAGAATCCTTCCGGCGTGGAAACTTCGTGTATCAAGAGCTTTGGTGTGGCTAAATAAAGCTTAGAGAATGCAGAAAACCAGATAGAGAACAAAAGAACCACCGAATCCCCCACCGCCCCAAAACAACGGCAGCGTTGGTTGGTATCGTTCCTGACAATCCTTTTTCACTGCACAGGCTTATTTAAAAATATATATTTGGCATTCAGTTCGACCTTGTTAAAAAAGAATATGATCTTTTATCTTACTTTTCTGTACTTAATATTCTATCATTATCATACCCCTAAGCAATTGCAAATGTCATTTTTTAAATGTTTCCTTAGGTGGATAAGCCATTGTTTCCCCCCCACACCCCCCGCCCTTTTTTTGATGTCTGGCAAATGTCTTCGTTTTGCCCTCTCTTGTTAACTAGCACATGATTAAATCATGAAGCAGTTGCTGGGTGGGCAACGGGTAGTACCCACTCCAAAGGGTTAGTGTCTGAAAAGATACTGTCCCCCGGGGAGCTTTTTGGTCTCTGAGTCCCTGACCTCCTGTGCTCTGGGAGTAGGAGAAGGGAGCCCCAGCTTTTCACATTGTCCCTCTGGTCTGATTACTCAAAAAAAAAAAAAAAAAAAAAGGCGGATTATCATCAAAGTCCCTTGTTGCAAACAGCAGAAGCCCAGTCTAGCTGATCTTAACAGAACAGATGTTATTAAAAGGAGGTGTTGAGTCAGGTTTAGTCAACACCTACTCATTAAGCCTGGCAGTGCCCTAACCACAGGGAATTAGCTGTGAGCCAAGCAGACCTGATCCTGTCCTCACCAAGCCCACAGTTTAGCAAAGACAGGTGCTAAGTTAGTATGGGTGGAGACACTTAGGCATCGCGCTGAGTGTAGGTAAACAGTGCCAGGGGTGGAAGTTTGGGGCAGGTTTTTGAAGACTGGGAAACTTGACTGCATTCTGAAGGTCAAGGATGGGCAAGTATAGGCCCAAACAGGTAGAGCGCTCTGGGCAAAGTGAAGTGTCTGCAACCCTGTCCATTTTGCTTGTCGCTGAATGTCCCGCGCCTAGCACACTCTCTGGAATAATAGGAGTGTAATAAATAGGAGTCAGGGGCGCCTGGCTGGCTCAGTCAGGAGGGCATGTGACTCTTGATCTTGGGGTCATGAGCTTGAGCCCTGCATGGGGGGTAGATTATACTTAAATAATAATAATAAATAGGAGTCAGATGAATGAATGAGCTAATTGCAAAATCACATTTTAAAACATATCAGATCAAGCACTTTCTCTGTTCAAACCCTCCCCTCCTGGCCCAGCCCTGCTAGGGCTGCCAGATTTAGCAGCCCTAAATAATTTAGTGTATGTCCCAGACAATATGTAGTTGTTTATCTACATAAACACCTCAAGTTCACCTTTAACTGCCCATCCTGTGCCTATGTGGCAACCCCACACGCAGAATAACACCCATCCGAAAGACCCCGACCTAACCTGCTCCCCTTCCCGGTGCCCCCTGACACAGCCCCATCACCCTCCTTCCTGGATCTTGCTCACCAGGCCATGCTCCTGCCCTGGGGCTTCTACACTTCTGTTCCTTCTTCCTGGACCCTCTTCCCCGAGACACCGCCAAGGCTCTCTCCCTCGTGTCCTCATGTCTATGCGCAAATGTCACATATCCAGCGAGGCTTCCCTGACCCCCCTGTTTAAAATCGCAACCCGCATTCAGAATTCCCTGCTTTTTCCTGCTTCATATTTCGTCCGGAGCTTTCCTAATTTCGTGACTGCAGGAGGGCAGCAGCTTGTGTTTTGCACCCGCGGCACCTAGAAGTGACTGGCACATAGTGGGTGGTCGATCCAGGTTTGTCGAAGTTGACAGATCATCCCTTAGAGGTCTAGCCCTGACACAAGCCAGGCAGAATTGAGGGTTCCTTTCCTGAGTGGGCGGGCTCCAATCCCCCGGGGCCGAGGGAGCCGGCGTGCCCACGGTGGGGGAGACGCAGTGACTGAACGCAGCCGGTAGGGGGCACCCGAGACCTAGGCGTCCGCTGAGCGCCTGGCCGCCAGCGCGCCTCCTACCCCGGGTGTGTGCGGACTCCTGGATTTCTCCTGCCAATTCGGACTCCATCTTACAGTTCCTGCAAGACAAACAGGTCCTAGTTTTCATTCTTTGAGTTAGGAAAATGCAGACTCATACATGACCAGCACCAGGTGATGCTGGGTTATTATTCAGGTTTTTCAGTGTCTGAGGGGTGCTTTTGTGCATGCAGCTTGGATTTTAAATAGTCCATTTGCTTTAAACCCCACTGGTAAAATTCGTCATTCTGTTTATAAATTGGAAACTTCGGTATGAACATAAAGACATACTGTATTCGTTTCCCAGGGTTGCATCAATAAAACACAAACTGGGTGACTTAAGAGAAACTCATTCTCTCAAGTTCTGGAAGCCAGAAGTCCAAGACCAAGGTGTCCTCAGTGTTGGTTCCTTCCAAGGGCTCTGAGGAAGAATCTGTTCCGTGCCTCTCTCTCCTCTCTCTCCCAGCTTCTGGTGGTTTGTTAGCAATCTTCGGTGTTTTTTTGCTCGTGGAAACCACACTCTGATCTTGGCCTCCATCACCACATTCGTGGATCTCAAGTTCCCGGAAGAGTGCCTGATGCAAGGTCAATTTGTTGAATTAATGTTAAATTCATTGTGTGTTAAGTTCATTCTGTTAGACCTTTTGATTCAGAAACATGCCCTTCCATTCTTTTTTTAAATGTTTATTATTTGAGAGAGAGAGAGAGAGAGAGAGAGAGAGAGAGAGAGAGAGAGACAGAGGACGAGTCGGGGAGAGGCAGAGAGAGAGGGAGACACAGAATCCGAAGCAGGCTCCAGGCTCCGAGCTGTCAGCACAGAGTCAGACACTGGGGCTCGAACTCACAGACTGTGAGGTCATGGCCTGAGCTGAAGTCGGCTGCCCAGCCGACTGAGCCACCCAGGTGCCCATGCCCTTCCATTCTTGGCAACATTTCAGAGGAAGAATGTTTCCAAGGGAGATTTGATAATCTCCTCTTACCTTTTTCTGGAACACCATTCTTCAGAGGTCAAAACTTCGGGGTTGAATCTCTAACTTTCTTCTCTTTTCTTTGGTCCAGGCCTAGGCCTATTGTCTATTTCCTGAACAATTTCCTTGAACTGTCTTCCAACCTTCTTTTTATAGTTTTTATTTTGACTTGGAGCCCTGGAGCACACAGACAAGGACAGAGCAAAACACTTTGAATGTTGAAGCTGAATTCTTGCCAATCAATTCTGGAAAAAAAGAAAGAAAGCAAGCAGGGGCGGGGTGGGGAGGCAGGAATAAAATGCTTCATTGTACAATATGTACTATGTCAAAACTGTTAGACAACACAAAGGAAAAATAGACAAACATAAGGATTTTTCAGATGTTGCTTCTAATTTGCTACAACAAATTAGTTGGTTCCAGACACTTTTTAAAAATGTCCTTTCTTAAAGCATGTACATTAATTGCAAAGCTTTAAAAAAGGTCTCTTTTAGATGCAAGGGAGCTGTAGAAGCACAGGGAGTTGGAAGTTACAGATCTGGGTCTGAGCCCAGGATGGCCACTGGCGAGTGGCTGACTTTGGCAAAGGCCTCTCTGGGTCTCCACCAACAGGCCACATGGGTTTCTACAACCTTATCAGGCTACCTGCTTAATTCCTCCCCATCAACAGTTAAAGTTTGTCCTGGATGTTCAATAATCATTGAAAATCAGGCTCGCCCTTGTCAGAAAAGAAGGAGTAACAGTAGGTGACAGTGGATGATGCCTTTTGATTAGTCAACATTTACTGAGCATGTGGGCAAAAATCAAGCAGTATTGTATAGTGTCACAGACATCTGACTTCATCTGCACAACCGCCCTTTGGAGTGGGTACTTTTAACCCCATGCTACAGAAATGAGAAAACGGTGGTCCAGTGATTGGACTGGGGTTCCCTGGTGTGATTTTCCTATGACTTTAAGGGCTGAATTTTAATTCTTTCTGTTCTCCTCTTAGGAAACCTCTTCTTAAGCTGTATAAGATATCTGTTGTTCCAGGGGCGCCTGGGTGGCACAGTCGGTTAAGTGTCCGACTTCAGCCAGGTCACGATCTCGCAGTCCGTGAGTTCGAGCCCCGCGTCGGGCTCTGGGCTGATGGCTCAGAGCCTGGAGCCTGTTTCCGATTCTGTCTCCCTCTCTCTCTGCCCCTCCCCCGTTCATGCTCTGTCTCTCTCTGTCCCAAAAATGAATAAACGTTGAAAAAAAAAAAAAAGATATCTGTTGTTCCAAATGCCTCCTTCTCAGAGATGTGCATAGACTCTCTGAGTCGGAAGTTTATCTGTTTTTGTGTTCACATCACACATTACACCATGACCTTATTTATGGTGCTTGGTTAGTTACCATTCTTCATGTTAATTTGAGTGGCCAATATTCTTGTGCTCTTTATTTCATATCCCTGTTAGCTTCATTTCCTCTGAGATATATTTATTATTTTCTAAAATGAATCTAATTTCTAATATCTTCAGGTGGATTTGCATCTGCCCATCTTACCAGTGTTAACGCATTTGAAATTTCCGTCATCTCTAATTTTTCTAACTTCTGCCTATTTCCTGGTTGGAACACTTATTAAGATGCTCAGCAGAAGAACACATATCTTTTATTAAAAAAATTTTTAATTTTTAATGTTTATTTTTGAGAGAGAAAGAGAGAGAGAGAGAGAGAGAGACCGGGTTGGGGGGGGTGGCAGAGAGAGGGAGACACAGAATCCGAAGCAGGCTCCAGGCTCTGAGCTGTCAGCACAGAGCCTGATGTGGGGCTCAAACCCACAAACCGGGAGATCATGACCTGAGCCATAGTCGGATGCTTAACCACTGAGCCCCCCAGGCGCCCCAGGACACATAACTTTTAAACACAGCCTCATGGCTGAATCTCTTGACATTGGAAAATAGGGAAAAGCTAATGCTAGGATACGGGCTGAACTGTGCAAGGAACAGTTTTAGAATGAACCAAAAAGCTCCAGTGGCTGTCATTAGGTAGTGTTCGAGCAGTTTCCAAGGTGGAGCTCTAAGGTACAGGGTGGTTCCATTTTGCAAGCATCCTTTGAGTATGTCATAGAGCCTGGCTGCTGTCTCTGTGTGCTGGACAGGTGAAGGGCTCGTGACCCATTGTTTCTTAGCGGTCAATTCTTCTCCTTGTCATTTAGGGCACGAGTGGTCCAGGGAAGCAGGCGACCAGGCCACACAGACATAAACCAAGAAGACTGACGCCCAGGCGTGGTGTTTGAGAATGTTTCAATAGGGAGACATGGGTCCACAGCAATTGCTTTTTTCGAAGTAGCGTTTCCTCGTCTGTTTAGAATTAAAGAGCGAGCGAGGAATTATCTAGGCCAGTGGTTCTCAAACTATGGTCAGTGGTGCAGCAGCAGCATCACCTGGGATCCTGTTAGAGATGCAAATTATCGAGCCCCACCCCAGAATTACAGGCGAGAAATTTTGGGAGTGGGGCGTGGCAACCTGGGTTCAGCAAATCACAATCACCTGAAGGCAGGTGATTTTGGGTGCCGCTAAAGCTTAAGAACCACTGCGCTAGGCAAAACCTTTCACAAGTCCCCCTTCTGTAAATTTCCTGCTAAGGTACCCCATTTGTATCCTTTGATCTTTCATTCTGGAGGCCCTTTCCCACCTCTCCCGGGCGTTCACACACCAGGTGCAGGCTGCATGCCAGGGTGGTGGGCTGGACCCGCTGGTGAGGGTTGAAGTCCAGCCGCCCCTGCTTGCCTGGGTAAGCACACTGGTCTTTACAGTGTCACTACCTGGAGCCACTTGTCCATGATTAAAATGAGCAGAAGATCCCGAAGCCATGGCAATCAGAAACAATAGGGCTGGGACTCACCTGCCAAAATGCATTCACCTGTTCATCTATTTAACAGGAACTCAGTGAATATCCGGTAACATCCTTTGCCTGCAGGGAAGATAAAAGGTGGGCGGCCCAAGGAGCTTAGAACCTAAGGGGCAGAAGAAGCATATGAAAAGAGGGGCGCCTGGGTGGCTCAGCTGGTTAAGTGTCTGCCTTTGGCTCAGGTCATGATCTCCCAGGCTGTGGGTTCAAGCCTTTCGTCGGGTTCTGTGCTGACAGCTCAAAGCCTGGAGCCCACTTCGGGTTCTGTGCCTCCCTCTCCTTGCCCCTCCCCTGCTTGCACCTTCTCTCTCTGAAAAAAATAAACATTAAAAAGAAAAAAAAAGAAGCGTATGAAAGAGACAGAAAGATAAATGTGACAAAGTCCCAAGATAAAGGGAAAGGCCACAAGGAGACAAGGAGAGGTCAAATCCCAGTGGCCTACAGGAATTAGATGTGGGTTTTCAGAGCTAACAAAGCACCATTAATAGCAGCACCAGCAATAAGCACCCTTTGTGGTTTTTTCAATTTATTTTGAGATAAAATTCACATATCATTCTCTTTTTAAAGTGTATTTATTTGAGAGAGACAGAGAGAGCATGAGCAGGGGAGGGGCAGACACAGAGAATCCCAAGCAGAATGGAGAATCCCCTCTACATCAACACAGAGCCCAAGGTGAGGCTCAGCCCCACAAACCGTGAGATCACAAGCTGACCTGAGATCAAGAGTCCGATGCTCAACTGACTGAAGCACCCAGGTGCCCCCACCTATCATTCTTAACCATTTAATATGTACAATTCAGTAATTATTACAAAGTTGTGCAACCATCACCACAATCGAATTCCAGAACATTGTCATCACCACAGAAAGAAACCCTGTCTCCATAAGCAGTCCTTCTCCTCTCCCTCCCCCAGCCCTTGGGCAACCACTAATCTACTTTCTGTCTCTACGGGATTTGCCTATTCTGGACATTTCCGATAAATGGAATCATACGATACACACGTGGCTTTTAGTGTGTGGCTTCTTTCATTTAGCATCACGTGGCTGCTTAATGGGAGCAGGGCTTCCTTCTGGGGTGATGAGGCTATTTCCGAACTAGATAGAGGTGATGGTTGCACAACACCGTGAATGTACTAAATGTCGCACTTTAAAGCGGTTAATTCTATGTCATGTGAACTTGACTCAGCTTTTTAAAAAGAAGTTAAAGATTTCAGAGTAGATGCCCTTGACTCCAAAGCTCCACTTTAGGAATTTCTCCTCTGGGTACACGTTGGACATATAGGAAATTATGTATTTACAGGGTTGATCACTGCAGCAGTGTTTGAAAGATGGGACTAATAATAATATATTAATGTAAATTATAATTTTGTGAATTAAATATATGTCAAGTATATTTAAAACGTTATTTGAGGAAGAAGAAATAACTTTCTAAACCAAAATGAATTCAGGCCCAAAGTCGTGAAAGGAAGACAGGATGGGCAAAGGTGTGGGCCTGAAGATTTCAGGTGGGGGGAGATTGTGTATGGGGTGAGAAATGTGGATTTATCTTATAAATGACAGGCACCTATAGAGACTTGGTCAGCCCAGGGCTGGAAGGAGGCTGGAACCGGCAAAAGGTAAGGTGGGTAGAAAAAGGAGGAGGGGTGTGCAGGAAACTGAGGTGTCTTGCGGGACTGGGAGGAAGAGAATATTGAGGGTAGAGTGCACCCGGGCAGGTGGTTTGCCCCCTGCTGAGGTGGGATCCAGAGGGCAGGGGACAGGTGAAAGTGGCCTAGGCACAGTGGAAGCATTCGGGGCTCGTGTGCAGTGGCTTAGAGAGGAGAAAGCTGCCAGCCAATGGAGAAGAGATTATGTCCTCAGGGGAGGACAGCAGAAAAGGATTGGGAACCATAAAGAAGTTAAAAATTGCACATTGTTATGTTTTGATCTTTTCCTGAGTGGCTTCTTCTTTTTTTTTTTTTTTTTTTCCATTGTAACAGTTTGTGGTTTTTTTTAACGTTTATTTATTCTTGAGAGACAGAGAGAGAGCACAAGTTGGGGAGGGGCAGAGAGAGAGGGGGACACAGAATCCGAAGCAGGCTCCAGGCTCTGAGCTGTCAGCACAGAGCCCAATGCAGGGCTTGAACGCACAAACTGTGAGATCATGACCTCAGCCAAAGTCGGAGGCTTAACCGACTGAGCTACCCAGGCGCCCCCATAACAGTTTTTATTAAATGTCGTACATAAGATTACTTTGTTCCTGTGTCTTTTTCATTGTTTCTTCCTTACATTTGCCCCTTTCCTTTCCAACTTGGTGAGACGTGGCTTTGCATTCAAGGGTATTTTTGGGTCTTTGTCCAGTTTCAGTCTAGTGATGACCACCTCGCTGGGTGGATGCCCACGTGGACAGTCGTGCCATTTGCCTTCTCTCGCTGTACTCATTCAGTGTCGATGACGTGAATTTCTTCCTGAAAGCCTGGACGACTTTGCCAATTTGCCGACCTTTGTCGTGTCCTCACCCAACTTGTACTTCATCATCCTTCCGGATGGGCATGGATCCAACCTAGTACTTCTGTCTCAGCTCTTTGGAAAGAGGGGAAGACATAAACACCCTGCGAATGTGGGAAGGTGCACTGAAATGCCGGGTATGGTTCTTGCTCCGGTCAGAAGTCACAAACGGATTGAACTTCATTTTGGTTGCAGTCGGCAGGCCAAAGCTCGCCTGCTGCAGTTCCAGCGATGGTAGCAAAGGGGAAGAGATGAATGGCTTCTTAATCTTTGTAGACATCCTGTGTCCATGCAAGTGTGTGTGTGTGGGGGGGGGGTGGGGGGGAATTCAGGTATAGATCTTTCTGTGTTGGCACAGTATTTTTGGAGAATTATTTCACATCAGTCCACAATTAAATTATCGATGCCTTATGACCTAGCAACTCCAACAGAAACAGTCATATGTGTGCTCAAAGATGCACACAAGGGTATTTTCTGAAGTATTGTTCGTAATAGTAAAAATAAGAAACATAAATAGGGAAATGGTTAAAATTGAGAGTATATCCATACTGTGGAATATTATGCATCAGTTAAAAAAGCACAGGGGAGCTCTCCATGTCCTAATATTAAAAGATGACTATGGGGGCGCCTGGGTGGCTCAGTCGGTTAAGCGTCTGACTTCAGCTCAGGTCACGATCTCGCGGTCCGCGAGTTCGAGCCCCGCGTCGCTCTGGGCTGATGGCTCAGAGCCTGGAGCCTGCTTCCGATTCTGTGTCTCCCTCTCTCTCTGCCCCTCCCCCGTTCATGCTCTGTCTCTCTCTGTCTCAAAAATAAATACACGTTAAAAAAAAAAAAAGATGACTACGGTTTATTAAGTGGGGGAAATAAAAGCAAATTATAGAAGGATACCCATGATTTTCAATTGTGGGGAAAGTCTGTCCAAATTCATGCACAGAAATTCCCAAAAGATGCCACTCAACTGTTGCCAATGGTTAATTCTGGGGAGGATGGGGAGTGAGAAGGATGTAAATGCTTTAAAGGGATTATTTCAAATTTTACTTGATATATTTCTGTATTTTGATTCCCCCCACCCCCCAAAGGACACGTTTTACTTCTTTAATTTCAAAAAGTAATTGGAAAAAATAGGAATACCTGACCTAAGGGAGTAGTTGTGGGGATGAAAAAAGCAAATACATGACAATGAGCTTCATAACGCGCTACACTGGTACATACAGTTGTTATTTTTAGCGCACTGTGAGTTTCCAGAGGGCTAGTCACCTTTCGGTTATCAAGTCACCCTATTTGCATAGAGTTTATTCACATATTCATTCCTTCAACTTTACACTGCAATATAAGTGTCAGGAAGTCAGGGACCCTGTCCACACTGCCCTCCTTTATAGTCCCAAAGCCTGCAACAGTACCCTGGGCTCAATAAACGCTTGCTGAATTAAAAAGAAAACTTACAAATGAACCTCTGTGTTCCAGACTAGATAGGAGATGATCAAGCGCAGGATGAGACGGCAAGGAACAGGTATCAACTGACAGTTATTTAGCTTGTCCCCAGCCCAGTTCCAGCAGTAGGTATCACATGGCTAAATTCTCAGGCAGCCTGGGAATAGCGATCCCGGAAGGTCGCCTACACTCAGAGGCGGAGAATTGCTTACCAAAAGCGGCGAGGGAGGTTGCTTAGCAACCAGACTAAGGAGGCGGGCCGCACTGCGCACGCGTACACTTTGGACCGACAGATGCGGCTATGGTGTTTTGCGCACGCGCGGGAGGCGGCCTCGGGGCGTCCGGGGCCTGATGGTTGCTAGGGTGACAGCGATACAACATGGCGGCCGGATCCTAACGCTCTCTGTCCAGGAGCCAGCGCGGAGGTCCTGGTTCGGGACCCTGCCTCAGAGGAGTGGAAGCCAGGGGGCCTCCCTTTCTGCCCCTTTCTTCTCCGCCCAGTGTCGGCAAGGGCTTGTCGTCGGCTTCCGCATCCAGGATGAAGAGTGAGCGGGGCCGGGGAGGGGCGGGGACGCGAGAGCGAACGGCGGGGGTCGGGGGGTTGGGAGGGCACGAAGGGGCAGGGTCTGGTCACCAGGGTGGTGGGTCCACTCGGCCGGCCGGGAAGGCTCAGCGTGTGGGGACCCCGAACCTCCCTGGGCTGTCAGAAGCCGGCGCCCCCGGGGGTTCGAGGCGGGTTTGGGGGAGGTGGGGTCTCAGAGCGATCCCCCCCCCAGCCCCAGACCTCCCAGGCATATTTTGGTGTGGAGGTTATGTAACAAGTTTGGAAGGTTTTGTTGTTGTTGCACGCTGGACTGAAAACTGGGATTCTTGAACATTCGGCAGTAAGGTAGTGAGCGGTTACTGTGCGGCTTTCTGCCCTTTAATGACATCGGTTTAGGGGAAAATGAGAGGAAAGATGGGCTATTTTATTTTTTGGGTCAAACAGTAGTGTTTTTACTGGAACTATTTTTATAGGGATTTTGAAACAACCTTTTGGTGAAAGTGTTACTGGGAAGTTGGGAAATAGAGTGGTCGTCCTAGAAAATGTAACGGTGAAAATTTTACCTATGCTTGGATTTGTGGATTATGAGTAACTGAACTGCAACCAACTTGGATGGGCTTTTTTTTTTTTTTTTTTTTTTACACATTACTGTACAGATCTGTATTTCTGCTAGAGGTATGGAAAAATTCGGACCTCCTTTGCTGTGAAAAGATTTAATTACGTATACTTGCAATGTGAAATTTGCATTGTACCCTAAGTGTCCGTAGATAATTATGGCATAAATTGTGAAACAAAGATATTTAAAATAATTTACCCCATTCATACTTTACCAGACATTCTTATTTTCTTTTGGGCTATTGTTTACAGGTTTTTCTTTTTCATTAATGCACCCAAAGCTGTAGTTAGAACACAAGGCCTACAAAAGGCTTTATTTACATTTTTACTTATAGTGTGGACTCATATACACATATTTTTTTCCTTTTTTCCTTCCCAACTATTTACTGTCAGAATTTTGAATCTGTATGAAAGTTGCAAGAAGAATTCATTGATTGTGTATAAATCTTTCACCTAAATGCACCATTTTGCCTTTTGTGTGCCTGCTTACTTGCACACTCTAAATTATGTACAGTGTTTATTTCGCTGAGCGTTTTGAGTTAGTGCACATCAGTCCTTTTCACCACTAATAATTCAGCAGGTATCTACTAAGAACAGTGACATTTTACATAATCACGGTACAAACAACATCTTGATATATATAGTACTCTTATCCAATATGCAGCCTATATTTCAAATTTTCCCAGTTATCCCAATAACATCCATTATAGGTGTTTTTTATTTTTTCTGGCATCCAATCAAAAAGCACAAATCGCATTTTGTTGTCATATCTCTTTGGCCTCCTTTAAACTGGCACACTGTTCTGCCTTCTGTGTCTTTCATGACATTTTTTTAAGAATTCAGGCCATGGATTTTGCAGAATGTCCTTCAATTTGGATTTATCTGATTGTCTCCTCATGATGAGCTTTAGCTTAAATATTTTGGTCAAAAATACGTCAGAGGTGAGGTTGTGTCTCTGTCAGTGTGTCTCCAGTTTTGTTGACGTTAGGTTTGATCATTTGATCGTTCCATTTATTCACTTTTGCCTCTTAGACCTTTCCTGCCCCTGTGCTAGAGGCTACCACTCTTAAAGTTTCACTTAAGTCTCTCTATGTCTGTTTATATAAATGTGTATCTGTATACGTAATGTAATCTGTATCAGCATATGTAAATGTGTCCATCCCCCCCTTTTACTTATTTTTAATAAGAATTTATTTTTTTCAAAGTTATTTATTTTGAGAGAGAGAGAGAGAGAGAGAGAGAGCACGCACACAAGTGGGAAAGGGGGACAGATGATCCAAAGCGGGCTCTGTGCTGACAGCAGAGAGCCTGATGCGGGGCTCAAACTCACGAAGCAAACTGTGAGATCATGACCTGAGCCGGGGTCAGACACTTAACCAACTGAGACACCCAGGTGCTCCAAGATTTTATTTTTAAGTAATCTCTATACCCAGCGTGGGGCTTGAACTTACAACCCTGAGAACTTACAACCCTGAGTCACAGGCCCTACTGACTGAGCCAGCCAGGTGCCCCTATCCCCCCTTTTAAACGTTAATGCTGGCATTATATATTGTGTACTCTAACAATAAATAACACATATTATACATAAAACATTTTATTTATTTTTTAAAGTTTATTTTTTTTTTAATTTTTTTTAATGTTTTTATTTATTTTTGACACAGAGACAGAGCATGAGCAGGGGAGAGGCAGAGAGAGGGGGAGACACAGAATCTGAAGCAGGCTCCAGGCTCTGAGCTGTCAGCACAGAGCCTGATGCGGGGCTTGAACTCACGAACTGTGAGATCATGACCTGAGCCGAAGCCAGACGCTCAACTGACTGAGCCACCCAGGCACCCCAAAGTTTATTTATTTTTGAGAGAGAGAGAGAGAGAGAGAGAGCGAGCACCGGCAGAGAAAGAGAAGGAAGGAGAGAATCCCAAGCAAGCTTCGCACCGTCAGTGCAGAGCCCGACACAGGACTTGAACTCACAAACTGTGAGATCATGACCTGGGCTGAAATCAGGAGTTGGATGCTTAACTGACTGAGCCACACAGGTGCCCCTCATATAAACATTTTATGTATGTAAATACTTGCATTTTTTAAATGTCCTTTAAACCTTTGGGTTTTTGTTTTTTGTCTTTTTTTCGTTTTTTAGTGTAGTGGGTATTATTTGATATGTTCTTTTAAATGGCCATGTTGGTAGTGTTCAATTAGTTGGTTTAGTGTTACATCTTTATTCTTCTACTTTAAAATCCAGTCTGAGTACTGGTGAAACCTGTTGTCACGTGGATGTACATCCTGATCAATTCAATGCTTGACAAATATTTAACGATGGAGAAAAAATATTTCAGAACAGGAAGTGACAGAGACAGAGTCATGGAAGTAGAATGAATAGGAAAAGTGAGTAATGGTGAAATTGGACTCCTAGCCTGGGGTCAGAGTGGGGCCAGGAACGCTAGGTCATCATGTTGGTCTTCATTTTATGGTTTTCTACGTGTATTTTCTACCTTGTTTTCTAGGCAAGGCCCACGTGTTTAGGGATGTATTATTGAGCATTCTGGGAAGGTGGCCTTCTTATTGTTTATCATGTGCAGTTGTAGGGAGCAGGGAGTAACACAGGAAAGTTGTTATGAGCATGGGCTTTAGAGCCAGGCCGACATGGCGGTCTCCCGCAGGTTACTGACCTTTCTTTCTTCATTATTCTGGTTATTGATTGCTTCCTGACAAATCACCCCAACTTGGTGGCTGGCGATACCAACAAACTCATCTCTCGTGGTCCTGTGGGCGGCCTGGGCTCAGCTAGGCAGGCCTCACTTGGATCCTCTCCTGCAGTCGCAGCTGGGTTGTGGCTGGGGCTGGAGTCCTCTCCGAAGTTTGCCACTCACGTACCTGGCGGCTGACGCTGGCTGTCCCCTGGGACCTTCGCGTGGCCTGTCAGCTGGAACGCTACTGTCTCCACGTGCCTTGACCTTCCTCGTGGGGTGGCACTTGGGTTCTGAGGATCAGCGTCCCAAGGGTGCGAGGTGGGAGCAGCATGACCTTCTCTGACCTAGCCTCGGGAATGTCATAGCGTCCCCTCCGCATCCCCCAGAGTTGAGCGTAGAGAACGTAGGTCGCACCTCTTGATGGAGGAGTGGCATAGGTACGTACTAAGACGAGCTTGTGGCATGCGCTATCTAGAAGCTCCCATCTTTCGAAAATAAAATCCTCCACACTTAGATGGATAGATTGATCGATGTAGAAGACTTTCATTTTAAGTAATCTCTACACCCGCGTGGGGCTTGAGTTCACGACCCAGAGATCAAGAGTCGTGCACTCCACCCACTGAGCCAACCAGGCGCTCCTCCACACTCTGTCTAGCCTGGTTAGTATAAACCTGTTTGTGCCTGTTTAGCATAAGAATACCTATTTTATAGGGTCGTTTCAAAGATTAAATGGGATCGGCTGTGTAAAGCTCACAGCGTAGTGTCTGGTAAGTGATAATTATAAGTGAGTTCTTACTTGCTCTCCCGGTGGATGAAAGCAGGGGTGTAGAAGGGGAAAGAATGACAGATCCTTACTTGGAAGAAATTTACTGTTATCTAACCTAGTGCAAGTGCCCATTTTTTTTTACTGTCTGAACGTTTCAATGGATTATTCAAAACATACCTATAAAAGGAGAAAAAACCCTATGTGTTCTGAAGGCAGTCACCATTTTCCTATTATGTCACAGAGAATTTTTTAAATTATCTGTTGTTATTGCAGACGCTTCAGCTTCGTGTCCCTCATAAATGTATTTTTATAGAACCAAAGTCGCAGGAAACCTCAAATACTCTTGTGTCACTCTCCCTTCCTAGTGCGCCTCTCACCTTCTGTTTTTATAAATAGATGCATCAACTAGGGGCGCCTGGGTGGCTCGGTCGGTTAGGCGTCCGACTTCGGCTCAGGTCACGATCTCACGGTCCGTGGGTTCGAGCCCCGCGTCGGGCTCTGTGCTGACAGCTCGGAGCCTAGAGCCTGTTTCAGATCCTGTGTCTCCCTCTCTCTGTGACCCTCCCCCGTTCATGCTCTGTCTCTCTCTGTCTCAAAAATAAAGAAACGTTAAAATAGATGCATCAACTAGCAACTTTTTATTTATTTTTTCTCTTTAAATTAAAACAAAATTAAGTAAAAGTAATACTGGCTTTGTGATGCACGGAAACAGTGAAAAGTTTGAAGTTAGACTTGGGACCCTCCTCTGCTTGACAGAGTCAGTCCCGGTTAACATTTCCCCAGATGTACTTCCATAAATCTTTGCATATTGTGTGTGTGTGTGTGTGTACATATACAGATACATAGGTGTACATACATAGATGTATGTATCTGTATATGTATGTGTGAATATGTGTGTGTCTCTTAAACAGATGCCTCACACTATATGGGATTGTAGTAAATATGTTTCAGTGTAGCTTTCTAGGATGATTCTTCAACGAGGATGTTTGAACATTGTTTTGTTTTGTTTTGTTTTGTTTTGTTTTTTGTAGTTCTTCATGTTTACCAGTGGCGTACATTCCTAGCAGTCGACTTACTGGGTTAAAGGCTGCAATTTGAGTGAAAAATTTTTATGGGTTTATGAATAATTTTATGTCCTTTTGTGTTTTCGTGATGTTTGGTAATTCAGGTCAGTTTTCTTTACTACACCAAGTAATTAATTGGGTACAGCCCTCTTCCTTGATTCCTGACCTTGTTTTAGTAATTTGGTTTGAGTTACTTAATCTGTCAAAGAGAGTGGAAATTAGAAGCTGAATCCCCTTCCTTCCAACTCTAGTTGAGAGTTGTGCTCCGTAATTAACCTTCCCCAATTCTTTTCATCCCTCCACTGGCGACGCCCCATAGCTGATGCCTATCACCTGCCTTGATTAAGATCTTTAGAAGCAGTGCTTAAAATACAAATGTTTGGATTTGAGCATGATAAGTGTCCCTTTTCACAAAAAGTGAATTTGACCTCCATTTTCATGCGTTAAATAGGCTTAAATTCCACTTAAACAAACAAGACTTGGTTTAATAAAAATGAATAGAATCTTAATGCCAACAGCCTCATCTACCTTCCTCTTTCTACCCTTTCAGGCAGCTATATCAGGTAATTCCTCTTTGTCCTTGAGGCTGGGTGGTTTTGGGGGTTTTTTGGTGACTGTTTATTTTGTCTATTCCCCTTAATGTGGGGCAGGATTTTTTGGGTTTTTTTTTTTTTTTTTTTTTTTTTCCTAGCACAGCCCGGTGTTGGGCTTTGTGTATTCTTAATGTCCCTCATCTAAATTAAAGGCCTGTGAAAATATGCCAGATCCTGCTGGAGAGAATAGGAAGATACGTTTCCTAGGTTTTCTTTCTTTTTTTTTTTTTTTTTCCATAAAGGTGTTTCTCTTTTTTCTCTCCTCTGCGTTTCATTCTTGATTTACACCCAGCCTTTCTATTGAAGGGGTCGTGGGGGAAATAAGTGACCTTTTATCCGCCATGGCCATCTCTGGAGCCGGGATTCTGCTTATCACCTGCTCATCGTGATGGGCTGGAGCCGGCTTGGGATGTTGGCACACATTCCGAGTTTGTACTTAAGCCACTTTCAAGCAAACAGTTGACTGGTTTTGTTCTGTTCTGTTTTGTTTTAAGTAAGTCTATTTCACCTGTCTGTGATGAAATACAAACTGGAGTTTATCGTGTAAAACTTCCCTTCCCTTCTCAAATCGAATACCTCAGGCCACAGCCTGACTTTAAAGTAACTGGTTTTCCTCCCTCCTGGGAGCTTCCCGTCTGTCTCCCTTTAAACTGCTACTGTAGTCTCAAGACAGTTCATTTTGAGCTCGTGTTTCTTTTGGCGGTTAGCCGAGTTCCCTGATTTCTGAAAGTTCTTGAGAATGCCCATGCCCGTACACACTTAAAGAAATATATATTCACTGTGAACATTGAAAAATATGGAAAAGAATAATGAGGAGAATTAAAGTCATCGCTGATCCCACCCAAACACAGGTGCTTTAAAATATTTTACATATTTATATCCATTCTTTTTCTTGCATGTATGTGTATTTGCATGATGGTTACCATCCTTTTTTCACTTAACACTAAATTATGCCTGAACATTTCCCTATATCATTAAATGTTATTTGAAAGCATCATTTTTTTTAATGGTTATTTTTGAGAGAGAGAGAGAGAGAGAGAGAGAGAGAGAGCATGAGCGGGGGAGGGGCAGAGAGAGAGAGGGAGACAGAATCAGAAGCAGGCTCCAGGCTCTGAGGGGTCAGCACAGAGCCAGACGCGGGGCTCGAACTCATGGCCTGAGAGATCATCACCTGAGCCAGAGTCAAATGCTTAGCTAACTGAGCCACCCAGGCAACCCAAAAGCATCATTTCAGCTTGTGGCTGAAAGTATTATTAGATCATTCCTTGATATTAGATATTTAAGTTTTTAGCATTCTTACTGGTGTGGCACCATGAAGAACATCTCTGTCTATAAATTTTGTGTCTCTGTTGGTACCTTGGGGTAGAATCTGGAAGTGGAATTGCTGAGCCAAAGGATATGGGCTCTTTTCTTTCTAATATCTTTTTCCTACTTAAACAAGTAATTTGTGTTTACTGCAGGATATTCACACATACGGAATGATTCCTCAGAAAGTGAGAGTCTGCCACACACCCTTTCCCCAGGAAGCCCGTCATCTCTGGGCAAGGTAGCAGATGTTCTCGGTGGTCTTGCTGTTCACATTCCCTTCCCCGTTAGTTGTGCCGTCACATGGCCACTGCCCCACCACAGCCTTGTCCCCTGTGTGGAATACACATGTTGCGGACCTCTGCCAGTTTGACAGATGGAACAGTCTCTTATTTAAAAAGGGGGGGCGGGCTCCTCGGGAGTTCAGTCGGTTGGACGTCCGACTCTTGATTTCGGCTCAGGTCATGATCCCAGGGTGTGAGGTCGAGCCCTGCGTCGGGCTCTGCACTGCGCATGGAGCCTGCTTGAGATTCTCTTTCTCTCTCCCTCTGCCCCTCCCCTGCTTGCTCGCTCGCTCGCTCTCTTTCAAAAAAAAAAAAAGGCAGCTCTTTTTGTTTTCCTCTAAGTGTCAATAGTTTTCCCTACTGGCTACTTTTATCCTTTTTTTTTTTGATTAAAAAATTTTTTTTAAATGTATGTTTATTTTTGAGAGAGAGAGAAGGGGAGGGGCAGAGAGAGAGAGGGAGACACAGAATCTGAAGCAGGCTCCAGTCTCTGAGCTGTCAGCACAGGGCCCGACTCTGGGCTCAAACTCAGGAACCGCGAGATCATGACCTGAGCCGAAGTTGGACTCTTAACCCACTGAGCCACCCAGGCACCCCGAGCCACTTTTATCTTTTAAGTGAATCATCTTATGCTCTTTTGCCCATTTTCTTTGAAAGATACTAGTATTTTTTTGTAACTTGTCTTTACAATTAAATATATTAGCTATTCTCATATTTGTTGCACGTATTTTCTCAGATCACGGTTTGCCTTTACATTTTGTTAAGTTTTTGATGTAAACGTGTTAAAACATGTGGCTAGGTTCACCTCTATATCTTCCTTCTTTGTCAGTTCATTGAACTTCTGTGTGAAAGTCCCTCCCCTTCTGGAGGGCTGGTAAATACACAGATGCATTTTTTTTTTAAGTTTGTTTATTTTTCAGAGAGACAGAGCATGAGCGGACGAGGGGCAGAGAGAGGGAGAATCCTGAGCAGTCTCTGCGTGGTCGGTGCGCAGAGCCCAACGTGGGGCTCAAACCCATGAAACCACGATCTATGACCTGAGCTGAAACCAGGAGTCCGACACTCAACCAACTGAGCCGCCCAGGTGCCCCACAAATGCTTGCTTGCTTGCTTTTTCTTTCTTTCTGAGAGAGAGCGAGCGAGCACGAGCGGGGAAGAGAGACAGAGGGAGAGAGATGGCTATACCATTTTTCATCCCCATTATCCGCATATGAGAGATCTGTCGAGTCCACATCTTCATGTGGCACTTGGCACTTCCAGCCTTTTTAATTTTAGCCATTCTGGTGGATGTGCTTGAACAGGTTTTAAGAGCTAGTTGTTGGGGCACCTGGGTGTCTCAGTCGGTTGAGCGGCCAGCTCTTGATTTCAGCTCAGGTCATGAGCTCAAGGTCATGAGCTCAAGCCCCGAGTTGGGCTCAGTGTGGAACACGCAGCCTGCCTGGGATTCCTTCTCTCTCTGCCCCTCCCTTGCTTGTGCACGAAATGCTTTCTCTCTCAAACTTCAAACAGAAAAAAAAAAAAGGAAAAAAAAACCCTAGTTATTCCCACTTTATAAAACAAGCATCTAACGTTGTAAAAGGCACAAAGATACCGCTCAGTGTAGGTGACACCAGGGAATACTGAGTGACCAGATTGCCTGATGGACTGACTGCATCGGAAATCTGAAAGTTACCAGACGGTACTCGGTGGTCGTGAGGGTTATGGCACTCCCAGCTGGAGTTCGTGCTTTCGCTGCCCCTCACACCAAGATTGTGTCCCTATATCATTGGCACCGGGGCTCCCAGACTCTGCCTTTCTCATGGACCTTGTTAGCCAAGCCAGTTATTCTGAAAATGATCTCTTGCCAAGGTCAGTGCTCTTACAAGTGCATCGGAGCGGCTTCGTCGGCACCTTGTGATAGTGTTCTGCTCATGGGAGACAGCAGGGGCAGTGTGGTCAGGAAAGGGCTTCTGGAGTCAGACTCCCCGGGTTGAAAGCCCGGCCCTACCGCTTACTGATGTGACTTCGGGCAGGCTGCTTGACCTCATTTGTGAGATAGGGCTAATGGGGTACCATATTGCGTGGGATTGTGGAGATGATTTAGTGTAAAATGGCGTCTGGCACCTTGTGCTCAGATTTGGTGTTTAATAAATATGAATAAATACCACTCTGTAAAAGGCATCGAGGCTTCTTGGAGAAATGGCTAGTCCTAGGACTGAGACAGGGAACACGCAAGATTCCGTAGGACCAGAAAGTAAGAAAATACTCAAAAACAAACGGATCCTTTGTTGATGGGGGCGCGTCAAAGGGACACAGGAACCAGCTGAATGGGCACCCGGTGGTCAAGGCTGGAGCATCTTGAGCAACACAATAAATAGTATTGGATTCTCCCAAAGTATAAAATAAGTGTTTGTGGGTCCACACTGATATCAAGTATTACCTAAGTAAATGACAATAGACAAGCTCCCATGTGGAAGAATTCCAAAGGACTTATGTGGGCGCTCCACCCTCAAGGAGGGGAGCATTATTTCTCACTCAAAGTGTAGGATCTCACGGTGACTTTTCCCAAAGAGTGCAGTACAGAGGGGGTGGGGAGAAAGTCACTTTGCCGTGGAGAAACTGACAGACACCACCCCGGCCTGGTGATCCGGGTCAACATCACCAGTGACAAGCCACGTTGATAGCATGGGCCCTAGATTGATGTGCTCAAATGGCACCACAGCACTTCGATCTTCTTCCCCAAACCCATAACCCAAGTCTAATCAGAAGAAAACAGCAAATTCCAGTAGAAGGTCATGTTACAAAATACCTGACCAGTACTCTTCAAAACTGTTGATGTCACAAGACAAGAAAAGCCTGAGGAACTGTCACAGCCACCAGGGGTCTAAGGAGATACAACTGATGTAAAGTGCTGTCCTAGATGGGATCCTGGACAGAAAGAGGATATGGGGTAAAAGCTAAGGAAATCTGAATAAAGCATGACCTTTAGTTAATCATAATGTATCAATATGGGTTTATTAATTGTGCCAAATGTAAGATGTTAATTATAGGGAAACTGGACATGAAGAATATGGGAATTCTCTTTATCATCTTTACAATTTTTCCATAAATCTAAAATTACTCTGAAGTTAAAAGTTTATTTTTTAAAAGCGGTGCTTGCCATATGGTCAGTGCACAACAACGTTAGCTATGATCACCTAGCTTGGTTTTGTTTTTTACATTTTCTGGGACCTGGTTGTGGGTAAGGCTGAATTTACCTTACGCATCATTCCTTGGCATGTAATTGGGAGAAACATATTGTAAAAGACAGCTTATTTGAGGACTGTGAAACTTTTAGAAGGTAGTTGAAGGAGCCTTCTGGCCACCTTATCCTTATCTTTTTAATCTCACTGGTGCATGTATACGGATGGTCTGACTTGGGAAAGGAGGTAACCTAAGGGACATCGGGTCTCTCTCAGTGTGATTGCAGATACCTGGCATTTAAAGATGGATAGAAAAGGATTGGTTGCCAATAGTAGTAATTTTGTGATTCGCTGGCCAGTGAAGTTCCCCCTGCAGAGTGTGTCCAGGGGACTCGAGAAGTAATAGATTAAGAGGCCTATGAACAGGCATTGTCTCTGTTCATTTGTTGAGTATGTGTAGGGCACAAAGAGAATAGATTGTGGACCTTGCCTTTAAGGAGTCTGTGGCCTTCCTGGGAGAAGGTGCAAAGTGGAACATGAGTTCTGGAAGAGAGGACAGGGTGCATACAGAAGGAGGGAAAGACATTTGCTTTGAGGCCCTCCAGGTGGGTCCTGGGAGATCAGAATCTAAAGTACTACGTACTCGATATTATGCACATGTACTTACTAATCTGACCTTTAATATTATCTAAATGTGGGGGTGGCTCTTCCTCTCTCCCTCTCTTTTATAAAAGAAAAGGCCTCAAAATTAGGGACATGGGGGCGTACCCCACAAGGTGAGGGATCATGTCTCATCGATCTTTGTGTCTGCAGTGCATGGCTGGTGCTAACAAGTCTTCGTTGACATCCACAATGATTTAATCATACTACCAGGGATGCTTAACTCATTTAGGCCGAAGTGTGGCATAAATGGCATTGGGGCAGGGGGTTCCCAAGACCACCCTTAGGTTCTGTGATTTGCTAGGAGGACTCACGGGACTCAGGATCTAGTTTTACTCGTGGCTGTGATTTACTGCAACGGGAGGCTATAGAGCAAGTTTGACAAAGGAAAGAGGGGCATGTGGCAAAGTCTAGAGGAAACAAGGCACGAGCTTCCAAGAGTCCTCTCCTGGTGGAGTCACACAGAACTCGCTTAATCCTCCAGCAGCACGCCGTGACAACAGATGTGAAACATTTTCTATCAAGGAAGCTCATTAGAGACCTGGGGTTTTTACTGGGAGCTGATAATGTAGGCATCCTCTTCCCAGCACATAACAGAATTCCAGACTCCCAGAAGGAAAGCAGATTCAGCATAAACCAAGTTCGTGAACAGTTGAGGCACAGTGAGCCATCGTTTAGAGGCCCATCGTTTAGAGAATGCGGGAACCCTCCCGAATCCAGGTTCCCAGATGGCAGCCAAGGGCCAGCCTTACAAGCAGACCTTTCTCTTTTTTTTTAAGTTTTTAAGTCCGGTTAGTTAAGTGTAATATTAGTTTCAGGTGTACAGTATGGTGATTCAGCACTTCCCTACATCACCTGTGCTCATCACAGGTGCACTCCTTAATCCCCATTCCGTTTTACCCGTTCCCGGCACCCACCTCCCCTCTGATAACCATCAATTTGTTCTCTATAGAGAAGAGTCTGTTTCTTGGTTTGTCTTTCTCTTTTCCTTTTGTTCATTTGTTTCTTAAATTCCACATATGAGTGAAATCATGTGGTATTTATCTATCTCTGACTGACTTATTTCACTTAGCGTTATATTCTCTAGCTCCATCCACATTGTTGCAAATGACAACATTTCATTCTGTCTTATGGCTGAATAATATTCGGTTACATGTATATATCACCTCTTCTTTATCCTAAATTCATCCATCCGTGGACACTTGGGCCGCTTCCATATCTTGGCTATGGTAAATCATGCTGCTGTAAGCATAGGGGTGCATGTATCCTTTTATTTATTTATTCATTTATTTATTTATTTAAATGTTTATTTTTGAGAGAGAGAGAGAGAGAGATCAGAAGAGAGGCAGAGAGGGAGACAGAGTATCCCAAGCAGGGTACACAGTGCAAAGCCATGAGATCATGACCTGAGCTGAAATCAAGAGTCGGACGCTTAGCCAACTGAGCCACCCAGGCACCCCTCCTTTTAAATTTGTGTTTTTGTATTCTTTGGGTGAACACTCAATAGTGTGATTGCTGGATCGTAGGGTAGCTCTATTTTTAACTTTTTGAGGAACCTCCACACTGTTTTCTAGAGTGGCTGTACCAGTTTGCCTTCCCACCAACAGTGCAGGAGGGTTCCTTTTTCTCCACGTCTCCAACACCTGTTGTTTCTTGTGTTGTTGAGTTTAACCATTCTGCCAGGTGTAAAGTGAGGTCTCATTGTGGCTTTGATTGGTATTTCCCTGGTGATGAACGATGATGAGCATATTTTCATGTGTCTGTTGGCCATCTGTATGTCTTCTTTGGCAAAGTGTTCATGTCTTCTGCCCATTTTTGTTTTTACTTTTTAAAATATTTATTTATTTTTAAGAAAGAGAAGGGCAGGGAGGGGCAAAGAGAAGTAGACAGAGATTCCCAGGCAGGCCCCACACTGTCAGCACAGAGCTGGATGCGGGGCTCCAACTCACAAATGGTGAGATCATGACCTGAGCCGAAATCAAGAGTCAGATACTTAGCCAACTGAGCCACCCAGGCACCCGTCTTCTGCCCATTTTTAAATTGAATTATTTGTGTTTTGGGTATTGAATTTTAAAAGTCCTTTATATATTTTGGATGTTAACCCATTATTGGATATGTCATTTGCAAGTATCTTCAACCCGTTCTGTACATTGCCTTTTCGTTTTGTTGATTGTTTCCTTTGCTCTGCAGGACAAGTAAACCTTTCTGAGGAGAGTAATTTTAGGCCTGCCATGTGAACTCTTTTCTGCCCAATAATAGACTGTGTTTCCTTTTAGGGAAATTTATGGGTGTTATGGCCTAGTCTGTCTAAGAGAAAGATTTGTGTTCTTAAGCAGCACCTGTTCCTTGACTGGTAAAAGTGGGGTTAGGTAGGTCAGGATGGGCTCTTCCTGCAGAAGGACGTATTACTCAATGAAAGGATCAGACTGGTTGAATTTTACCACAAAGTTTGGAGGCTCCTCAAGAGATTTGTCAAATTGTTTATATAAAGTTCCAAACTTGGACACAGTAGAGGTAAGCTTACAGGGTCTGTATTTGGGTCAGTTTGCTTTGAACAGCTTCTCAGGAGATACTTTTTTGTCTGGTTCCAGGACTTTGTGGGCAGGTCCCTGTTTCAGAGGGGCCCTGGGGTTTAGTTAAGCTGTGGCTGTCCAGCAAGTTACAGCTTCTGTTTTTTGTTGGGAGGAATCTGACACCTCTGTCCTGAAGACTCCCCTGGGGACGGTCCCCTGTCTTTTTTTTTTTTTTTTTTTTTTAAAGTAGGCTCCACACCCAATGTGGGGCTCGAACTCACAACCCTAAGGTCAAGAGTCACATGCTCTACTGACTGAGCCAGCCAGGTGCCCCTGTCCTCTTTCTTTAGCCAACTTCTCTTAGAAGGGTGGTGGGAAGAACTGTAAAAACCGGCAGAATGGTTTTGAAATCCTGCCTTGCTGGGAGCTAGATCAGTTAGTTTTTTTTGTTCAAGGAAGACTTGGACAAAAGGAATTCTAATAACTTAGTTTACAGATCTTCAGTTTGGGGATCTTGAGCAGCCTTGGGGGTGTTAACTGCCATGCTTTGGACATAAACCTGGTTATGCACCCCACCTCCCCTCCCCACTGCCCTTCCTTACCCTGGAGACTCCCCACGTATTCAAGGAATCCTGCAGTCAAACATGGTTCTCCTTATTTAACCCCGCATTTGCTAACTTTCATTGCTCATGAAACCTTCTTTTATGGAATACCCATTAGGATTTGAGAGGTACTAGTGTTTTGTGGAACTCCGTTTGGAAAATGCTAGTCTAAAGACAATATCCTCAGGTATTTCTCCCTGCTGTCATGCAGGGAGGCTCTTTGTGGTCTGGTGGCCCACCCCTTTCTTTCTTGTAACGCAGGCCAGTTGTGAGACTTGGCTTCTGTCATGGTCTTTTGCTGCACATTGGCTTTTCATGTGCAGATTTCCTTATCTACTAATGGAATAGTCTTAATACTAAAATAATAATAGTCCATTGCCCGAAGCTTTCTTTATTTTTGCTGTTGTTTGTTTGTTTCTGCCTTGGTGTAATATAATGCCAGGACCAAGTTGACCCTTGAACTACACAGGTTTGAACTGTGTGGATCCACTTACATATATGAAATGAACATGCCCATGTAACCTGTGCCAAGATCAGAAACAGCATTACCAGGATCCTGAGAGCTCCCTTGGGTCCATTCCAATCACACCGCCTCCCAAGGGTAACCGCTGTTCTGACTTCTAATGCCACGGATTTGTTTTAACATTTTTATTGAGATATAAAATACATACTATAAAGTTCACACATTTAAAGTGTACAATTCAGGGACGCCTAGGTGGCGCAGTTGGTTAAGTGTCCAACTCTAACTCAAGTCACGATCTCACAGATCACGAGTTCGAGCCCTGCATCGGGCTCTCTGCTGTCAGCACAGAGCCTGCTTCGGATCCTCTGTCCGCCTCTCTCTGTCCCTCCTGTGTGCGCGCATGTGCTTATGTGCTCTCACTCTCTCAAAAATAAATAAATGTTAAAAAAAATAATAAAGCGTATAGTTCGGTGATTTTAGGTTTTTTGTTTTCTACTGAGTTGTGCAACACCCATCATAATAATCTGTTAAAACGTTTTCATGCCCCACCCAAATCTGTACCCTGTGTCTGTGGACTTGTGTATTCTGGCCACTTCATGTAAACGGCCTTTTGTGTCTGGCTTCTCTCATCATATCGTTTTCTAGGTTCATCCATGATGTAGCTTGTGGCAGGATGTCGTTCCTTTCTGTGGCTGAATAATATTCCACTGTGTGGATAGACCATCTTTTGGGTATCCGTTCTTTAGCCGACGGACATACGAGTCGCTTGCATCTTCGGCTATTACGAACAAGGCTTCTGTGGACATGTGTGTACAGGTTATTATTTGGACCTAATTGTCCATTTCCCTTGAGTGTGTACCTAGAAGTAGAATTGCCGGGTCGTGGGGTAACTGTGGAACACCTTGAAGAATTGCCAGCCTGTTTTCCACAGTGCTGAACTGTCCTCCATGGCGGCTGCACCCTTTGACGTTTCCACCAGCAACGTATCAGAGCTCTCCCTTCTCCACATCCATACCAACGCTCGTCATTATCTTACTTTTTGATTCTAGCCATTGTAATGGGTGTGGAATGGCATCTTATGTTCTGTTATTTTGAATTTTCCTGTAAGTTTTTATTTCGTAGATTGCCATTTGCTTTAAGAGTGTACTAAGTAAATGCTTGGTTTTTAATTTCATAATCTATCGTCCTTAAAGGAACCATGAGGAAAATACAGCATTATCCCTTGAATTATTTTTACAAGCAGAATACAAATAAAAAGTATAACGTAAAAAGCGTAGGTGGTTCTATGGTGAAAGGTGAGTCTCCTTTCTCCTCCTATCCTCCAGCCGTCTAGACTTCCTCCCCTGTGAGGTCACCACTTGGCACTTTCTTATGTTCCTTCTAGTTCCTTCTATGTATAGATGAGCATAAATATGTCTGCGTGTTTTAGTTTTTCATTGCTGCTGTCACAAACTATCACAAACTCAGTGGCTTAAAACAACACAAATTTATGAGGGTCTGGAGGCCGGAAGTCTGAAGTGAGTCTCACTGAGCTAAAATCAAGCTTCTGGAGGCTCTGAAGGAGCACCCGTTTCCTGGCCTTTTCTAGCTTCCAGAGACCACCTGTGTTCCTCAGCTCGTCACCTCTTCCACTTCTTCAAAGTCAGCACTGTCACACCTTCTAGTCTCTGACTCTGTCCCCTGTGCCTCCTTCAGCTCACCGCGCTTGTGACTACCTTGGGCCCACCTGAGAAGTGTAGGAACCTTTCCTTAAGGTCAGCTCACTGGCAACCTTAACAATTCCTTCTGCAATCTTTAAAATTTTTGTTCAAGTTTATTTATTTTGAGAGAGAGAGAGAGTGCGCGCACACACAGGTGAGAGAGGGGCAGAGAGAGGGAGAGAGAGAATCCCAAGTATGCGCCACTCTGTCAGCACAGAGCCCAATGTGGGATCGATCCCGAGAACCGTGAGATCACGACCTGGGCGGAAACCGAGAGCCAGGCGCTCAGCGGATGAGCCGCCTCCCCCGGCCGGCGCCCCTCCGCCCGCAACCTGAACTCCCTCCTGCCACGCAGACTGACATTCACAGGTTCCAGGGCCACGGACACTGTTGGGGAGCCATTCTGGTGGCACCGTGCGAACACTTCCCTTTCTTTCATTTTGTTTTTTTGGCAAACGTTAACACAGTCGACGTGTTGTTCCATAATCTGTCTTTTCGTTGATACTCCATCTCCAAAGGTTCTTCGCCATCACAAGCTACAGAGCTACCTCACTCCTGTTGTCTGCTGTATAACATTCCTGCATGTGGCTTTTTCGTAATTCATTTAACCATTAAAAAGAGCATTTCTTCAGGTTTTACGTTTTTATGTAGTCAAATATATGCGTCTCTCCAGATGACCGCTTACATTGTTATGCTTAGAAAATGTCTTTCCTTTAATGGAAAAAAACGTTTTCCTTAGATTGAAAAAATATCAGTTTCACCTCACCTGTGTACTCTGGGGCTGCCGCAACAAATTACTGCCAGTTGGGTGGCCTCACTCCAGCAGGAATGTCTTCTCTCCCAGTTCTGGAGCCGGAAGTCTGAAATCAAGGTGTCGGCAGGACTGTGCTTCCTCGGGAGGCTGCAGGGGCGGGTCCTTCCTGGCCCCTTCTGGCAGCTTCCAGCAGCTTCCAGAGCTCTGGCTCCGTCTTCACATGGCCTCCCCTTTTGTGTGTACGTGTGTATCTCTCTCTCTCTCTCTTTTTTTTTTTATTGTGGTGAAAACAATGACATGAGCTCTACTTTCTTTTTTTTTTTTTTTTTTTAATTTTTTTTTTTCAACGTTTATTTATTTTTTTGGGACAGAGAGAGACAGAGCATGAACGGGGGAGGGGCAGAGAGAGAGGGAGACACAGAATCGGAAACAGGCTCCAGGCTCTGAGCCATCAGCCCAGAGCCCGACGCGGGGCTCGAACTCACGGACCGCGAGATCGTGACCTGGCTGAAGTCGGTCGCTTAACCGACTGCGCCACCCAGGCGCCCCATGAGCTCTACTTTCTTAATACGCTTTTATGTTTATGGTACTGCAAACTGTGCACACATTGTTATACGACAATCTCCAGAACTTTTTTATCTTGCATGACTCTGACTCTGTACCCATCGAGTCACAATTCCCCATTTCTCCCTCCCTCCAGCGCCTGGCAACCACCATTCTGCTTTCTCTGTGTGTCTCTTATAAGTACACTTGCCATGGGATTCAGGGTCCATGTGGATATCCAGGATGTTCCATGTCAAGACCCTTAACTTAATTACACCTGCAAAGACTTTCCTGTTACTGAGGTAACAGTCGGGGATGGCAGGGGTTAGGATGAGGGCGTATCTTTCGGGGCCCACCATTCAACTCACTACGTACTCTTCGTGCTTTGTATCTCCTTTCCTAGAAATCATCTTTGGAAAATTAATTTTTGTGAGAAGCTTTCACAGTTGTTTCTTCAGTCATTCCCTTCAGGAGTTGTTGACCGTCTAACATACGCACGGTAGTTCTAGGTTCTTATTTCTTCCCATGGCTGTTAACTACCGTGCAGTATATGGTAGTTTGAATGGGAATAACATGGTTAGATGCTGTTCTTGGGGAAAGGCATTTTTTTCCAATTTCTGCAACTATGTAATTACAAATAGGATTTTCTAATTTGCATGACCTGAAGCTTAAGATATTTGAAAACGTGCACTGAAATTAATATTTGGAGTAAGATTGAAAAGTAGCATTAAAATCAATATTACATATATATGACTAATTATACGTAGGAATAATACCACACCAGATACTGTGTATCAGTAAAACTGGTTGTTTATAACACTCTAATGAACAGTGAGGGAAAACAGTTTGCCAGCTCCCTGAGCTTCCCAAAAGTTCTTGCAAGACTTATCCATCCTGTGTCTGCTTGTTCAAAAAGCGCTGGGCCAGGGGCGCCTGGGGGGCTCAGTCGGTTGAGTGTCCGACTCTTGATTTCACTCAGGTCGTGGTCTCACAGTTTGTGAGTTCGAGCCCTGCATCGGGCTCTGTGCTGCCAGCATGGGGGCTGCTTGGGATTCTCTCCCTCCCTCTTTCTCTCCTTCTCTCTGTCCCTTCCCTGCTTGTTCTCTCTCTCTCTCTCTCTCTTTCTCTCTCTCCCTCCCTCCCTCTCTCAAAATAAATAAATTAAAAAGGAAAAAAAGTGCTTGGCCATTGGCCCTGGGTTCCTCTCCTGTAAAGCAGCCCATTGCTGTGCAGGTGTCTGTCCTCTGGGCCCATCAGGTCACCGCCATGAGAAGACTTCGGGGCAGGGAAACCAATGTAAATATGCTGATGCTCCCCTGCCTCGTTGCACCATGAGTCATAAGGTCCTTTGTCTCTGATCCCAATAGCTGTGTCTTTTGCCAGTACTTGTGACAGTCACAGGCTAACTTCGTAACTTGTGAGTAGGTAAAATCTCAGACAGATGCGAACTTGTTCTGAAAATTTGGTGTAGTTTGAATTTTTGTAACAAAGTCATTGAATATTTATTTAAAAGGTGATTTTTTAAAAAAGTAGTCTCTACACCCATCGTGGGGCTTGAACTCACTACCCCGAGATCAAGAGTTGCAGGCTCCACTGACTAGGCCGGCCAGATGCTCCAAAGAGATGATTTTTTAAGGTGAAATCTCGCAAATTCAAATTCTCAAGAGTCTGTTGTTCTCTTTGTTTTATAAATCGTGGTATTTATATATCAAGTATGTTAGGGCAATGCTTACTAGGTGCTGTAACGGATAAATAAAAACCCCCAAATCTCAGGGGCTTTACATAAGAAAGTTGTGTTTCCTGTTCATGCGAAGTCCTGTGTGGGTGTTCCCCGCTGGGAGTCTTTCCTGGGGGCTTTTCCATCATCTTTATCTGCTGAGGTTTCCGGGGATCATTTCTGTCCTGGCTAGTCAGGGGCATGAACCTGCCAGGTCACGTGGGGGAGGTCTTCTTTTTCCTTCCTTCCCCCTCCCGACTCTCTTTGTGCCACCACTGCAGCGACCACCACTTCCCCTTTTATACTTTTTTTTTTTTATATTTTATTTTTTTTAAGTAATCTCTACATTCAATGCGGTGCTCGAACCCACAACCCAGAGATCAAGAGTCGCTTGCTCCACTGACTGAGCCAGCCAGGCACTCCTGTTTTCACTTTTTTATTTTTTAATTTTATCTCACTTGTTTATTTCGAGAGAGCCCATGAGCGGGGGAGAGGGGCACAGGGGAGAAAGAGAGAATCTCAAGCAGGCTTCACGCTCGGTGCAGAGCCCCACTTGGGGCCCGATCTCACGACCCTGGGATCATGACCTGAGCCGAAATCAGGAGTCGGACACTCAACCAACTGAACCACCCGGCGCCCCTTTATTTTTTTATTCTCACTTTTTATTATGGAAAATTTCAAGCATGCCAGAAGTAGAGGAAATAATATAGTGAACCCTCATGTGTATCTGTCACCTAGTTTCAACAGTGATAACATTTTGCTGTTGTTACCCCCACCACTTTTTTTTTTCCTCTGGAGCTTTTAGTTTTTATTATTGCTTTTTAATAAAATGGTGCTCTCATTATGGAAAATATCTAACTTAGTGAGACACTTGTAACCTTTCCCCTGAGAGAGAGAGCCACTAAGTGTATTGTCTTTAAGGAAATCATCTGTGTCATTCTTTTTTTATTTATTTATTTATTTATTTATTTATTTTTTTATTTTTTTAATTTTTTTTCAACGTTTATTTATTTTTGGGACAGAGAGAGACACAGCATGAACGGGGGAAGGGCAGAGAGAGAGGGAGACACAGAATTGGAAACAGGCTCCCGGCTCTGAGCCATCAGCCCAGAGCCCGACGCGGGGCTCGAACTCACGGACTGCGAGATCGTGACCTGGCTGAAGTCGGACGCTTAACCGACTGCGCCACCCAGGCGCCCCTGTGTCATTCTTTTAAATCTATTCCGTTGTATGGATAAACCACACGTAAGTTATCTAGTTCTACATTGGGGGGCATCAGTTTTTCCCTGTGAAATAATGTTGAACTAACATCCTCGGATACATACATACTTGAACAAGTATTTCTTCCAGGTAGGTTCTACAGTAGCAGATGCTGTGTCAAAGGGTGTGAACGTCATACGGATTTAATAGATGTTGTCAAATTGCACTCCGAATGACCGTCCCAGTGTACATTTGCAGCAGTGGCAAATGGGAACGTGTAGGAGCATTTTCCTTTTAAAAATTTTTTTAATGTTTATTTTTCAGAGGGGAGAGAGTGCGCACATGAGCAGGGGAAGGGCAGAGAGAGGGAGACAGAGGATCCGAAGCCAACAGCACAGAGCCCAGTGGGGGGCTCAAACGCATGAACTGTGAGATCGTGACCTGAGCCAAAGTTGAATGCTTAACCGGCTGAGCCACCCAGGCGCCCCCCATGTTTCTTTCTTTCTTTTTTTTTTTAATTTTTTATTTATTTATTTTTTTTCCACGTTTATTTATTTTTTTGGGGACAGAGAGAGACAGAGCATGAACGGGGGAGGGGCAGAGAGAGAGGGAGACACAGAATCGGAAACAGGCTCCAGGCTCTGAGCCATCCGCCCAGAGCCCGACGCGGGGCTCGAACTCACGGACCGCGAGATCGTGACCTGACTGAGGTCGGACGCTTAACCGACTGCGCCACCCAGGCGCCCCTCTTTTTTTTTTTTTAAAGTAGATTCCGTGCCCATCGTGAGCCCAATGTGGGGCTTGAACTCATGACCCCGAGATCACAAGTGGGACGCTTAACCGACTGAGCCCTGAGCCACCCCAGCACCCCCCACTTTTTTTTCCAGGAGCATTTTAAAGTAATCCCAGGCCTCTTACCATTTCACCTGGCAACACTACAGTGTTTCTTGTTAACAAGTAAGCACTTTTTTTCCTTTGTAAACGCATAATTTCTGAAAAACACCACTTCTAAAAAAAAGAGTGTCTTATGTTGTTGGTTTTGAACAAACCAGAATTCACGCAGGCATTACGAAGAGAGGCATTGAGGATGGCCTTCTTTGGAGTTGTGCTGTTTGAAAAGCCTGCTCTGTGCTTAGGTGGGTTTGGGACCCAGAGGGGACAGACAGGCTTCTTTTGGCCCAGGTCTGTTGAATAGGTTTCTGATCTGTTGGCTTCTGGTCAGCTCCACGCTGAAGGTTCTTTTCGAGACGTAGTTCCGAAGCTTGCCCTATTTCTTCTTGGCCCCACTTTCTGCATCTCTGCCTCCGTCTCCAGGACCTCCCTCGAGGCTCTCTGACACCAGGGCCCGGCTGAGATGTCAGCGCAAGGAAGAACCATTTGTGTGACCGGGCAGTCTCAACATGACCGTACCATGTTATTCTCCTATTATTTGGGCTGCAGAAGCTTTTCATCCCAGTTAGACTTTTCCTTTCTGGGTTTTCCTCATTCCTTCCATTCTTCTTGAAAAGTAGCGTTTCTCTCCTGAGCTCATTGTTGTCTGGAAAGAATGTGCTCAGGCGGTCAGTGGCATCCACCACAGCCCACAGCCCTGCCCCTTCCACCTTCCAGAGGCCTGCGGGCCCGGGGGACCCTGCTCTGGCGCCAGGCTCTCCAGCGCCCCGGCCTGCTGCCTGCCGCCGGACTGCATTTCGTTTTTAGATTTTTGTTCCCAGCAGCACCTCATCTCAAGGTCCTTATTTCTGCATCTGTCAGAGTTCAGCCAGGAAGACAGAAACTGTTCTGGGTCTTTCAGATACTGTGGGATTTGACCTAGTGAATCAGAGGCTGTGCCGAGGTGATGGTGGGTGGCAGGGGGCAGCCAGGCCCGGGAAGCTGCTGTCAGATTTCAGGAAATCGGGCCGTGCTGCGCCGCAGATCAGCTGGGCCTCCTGTGGGCTGGGAGGCTGATTTTCAGGAGGATGCTCGGAGGCTTCCCAGAGCCCGCCCGCACCCGTGCCCAGGTGCACCTGCTAGAGAGTCCGCCTCCGCTGCTCCGGCTGTCTGTCTGTCCGGTTCTTGCAGGGTGGCCCGGCGTCTCGCCACGGGGTCCAGAGTAACAGGGGCAGCGGTACTCGGGGCCCACACGTAGCCTAGCTTCTTTTTTGTTTCTCAGCATGAGAAAACCCTGTTTATTCTTGTCCCCCGTTTTATTGAGAAAGAATCGGCCCACAGCTTAAGGCGCACAGCACAGTGGTTTGATTTACGGATGTTGTGAAATGATTACCGTGATGAGTTCAGCTAACATCCATCTTCTCGTATAGATACGATAGAAAGAGAAAGGGAAACAGCTTTCTCCTTGTGACCAGGACTCTCCGGACCTAATCTCTTAATGACTCTCCTGTGTGGCGGACAGCAGTGTTGGCTGTAGTCAGTGATCGTGTCACGTGTTCCGTCCCTGGCACCTGTTTGTCTCGTAACTGGACGTTTGCACCTCTTGGTCGTTCGTCTCCAGTCCCCGCCCCTGCCGGCTTCCCTGGAACCGAGGGGAGCGCTGAGCGCTGGACACCATGAAAGAACCGTGCTCAGCCTGTCGGTGTTGGGTTATCGTGTGGGTTAAAACAAAAAAAGACCGCCGTCTGGAAGTTGAGTACACAATACATGCATAAATACGTTTTCTTTGTGTGATTCTTTTTATTTGTAGACTATAAACCAATTGGCAAAATAGGAGAGGGAACGTTTTCCGAAGTTACGAAGCTGCAAAGCCTGAGAGACGGAAGCTACTACGCGTGTAAGCAAATGAAACAGCGCTTTGAAAGGTAGGCGGTCAGAGACCTGTTTAAGACTAAATACAGCTCTGGGTTCCGCAGTGGGGGGCTGGTACTCACGCAGTGACAGGTAAGGACGATCAGCTTTCTTTGGGCAGAGGATTACGGGCTAACTTGAGGTTTATGACACTAGGTTTTATTCGTGTCCGGCCTTGCTGTAACACCAGTGACCAGGGGTCACAGAACATTTAAATTGTAAAAGCGTGCCTCACTTTCAACAGCCTCTGTGTTCCTGAAAGTCGTATGTTGGACTTTTATAAATGAAACCTGTCTCAACATCGTAGAGGCACTTGTGGTTTGATTAGTCCTGAGTTCGTTAACCTATTGAGAAACAATTTCCAGATCGGGTTGGGGAACTCTGTTCCCTGACACTGATCCATTGCTGCTCGTGGAGAGGGGAGCTGGCTTGTTCTGGGTTCATCACTTGGGGGACTGCTGTGGCTTTGCCCTCAGAGCGGTCTCTCGAATCCCTCAAGTTTGCAGCTTCTAACGGATCAGATGCCAGGTGTGATTAGGAAGCTCTGTTGGGACAGTGAAGCCGATGCCGGCCTCACTGCAGCTGTGGAACTTTCAGTGAAGAGGTTCGAAGCTCAGCCTTTTTTTTTTTTTTTTTTTAAATATATCAAAGGAATCGAAGTCTCTAAAAAGCAAGTTGAGGGGCGCCTGGGTGGCGCAGTCGGTTAAGCGTCCGACTTCAGCCAGGTCACGATCTCGCGATCCGTGAGTTCGAGCCCCGCGTCAGGCTCTGGGCTGATGGCTCAGAGCCTGGAGCCTGTTTCCGATTCTGTGTCTCCCTCTCTCTCTGCCCCTCCCCCGTTCATGCTCTGTCTCTCTCTGTCCCAAAAATAATAAAAAAACGTTGGGAAAAAAAAAAAAAAAAAAAAAAGCAAGTTGAAAAGGGGCGCCTGGGTGGCTCAGTCGGTTGCACGTCCGACTTCGGCTCAGGTCATGATCTCGCGGTCCGTGAGTTCGAGCCCCGTGTCGGGCTCTGTGCTGACGGCTCCGAGCCTGGAGCCTGTTTCGGATTCTGTGTCTGCCCCTCCCCTGCTCATGCTCTCTCTCTGCCCTAAAAATAAATATAAAAACATTAAAAATTTTTTTAAATAAATAAATAAAAGCAAGATGTAAAAAAAGAGTCCTTCCCCCACATTAACACAGAGCCTTCTGAAGTGTTTCAGGGTATCAACCTTGATTTCGAACTCTTGGCATAAAAAATTACTTCTCAGATCAGAAAGGAGTACAGGGCAGTTCGCCATGTCAGAAGGTCTGAGAACAGTAGTGTGATCTTCACGATATCCGCATGGGGCGTGTGGGACCATCCCTGGTTTGCGAGCACACGAGGAGAGGTGCTTAGAGATCGGAAGTAGCTTGACAGCTGTCACTCTAGGTTACTAGGTGGGCAGAGGCATATTTGAATCCAGATCTTATGAAGCCAAACTCCTCCTTCTCCCCTGCCCGAAGCGTGCGGTCATTTACCCGCCACTGTTGAGACTCTGAAGTCACTGGGTCTCCAGCCCTTCCTCTGTGTGTTCTGCATCCTCTGGGTCTCTTGATCTTTTCCCTACTCCGTCTTTACCTGTGAACGACTCGTGATGGGAATTTGACGTGCAGCGTACTGATTATCCCATATGTAAAGAGCAGACTTCCTTAAACAGCCAGCTTTCAGAGATGCCACAAACACAGAGTAGCAGAGAAAGGACTTTGAGCAGCGGGACGTGACACGTGCACCTTAGGAGAGGCCTGGAGTCCCCATCGGGTTCCGCCGTCAGGCTCGGGGTGGATGTGTACTTGCAGCAGGGCTCGCTCACCCCTGTCTTGTGAGGAGGTAGATATGAAAAGTGGACCAGACAGACAGCCTGCTGACCTGAGGCCTTCCTGTGACCGTTGCTGCGTCGGGGTGACGTGCCGGCCGTCAGGAGGAATCACGCCCCGTCACGGGTGTGCCTTCACGAGAGTCGAGAGATCTCTGTAACACATCGTAGAAAGGTTGCATCCAAGAACAGGGACGCGGTTTCCTGGCGGTGAAGCGCAGTCCGGATCCCCCACCTACCAGGTCCCTGGCACACCAAGTGCCTCGTCCACCGAACCTTGGCTTCCTTGTCGTGAGGTGCTTGACGAATAAATGAGGGAATGAAGGGGAAGTTGGGAGCAAAGCGGGGGCACGCGGCAAATGTTCGGTGGATGGTAGCCTTCCTTACTGTATGTGCGGTCATTTGTTGGATTTCAGAAGCAATTAATGCTCTTTGTCTTAACTTTAAAAGTGGTTGACGGGGCACCTGGATGGCTCAGTCGGTTGAGCGCCCGACTTCGGCTCGAGTCACGACCTCACGGTTGGTGAGTTCGAGCTCCACGTCGGGCTCACTGGTGTCAGCACAGAGCCCGCGTTGGATCCTCTGTCTCCCTCTCTCTCTGCCCCTCCCCCACTTGCCCTCTCTCAAAAGTAAATAAAACGTTTTAAAAAATTAAGAAAATAAAAGTGGTTGATTGGAACATATGTTGTTCTTTTAAAAACTCATAAAAGTAAAGGTTTTTAATACAATGCCACTGAGTCAGTGTTACTTTTTAAATTTTGTTTTCTTTTACTTGTTTGTTTGTTTAGTAATCTTTACACTTAATGTGGGGCTTGAACTCACAAACCCAAGATCAAGAGTCCTGTGCTCCACTGACCGAGCCAACCAGGCACCCTGGAGTTACTTTGTGTAACGTTTGTGTACGTATAGGGGATTACGAACAGGCTTTGGTGTATTACTTTTTTAAATATTTATTTATTTTGAAAGGGAGGGTGGGGAAGCATGAGCGGGGAAGGGGCAGAGAGAGAGGGAGACAGCGAATCCCAAGCAGGCTCCGCACTGTCAGCACAGACCCTGACGGGGCTCGATCTCACGAACCATGAGGTCATGACCTGGGGAACAGGCTTTAGTTTCTGTTGTATAAATAACAATTTCACATATTGGCTTTACTTAAAAGGAAGTACATTTACTCCGGCTAGTGGTATTTTGTCGCTGTTTGATGTACGGAATCCGCGATAGAGTCTCAGGCTGGTTTTGATAGGTATCTGCCAGCCTGTGTAATCCAAACCTAAGAGGAAGTGGACTCTGGGTTTATTCACGTGAGTTCTGATTTGCTCTTGATACATAGGTTCAAACCTATAGGAGATTATAATCCAACACTGTCATTATTTATCTAATAATTGTTCCTGCTTAGATTCTTCCAGCTGCGGCTCTGGGGAGCTCCTTCAGGTTGGCGCCTGTGTTCTTTTGACATGCCCCGTCCTTTTTATCTTTCTTCCTTTTTTAACACTTTCATTTCTTCAGATCCTGAAGGCTCATCTTGTATTTTTCCTCCCCTAGGATCATCCATTTCTCCAAGGAGCCCTGGTTCCTTTCATTGGAGAAAACGAGATCCTGGCACCAGGGGTGCTCATTCTTACTGGGAAGTCAGTCCCTCTAGACTCAGCAGACAGACCTAGTATGTGCGTGTATGATCCATATGTACACACATCTCTCTTTTTCTCTCTCTACCCTCTCATCTATCTTGTCGGGTAAGCATGAGTCCGTACCGATAAATAAATGAGTGAATAAATAAATTGGGACGAGGGGACAATTCTTTACAGAAGGATTCCAGTTAATAAATATAGAAGGAATGAGGGAAATAGAAAATCCTCATTAGAATAACAGTGGTAATTTCTACAGGCAAGATAGACTGAGGAACCCTGAAATTAGTAGGTGAAGCTTGGAAGAGAACAGGGTTTCTGCAGAGCCTCCAGTGGTTCCCCCTAACTATTGATTAACGTGGTGGTTCTAGCATATGTCCATACATTGTTTGATATCCCTTCCTTCAGGGGGTGGGGCTTACCTCCCTTGCCTTTGAGTAAAGGATAGAAAATAGGAAGGGAAAGTTAGTAACTTTACAGTGAAAAACCCGAAGATACCACCTTAACTAAATGATTAACACCATCAGTAATAAGCCAGATAGGTGTCATGTACTTCCTGATACAATGGGATTGAAAAAGCACACATGTCACCTCCATCGTGTTCTTTCCTGAAGAGCCATAATCTCCGCTTACTTATGAGAATACATCAGCCCAGCCCAAATTAAGGGGCATTCCGCAGAATACCTGCTTGCTACTCCTTAAAACTGTGAAGGTAATGGAAAACAAAGACACGAACCGCCACAGACTGGAGGGTGAGTAAGGGAACATGACATCTTAATTGCAATGAGGTATCCTTCACCCTGGGAGAGAAAAAGACATTCCCGGGGAAACTGGGGAAATCCAAATAAAGTGTCTAATTAATAGAATTGTACCAATGTTAATTTTTTAGTTTTGATAAATGTTGTGTAAGGTGTTAACGTGAAAAGAAGCTGGGTTACAATAGAGAGCTGTACTATCTTGATAACCCTTGTTAGTCTAAAATGATTTGAGGACGCCCAGGTGGCTCTGTCAGTTAAGCATCCGACTTGATATTGGCTCAGGTCATGATCTCACGCTTCATGGGATTGAGTCCTACATTGGGCTCCTCGCTGAACACGAAGCCTGCTTGGGATTCTCTCCCTCTCTGCCCTTCCCCCACTTGTGCGTGCACTCTCTCTTTCGCTCTCTCTCAAAACAAATAAATAAACTTAGTAAAATGATTATGGGGCACCTGGGTGGCTCGGTGGGTTGAGCTTCCAACTTTGGCTGAGGTTGTGATCTCACAGTTCGTGGGTTCGAGCCCCACATCAGGATCTATGCTGACAGCTCAGAGCCTGGAACCTGCTTCAGATTCTGTGTCTCCCTCTCTCTCTGCCCCTCCCTTGCTCACACCCTGTTTCCCTCTCAAAAGTAAAATAAAACATTTTAAAAATGAAGCAAAAAATCAAACAAAAATAACCATAAGTGACCTGGAATGACTCATATTGTTCCTAAGCCCCCTCCATTCTTATTTCTGACTTATAGGAAGAAATGACTCTATAGTTTCTAGAAGAAAGACAACTGCTTTTGGGGTCGTTTCTAGGAAGGAGATTGCTAATAATTTGTTGGATGTTCCAGGGTCGCTGATACTTGGCCCACAAGTTTAATGTTGTTCTTCTGTTTTTTAACCATGAAAATCATATTTCTAGCTTTTGGAGTTCTGGAATATCTATCACCATTATTAAACAGTTTAATCTTATTCAGTTGAAGAATAATTTTAGGTTCTTTAAAATCCATTTCTGCCCATGTATCACTGTCTAAGTAAATCCTCAAAGTCACCTTGCACAGTCGTGTGGGTGGCATGAGAAACGAGAAGCGGTAACAGGAAAATCACGCTGAGTCACACGGGCAGAGTGAGGCTGGTATTTGGAGCTGCTGACTCCCACCTCTTCCAAGTTTTACTTCCTTTCCCTTCCTTTCCCTCTTACTGAAATAGAAACGGACAGCGTTTGCATTAATAGTGGCTAGCGTGAAGTGCAGGCAAGGGCACACAAGCCGGTTCTTTAGTGCTGTGGCAGGAAGGGTCCTTTCGGCTCACGAGGACGGTTTTCCTCCAGAGTCGCTCAAAGCCTCAGTTCGGGGATAGCGAGTTACTGGCCGGAGGCCGGCGGCGCGGCCCAGGCCTCCCGATCCCTGTTTTGGTCTGTCTTCCCAGTGGTCCCCACCTGCCCTCACAAGCACAACAGTTCCTTAGAGCCCTCCCCCCCCACCCCCACCCCCACTTTCTTTTTCTTTTTCTTTTTCTTTTTGCTACGATTGTACTCTGTATTCTGCGCATAGAAACACCGTAAAGAAATGGAATGAGTCTCTTTTAAAAAGAAATTCCATCTTGAACTGTGTAGGCTCTTGCTTTGTATCCTGAAGGAGTAAGACTGACACATACGTGCTACTCGTGGTCAGCACAGGGTCAGGGCCCAGGCTCTGAAGGTAGAACAGCTCCTCCACTGTTAGTTCTGTGACCTGGGACAGTTCCTCACTCCCTCGGTGCCTCAGTTGCTTTGTAGCTACCAGGTAGATGCCTCCCCGGGCTCGACCTCACGGGAGCCTTGCGAGGGTTGACCTGAGGCAGCTGGGCACCCCGCACAGTGCTGGTGCTGTGATCCAGCCATCGACCAACCTGCCATACGACAGTGCGGGTGAGCGGGGCTTGAAACCTTTTGAAAACCGAAGTGGGGTGCTAACGGCAATCGTGATGAAGAGGACAGCGGCTGGTCACCACGTGTCTGGCGCCATGCCCAGCCCTGGGTGAGCTGTGGACGTGCGGCATTTAATCCTCGCGGCAGCCCTGCGAGAAAGATGCTGTCGTTTTGGTTTGGGGCTGCTGGTGGTAAAGCTGCCGTGAGAACTCACGCACAAGCCTGCCTGGGATGTGTGTCTTCATTCTTCCTTAGGCAATCGCCTAGAACAGCATCTCTGGATCAGAGGGTGGGTGTATGTTTAAAAGAAACTGCCAAGCCTTTTCTCGAAGTGATTACACCTGTTTGCATCCCCACCAGCAGAGAAGGAGAGTTCCAGGTGCTCTGTACCCCCACCAGCGTGCGGTGGCGTCCGTGTTAAGTTGTAGCCATCCTGGTGAGCACCGTGGCCTCTTCCTGTGGTTAGTTTGCTCTTCCCTGACAGCCGGTGGCGAAGGATGCTGACTCGTGTGCTTATCGGCCATTCGTGTACCTTCTTTCGCGAAACGTGTCAGAGTATTTCTTTCCTAAACATTTGAAATCATTCACCTGTGAAATCTCTGGGCCTAGAAGGTTTCTTCGTGGGGAGGCCCCCCCTCCCTCCCCCCCCCCCCCCCGGCCCCATAACGTTGGTCACAGCGTCACTTGTAGTGGCGACGAGCTGGAAACGGAACGAAGGAGTGGGGCTGGGTGGGGCGTCATGGTACGCACCGTGGGATGTTGAAGAATCAGAACGATGCCAAATGATACAGGGTCCTCGTAGGTTTTTTTAAAGCTCTATTGAGATGTAATTTACATTTCATCAAATCCACCCATGGTAGGAGCAGTTTAGGAAATTTATGCAGGTGTCCAGCTGCCGCCATGATCCCATCTTAGAGCACTTCCGTCAGCCGTGAGGAGGCCCTTGCTAACAAATTCCATTTCTTTGGGAAACATGGGGCTATTTTGATTTTCAGTTTTGTGTCACATTTGGTAATTGTGTTTCTCCAGGACTTTGTCTATTTAAGTTGTCATATTTCTTGGCATACAGTTGTTCGTGTTACCCCCTTTCGCCTTTTTAACATCTAACTGTAGTGATGTCGTCTCTTTCACTCCTGATATCGGTTCGCAGTGTTGGTGTTTTACGGCATTTATTCCTCCATTGGTCTTGCCAGGGGTTTATCAGTTTTGTGAATCTTTTCAAAGAATCGTTGTTAATTTCCTCTGTTGTTTGTTTGTTTTCTGTGCCATTGATTTCTGTTCTTCCGTTATTGCTTTTCTTCTACTTTGGTTTAATTTAGTGTTCTTATTCTGCTGTCTAAAGGTGAAAACTTAGATAATTGGTTTGTAACTATTTCTTCCTTTCCAACATAAGCATTTAAAGCCATAAATACACTTCTAAGCCCTGTTTTCCTGCATCCTATACATTTTGATATGTTGTGCTTTCTTGTTGCTTGGCTTAAATGTTTTCTAACTTCCCTTGTGATTTCTTCTTTACCCGTGGCTTATTTACAGGTGTGTTGCTTAATTTGCAGGTGTTTGGGATTTTTCTAGCTAACTTACTATCATTGATTTCTAATTTACGCCCATTGTAGTCAGAGAACAACATGTTCTGGAAGTCTTCCTATTTGGAAATTTATCGAGATTTATCTTTGGGTCCAGATATTCATCTGAGTGGAGAGTATATTCTAGCTCCAGGTGTTAAGTAATAGGTGTTATGTAAAAGCTCGTTAGGTCAAGGTGGTTAACAGAGCTGTTAGGATCTTGGATCTCTTTACTGGTTTTCTGAATGACTGTTGTGTCATTCAGTTGTGTCTCAGTTGTATAGAGAGTATGGAAACTTCCAACCCTTTCTTCTTTCTTCTGTCAGTTTTCACTTGTGTATTGAAGCTTTCTTACTTAGCACACACACATTTGTAACTGTCATGCCTTTTTGATGTATTGTCCCATCACTATGAAAGCATTATAGATAGTAATAATCTTTATTTAGGGGCGCCTGGGTGACTCATTCGGTGAAGCGTCCGACTTCAGCTCAGGTCATGATCTCGTGGTTCGTGAGTTCGAGGCCCACATCCGGCTCTGTGCTGACGGCTCAGAGCCTGGAGCCTGCTTCCGATTCCGTGTCTCCCTCTCTCTCTGCCCCTCCCCCATTCATGCTCTGTCTCTCTCTGTCTCAAAAATAAATGTTAAAAAAAAATTAAAGAAGTAATGATCTTTGTTTTGAAGCCTAGTTTGTCTAATATTAATATACCCACTTCTTCCCCTTCAGCTTAGGGACTTTCTTCCTGCAGACTGGATTGGTTAGATAAACTTTTCTGTAAAAGCCTTCCAATAAAATGAAGTGTTGACATTGCAAAATTAATATTTTTTATTCTTTAAAGACTTGGACCCGGTAATATAATTTTTCCAGTTGCGGAAAAACGCACATATGGGGGATCTTGTCTCTTCCTTTTGGAGCAGAGGCTGCCTGCGCGCCTCTGTGTCCAGTTCCACGATCGCTTCGGTCTCCAGCAGGACAGTGAAAACGAACAAAACCCTGAATGTCACCTGACCACAAAATTCGAAGCAACTCCAAGGCGCAGAAAAGTGGTTCATTCCAGTTGTTAGATATTTTCATTGTTCTTTTTAAAAGAACAGGGTTTATTTGTATTTTATTAAAACGAAATATTGTTGGGGCACCTGGGTGGCTCAGTCAGTTGAGCGTCTGACTCTTGATTTCAGCTCAGGCCATGGTCCCAGGATCGTGGGATCAAGCCCTGTGTTGGGCTCTGCTCTGAGTGTGGAGCCTGCTTGGGATATTCTCTCTCTGTCTCTCTCTCTCTCTCTGTCTCTCTCTCTCTCGCCCCCCCCAATAAAATTTAATAAAATATTGTCGTTTGAACAAAGCTAGTGATACTTAGATGAAAATGTCTTTTTATTTTTATTATTTTTTTTTTTAATTTTTTTTTTTTTCAACATTTATTTATTTTTGGGACAGAGAGAGAGCATGAACGGGGGAGGGGCAGAGAGAGAGGGAGACACAGAATCAGAAACAGGCTCCAGGCTCTGAGCCATCAGCCCAGAGCCCGACGCGGGGCTCGAACTCACGGACCGCGAGATCGTGACCAGGCTGAAGTCGGACGCTTAACCGACTGCGCCACCCAGGCGCCCCTGAAAATGTCTTTTTAAATGCATTAGTTCATTATTTCTGAGAGAAATGTCTGTGGAGACACGAAAGAATTATGTCTGCAATAAGCAATAATGTGTTTCAGGGTATGAGAACAGGTTTTCATATTAGAGCTGAGCAGAGTGGATACTTGTTCGTCTCAGTGACCAGGCTGTTTGACCCTCCAGTTCGGAAAACTTATTTTTTTCCTATAGGGTGTTCGGAAATCAGAGCTGTTGCCGGCTCCACTGGTCTCTTTCTCTTTCCACCAAGGCAGGGTTTCCCAGCCTTGGTACTGCCGACATTCGGGCCCAGGTTATTACTTATTGTGGGGCCTGTCCTGGGCCCTGTGGGATACTGAGCATCAACCCCGGCTGCTGCCACTGAATGCCAAATGGAACAGTATGTTACAGAACCTGTGACAGCTAACGGCGTCCCAGACATTGTCAAACATCCCCTGGGGGGCAAGGTCCCTCCCCCATGAGAGCCACTGACCTACGGCATGCCAGGGGTAGAGGCATGACAGGCACAGGCACCGGGTGGAGGTGGGGTCTCCAGCAACCTAGCCCTGAGTCAGGAGACCCCCCCACCAAGGTGCGGGACCTCGAAGAGGGGCTCAGTGGTCTCCTCCAGTGCAGACCCCAGGGAGAGGGATTAAAAGACGCTCTTCCATCGGTTGCCCATGTGCCCCCACAAGAGTGTTTCACTTGATCTTTCTTTCTTCCTATTGCCTGATTGGTATCTTTGTTCACCTCCCCTGTCCGAAGGAAAAAAGGTATTCCTATCATGCCACTCAAAGGATGGTCTGGAGCGGTGTGTTCTCTGGAACCCTCGTTCTAAGGGTTGGTGACTAGATAGTTTGTAAGAAGTGATCCTAGGGCAAAAAAGTTTGGGAAATGTTGGTTTCAATAAAGGTAAACTTCTATGGGATTTTTTAATGTGTATTTATTTTTGAGAGAGAGAGAGAGAGAGAGAGAGAGAGTGAGCAAGCATGAGTGGGGGAGGGGCAGAGAGAGAGGGAGACACAGAAACTGAAGCAGGCTCCAGGCTCCGAGCTGTCAGCACAGAGCCCGACGCAGGGCTCGACCTTACAAACCGCGAGATCGTGACCTGAGCCGAAGTCGAACACAAACCGACTGAGCCTCCCAGGCGCCCCAATTTGTAGGATTTTTGAAAACTTTTCAACAGTAAAATCAGCAGTAGTTTATGGCTTTCCAAAAGGAGCTGGAGTGGGCCTATCTCAAACTTTCTGAGCGTGAAGTTTCTTGATAAAGCATTTTCTAGAGGAAGAATGTTCTATGGGACATATTTGGGAAGCATTGTTCTAAAGGCATCTAGGGGAGGCCGTGATGCTGGCGAGGAGCAGGTGGTGGGGTGGGCACTAAGCTGACAGAGTGGAGAGCGTCACGATCTGGTCTCTGCACACGCCAGGCCGAACACGGTGGTCACGAGAACAGCGAAAGACTCCTACTCTGGGTAGTAACCGGCTATCCTGGGCCTCTTGAGTGCTGGCCCTTCCCACCTCCACCCTACACCTGGCCCTTGGCCGGCACTCCCCAGACCTCTCCTCTCTCCAGAGCTAAAAGGTTAGTACGTGGTTCAGCAGGGGCCCCTTCCGTAGGACCTCGTTCCAGCACGGTGGGCTCTGTCTTTTCTGGTTGGTTGTTGACTGTGATGCCCAAGTTGCTAACATTTTGCATATGTCGTCCTGGGTGTGAGGGAAGCAACAGGGGAAAGTAAATGACAAAGAGTCTAAAACTTGTAGTCAGAAATATCCTTACACTCAGACTGTTCAGGCTTTTCTCGTATACCAGGCTCCCATTTGTTGGCTGGCACGAGACTTAACATATTCACACTGATTTAAGACAGTAATAATACACTACTGGGTATAACTGCTCTTTGAAGAACCAGCCAAATGCTGAGCTTTACACTGTATATTAAAAGTTGGCAGAACAGAGTTTTGGCAGTTCAAAGGAAGAAGACTATTCCCACAGTTAGTTCCTTTCAGAGCCGAGGCCATGGAAGTCTCTGGTGGATCTAGTCATTTGATTGGACGTGACCACGACCACGACCGTGACCGTGGGCCCGTCCATGGGGGGTTATCTCTTGGAAGCGGTCTCTGGAGTGTGGTGACAGCCAGCCCATCCCCATCTGCTTCCGTCCCACTCACATTGGCGAGGTTTGGGATGGAAACGGCGTCTGGCAGACCCGTGTTCGTAAAGAAGAGCTGGCGGTAGGTAAGTCACACCTGCCGAGGGAACGCCAGCCGCCAGCTGAACGAAGGTGAGAAAATATACGGCTGTCATGAAAGATCAGGAAGATTAGCGTGTTCATGGAAATTTGAAATGGGTATTTTCAGGGGGTATTTCTGTTGCTCACTTGGTTAGTTCCCATAAACTGATTAATAGGAAATTCTAATGTTTGTTTCCATGTTTACTAATTATAAAAGAAACCACTACGGTATTCTTTCAGGGGCTTCGATGGGAAAATTTGAATAAATGTCCAAAGCCATAAGAACCTTGATTTTTATCAGATGATGCAGAACGAGACATGTTGAACGTCACCTGCTGGCGGGAGAAATAATGAGTCGAACTTGCTTGAAATATGTGTGAGGTTCTCAGTTGTGATCATGGGTAATAAATAATGATTGAATAACCCCAATCTGAGGCTGACTTGAATTATGAATTAGTTATTTATTTTTACCCACGCAATAGTATCGAGCAAGTGAACAGTCTACGGGAGATACAAGCACTGAGGCGCCTGAACCCACACCCGAACATCCTCACGTTGCACGAAGTGGTTTTGTAAGTATTCCTGGGGCTTTACGATGATCTGCATTTGATGACAATGATCACATCTCTTTTTAAGGAAGAAAACTGTGGTAGACATTGGAAATATTTGCTTTGTAGCTCAGGGAGTAATGATTCTCATTTTATCTCAAGTCACGTATTTATGTGGACAAATGTGTGTCTGATTCCTAATGTGGAAATACCTTCGTTTAGGTGATTCCCTATCATAAAAGTGGACAGAATTCAAACGATTCCTCTCCCGTAGCTCAGTGAGGCTTCCTTGTAGGCAGTGGCCTGTGCATCCGAGGCCTCGAGTGTGAGTTATGGGCAAATGGGAAAGCACTGTGGTCCTACATCAGGGATTGTCACGTGTCAGGGATTGTCCCTGCCGGCTGTCATGTCTGCACCGTGTCAGGTAGTGTGCCCCCCCCCCCCACCTTACTATGGTTGCTGTAATTTGGGGGACTTGTCACTTGTGTTCTAATTATAGATTAGTCTCCTTACGTGAGGCTCACCTACCCATCAGGAAGGCAGGGTACACCTCACCTGCGGGTGCTGGCAGTTCCGCACTGCCCTTCTGGACTCTGAGCCGGGAACTCGGACCCAGGGTTCTGGAACTTGCGTTTCTGTGCGCCCTGAGAAGGTGCACGCTCCGTGAAGCTCTCCGCGGCGCTCCAGGCCGCTTTAAAACCAGCCGGGACACTACGGTCTCTGACGAAGCGCAGGGGGTTTTCATCAGGGAAGAGAGCAGTTTGAAACTCACCGTGGAATGTCTTGTCATAGCCGCGTGGCCTCCTGGCCTGGAGCCCGCAGTGCGCACCGGTCACAACACCGCCCACTGCACGCCACGTCCTGGGCACTCTCCGGGCCTGCGTGTGTGCCCCCCTCCAGGCAGCCCCTCTGGAGGCGACCTGACTAGTAGGGTCTGGAGTGACATGTGCTCCTCTGCCGAGGGCTCAGGGGCCTTCAAACAGGGCAGTGTCAGCTCCAGAGAAGCTGGCAGCCCGGCCAGAGGCCTCGGTCCCCACCCCGTGCAAGGCCTGGACCCCACCTGGTCTTGGGGTGACCGTCTTCCTCCCTTTTCCCCTGACTGGTTTGTGGATTTTTGTCTCCCCATCATAATTTATCCCAGGTACATGGAAGAATCTAGGTAAGTTAGAACTAAATTTGCAGTCACAGAGCATGAATTAAATTCTTTCTCCTCTGTTTTGCTTAGCCGACTCTCGACCTCCTTTCTCCTTTCTGCCAGTAGTTAGTTCTATATTTTTAAGACACATCTCATTAAAAAGGGGGGAAGCATTTAGAATTTTTGCTTAAAGTGGGATTTTACTGTTATTTTATTATATTTTATTTTTACTGTTATTTTAAATTAATTTTAAATTAATTGACTGAAATAATTATCTGAAAATCGCAACTTCTGTTTCAGTCACTATGCCCCAGGCTTTGAGGTGGGAGAGCGTTATGTTTACCAGAAATGTGCACAAATGAATTAAATATTTGATGATAGTTTCTGATTAAGACAAGAAAAACATTTTTAAAAACCTGATTTCTTCTTCAGTGACAGAAAATCTGGTTCTCTTGCACTAATATGTGAACTTATGGACATGAATATTTATGAGCTAATACGAGGTACGTAGAATAATTTGCAAGCTAATCTAAGATCTTCTTCTAAAGCCTGTCGTTCACGTATACTTTGTTTTAGTTGTCAAAATCCTCAGTCACCTCTTGGGAGGTATTTTTCTGGCAGTCTCATCTCCTCAACACAGGGCGGTCAGTGAGAAGTAAAGCCATCTAGGTCCAGGCCGGCAGGTGACACGGGTGCTCAGGCCTTCCTCACCTCAGGTCCCTGCAGGGGGCGCTGTGCCTCTCCAAAGGTCACTCTGGTGGCTCTGCCTCAAAATAAGGCAAGGCTTGTCCCCCAAGATCCTCCCTCGGCCGAGAGACGACCACCTTCTATTCAGATCCTTATAAAGTCTCTCTCCCGCGTTACAGGATGCTCATTTATTTGCTTTCTTCTGAACGGCAGAGCTCCGTTCGGGAAGCACACAGCGCCCGAGCCGGCCTCAGTCAGGGCTGGTTCGGGAGGCTGATAGAGGGCACCTGAAGGGACATGGAGGCAGATGGTTGGCCCACGTTCAGCAAATATCCCTGGGGGTCCGACCGCACGTCGCGTTAGATGTCAGGACACATGAGCCTCGTAGCTGTCCCTGAGAAAGCGCGGAAACTGTGGTATCTTACCGGTCGATCACGCGGTGCCGATCGGACAAATGAAAGCAGATTTGCCTTGTGTTATGTGAGTGACTGTTTATGGCTTGAAAGAACAATTTAAAAACTGCTGTATTGTCTTAAATCAGGCCAGACCAAAGGTGGTATGGAAGAAGCTATTTTTTGTGATGAGGGTGACCCTGGTGCGGAAGAAGCACATGAAGAGTTGGAATATAACTGTGATGAAGTCAGAATGTGGGGAAAAGCGTCGTTATCAAATTAGTAGATCCTCTATGCGATTTGAGATGTGTGCTTTAGGGGCACCTGGGTGGCGCAGTCGGTTAAGCGTCCGACTTCAGCCATGTCACGATCTCGCGGTCTGTGAGTTCGAGCCCCGCGTCGGGCTCTGGGCTGATGGCTCAGAGCCTGGAGCCTGTTTCCGATTCTGTGTCTCCCTCTCTCTCTGCCCCTCCCCCGTTCATGCTCTGTCTCTCTGTGTCCCAAAAATAAATAAACGTTGAAAAAAAAAAATTAAAAAAAAAAAAAAAGAAATGTGTGCTTTAGTAGCTCACTAATAAATAGTAGAAATAGGCAAGCTTTTCTACACCCACAGAAGTTGATGAAGAGCTTTTGGATCTTTTCGAGAAAGTAGGAGATCGCCTTTTGTCTGGGCATGTATGGTATTTCCTATGTTACAAACCTTGTGTGTTTTATTCATAGGTAAGCCCATCCACTCGGGGACCTGTTTCATTGCGTTTTAAGTACAATTCTAACAAGGTTGCCAGGCTTCTCAGTATAGAACCCATTCAGAATAGAGCCATTGGCTAGAAGGAGCTTCTAGAATTCGGCCCACCAGCAGTAACGGGAAGCGACAGGTGACAGTCCTACAATGGGGGATGAAACTGAAAATAGAAAATGGGAGGACAACAACAGCAGCGCCACCGCAGATGAGCGCAGTCTGGGCAGCCGGAAGACCCCAGACGCCCCAAGACGGGTTAGAGAACGCGCAGCCGCGGGCTGGATGCGGTAAGCCTACCGCGCCAGTAAACGTGATGGAAACAGTAGGAAAGTGAAGAAAAGATTTAAAAAAGGTTCCCAGTTGGGGCGCCTGGGTGGCGCAGTCGGTTAAGCGTCCGACTTCAGCCAGGTCACGATCTCGCGGTCCGTGAGTTCGAGCCCCGCGTCGGGCTCTGGGCTGATGGCTCAGAGCCTGGAGCCTGTTTCCGATTCTGTGTCTCCCTCTCTCTCTGCCCCTCCCCCGTTCATGCTCTGTCTCTCTCTGTCCCAAAAACAAATAAACGTTGAAAAAAAAAATTAAAAAAAAAAAAAAAGGTTCCCAGTTAAAGGATTACAATAGAGGAGAGGTTTACTTTCAAAGAACTTCGCTTGTTAAGCATCGATTCCAAATAGTCTGGATCCATGAGGTGTTGCTCAGGATTACATTTTCTCCTACGTCCTGTGGGATGTGGATTGTTCACTCTGCTCCTCCCCGTACATCTGTCTGCCAGAGTGTCAGGACAGGGTCCCCAGTACAGTCAAGACAAACAACCACCAAACTTCATTATTTCATTATGTGAGCCAACATTTTGCTTTTTTTTCTTATTAAAAAAATTTTTTTAATGTTTATTTTTGAGACAGAGAGAGAGAGAGAGAGACAGTGCGAGCGGGGGAGGGGCAGAGAGAGAGGGAGACACAGAATCCAAAGCAGACTCCGGGCTCTGAAATGTCAGCACGGAGCCCAACACAGGGCTTGAACTCATGGACTGCAAGATCATGACCTGAGCGGAAGTCGGATGCTTAACCGACTGAGCCTCCCAGGTGCCCCTGATTATCCCCATTTTAAAGATGGAGAAATGGAGGCACGGGGAGATAAGTACCTTGTCCGAGGTTATGGACATGTGGTAGACACGAGGTTTGGACTTAGACTGTTCCAGAGTGCGTGTTCTCAGCCACCACACATACAGCCTCTTGACAACCCTCTTTGGTTGGCACTGTTATCATCTACACTTTACAGACAAGAAGACCGAGGTTTCAAGGATTAAGTGAAACCCCTCACCACACCCCACTGCTCCTCTGGGTCTCTCCTGCTGGGCCCAGCTCAGTGCCTCAAATGAATGGGCACCTGCTAACAATTTGTTGTTATTGACGGTCACAGTGGTTTATTGAAACTGAATCAGTCACTAAAGCTTTTTCTACTAGAGTGACGATTCATTTCACTGAAATGACTGCTCTCCTGGATGATGAGAATGTCGAGTGGCACCGTCCGACGCGGAAGAACCAGTTAGTGGCACAAGAGAAGGATCGCCCAGTCTTGGCTGGATTGTCTGCTTATACGCACAGCAGCGTGCAAGGTCGGGCAGAGGTAGAGGAGAAGAACAGAAGATGCTTTTTTGATAAACAGTGTAGAGTCTGTTGAAGAGAGAAGAGAAACTATACGAAAGTCAAAATCATTAGAGGCGAATTGCTGGGGAAATTTTCTCTTTACCCAGTAGGTGTCAGATGAGGCGGAGATGACTGGGCTTTACCCGGAAGATTGGGGGAAGTAGGCAAATGCAGGCGAGGGTGTCTCATTCACTGCTACATGCTATGCACTGCTCTGGAGGTGGACCCAGTGGGGAACACGACAGACACGGTCCCATCCACGTGGGCTCACGCTCAGGAAGACGGAGACACTGAACAAGTAAAGAAATGATCAAGAAGGAGATCAAGACAGGATAAGTGTTACCAGTGAATAAAACAGGTCCCATGTGAGATTGATGGGGACAGAGTGTTCCAGACAGAGACAAGTAGTGCAAAGGTCCTGAGGCCACTGTGAGGTTAGGAGGCCAGTGTGGCTGGAGCACTAGGAAGGAAGTTAGAAATGAGGTAGGTAGGGGCCAGGAGGCAGGGAGGGCCAGGGTAAGAATTCACGTCATTCTAAGTTCAGTGGGAAGCTTTAGTGGGTTTTAAGTGTTTATTTAATTTTGAGAGCAAGCAAGCACGAGAGGGGCAGAGAGAGGGGGAGAGAGAATCCCAAGCAGTCTCGATGCTATCAGCGCAGAGCTGACAATGGGCTCAATCCCACGAACTGCGAGATCATGACTTGAGCCAAAATCAAGAGCCGGACACTCAATCGACCGAGCCACCTCGGCGTCCCACATTGACGGGTTTTAAAGCAGGGGAGAAGCATGTTTTGATTGGGGTTTAGACCAGTGTTTCTAAAACTATAGTCGAAGACCGGTTGTTTGTTCGTTTGCTTTTTCCCAATGTGTTGTGGACCGGACTTTTGTAAAATACATAAAAATTAATTACCGGAAAAGCAGTCATGTGCTTGGATGTCACAGCGGCCTTGAATTGCTGTACAAGTTTCCGGTCACTCTTGGTTTTTGCCGTCTCCTCCTAAACCAGAGACAAACGGCCCCCGGACTGGTATCAGTTCACAGACTGTGCTTTTTAGAAGCACGTTTCTGGATGCTGTTTAAAGAATGAATGGGCCACCAGAGGATGTACCGGTCGCCCCTTCCCATTGCAGACAGCAGCCTCTGTTCTCGCCAGTGTAACCCCAGGGGACCCAAGTGACACGGATGGCTCCGCAGAGTTGGCGGGAGGACTGAAGAAACGCTCGGGGCGTGGCCTCCAGGGAGGAGCTCCCAAAAAACGACTCTGCAGGATTGGGCTGCCCCGGGTGCTGCTGCCTCTGCCACAGACAGGATGCCCCAAACGAAGGAGCCGCTGCTGCTGCTCCGGGCTCTAGAACCAGGCCACCTTTGCCCGGGCAGGAGGCGCCCTCCGCCAAGATCCGCACTCAGAGCGGATGCTCTCCCTCCTCTCGTCTGTCCCTGGAACTCGGGCCTGAGTCCTCTTTCTCGAGCGGTCTGGTCCGACGGACGCAGAAGCCAGTCACATCTGGAAGTCCCAGCCACGAGCGTGCCTGGCCCGCGAGGTGGCGGTTGGGATGGGTCTGCGTTGTGGTGGGGAGACGGGCAAAGAGATGGTAAAGGTATTGTGCCCGCTGCTCCCTTGGGAAGAACTGTCACGGAGCTGTCCACGCAGGGAGGGCGCAGCTGGCGTCCCGGGGCACCAGCCACACCGCCGGCGATCCTGCCGTCCTGGCTGGTTTATTCGGGCCACTGTGCTTATGGCGCTGGACATCTGCCACCTGCAGCAGGGGAGGGCTGTCTTGGAGTTTATAAGGAAAGACTGGATAAGACTATAACCTGGTTATGGAGGCATCTATTATTTTGTTATTTTTTAAAGTTTTTATTTATTTAACTCATCTCTGCACCCACGTGGGGCTCGAACTCACAGCCCCAAGATCAAGAGTGGCATGCTTTTCTGCCCAAGCCAGCCAGGCGCCCCTAGGGGCATCTAGTATTTTAATGCATTGTATCTGATTCTGTTCTTGTTCTTCTCCTCCTTCTTTTTTAAACTGTTTGAAGTTAAATGACCGTGCTTTTGTGAGTGGCTACTGCCCTCCAGTGCCCTCCTGGAGCCTTCACCTCGCCTTGCCCCCTCTGTCGCAGCTCCCTCCTGTCTCCTTGATCTCCCACGTGACGCCTGACATGCGTCCGCTCCCCTGGTGCTTGTCCGACTGTCCTCCGGTGCATTTGCTCTCTGGCGGTGGGGCCCTTGCCGGCTCCGTCACGGGTGTCCTCTCGGTGCCCGGCCCTGCTCCCGGTGTGGCTTGGTGTGTCATCCACCTGCGTGATGTTCACAGGCACTGAGTGTCGTAGGTTGTTGTTATTGCCAGGAGCGCGTGCCGCGCAGCTCGTGTGCGGCTCGTTCACACACAGAGGAGACGGTTTATTGTAAAACCTCAGATTTCCTGCAGGAAGCTCGGTCAGGCCTCTTGGGAGGCGGGGCCAGGAAAGGTCCGGCTGCCAAGGCCACTACTGACCGTCTCGGAGCCACGTGGTCCTCTGCCCCTCCTCCTCTGCGTGTCCCTCTCCTCTGGGCAGACTTGGCCACTCAGACCCTGAGACCCTCCACTGGCGGCAGACGGGCCAGGCCCAGAAAGCCGAGTCATTGGCCACCTCCCAGAGTGCTGGCTGTTCCAGGTCCGGTGAGCTGGCCTTGTCCCCTTAGGGTTATGCCTTTTATTTTTTAATTTTTTTCTTAACATTTATTTATTTTTGAGAGAGAGAGAGAGAGGGAGAGACAGAGCACGAGCAGGGGAAGGGAAAAGAGAGAGGGAGGCACAGAATCCGAAGCAAGTTCCATCCGAGCTGTCAGCACAGAGCCCGACGCGGGGCTCAAGCTCACGAGCTGTGAGATCGTGACCCGAGCCGAAGTTGGACGCTCAACCAACTGAGCCACCCACGCGCCCCAGGGTTATACCTTTTAGAGGCTGTGGGTGGGGCAGGGACCTTGAAATAAATCCCTGACATTGGGGAATGAACCAAGTAGGAAAGAGCAAGACAGGTTCGATTTGACTGCAAACATAGCATCACAGTTCCACGGACAGCTTGGGTGGTGTGCCTTATTACGATTCTTATTAAGAACTACTTTGCCTGGCATTACAGTGTCAGATCAATTCAGTTGTGTTTTTATACTTCATCGATCTGACCCACTGATTGTAAGACGCAGAATTTTTAGAGGAAACGTTGCCTACCGACTGTGACACGTAGCTTTCTTATCTACTCAGAGCAGTTTTAGTTTTGTGCTTGCTAAAAGCGCTCTTGGGATCTATTTAGACTTTCCCGCGTATATAAAAAGGAAAGTTGAAGTGAAGTAGATCTGTTTTGGCATTCCTTTTTTTTTTTTTTTCAACGTTTATTTATTTTGGGGACAGAGAGAGACAGAGCACGAACGGGGGAGGGGCAGAGAGAGAGGGAGACACAGAATCCGAAACAGGCTCCAGGCTCCGAGCCATCAGCCCAGAGCCCGACGCGGGGCTCGAACTCACGGACCGCGAGATCGTGACCTGGCTGAAGTCGGACGCTTAACCGACTGCGCCACCCAGGCGCCCCTTATTATTTTTTTTAACGTTTATTTATTCTTGAGACAGAGCATGAACGGGGGAGGGGCAGAGAGAGAGGGAGACACAGAATCGGAAACAGGCTCCAGGCTCTGAGCCATCAGCCCAGAGCCTGACGGGGGGCTCGAACTCACAGACCGCGAGATCGTGACCCGGGCTGAAGTCGGACGCTCAACCGACTGAGCCACCCAGGCGCCCCTGTTTTGGCATTCCTAACACTTCCTTGAAACATTCTGACACCGTGATCGACGCTTTTGTTTTCCTTAAGCTCTCGGTCTCTATGCCATTCAGACAGGGTGTGAGTGATACCGCATTTTTGTCTCCTGAATTTTCTTCCAAGCCCATGTCACCATCCTGTTAGTTGTGATGCTGTTGCTTCTGGGAAGCGTGGCTCCAGTTGTGGCTGTGCTGACACAGCGCAGGTGTCCCCTGTCCTGTGTATTTAACGATGGTGGGTCCAGGTCAGGCCCGTGAGCCTCGGTCCTTGTCTGTGAAATGGGAATAAGCCTACTGTCTCTTGGGATTGTTGTGAGGAGCAGATAAGATCATGTGCTGCGTTTAGGGCAGGGGCCACTGCACAGTCTTCAGTAAACACGGATCGCCGTCATCTGCGTCGTCAACGATCACGTTAGCACCGCGTAGTGTGCGTGCATCTGACCCTCCCACCCCAGGTGCTTGCCTCCCTTGTAGAGGTGAGGAGGTGGGATTCCACAGAAGTTCCAGCACTTGCTTAAGACGAGCCGGGCAGAACTAGGGGGCTCATCCTTGCGCTTTGCCAGGGATGGTTCGGGCTCCGCCTGAGTCCGACATCCCACCTGCTGCCTGCTGCATTTGCCCGTGCCCTGCTGGACCCCGCTGTGTGCCTCCAAGCCTGGCCGGGATAGCCAGGCACAGGCCGGCGGACGGGGTCTCTTGTGGGACGGGGTGTGTGCGGCATATTCTGTTACGATGCAGACTACCCTGGTGGCCGTGTTCCTTCCATTCGTCCCGGCAGCGAATGCCAGAGTTTATTATCGTGCTCACAGAAGCATTTTCTACAGTATTGATATAGTATATGACACTCTTTAGAGTCTTTTTTTAGAGTTTATTTTGAGAGAGAGAGAATCTGAAATGGGCTCTGTGCTATTAGTGGGGCTCGAACTCACGAACTGTGAGATCATGACCTGAGCCAAAATCAGCTGCTTAACCGACTGAGCCATCCCGGCACCCCCTTTAGGATCTTCTTTTTTTAAAAAAAATTTTTTTTTTTTTAATTTTTTTTTTTTTCAACGTTTATTTATTTTTGGGACAGAGAGAGACAGAGCATGAACGGGGGAGGGGCAGAGAGAGAAGGAGACACAGAATCGGAAACAGGCTCCAGGCTCTGAGCCATCAGCCCAGAGCCCGACGCGGGGCTCGAACTCACGGACCGCGAGATCGTGACCTGGCTGAAGTCGGACGCTTAACCGACTGCGCCACCCAGGCGCCCTAGGATCTTCTTAATGAGGATATTTTGATAAAAAAAAAAAAGAGCTGGCAAAAATGAACTCGGTCGGGACAGCGCTGTGTGTTGGTGGTCAGTAAGGCTCCCACAGGAACTTGCGAGTGGTTTATTAATTGTACCATCTCCGTTTGTTTCAAGATGTTTGAAAACAAGAATCTGTTAGGAACCCAATACAGTCTCGGGCCTGGAAGGTTTAGGATCTTGTTTTTGAAAAACCGTTGTAGAGAATGGATAGTCAGCCTGCTCCTGGTCAAGGGTGTGGACTCCGATGGTTCCGAGCACCATCCCACTCCCACGGTTCACGCTGCGCCTCCCTCCCTCCGGAGGCCCCTTAGGTAGGCGGGGATTCTCATAGCGGGGTGGGGGGCAGGGCTATGAACGGTGGTGGCCGGGGGACAACGAGGAAAGGGAGGGTGAGCCCCTAAAGAGGGCTCTTCTGCTGGGGGGCTGAGGGCAGCCGAGAAATGCAGATTCCTGGCCCATGTCTCTGGTTTTGAGATTCATTAGGTCTGGGTTTGGAGCTGTGAGTCGCCATTTTAAAGCATCCCTAGGTGATTATGAAGATGCGGTGGGTTAGACTTTCCCTAAAAGATTCCACTTTGCTGAGGGCGAGTTCGGATAACTGTCCTGACAAGTTTATGCTGGAAGATCTGGGCGTGTGGGCGAGGCTGGAAGGGAGCTCCTGGGAACAGAACCGCATGAGCGCAGGTGTGTAGCAGGAGAGTTTGGAGGCAGGGACACAAGCATCTGCAGGTGAATTTGGCTGGCTGGGGCGTTCAGTAAGCAAGAAGGGTGTGGTGGAGTGTGGTTCCCTGAGTGAGGACCCAGGCCTGGCAGCTGCACCTGGGAGCATGTTCAGAAGGCAGTTTTTGGGGGCCTCACCACCCACCTGCTGAACCTAGGGGTGGGGTGGGGGGCATTCTGTGTCTTCACAGGCCCCCGGGGTATTCAGATCCTCCTGAAGCCTGGGGGCCCCTGGTTGGGAGGTTAGGGGGTCCTGAGTGCCGAGCTAATTCAGTGGGCTGTGAGAGCCCCCCCCCCGCCCCCCAGGACGAGAACTAAATTTCAGGAAGCTTCATCCAGTAGCATATGTGATGAAGAACAGAAATGTTGCTTTCTTTTCATCTTCATACAGCTAAGAATTTAATATAAAGTTACAGAATTACTCAAGCTAGGGGAAGACGACTAAGTCTTAGTTTAATTCTTTTAAACTCTAGAAAGTGGGTGATAAATTATGTGAAACAGAATAAAAGGTTACAATATTATATGAAAGAATTAATTGTACTTAGACATTTTGTAATTTAAATTACTTTCTATTAGCATAAACATTTTTGTCTAGTTATGAGAGAAAAAGAATAAATTTATTTGACATTAGAAATGGCAAACTTAAGACCAAAAATGTCAAATGGGATGTGTGCTCACGGAGGGAAAGTGGTTTTCTGGATTGTTAGGCCGGAACAGTCGTGTTTCAGATTTAAAACTTAAGGAGGGGCGCCTGGATGGCTAGGTCTTAAGAGTCTGACTCCTTATTTTGGCTCAGGTCATGATCTCGGGGTTCTTGAGTTCGAGCCCTGCATCAGGCTTTGTGCCTGCTTGGGATATTCTCTCTCTCTCTCCTCCAAAATAAATAAATATTTAAAAAAAAACTTAAAACATACACTTTTGAAATTGAAATCAAGTAAAATGTGACATCCTCTGGACCAAGGATAACTGATGCTGGCGTGCGTGTGGTATTAAGAGTTGTAGAACATAAAACCTGCCGGCAGGCCTGGTGAGCAGGTGCGTGGACGGCCTGAGCGGGCTGGGGCCACACCGCAGGCCTGGTGAGCAGGTGCGTGGATGGCCGAGCGGGCTGGGGCAGCGGAGCTGTGCCAGGAGACGCCAGATGATGGCTGCTCTTTGTCAGAGAAGAGTTCGCTATGAAATTCAAAGCAGTCGTGGGTCTTCGATTAAAAGCGCGCTTCTGTTGAACTGAGATCTCTCCCCCTATAAAATGGAAATCTCCATTCAGACTGGAAACCGAGGAAAACACTGGAGTTTCAAGCGACCCCTGACACGTCACAGTCGGCATGGGGGAGAGCGTGTCCTGGAAGGCCCACCCGGGAGGCTCGGCCCCAGGGGTATCAGACCAAACTACTGTGCTGCTTATTGCTTGGTTCTGTTCTTGCGGTAACCAGAACGTGCGCATGCGGGGTTTCCCATGAAATCATGCCCGCGAGTAGAATTTTGAGCGGTGCGTTTCCTATGTACGCTCCGTACTTCTGGAAGTTACTTCAGGTTATTTGTTGGATTTTCATACATCATTGAATAAAATGGTGGGATTCTGTTTTTGTCTTCAAGAAGTGAGGTATGTACCGTTGGTAACTGTCTTTGGCTACTTCCTTGGCCGCACAGGGAGAAGACACCCATTACCGGAGAAGAGAATTACGTGCTATATGTACCAGTTATGTAAATCCCTTGATCACATGCACAGGTACGCTCTTGGGGACTTGGCAGCCCTCAGATTAAGGAAATGTATCAACATTCATTTAAAAGCACCATGTAAAAGAATTTGAATGAGGTGCAACTAATTCTATCCTTCCTTTTATATTGCATGCAGAAATGGAATATTTCACAGAGATGTGAAACCAGAAAATATATTAATAAAGGTAAGAACTTCTATATGAAAAACTGATCTCAGAATAAACGTAGAATGTGAAACCTTTTTACTAGATAGGCTTTCAGCCCCAGATACCTGGGCACCATGTTATGTTTTGTTTTGTTTTGTTTTGCTCTCAGTTTGGAAAAAATGGTTTGTTTAATAAGTGCCATCAATGTAACCATACATCTGGAAGGAAGAAATCTTAGGCACTCTTACTATATGCAAAAATAAACCTCCAGGGGCCCCCGGCTGGCTCAGTCGGTAGAACATGGGACTCTTGATCTCAGAGTCGTGAATTCGAGCCCCACACTGGGAGTAGAGATTACTTAAAAAAATAGGACCACCAACCAGGCATATCATAGTCAAATTCACAAAATACTCAGGCAAGGAAAGAATCATGAAAGCAGCAAGGGAAAAACGTCCTTAACCTACACGGAAAGACAGATCAGGTTCACAGCAGACCTATCCACAGAAACTGGGCAGGCCAGAAAGGAGTGGCAGGATATATTCAGTGTACTGAATTGGAAAAATATGCAGCCAAGAATTCTTTATCCAGCAAGGCTGTCATTCAAAATAGGAGAGGGGCACCTGGGTGGCTCAGTCGGTTAAGCGTCTGACTTCGGCTCAGGTCACGATCTTGCGGTCTGTGAGTTCGAGCCCCACGTCGGGCTCTGTGCAGACAGCTCAGAGCCTGGAGCCTGTTTCAGATTCTGTGTCTCCCTCTCTCTCTGCCCTTCCCCTGCTCATGCTCTGTCTCTCTCTGTCTCAGCAATAAATAAACATTAAAAAAAATTAAAAAAAAAAAGAGATTAAAAGTTTCCCAGACAAACAAAAATTAAAGGAGTTCATGACCACTAAACCAGCCCTGCAAAAATTTTAAAGGGGGCTCTCTGAGGGGAGAAAAGACACATACATACGTACATACATACATACATACATACATACATACATACATACCAAAAGCAGCAAAGACTAGAAAGGACCAGAGAACACCACCAGAAACTCCTAACTATACAAGCAACATAATGGCAATAAATTCATATCTTTCAGTACTCCAAACGTTAGTGGACTCAATGCCCCAATCAAAAGACATAGGGTAACAATGGATAAGAAAACAAGATCCATCTATATGCTGTTTACAAGAGACCCACTTTAGACCTAAAGACACCTTCAGATTGAAAATAAGGGGATGGAGAACCATCTATCATGCTAATGGTTGACAAAAGAAAGCCAGAGTAGCCATACTTATATCAGACAATCTAGACTTTAAAATAAAGACTGTATCAAGAGATGCAGAAGGGCATTATATCATAATCAAGGGGTCTATCCACCAAGAAGACCTAACAGTTGTAAACATTTATGCACCAAATGTGAGAGCACCCAAATATATAAATCAATTAATTAATCACAAACATAAAGAAACTCATCGATAGTAATACCATAAGAGTGGGAGACTTCAACACCCCACTCACAGCAATGGACAGATCATCTAATCAAAAAATCAACAAGGAAATAATGGCTTTGAATGACACACTGGACCAGATGGACTTAACAGATATATTCAGAACATTTCATCCTAAAGCAGCGGACTATACATTCTTCTCCAGTGCACATGGAACGTTCTCCAGAATAGACCACATACTGGGACACAGATCAGCCCTCAACAAGTACAAAAAGATCGAGATCATACTGTGCATATTTTCAGACCATGACATTATGAAACTCAAAATCAACCACAAGAAAAAATTTGGAAAGGTAACAAATACTTGGAGACTAAAGAACATCCTACTAAAGAATGAATGGGCTAACCGAGAAGTTAAAGAGGAAGTTAAAAAGTATATGGAAGTCAATGAAAATGATAACACCACAGCCCAAAACCTCTGGGACGCAACAAAGGCGGTCATAAGAGGAAAGTATATAGCAATCCAGGCCTTCCTAAAGAAGGAAGAAAGATCTCAGATACACAACCTAACCTTACACCTTAAGGAGATGGAAAAAAAACAGCAAATAAAAGCCAAAACCAGCAGAAGACAGGAAATAATAAAGATTGGAGCAGAAATCAATGCTATCGAAACAAACAAACAAACAAACAAAAAACAAACCAGTAGAACAGATCGATGAAACCAGAAGCTGGTTCTTTGAAAGAATTAACAAAATTGATAAACCACTAACCAGTTTGATCAAAAAGAAAAAGGATAGGACCCAAATAAATAAAATCAAGAATGCAAGAGGAGAGATCACAACCAGCACAGCAGAAATAAAAACAATAATAAGAGAATATTATGAGCAATCATATGCTAATAAAATGGGCAATCTGGAAGAAATGGACAAATTCCTAGAAACATACACTGCCAAAACTGAAACAGGAAGAAATAGAAAATTTGAACAGACCCATAACCAGTAAGGAAATTGAATTAGTAATCAAAAATCTCCCAAAAAACAAGAGTCCAGGACCAGATGGCTTTCCAGGGGAATTCTACCAAACATTTAAGGAAGAGTTACCACCTATTCTCTTGAAGCCATTCCAAAAAAATAGAAATGGAAGGAAAACTTCCAAACTCTTTCTATGAAGCCAGCATTACCTTGATTCCAAAACCAGACAAAGATCCCACTAAAAAGGAGAACTATAGACCAATTTCCATGATGTACATGGATGCAAAAATCCTCAACAAGGTATTAGCCAACCGGATCCAATAATACTTTAAAAAAATTATTCACCGCGACCAAGTGGGATTTATACCTTGGATGCAGGGCTGGTTCAGTATCCACAAAACAATCAATGTAATTCATCACATCAATAAAAGAAAGGACAAGAACCACATGATCCTCTCAATAGATACAGAGAAAGCATTTGACAAAATACAGTATCCTTTCTTGATGAAAACCCTCAAGAAAGTAAGGATAGAAAGATCATACCTCGACATCGTAAAAGCCATATATGAGAGACACAATGCTAATATCATCCTCAATGGGGAGAAACTGAGAACTTCCCTCCCTAAGGTCGGGAGTAAGACCGGGATGTCCACTGTCGCTGCTGTTATTCAACATAGTATTGGAAATCTTAGCCTCAGCAGTCAGGCAACACAAAGAAATAAAAGGCATCCAGATAGGCCAGGAAGAGGTCAAACTTTCACTCTTTGCAGATGACATGATACTCTATATGGAAAACCCAAAGGGTTCCACCAAAAAACTGCTAGAATTGATTGATGAATTCAGCAAAGTTGCAGGATATAAAATCAATGCACAGAAATTGGTTGCATTCCTGTACACCAACAATGAAGCAACAGAAAGAGAAATCAAGGAATCAATCCCATTTACAATTGCACCAAAACCCATAAAATACCTAGGAATAAACCTAACCAAAGCGGTGAAAAATCTATACACCGAAAACTATAGAAAGCTTATAAAAGAAATTGAAGAAGACACAACAAAATCGAAAAATATTCCATGCTCCTGGATACGAAGAACAAATATTGTTAAAATGTCAATACAACCCAAAGCAGTCTGTGCAGTCTACATATTCGGTGCAATACCTATCAAAATAACACCAGCATTCTTCACAGAACTAGAACATACAATCCTAAAATGTGTATGGAACCAGAAAAGACCCCGAATAGCCAAAGCAATCTTGAAAAAGGAAACCAAAGCAGGAGGCATCACAATCCCAGACTTCAAGCTGTATTATAAAGCTGTAATCATCAAGACAGTATGGTACTGGCACAAAAACAGACACTCAGATCAATGGAACAGAGTAGAGAACCCAGAAATGGACCCACAAATGTATGGCCAACTAATCTTTGACAAGGCAGGAAAGAACATCCAGTGGAATAAAGACAGTCTCCTTGGCAAATGGTGTTGGGAAAACTGGATAGTGACATGCAGAAGAATGAACCTGGACCACTTTCTTACACCAGACGCAAAAATAAACTCAAAATGGATGAATGACCTAAATGTAAGACAGGAAGCCATCAAAATCCTCGAGGAGAAAGCAGGCAAAAACCTCTTTGACCTCTGCCGCAGCAACTTCTTACTCAACACGTCTCCAGGGGAAAGGGAGACAAAAGCAAAAATGAACTACTGGGACCTCATCAAAATAAAAAGCTTCTGCACTGCGAAGGAGGCAATCAGCAAAACTAAAAGGCAACTGACGGAATGGGAGAAGATATTTGCAAATGACACCTCAGATAAAGGGTTAGTATCCAAAATCTATAAAAAAACTTATCAAACTCAACACCCAAAAAACGAATAATCCAGTGAAGAAATGGAAAGAAGACACGAATAGACACTTCTCCAAAGAAGACATCCAGATGGCCAACCGGCACGTGAAACACTGCTCAACATCACTCGTCATCAGGGAAATACCAATCCAAATCACAAGGAGATACCACCTCACACCTGTCAGGATGGCTAACATGAACAGCTCAGGCAACAACAGATGTTGGCGAGGATGCAGAGAAAGAGGATCTCTTTTGCACCGCTGGTGGGAATGCAAACTGGTGCAGCCACTCTGGAAAACAGTACTGAGGTTCCTCAAAAAACTAAAAATAGAACTGCTCTACGACCCAGCAATTGCACTACTAGGCATTTATCCAAGGGATACAGGTGTGCTGTTTCAAAGGGACACACGCACCCCCATGTTTATAGCAGCCCTATCGACAATAGGCAAAGTACGGAAAGAGCCCAAATGTCCATCAGTAGATAAAGAAGATGTGGCACGTATATATATATATATATATATATATATATATATATATATATACACACACACACACACACACACATACATACACACACACACACGCATACATACGTACATACATACGATGGAGTATTACTTGGCAATCAAAAAGAATGAAATCTGGCCATTTGCAACTACGTGGATGGAACTGGAGGGTATTATGCTAAGAGAAATTAGCTAGTCGGAGAAAGACAAGTATCATATGACCTCACTCATATGAGGACTTTAAGACACAGAACAGATGAACGTAAGGGAAGGGAAGCAAAAATAATATAAAAACAGGGAGGGGGACAAAGCATAAGAGACTCCTAAATATGGAGAACAGAGGGTTGCTAGAGGGGTTGTGGGAGGGGGGATGGGCTGAATGGGTAAGGGGCAGTAAGGAATCTACTCCTGAAATCCTTGTTGCACTATATGCTAACTAATTTGGATGTAAGTCGAAAAGAAAAAAATAAACTGCATTGAGATTATCACTCCAAACACCGTGCATGTAAAAGAAGAGGCAGGATTCATGCTCAGGTCTGTCTCAGTCCATAGCCACTTCGACCACATGTATTTAAAGTGTACGGCCTGGTAAGTCTGGGCAGACGTGTGCACCCGTGAAGCCATCATCACAGTCAAGCTAGCAAACCGATCTCTTGCCCCTAAAAGTTTCCTCATGCCCCTTGGTCATCCCTCCTGTCCTTTGTCCCCAGGCAAAGACTTTTTGTCATAAGAAATTAGTTTGCACTTTCTAGAATGTTCTCTAAGTGGAATTGCATAGTATGTGCTCTTTTCTGACCTGGATTTTCCCCTCAGCATCGCCATTTTGGAGTCCGTCCATGCTGTGGTACCAGTGCCACGGTTCCAGGCACTTTTGAAACGGTTCCGTGGTTCTCGGCTGTTCTTTTCTGGTTTTGCCATTGTTTTCTCTCTTTGCATTTCAGTTTGGAAAGTTTCTGTTGGCATATCTTCTGGCTCCCTGCTTCTTTCCTTGGCTGTCTAGTCTATTGAGCTTATAAGTCACTTTTTATTTGTTAACGGTGTTTTTATTTCTAGAACTTCCTTTTGATTCTTTCTTAGAGTTTCCATCTCTCTGCTTGCATTTCCCACCTGAGCTTGCATGTTGTCTGCTTTTTCCACTAGAGCCCTTAACAGATTACTCATAGTGATTTTAAATGCCCTGACTGGTAATTCTAAAATCCTTAAATCTGTGCTTTCTCCGAAACTGGTTCTGATGCTTGCTTTCTCTCTTCAGACTGCTTTCTCTTGCCTCTTAACATGCCTTACGATTTTTGGTGGAAGTCCAACATGATCCACTGGGGAATGGGATCAGTTGAAAGGCCGCCGGAATGAGGTTTCGTGGTAACCTGGGTAGGAAACGTGCCCGCATTTAATGTTTGCCGGAGGTTCGTAGGTACCAGAGGCTCCAAGTGCATTGCCAGCCTCTAGTTTATCAGCTGAACGTGTGAGGGGTAAACACAATGGAAGAGGTATCCCGAAAAGGGTCTACCCAGTCCGTCTGACCTGCTCCCAAGAGCTCTTCGCTCCAGAGAACTAGCTGGGCTAACTTCGCAGCTAGAGTCATGATCGGGTGACACGATACAGTGTTTAATTCATTTGTAGACTCACGCGGTGACTTAACGTTTCCCCAAACCTGTAGACGTCCGGAAATAGTCGTCAGACACAGGTAGGATGTCTGTAAACGTGTCCCGCTGAGCAGACACCCCACTCTTATCTGTCAGAGGCACTCTCAGGTGCTTATAAAGTAATTTCTTTTCACGAGCTAGTTGCAATGCTGGTCATTTTCCTGTTAGTGCATAAACACTTGGAATGGTCTGTGGTACAGCAGCGGCTTGAGACGTCACTTGTCCCTGCCTTTCTCCCCTTGCAGCAGGACGTCCTGAAATTAGGGGACTTTGGGTCCTGCCGGAGCGTCTACTCCAAGCAGCCGTATACCGAGTACATCTCCACGCGCTGGTACCGCGCCCCGGAGTGCCTCCTCACCGACGGCTTCTACACCTACAAGATGGATCTGTGGAGTGCAGGCTGTGTGTTCTACGAGATCGCCAGGTAGGCCCGAGGCCCGCCTCGCGTCTGAGGACTCCCGCCTGGTGCCCCCCCCCCGCCCCGAGTGAACCTTCCCGAACAGGTTGCCTGGCGAGGCCCGGCCAGCCCAATGGCGTCATGCCGGTGCCTTCCTTTACCAAACAGATTTTGCAGTCATCCTGCTCACGTGACTGGTGTTAACTTGACGGAAAACGTCGCAGGCTTTCCTTTTACTTTGCGTCAAATACCCTCCTCGTCTGCTTCTCACAAAGTACAAACTACCGTCAGTCAGCTCTTCCCTGAGGTCGGTGGGCCTCCTGACTCGGCCTCATCGTGGAATGACTGACGTTCAGAAGCAGAGTGGAGGGCGCTTCCTGCCAGCTGGCGGGGCCTGCCGTGTGGCCAGCGGCCCTGCTCCCGGGGCCTTCCCTGAGAGAGACAGTCCACCAAGTAGGATGCTCTGGCCGCAAGCGTGAGGGTGGGCCACTTTGCGGCACGGCTGGATTCCAGAAAGCCCCGTCCTCACCATCCTCCCCGGCCTCCCCGGCCTCCTCTCCCCCAGCCTCGGGGCTTCGCCGCTGGATGGAGCAGCGGCCCGGGAGAAGGGAAGGGGCTGGTCTCCCCCAGAGGGGAGGAGGGTGTGGGGTTGAGGAGGCCCAGGGAGGGGCAGGGTGGTGCCCACGTGCTCGAGCGGATCGCGAAGGACGAGCAGGTGCGTTTAAGGTCGGGTGACGTGCATCATAGGCAGGGACCTGAGTCGTCGGTTGCCGCCTGCCCAGCTAACCACTTCGTGAATACAGACACACACGTCCTTCGGGACATACCTGTTGATAATCGGCTTGGTGCTTTTGGAGTGGCGATTTCACTGATGCTAAAAGTACTGACGGTCCTTTCCGCTGTGCTGAGATCCCTTGAATTAATCCGATAGGATGTTGAGGGACTTCAGTGTTGAGAACGTGACGGCTGCTCATCCGCCGAGCGAGGGGCACCCGTGGGGAGACCGTCGTTCTGCCCCCCGCCCCATCTCAGAGCCACCTGCCCGCGCAGAAGTGGCCCCGGTGCCCAAGCCGCACTAGTAAACCCTCTGCCGTGGCCTGTCCTGCGAACTGAACTCACTTATAGAAGCCTAAATTCTTTCATCCGCGATTCCCAAGTCCATAAAATCGCTGAAAACCAAAACGTTTCTTGGACTTCATCTGTCAACAAAACCGAACCTGACCCATCATGAATTTTTGTCGAAAAAGCCCCTGGGACGCGAGACTTGAGGTTAGGTGTCCCCGTGTGAACATTCCTGTTTCACTGCAGGGATCCCAGGGGTACGGAGAGGAACATGGCCGCGTCTTAAGAGTGTCACCCGCTCGCTGTAAAGGAGAAACAGGCCGGAGCAGTCCCATGCACGGGGTGCCATGCGGCTTTCGTGTCCTCGGGTCTCTGTGGGAGCTGGCCGCCCCACAAAGCGGGTCGCTGGGATGAGGTGGCCCCGGCCCGTCCTGACCGCAGCTCCACCCTGCCTCCCCCTCCCCCAGCCTTCAGCCCCTCTTCCCCGGAGCCAACGAGCTGGACCAGATCTCAAAAATCCACGACGTCATCGGCACACCTGCGGAGAAGACTCTCACCAAGTTCAAACAGTAAGTGCGTGTGTGCCCCGGGGCCCGAAGTGGACCTGCCCCCTGCGGGGGCTGCTGGTGGGAGCCAGTGTGTGTGTGGGGGGGGGGGGCGGACCGGGCCACACCTCTGCTGCCCTCGTGGCTCCTCCGTCCGCCTGGGTCCCCGCGGCCGCTGAAGGGGCTCCAGGTTGGGCTGATGTGAGCACCGAGCCGCTCGGAGCTGTCTCCCTCCACCCCGGGGGTCCTGCCAGGGTGCCCCTCCCTAGGTGCCGCGGGAGATGCTCCTGGCCTTGCTGAGGGCCTGGCCATCGGTCCCGTCCTCTGAATATTGACCCAGGACCCAGGGACCTCTGGGTGGAGAGGGATGCCACGTGCAGGCAGTGCCCAGTGAGCGCTCTGTGACCGTCACCCAGAGCTGCCAGCCACACTGACGCCCACACGGGCACTGGTTACTGAATCCGGGGAGCTGGGGGCCTCCGAGGGGGAGCCCCGTGGGCTGAGGGGGTGGGCAGCTCCTGGGCCCTTGGAAGGCGAGGAGGTGACAACTAGTTTGAATTCTTCCTTTTTCTGCTTATAAACTTTACCTCATTTTTCTCAGGTGGGCACGTTCTCTGAGTCTTTTGGGAGGAAAGTCGTTTTCTCACACTGATAGCATAACAGATTTCACAACCCCTGCCCTGTTTTTAAAAAGGTAGACTTGACTTTTCTAGAGCGGTTTTAGGTTCGCCGCAGAACTTAGCGGAAGGCACAGAGAGTTCCCTTGCACCCCGCTGGGGCACACGCGGCTTCCCCCTGCGCAAACCTCAGCCAGAGTCCATAAGCCTCCGGTGACACATCATTGTCGCCTCCACAGCTCGTGTGAGGGGCCCCTGGGCTGTTGCACTTTCTCTGGGTTTGGACAGTGGTTCGGTCCCGCCCCCTTCTCCGTGTGGGTCCCTGTAGGAGCATGACGACGGCTGGCCAGGTGCTCTGCATAATGGCATGATCGTTTATTGTCATTGGGCTTTCAATACAGGTCGAGAGCTATGAGTTTTGATTTTCCTTTTAAAAAGGGATCAGGAATACCTCTACTGACAGCCAATTTGTCCCCGAAATGCCTCTCCCTCCTGCACGCGATGGTGGCCTACGACCCCGACGAGAGAATCACTGCCCATCAGGCCCTGCAGCACCCCTACTTCCAGGACCAGAGGTGGGCTTCCGTGGGCCTCCGTGTGGTAGGAGGAGCTGGCTGTGGAGACCTGGGGGGCACGTGGGGGGGCAGCTGGGTCCGGGAACAGCTCTGTCCTGAAGTCGGGGGCCCCGGGAACATAGCCCTCGTCCTTTTCTGGAACGGCCTCAGCGACTCCACAGCAGGGCCTAAGGGGGGCGGTTCCGTGGCTGCGCTGTGGCTGGCGCCCAGGCCCCGGGAGGGGCCCGGTGCACATCGGTGTCGCCCGGGGGATCTCGCCGTGAGGCTTGGGGGTGCTGGCACTGGAGTACCTGCCCGAGGGCGTCTAATTCTGCTCCTCCCTGTGCTCCAGCCGGTGTGAGCGGCGCGAGTGCAGGTGACGTCTGACCCAGACCTCCCGGGGGGCAGGGCCCACGGTGCACGGGGCCCTCTGCTCTCCCAGCCCAGAGACCGGCAGGCCGACCCAGAGGACGGAAAAGGCTCCCGGAACGGTTGACGGGGAAGAGGCGGTGACGAGGCAGAACGGTCGTGCCGCGCACGTCCTCAGGGGCCACTCCCCTCTCTTCCTTCCCCACAGGGCAGTGGAGAAGCAGGCTCTGGCCAGCCACAGGAAGTCCGTCTTCTCAGAGTGCCCCGTGGCTCCGGAACTGCTCCTTAACGGCTGGCAGATTTCAAAGGAGGGCAGGAAACAGGTACTAAGTGAAGTCGGGGAGCTGGAAATGGTCTCGGGAGCTGGGACCCGATGCCCTCAGGTGGCCTGCGTCCCCGCGGAAGACACCGCCCTCGGCAGGTGCAGGGAGCCGGGCTCCGGTCGTGCCTGCCCTCTCCGTCCCGCTGGCCGAGGGGAGACGGTGGGTGCGGCACCCCGTGGGCACAGGCCTGGCGAGGTGGGACTATCCCACACGTGGGTGCCAGGTTCTCTGCCCATGCACTCTGCCGCTGTCATCTGCCTGTGCCCCCTGAGTAGCACAGGGCACGGGCCACACTGACCCAGGTGACCCAGCTGGCGAGTGACCGGCCTCAGACGTCCACACGGGTGCAGCGGGTCCGGGTGAGCACCGGTCTGGGCCCGGATCGATCGCTTTAGAAACAGCACCTTCCTCTTGCAGTCTTGTCATCCTCAGGTGCCCCACGTGGCCCCAGCTCTCAGCTCCCTGGTCCCACGTTCTGGGCTGGCCCCGCGCTTCGTGAGGACTGTGCCCTCCGTCACTCACCCCAGCATTTACTGAGCGTCGGTACGTGCCAGGAGCTGAGGCCATGGGTGTGGCTGCCGCCAGGAGGCTTTCTGGAATTCTAGGCTGCTGCCTGATGCTCCCCCGTGGTGCACAGGCCGAGTTGTTCAGACCCGGTCTCCCGGTCTTTCCCCCCAGACCTGCTTTTCTCCCCACGCCTTCCCTTTAAGTGGGGGAGGCATCCCCCTCTCGGCAGCTCCCCACCCCCCACCTGAGCCTCCCTCATTTCACCTCCCAGCTGCTGTCCCTGCTCTGCCCTTCCCTCCTGGCCAGACACCTGTCCGACCGCGTCACTCCTGTTGGCACTCCCGAGGGCTGCGCGTGTTTACAGGGGCCGTGCGGTAATAAGCCTTCCCAGCTTTGTGGGCCATAAGGCCCTGTCACAACCGCCCTCTTTTCTCTGGTGCCGTGGATGATCCGTAAATGAACGGTGGGGCTGTGTTCCAATAGGACAATCTCCACTGAGAAGGGAATTTCCTATAGTTGTGACATGCCGTGAAGTTGTTTTCAGCTTTTGAAAAATGTAAAAAAATTCTTAGCACGTGAGCCACACGAAAGCAAGGCCGCAGGCAGATTTGGTCATCGTCAGGGAGTTGGAGTGGGGACCCTGGAGCTGCGTCACCGGCTCAGCCCACGCTTGGGCAGGGCCAGCCGGCCTTGACGACTTGGCGTGGAGGCCCTGCCGCCCCCTGCTGGGCACGGTGACCAGCCCTGTCACTTGGGGGGCTGGGAGTCTAGTCACCACGTGGTCAAACCTCTGGGTCAAGTTAGATTAGGTGAAAGTCGTGCAAAAGAGCCCCTGTTGTATTTCCCAATTTCCATAAGGGGGACACAACTGCACGTTCAACGGGCCTGTGTTTTGTTTCAAGAAACCGTCCCTAAAGCCAGAGGAGGACCCTCCCACGAGACAGGGACCCGCCTGCCTGATGCAACTGCCCAAACTGAAGCTTTCGGGAGTGACCGAACTGGCCTCGTACCCCAGCCCCGCGCTGCACTCCGTGTTCGGACCCGGAGCGAACAGCAAAGTCCCGGTGCCGAGGCCCCTGAAGTTTGTCGGCACAAACCAGAAGGTAGCCCGTCTCGCTAGCGTCCCGCCACTCGCCGCCCCGGGCCCGTCCCGGCCTCCGCTCAGCGTCTGCCCTTTCCTCTGACAGGCAGACCCGCAGAAGGACGTGAAGCCTAACCTGAAACAGTGTCGTCTGCCCTCGATAGGGAGGAGAGGCGGCCGCTACTGAGCAGCGCACGCCGGTCGCCTGCCGGGGGCGTGGAACCAGGTGCGGCCCGGCCGCCGCGATCGCCTCTGAGCCTTGGGTGGAGGGCTCCGGGGAGAGCCCCGTCCCCCTCGCGGAGCCTGGCGCCCCGAGAGCGTTGCCCCGCTGGCCAGCCGGAGCCCGGGATCTGCACCCCGAGGGCGGCTGTGCTGTGTTCCTGCCGAATACGTTCGTCAGACCACCTCATTCGGGGCTTTGGTTTCATTCTTGTAACGTAAGAACTGGGGGTAGAGAATATTTTGTAATTTTTTATCTGAATCCGAAGAGAAATCCGAATTTATATTGTGTATTTAGGCTTGGTGTCGCCGTGGCTGTGTGCACGGCGCCTCCAGGACATTGCCGACGGCGCCGGGCGCGTGACGGCGTTACAGACTGTGCTGTCGGAGCTTTATTAAAGAATACGTGTTACGACATTTGAACACTTCCTGACTTTAACACGTGTCCTGACCAGCTGTCTCTCTGCTTTAGGTTTTGTAAGCATATTTGGGCAATTTCTTTTGTTGGGAAGACCGGTACGGCTTAATTTTGTTGCGCTTGAAAAGCCCGTAAGGAGTAAACGCAGGCCTGGCCTGGGTGCCGAGGCAGGGAGGCCGCCCAGCAGGAGGCTCGTCGGCGCAGGCTTCACAGCTTCCTCCCGTGAGTAGAGCGCGCTGCTCCCCGTGTGGGAACGATGCCTTCTTTCTTCGTCCCCACAGACTTACGACGTTAAAAAAAAAAAAAAAAAGAAAAAGCAAATTTCCCAGGTTAGTTTCACTCTTCTTGTTCCCTCTTTTGAGACAAGTCTGTGACAGGCTGGTCATCGTCAGGGAGGTAGAGTGGGGAGTGGGGACCCTGGAGCTGCGTCACCGGCTCAGCCCAGGCTAGCGCAGGGCCAGCTGGCCTTGACGACTCTCGACTCGGCACGGAGGCCCTGCCGCCCCCTGCTGGGCACGGTGACCAGCCCTGTCACTTGGGGGGCTGGGAATCTAGTCACCACGCGGTCAAATCTCTTGGTCACGTCCTCTCCGGTGGCCGCCACCTCTGGACCCGAGTCACAGGTGGTGGAGCAGGGACCGGCCTCACAGGACAGTCGGCAGGTGGACGCGGCAGCCGCGGGAGGGGCGGGGGTGCGAGGCAGGGGGGGTGCGGGCCGAAGGGGGGCAGAGGTGCCCAGGAAGGGCAGAGTCAAGACCAGAAACAAGACTTGGGGGATGTTGAGAGCTGGGTGCACATGGCGAGGGGTTGAAAAGAGCTTCCTTTGACCCCATTTAACACTCTGGCGGGCTGTCCGATGCCCTGCTGTGCGGGCGGGCAGGGCACCGTTCTGCCTCTGCGGGAGGATCCGGGAGTTCCGAGGCCCGAGGGAGCTGAGGCAGGGAGGCCGGGGAGACGGGAGCGGGCGCCGGGATCGCAGAGGGTGAGCCCAGGCGGGGAGGCGCCGGGGAACCAGGCCCCCAAGGGCCAGCGGCTCAGCAGGGACGGGCTCCTGTCCTCGAGGACTGGCTCCCCGGCAGAGTTAAGGAAAACTCTTACCCCCTTTGAGGGTGTAAAATTTGAGGGGAAAATCTTTAACGTTCTCCCGCATGGCTTTCTGAGAAAGCAAACTTGCCCCTCCCCACGGAGGGCCTCTCAGGCCAGGCCCCTGTGGGGTGTGACCTGTCCACCAAGTGAAGCTCTTTTGGCTCAACGTTGGTCTCTGGAATAAAAGTGCCGTGAAGCAGCCACACCAGGCCCCAGGGTGGCCACGGCTGGCCCAGCCCTGCGCCAGAGCGACTCCACCGTACCGCAGATTCGGAGCGTGGGAAGGTGCTGCCGGCCGCGCTGGGGCGTCCCGCACCCCCTGGGTGCCCGCACGCAGCGGCCCGCTCTCGGCCCAGCGGTGGGCATGGGAGGCCGCGTCCGCCTCCGCTCACTCGCGACTGGGCAGGCGCTGAGGGAGGCCGCCTGAGCCTTTGCAGGCAACGCTATTAAAGGGCTCCCGGGCACAGGAGTTGTCGCCGCGGGGCCCCAGGAGGGAAGTGGGGTGGAAGTCCTGCTCCAGCACCCCATCCGCCTGGCTCACCCGCTCCCAGCCCGGGAGGGGACCCCTGGGGCGCGGGCACACACAGCCGAGGTGCGGCCAGCCGTGCCGGTCCAAGGGTTCCGATTCTGACAGCCCTGAGAGGCACAGTCCTGCTTGTGGAGGAGGAAAAGCAGAGACGATGCCACCGAAGCGACCTGGGCTCTGCTGCCCCCCCGCTGCTGGGGACACCCCTGGGCGTGCACCGTTTCCTCCGGCTGGGCCACGTGGCCGGCCCGCAAGCTCGCTGCAGGGCCGAGGGCTGAGCTAGAGTCTCCCTGGAATGCCTTCCTCCCCTCAGCTTCCCTGAGACCGGTCCCCACACTCGGAGAGTGCGCTCACCAGCTCCAGAAGCGTCGGAAAGCTCGAGGCAAGAAGGGAAAGCAAATACAAAGCGATCAGGCCGGCCGGGCCTACGCCCAGCCTGCCTCCTTCCCTGGCGTGTGAGAGCGTGACGGGCCGGAGTCTGGCCCGGGTGCCACGTGCCCAGGGCCCGCTGCAGGCTGCACGTCCGTGGTGGTGGCGGTGCCAGCATGTGGCAGTCATGAGGCAGTCCGGTTTTGGAAGCCAGCTTGGACCACGGGGCCGGGAGCCGACGTTGGGACACGGCTGGCCGTCGACTCCAGAGCCCGACCGAAGGGTGACCACAGACGGTGGACCGAGCGAGGCCTGCCCACTTGGAGGGCCGTGACCCGTGGGGCCGGTGAAAGCCGGGGAGCACGGCCAGGCCCTCTGACCGTGCCCGAATTTTAACAGTTGTCCTGGGCCCAGCCAGGCCTCCACCTGTCCCTTCACAGGAAGAGGAGACCACCCCGGAGGGGGTCACAAGAGGAACTCTGGACTTCATTTTCCAAGACGGCCCTTGGTGACCCCGTGGCGTCCGTGGGCCTCCTTGTGCGTCTCCGGACCTGCGGGGCTGGGGTTCTGTGCGTCACCGACAGCGCCTGGAAACCAGCGCTTTGACCAAGAGGGCAGACGCCGACTCTCCGGGACGTGCTGTTTTAATGCGCAGGTCGTACCGGATGTACAGGATACAGAAATCGATTGTTTCACTTAAAACAACAGGGTGTCCGTGCTTCCTGGTATTCACCTTCCCCAAAGTGCACGTCCCTGGGACCCAGAGGTTCCGTGAGCAGCTGTACTGGGCCTCTCCTCTGAGAAGCAGCCACGGCCTGGGGTGAAGCATCGGTCCTGTTGCCGCGCTCGCAGAAACGACGAAAACAGAGTGCACGTCTCGAAGGGCGTACGCTCGTTTTTCTCCCTAAGTCGTGTGGGCAGTGCCCCAGACTCATGTGCTCGCTTAGAGAGATGCGATTCACACGCTCCTGGTTTACGGTCACACCAAATAAAAATGCCTCCAAGGGGCGCAGCTGCGTACGGCTTTTTAAAGCTGAGAATGTTCTCCTGCCTGGCTGCTGCACTTCACCGCGGTTCTCTCGCCTGTGGGGTCGACGAGTGCTTGTGGCGCGACCTCCGCGTAGAGCCGTTCCTGAGCCGGTTTCCACCAAACACAAGTCCCACACGGTCCTGGGGCCCTCAGTCCCCGCAGCGAACGGAGCCCTCCACGCTCCCCAGAGGCCGATGGACGGACGAGCGCTCACGGGCTTCCAATGACAAGAGCCGGGCCTTAGAGCCGGAAGGAAAGAACGATTCGCCGGAGCCCGTCCGCACACGTGCAGGCACCCACGACGGCCGTGACGGGGAGCCTGAAGACGGGGCCGCGGAACTCTCCAGCTGAGCCGCGCTCGCTCGAGCGGCCCGTCCTGGCCGGGGCACCGCCAGCAGAGAGGGCTTCCGGGAACGTGGTGGAAAAAGGACGGGTAATTTTATACCAAACTTTAATTGAACAAAAGGTTACATTAAAAGCGGAGCCGACGTGACAAAAGATAAACAAATGGTATATTCAAGATAGTTTTAATATTAATATTTTTTTCATGAATTAGAAATATCACTCTTAGATTGATGAAAATTACTGAAGTAACCACGTCCCCCAGAAGCAGAATTCCATTATTTGTACATATAATACAGAGCCAGACTACACTGGAAACAACAGTATTAAAATAAATGTTAAGATTAAAAAGCATCTATACACACTGGAGGGCCGTGAGTCCGTGAGACCCATATTTAAAGTCATTTCCTAACAGCAGTGAACTATTTTAAGTGCAAACGACTCGTGAAGATCTCAGATCGCAGCATCCACCGTCCTGAATGGCACATTCCCGTCAGAAGGTGACAACTTTCACGAGTGCCCTCCGGGTTGCCTTCTGACCACCTAAGTATAAAGACATCAGTGCAAAACCAGAGTGAAGTGCTATTTATAAGAGTTGAATTTAAGGGGATTTCTTGTCCAAGAAACATTTTACACTATGTATGTATGTATATACTATATATATATATATATATATATATATATATATATATGTATGGATATATACACACACACACACACATATATATATGAGATTTTAATTACATTGAACTTTCGAGTAAAAAGCAAGAAAATGAAAATCCCATTTCTTATTTTTTACTGCAGCCCCACAAGAACGATTTAAAAATGGCAATGGCTTCTTTGGGTGAGTGGCAGAGAAGGCGGTTTCAAGCGGACCCCGAGGGTCTTCCCACGACTCCGGGTGACAGCTGCCTCTGCGAGTGTCCGTGCCCGGGGCTTCTGCCTCTGTCCGTCGCTCCCTCAGGACCGCGTGGGTCACTATACTACAGTTCCACCTGGAGAGCTGGCCTGGTTTTGGGATGACAATAAGCCCTGCAAACAAAGCAGTTTACATTAATCCAGCAAAACACGGGGCAGCCAAGAAAGCCACACTCCTCCTTCGCCAGCCGGCTCGCGTGACCAGAGTTACCCTGTCGGCCTGTCAGCCAGTGTCCTCTGTCCTCTACTTCATTGTCATTCATGTCATTGTGTGACATTCCTAACTAATCAGGAGCCACTGAACCCAGCCCCTGCCTGGCTGTCCTCCGGTGGGCAGGGCTGGCCCGGGGTCCCCGGCACGTCGTGGGCCCAAAGGCGAGGGGCAGCCGTACGCCACCCTCCCCAGAGGCCGCGGCTCACGGCCACGGTGAGGTCCCCAGGAGAGGTCCCCGTTGGCGGCCACGGCCACCCCACCTGCACACCCAGCCCCGCGAGCCGGTCGGCGCGCTCTGGTTGGGGTGTGACGGTGGTGCCGCCCCCCCATCCCCGGCTTTAGCACCAGCGTGGACTCGGCAGGTGGACAGAGAAGGATCTGGGCCACGGGTGGGGAGGCCCAGAACGCGGCCCACACCCGCGCTGTGTCGGTTCGGGGAACGGGGTGCAGGAGGTGGTGTGTGTGCCACGGGGCCGCCCCTCCCGGCAGGCGGGAGGCCTCTGGCACTCCAAGTGTGAGCGGGGCCGCGGCCGAGAGCTAACCGTGGGCGTGGGTGCGCGTGTGTGCTCATCACGGAGTTCCGTCACGGGCTGGCGGGTGACCGTCGCGGAGAAGTTTCAGGTCACAAGAGGGCAACGCTGAAGCTACGGCTTTTCGGCTCTGAACACACGCTTACGCTGCCCCAAAAATGCTTCCGTCGGTGACTCATGGACCCACGACGAGCCTTGAACTCCACGCAACTGCGGCTGTTTTCTCACCCACTGCACTTGTGCGGACACCCCGGGGCCGTGCCCACACCTGGCCAGAGGGAAGCCGGGCAAGTCGCTGGCCCCCCCGCTCACGCCTCATTTCTTCAGACTGCCCCCCCGTGACTCTGGACACAATCAGGAAGCCAAGGGCCAACGGGGTGTGACAACCGAGCCCTGCGCAGGGCGTCCGGGAGCACAAGCCTGGTCTGACGCGCCCCCCGTGTTTCCCGCTCACGCCCATCAAGGGGCCGCGGGACAGACGGCTCAGCACACCCGACCTCGGGCCGCCGCTGACCGGGGCCGCCTTCCAGCCTCCACGGAGCGGCGGGGAGGCCGGCAAGGCCCGACGCCCTCTCGGAGGCGACGTGAGGAAACCTTTAACACAAGGATGCGCCGCCTCCCTCGTCAAGGTTTCAGGTGATTCCGACTAACAGAGTGGTTTCCAGGAGCTATGGGGTGTCCTGGACAGCTTGTCAAGTCTACAAAATAAAGACCTCGCTTTTCTCTCCAAACCAGAGAAAAGTACTCTGCTCCTCCCGCCAGCGGGAGAACCACGATCCCGTCTGGGGACAGAGCCGAACACCCTGCTCAGCGGTGGCTGCACTTATTTAAATACCAACGACACTCTGAGAAAGGCACCCCCCCTACACACACACACATTAGGGAAGGTGTTGTCTCTAGACGGGCCTGGTCCAGCACAAGGTCAAGGCAAGCCACGTGTGAAATTTAAAATTCTAGTAGCACATTTAACAAGTGAGAAAAAGATGAAAATATATTTAACCCAATATATCCCATGTTATTTCAACACAGAATCAATTTAAAAATTACGAATGACGGACTTGACGTGATTTTTTCCCCACAAAGCCTTTGAGGCGGGCGCTGTAGCACATCTCCATTCAGCCCGGCCCCGTTCCCGGTGATCTGTGGCCACAGGTGGCCCTCAAGGACAGGCTGTGGTGCCGAGCGCGGGCCTGGCCGCCCCAACACCACCCCCTCCACCGCCCGCCCCACGCCTTAGCCTCTCTCCAGTTGTGGGTGTGCAGTTCCCGTGGAGGGCGGGTGCTAAGGCACGGAGGTGGCCGGGGGCCCTGGCTTCCTGGGTCTGACGTCAGCAGGGACACAGTGCCTCCACTGGCTGACCATCTCCTCTCCCCCAAGATGCTGCCTCGTCCTTGGGGCCCGGCAGGGAGGCCCGCTCTCCTCTCCTCCTAGGCGACACACACACACTCATTCTCCGGCTTCCGTTGGCTGAAGCCTCAACCCCACAGGAACGACCCCCTGTGGCCCCGCTGTCCGTGAGGCCCAGGCTCGAAACAGAACGTGAAGGTTAGCTAAGCGAGCGACCACCCCAACGCCACCCCTCCTCACAACAACCCTCTACTGCCACATGTCCAGGGAGCGGCAGGGTCCAGAAAACAGGGTTATTAGCCCTTCCGATGTCAACCCTGGTGAACGAATCTTTAATAAAGGACACGGTGCAGCAGTGCACGCCAGGGACCCACCCCCAGGGTGCCGCCCCTCGGGTACCGAGCTGGCGAGCAGCCCGGGATGCCAGGCCCGGCTGTGGGTGACAGACCCGAGGGCTCCCTGGAGCCCTCGACCAGAGCAAAGGAAGAAGGGACAGAATGGTGGAAGCAGGACCACCGGCGGGCCACCCGGGCCCTGCCCAGGGAGCCCCGAACCCTGGGGTGCAGGTGCTTCTGGTGTGCGGGTGAGGGTCCGTGACGTTCCTCGGAGGGCGCGAGGGCAGGTCTGCCACCGGCAGCGGGAGGTCAGTGGGACGCAGACCCACACCCGTTCGCCTCCTACGGATGGAACTCGCTTTGCCGTGATGGACAGCAGAGGCACCGGGGAAAGACTGCCGCTCAAACAAAAATTCAACGTCAAGCTCACCTTCTCTCTGTACGCCGTGCTTTAGTTTAAAGGTTACTGGGGGTCAAAGAGAAAGATGGAGAACACACACAGGCCCCCAACAGAGACCAGACCACTCTCAGGAGGGAGGCCAGCTGCCATCATCACATAAGAACAGTTTGGGGCGCATCCCGGGCGGGGGGGGCTCCCCGGACCCGCCATCCGTGGCAGACGCACAGTGGCCCTGCCGCCCGCTCTGCCTGCTCCCGAGGCCGGCTTGCACTTTACTGCGTCCTCACTGGTTATTTTCACGGGGAGGGGACAGCAAAGACCAGGCCCGGTTTAGAGACAGCCGTGCCCGTCTGGCCTGCCCGACGACCTTGCCGTGTCAGTGTCCTCAGCGGTGTGGGGACCAGTTTCACGAACAGCAAGTCTGCCCCGGCCCAGACCCTGCGAATCTGCCTAACACCCTATCAGGCCCCAGGAAGGAAGCGGTTACCGGAATAGTGACAATCCGGAGTCTAATATTTACTAGGCTGTCCCGCCATCACCAGACTTGCCGTTTTATTGCCGCTAGAGATCTCACTTGAAAATTAAACGAGGAGATACTCCAGCTCTTGGTCACACAGAGACTAAGAGGCAGATGCCATTTATAAATTGATGTCCTTCTACAGATGGCACGGGCACAGTGAGAAATCTCAGCAGGCTAACTTCTTCCAGAACGCCCGAGCCACACACCCCTCTTGCCTGACCCTCCACGAGACCCTCACGGCTCGCATGACCCAAGCGCTGCATGAAGAGCCCGTGGAAGCCTGGCGGAGCCGAAGCCCCAGACCGCACGGCCAGGGTCAGGGGTGGGCACAGCACAGCCCTGATTCCCCGCAAGGGTGACCCCCCCCCGAACGGCCCCCCCCAGGGCCCCTCGTGGCCCCCGACCCACTGCTCACTTTGGGCCTGGGGCCTTGGCTCCTGCTGGGCAGTAAACAGACCCTGTCCCTGTGGTAGCCTTGACCTGCCCAACGACAGGTCACATCGGGGGTGACAATTTCCCCCAGGGAGACCACTCGGCCTGATGCCTCAAGAGAAACTCACCCGGAGAAAATGATGCTCTTTTCAGACATCCAGGCAAAAGGCTTTCTTGGGGCACAAGCATGTCGGGGCAGCTCAGAACTCTGCCTGGGGAAAAAGCACCCCCTTCCTATGGCAGGAGGAGGGGACGCTCTCGTGTACCCTAAAAGCGCCTCTGGCTGGAGTCGCTTCAAGAGGGTCTCAGCCACCCTGGCCCCCACCCAGAGCGAGATGCTGGTCTGGAGGCCACCAGCACTCAAGGAGGGGAGGGGACTGGGTGCCTCCAGAGGCTCTGTCCCTTGCAGGAGACCACGGGTCCACAATCAACGGTTTCTTCCCACAGGCAGACACACGGGAGGATGGAGTATTTTTTCAAGGCACAGACTATTTTTAAAAGATTAAAATGTCGTGTGTGTCTTTCTCAACTTGCTGTCGACCTCGCAGCGTTTAGGGCCGAAAAGCTACTCCCCGCTAAGGGAAAAACATGCTGTTGCTGTGGCGGGAGATCAGGTCGGCCGCTGTGAGGGCGGACGAGCGACAGGCTCGTCTGCGCTGGCAGCTTAGCGTGAGAGGCGAAGTGCACGACCCTTCGCGCCGGGCGCTCGGGAGGACGGCACTGTCAGAGGGTTCGGGGTCCAGCCCCCGGAGCACGCGGAGAGGCAGCCCGGAGGGAGCTCCAGGCCCGAACGTCTCCTGTCAAGGAGCAGCCCCAGGGCCCGACCAGGTGACCTCCCACAGCCTTGCAGATCCAGGCTGGAGTCCGGCCTCGAGGGGCTCAGGGCCAGAGAGGCCGGGGTGCTGCTGGGGGGCCGGGGGCGGGGGGAGGACGCCTCCCTGCAGGACGAGGCGAACCGCTGACTCTTCCCACCCCACGTGGGCCGGGTGTCTCCAGAAGGACGGCTCCACGGCGGCCACGAGGCCTCAGGCGGGCCATGTGAGACGAGGAGGAAGACGAGGACAGCCCGGGACAGGAGCTCCTCCAGGAGCCGGCCCGCCTCGGTGCCCCCAGCTAACTGGCCAGGGGACCCAACGGGACGCCCGACGCCGAGCCGCTGGCGGCCCAGGCCGCCCCCTCGCGCGTCCGCGCCGTCGCCGAGAACCTTCACCCGGCGCGGCCGAGGAGTCCGTCGGCAGCCCTCGCCCAGACGGCACCGTCGGCACCTCTGCCGCTCGGAGCAGTGAGTCTCCAGTCACAAGGACGCAGAACTGGGCGGAAGTGTGGGAACTCCCGTGGCTGTTGGCGCTCTCGCCATGAACAAGCACCGAGAAGCTTCCTTCTCCGGCCAGCTGGGACTGCCGTACAGCCTTGCTGTGGAAGTGACCACTGGAAACTGTCCACGCGTCCGGTGTTGGCACGCGTTTATGGACAGAGGGCCCCCGAGCGCCTGGGGACACCCGTGGGCGGGGAGGCCCCGGCTGCGACGGGGACGAGGGAACAGCTAAGACCCAAGACAGTGCCACACAAACACCGTTTTCTTAACATGAGAAATCACCAATACTGCCATGAAAGCCTCATTAATTACTGTAACAGTTAAGAACTTAACTTACCAGCATGTCATGTTAGGAAGGCTCTTCATCAAATTTATTTGTCAAGAAGTTAGATGAAAACGTAACAAAGGACACAAATTTCACTTCTGATTTTCATTAAACGTAAATAATCATACAGTTTTATACGATGCCACCTAACACAGCAGTCCTTAATAAACTTAGGTATACAGAAATAAAAAACGCAGGAAATTCTTCCTTTACCCTTTGAGAGGCAGCAGCTGGAGTGTGACCGAGGTACCAGGGGGACTGTCCCCTCCACAGGGTGGGGGGAGGGTGCATTTTCTTACGGCTCAGAACCTGGGCTCTGAACCCAAGTGCTTTTCAATGCAAGCCCCGGACCCCGTTCTCCAGCCTGCCATCAGCGCTCGCGGGCCATTACCAGGCTCACGGCGCTGAGCCCCCTGACGACCCGAACACATGACAGTCCCAAGCAGCCCAGTGCGACAGGCGTGCTGACGGGGGGCCTCGCCAATCGGTCCCTGATGTGCCCCCAGGACGGCTGACGCTGCCAGGTTACTTATCAAGCCCACCACACACACGTGGAGGCTCCCTGCTGAGGGAGGACACCCCGACAGCGGGCGCAGCCCACACGACGGGACAGTGGCTCAGAGGCCAGGAGGGGCGGGGCAGTGCCGGGGCCTCAGGCGCAGAGCGGGACGCTGCGTTCTGCGCCTCTCTCCCGGAAGAGCCCGGGGAACTCTGCTGCTAGGTCTTTCTCGGGTTCCCTCCCCGGCCCTCCCTGACCCTCAGGCTTTCCCCCCTCACCCTCTGAGCTTCCCCAACAAAGAACCGAACGTCTCCCTCCCAAGGCGAGAGGGGAGCCCCGTACACGGTGCAGACGTCTGACCGAGCAGCTCCACCGATTTCTGCACAAACTCAGTATCTGACGAGGGTCTTAACGATTCAGTGGAGGAACCGGGGGTGCGGCTGCCCGGCTACCCGCCAGCTGGGACTCGGGTCCCCCGGGACGTGTGTGCAGGCCCGCAGACAGGTGGAGCCTCGAGGCGCTTCGCTCCTGTGGCCCCTGAAGAGCTGACTCCCCTTTCCCGTCAGAGGCGCGGACGCTCAGTTCCAGGCAATGGCGCACAGAACATTTCAAAAACGCTAGAAGCTTCAATCAGCACACGAGACAAAATTAGGATTCTTTACCACTATTTAAGTGAATGTAGAACCCAAAGTTACTGATTGTTTTTCAGGAGTCTGCCCACTGCCTCTTACACATCTGCTTCTAGAAGAAGGCAGCGTTTTCCAAAGGCTTCTCTCTCCAGCCCTCGAAGGGATTTTAACCCCCGTGCCCCTGAGTAAGGGAGGATCTCAGAGAAGGGCTGGGGTGGCCGGGGGGCTCGGAAGCCACAGCACGGCAGGCTGGAGAGAGGCGAGCCGGGGCAGGGCAGGCAGAAAGGACCACGCACGATAGGAAAGCTGTGCTGGCCAAGCAGTAACGGCCTCCTCTTGCCAAAAGCTGTTCTCTTCCAGAAGTTGGGTTAGAAGAGAGATTCTTGGTCAGGATAATGTTTAAGCAAAAACACCTGAAACAGTTTCAGTGAGGAAGCTCCAAGTCTGGTGCGGAAACTACAATATCACCCCAGGGCCACCGTGGAAGCAGCTTGGCCCTGGGCCCCACACACCTGAGATCAGGACCCCGGGGGCCCCCCTCCCCGCACCCCACAGCTGCAGGAGTCATCATGGGAAGCCAGTCCAAGGGGGGCCCGCCCCTCCAAGCGCCCCCTCCGCCAGCGGCCAGCGGCTCTACTCCTGCCCCTCCGGATTGCAGGAAAGGGGGTGGGTGTCACAAGAGCGGGCCATGCGGCGCTCCCCAGCTCCTGACACCCAGCAGGCCCCCGGAGGGGGGACCCCAGAAACTGGAAGAACAAGACTGTGACCAAGCCCCAAATCCCAAACTGTGACAGGACCATGGTCTTTAACACTGGGTGGGGGGAGGGGGTTGGGGAGAGAAACACCACGGGCTCCTATTAGCACATGTCGAGGCCCGATTTTAAGGAAACCATACTCTCCTCCTCTTGCCTCTCCTGCCCCCGACTCCCACCGACAGACTCCGCCTGGGTCGCCCAGCAGTGCCCCCCGAGCCGTCCCTCCCTTACCGCAGCCTGTGCAGCTAAGGGTGCCAGGGGGTGAAAGGGATCAGAGAGCGCCCGGTCCCCAGAAAGCGCACCCATCACGGCTTTGGAGCGATGCCCTCAGAACCAGGTCAGCCTAAGCTTCCCCACAAAGGCTACTTACCTGGGACCAGCCACTCGTTACCTGGGCCAAATACAAGTCCTGAATTTTGAAACTGCATACTCAATGCCTCAGAAGCATTTGAAATGAAATCTCTAAAACGATGTAAAACCACACCTGGAGTGCTGGCTACGAATCTCTCCATCCGACAGCCTGATTTCGCTTCCAAAGTTGAAACCGTCCCCAAGGCCGGCTGACTTTGCTAACCTTAGGTCAGTTAACATTTAGGAACAGAGGACCGTATCTTACAAGCCAACGGGACACGAACATATACCCGGGGACACGACGCACAAACGGCAGGGGCGAGATGCCCCCGGCAGGCCAGCAGGCTTCTCGTGGGGCAGAGCACTGCCATCGGTAACAGAAACCCCTCGCGTTCAAGGGGCAGGGTGGGTAGAGCGGATGGCCCCAGCGGGAGGCGCGGGGGGGAGGCAAGCAGGCCCGGGAAGCGGGGGCCGGGGAAGCGGGCCGGGGAAGGTGGGGACGGGCTGCGGGAGGAGCACACAGAGCCGTTGCTCCGGCACCAGAGCTGGGCGCTGCAGAGACAGGAAAGCCCCCCGGTGTCTGCTTCGCTGAATCGCAGCCACTACTCAAACCGGTGTCAACGAACAGCATCTCTAGGCTTCATCACAAAGGTGTGCAACACAGAAAACAAACCGAAACGACCAAAGTAAGTTAACAAACAAGATAACCGCCGTCTTGAACCTAAGACACGCAGCTCAAAGAACCGGGTCCTCCAGGTGAAACTGGAACTTGCAACTCCTCGCACAGGTGATCGGGACCACGGGCGTGAGAACCCGAGACTGCAACGCCCGGGCAGAAACAGCTCGGGGTCCCCCGGAGGGAGCGCCCACGGCCGCTCCCACGGCTCCCGAGCAGCCACGAGGCCGCCAGGGCCAGGGGTGAGGCCCTCCAGCAGGAAGCCACTGAGGACAGAGCCCAAGCGGAGCCACGACAGCCGTCCAGGAAGAAGAGAAGGGGGCAACCTGCACCTGCGCCCCCCCCCCCCCACTCTGGGCGGGAAAACAAAACCCAGACCAGCGCCCCCTCTGGAAGCGCCTGGAATCTTCACAAAACGGGGCTGCAGAGTCTGTCCCGGGCCACGGTCGTGCCTTTTTGACCAAAAAACAACGTCAAACAACAACAACAAAACCCACACACACACACACACGAGAAAACAAAAAACAAAACAAAAAAGACACAAAAGAAACCAAAACCGCCTTTCCCTTGTTGGAAAAAAAAAACATAAGCAAAACGCATCCAACGTGAAGGGTCTCGGCTTCTGTGGCAACAGGCACTTGTGACCACCGCTGCTGGCGCCCTCGGCCCACAGTCCCCGGGACAGCCAGGCTCGGAGGAGTGTGGGGTTTTGTTTAGTGCACAGGTTCTCAATCAAAGTGCTACAAACTGCTTCTTTGAAAAAAGATGTTTATTAATAAACAATTTTAATTGTCATAAAATGACTAAAATGGGTTTTAAAAATTAAGGCTCTTCTCTTTCTGTGGATTGCCAGAACAATGTAAAAATAATATCAATCAACCCTGCTGAATGCTTTGTTCCTAAAGTTAAATTTCATAGATTCCTAAACATTTTATGATTAAGATAAAAACTGGCCTATAAATGACAATTAATGGCCGCCCATACTGAACACACACTCCGATCAGGTGTACAACATTCTAATTGAGTAGTTAAGCAAAAATATTCCAGTTAAAGCAGAAATTTTAATTTTAGCATTGAAAGTCATTGTTCCCCACACGGTCATGATTTTCCTAAAATCGAAGTCGTCTAATACAGGAACTCTAACCTTGGGACTCTATATATTCCCAGGAGGGTGACTGACTTGGCTGGCAATTAGTTTGATTATATTTTTTTAAACGCTCTAAGTTGAATTATCAAATGATTCAGAATTACATGGCATGCAGTATCCAAAATTATGGCTCTGATGCATTTAGATTTACATTAAGAGTACGAAGTGCCATTCACATTCATTGTACACCCCACCCTCCCGCAAGAAAAAAATCACTACCTATTCGAGTTCTAGATCTGGTGCAGCATTAAGGATTAAAACTTACCACTTTACCAGGCCTTCCCCATGTGCAAATAAATCCCTCCTGACAAGCAGTGACTAGACAGTCTTCAAGAAAAATTAACACAGTCAGTCTTTCGTGTGCTATCTTTTTACAGATGAGCGGCTCTAACAAGGGAACGTCTTCCATCCGAGGACACAGGGGCGTCCCCAGGGTTTTAGCGGGGTCCGTTTTGGTTTTAGTAACCAGGTTCAGTTTGTCGCTGCTCTTGCTGGAAATGTGTCCCATGCTATGGTTTCGCTTGTGGTCTTTCTCGTGGTGCCTGTCCTTCCGGTCGTGCAGGGAGAGTGTCGCGAATTTGCTGACCCCGGAAGCGATGGCCCCGTCGGCCACGCTGCTCTTGCTGCCGGCGCTGGAGACGGTGGAATGCGGGAGGCTGTTGGAGCGGGGCAGGGGCGGGGGCGCGGAGTTGCCGGGCGTCGTGACGCTGTTCCCAGTGCTGCCGGCGGGAGGGCTCGTGGCGTTCATGACATTTGTGTGTGTCCTTGCTCTCGAGAGCGGCTGGTGGGGGAAAAGGATGTCTTCCGTGAGGTCCCAGAGGCAGAGCTGTGTGTCCTGGCCCACGGAGCCGAACCGGTACGTGACGCTGACGGGGCGGCTCTCGGCCGAGTTCCGTTTCGACAGCCTGGACTGCGTGCTATTGGCTCGATCTCTGCCGAAATGGAGGAGGTCCTGGAAGTCCTCGTCGCTGCCACTAAACTCCATGGGGTCGCTCTCTTCCACGCTAGTGGTATAGGGGTCAAACGCCACAACACTGACCCAGGATTTGTGCCCGTGGCCTCTAGCTATCACTCGGCAGTCTACGAAAGACCAGACCGTCACCAGGTCGTCCTCGCCCCCCGTCACGATGTACTTGCCGTCCGGGCTCCAGCACACACACAGCAGGCCCCCGAAGTAGCTCTTCATCGTGCCGTGCAACTCCACCGAGTCGAAGTTGAACACCCGCAGGAACCCGTCCTGGCTCACACACGCCAAGAACTTGCCGTCTGGGGAGAAAGCAAACTCGTTGAGGGCCCCCTCGCCCACCGTCCACTTAAGGAGAGGGTTCCTCGTGGATTTGCTCTTGCAAGTGTGCACGGCAAAGCTCTCGCCCTGCTTCAGAAGCTGGTAGTGGGGGGCTGTGGTACCACAAGTGTGCTCCACATTATACAAGTACATGTTCCCACTGGCGTGGGCTACTAGGAAAAGGCTTTCCGAACCGGGAACCCATTTGACACAGGTTACGCGTGACTTGTCTATTAGTCTCTGTGAAGACAAAGGAGAACAAGTTATCACAATGGAGAAGCTTTAACGGTCTACTTTTCCAGCAAGAAACGTGTCTGCTTCTCGGTGAGAAGGGAAGTCCGTCCAGGCACTGCACTCTCTATCCCGCGGTCGGCCAAGCCAGCGAAGAGCATCTGGGCCCCTTGTAGAATTACTCTCTAGAATCGCGCTTGGGCGTTAGGCCACTGGCTTTCGCTGAGGGAGTCAGTCATTCCACACACACTGTCGAGAGCCTACTCTGAGCCACACACTGTACCAGGCGCTGGGACACACTGGTCACAGGGCCAGCCCCCGGGCAACTTTCGTTTCTTAGGCTAGGAGCGTCTGAATCTGTGATTCCTGGCACCTACACACAGCATCCTCTCTACGAAGACCCCGGGGAAAATCTCGCGGTCCTCACAGCGGGGAGCGCTACGCCTCCTGGCCCCTCTGCGTCTTACGGCGGCGGCGGCGGCGATGTAAGTCATGTGCTGACTACACCTGCCCCCCTGCTGTGGCCGCTCCAGGGTGGGCAGTCCCTGTGCAGCCGCTGGCAACAGCACACAGGACTTCAACGCACACTTCCTGGGCTCCACCTTAGCCCTGGCTTCACTGAAACTTCCTCACTCCCAGTCGCTGTCCTGTGTGCATCTTTATAAGTACGTCCTCCAAATCTTCTCTGGAACAAGGTGGTGTTTAAAGAAACAAACAGACGATTGATTCAGGAGTATGTGCCTGCCCACTGCCACTCTGCTCCGTGCTAATTTCTGCTCCACTGACCAGCCAGCCGTTCCTTTAAAAAGCACACATCGGGAGTCCGGCCTTTAAAACCAGAGAACAAAAGGCCAAAGTAAAAACCACCCCAAGGCACAAGAAGCGCGCGCTGCCCGGCTGGCGGACCTGGCCGCGGGGCTCACGGTGCCCCTCTCCGGGGTGCCCGGTCCCCGATCACATCACCAGAAACCATCCACAAGTGCCTAAGACTCCCACGTTTGTAGACACTCCTCCTGCCAAACATTCCCGGCACCCGTCTCCCCGGGAGCCCAGCAGACCCCGGTGAGTGGAACGTACCGCTTCACCCAGTGGCCGGGACTCCCAGCCCGAGCCTCAGGGACGCGGATGCAAACCGCCCTCCCTCCCCCGCCATCCGCCTGGCGCGCACATCCTGCGTGCGCAGCCTCTTACAGAAAATCACAGAACGTGAAATAACCCGTTGTCTTCACAGAAGAGATAAATGAACCCTGCAAGCTCCTACAGATTACTAGACCACGCAAGGGGAGAGGAGAGAGGCCTGGCCCTGCACAGCACGCGGGGCCGGGGGGTCGGGCAGGGGTCACCGAGCGGCAGGTGACGCTGCTTACTGCCCCGGTGTGGGAGCTGCAGGACGGCCCGGCCGGCCCCCTTAATTAACACAGACGCACAAGCTGGCCTTGGGGACACAGCCGACGTTCTCATCCCTCTTTCCCTTCCTACCCGCCCCCAAAAGGCACCTGAGCTACTCCGACGCGGGCAACCTAAAAGCCCAGCGACCACTCTGGCAGGGTCTCCCTTAGGCCTTCACTGCTTCTCCACAAGAGGTTCCAGAGGTGACTTCGGGGCCTTCCCCACCCATCGGACCCTGCTGTACCCACCGGGCCCAGGCTGCCCCAGCAGGCCTCAGGCCGCCGTGGCCCTCGGCCCCTGGGGTGGCGGCCCGGTCAGGCGGTCGGGGGCTGCAACGCCGACTCGGGCTGGCAGGCGGGCGGCCGGGCCGCCGTCCTTCCCCCGACCCCACGGCTCTCGGTTCCTGCACCTCACGCGTCACCACAGCCAGATCGCGGTCCTGCCCGCACAACACCTCTGCCGCTCTCTCCTGTGTGGAAATTTTTAAGGACAGACTTAAAAACTTCCAGCACTGTGCTTAGGAGAACATTTCGTGTGCCGCTTAAAGAGACACAACAAAAATAATTCGTGAGAATTCCAACTCGTAACACTGTCCAACAAACGTGAGGCGTGCAGGGAGATAGCAAAGGTTCCTGGGAGGACAGAACCCACTTAGGGCTTTCATTCCCGACTGAAAAGGGGCACGGAGATGACTGCCAGCAGATCTGTGGGCACACCTGACGGACAAACCGCGGAGCCTCCCCTCTGCGCCCGCCGGGGCGTCTGAGCACACAAGGGTCTGCCCCAGCACCTGCGGGTCCGGCCCAGCAGCGCAGGCGACCGCGAACCGCGACAAGCCAAGGCCCCCGGCGCCAGCTCGAAGGCGGAAGGGGCGCTCCCTGGCAGGTCACGTGCTCAAGCGTGGGGAAAGCACGGGCCTCGAGGGGCGGTCCCCGGGTCTCCTCCAGGTCTGGGGCACGCCGGACAGCGGTGCCGACTTCCCACTGGAGGATCTCCTCTGCGTGCCGGGCACCGGTAAGGAAGGGGCTCTGCGCACACGCTCTTTCACCTCAAAATTACCCTGCAAGCTCAGCTTTTGCTCTGTTTGAATAGGTGACACATTCGCAGTGCACACGAAAGTCTGCCGGAGAAAGCCTTACTCACGTCCCCCTCCTCCATTCCAGAGCACCTGTCCCCAAGTCACTGTTACTAAGCTTCCTGCTTCTTTCTCCAGAGCGTCTCCGTCCACGGACAAGGCCGATGTGGATGTGCTCAGTACCGTGTCTGTCCATCTGTCTGTGCTGGTACAAAGACAGCTTCCGGGGAGCCTGGGTGGCTCGGTCGGTTAAGCGTCCAACTTCAGCTCAGGTCACGATCTCGCGGTTTGTGGGTTCGAGCCCCACGTCGGGCTCCGTGCTGACAGCTGGGAGCCTGGAGCCCGCTTCCGATTCCGTGTCTCCCTCTCTCTCTGCCCCTCCCCCACACATGCTCGGTCTCTCTCAAAAATAAACATTAAAAAAATTTAAAAAGGAAAAAGGACAGCGTCCTCGTTCCCTCCTACAGCTGCAGAGTATTCAATGATATGGCTGCACTGACAGACGTGCGTGTCGCAGTGGATGACCCCGCATACATGGCAGTTTTCACGGGTATGCGCATACATGCAGGGTGAACCCCAGTAAAACAGCTGGGTCAAAAGGTATATACATCTATGATTTTCACAGATACTGCCAAATCGCCTTCCACGGAGGACAGAACCCTGTATTTTCATCAGCAACGTAAGAGCACCGTTTCCCCCACAGAAAGGCGATGTTCTCCCCGGACTGCCCTCCAGGAGACAGAGGCGCACAGAGGTCAGGTAACCTCCCTGCCGTCCCATTCACTCGCCCACTCACCCGTTCATTCGCTCGCTCGTTCACTCACTCATTCATTCACCACCCTCCTCTTCTTCACTGAATGCATTCATGCCGGGCACGGACACAGCGCTGATGTAAACAGACGGACATTCCTTCCTGTGTGGCATTTACGTCCGAGTGGGAGGGGAAGACCGTGAGCCCCGCAAGATCTGATGGTGCCGAGTGCTGTGGAGAAGAACAGAGCGAGGAGAGGAGACACGGTGCCGATGGGGAGGAGGTCACAGCGACTTCCATTTCCGGCAGGAGCAGGAGGGCCTGGCGGGACTCTGTCCGGCGGTGAGGGCTGGCTGCAGGCTGCCAGGTGCAGTGGGAGACTGGGAGCAGGGACAGGCAGCGAACCCAGCCCCGGGCATCCGAGGGAAAGAAGGGAACCAGGGCAGATTGGACAGACCGGGCAGGGTGGGGTGCCGTCTCCCGTGCCACCCACAGGCATCGACTAAGGCTAGGGCCAACGCCCGCCGGTGCCCAGAAACAGGACACGAACCCACCTGGGACGCACAGCCGGGGAGGGAGGCACACTCTAGGCCTAGCTAGCGGAGTCCTTGAATTTAAACAGCTCTGGTTATTATTTGGTTTGGGTTTAACAAAAAAGGAAGAGAAGAGAAAGCATTTTACTCCTTTTTTTCAAATTAAGAAACAAATACCTGGAACGTTTTATTCGATAAATACAAAGAAGAAAGCCCGGTCGCTACACCGTAAAGGTGTATTTTCGCTCCTGAAAATGTCTAGTGAAAAAGGGAAAGAATTTTAGCGCTCCATGCTAAGGAACGGGACTACCCTGTTGGATTCTCCAGTATCGATGGGGCCCTGATCTGGACACGCACAGGGAGGAAACCCCTCAGTAGAAGCCGGGCCCTTCTGAAGAGTTCCTGAGCACAGTTGGGGCAGGAAGGACCGCATGGAGAGCGGCTCGGACGGAGCAGTCCGGGTCAGTCTGGGGACGTGAGTGGCACCTGTCTTGGCTGGAGCCCTGAGCTGCAGGGAACGGGGTCTGCAACTGGAACCAGGGCTCAGGATGGTGAAGTCTCAGGCTAAGGGGCTTTGGGCCATGACCTTAAAGCCCTGAGAGCTTGAAGTGTGTCTGAAGCGAGATGTGCTGTGTGTGTAAAACAGACACCGGGTTCTGAAAACTTGAAAAACTGTGGAAACTATCTCATTCGTAATTTCATGTTGCATAATGTTGAAATAACATTTGGACTATACAGAGAAAATAAAATCCGAATTTCACCTATTTTTAACTTAGTTAACGTGCTGCTAGAAAATAGAAGATTGAATCTGTGGCTCACACGGTGTTTCTACTGACAGTGAGGCTGCAAGTCAGCGAGGAAGTGAAGGCTTCTGAAGAGGAAAGCGATGGGATAAAGAGAAACTGTCCCACTGTCCCTGGCAGAAGGTACAGCATGGAAGACGGAGGGTGGGGGGGCGGGAGAGAGGAACCAGTCAGGAGGCTGTGACAACCGTGTGTGGACAAAAAGGTCTTGAACTGGATGGTGGCAGCATGGCAAGATGGGCTGTTTAACAAAGGACTAGGCTGGAGGCAGCAGGAGGTACGGGGAGAAGCGGGTAGGACTGCTGCTGGGCTTGGAGCCTGAGCGACTGGGCCACAAAAAGAAGGATGGGATTGGGGTCATGCTGGGAGAAATCAAAGTGTCCCCATCCAGTGGGCAAGGAAGACCAGGAAAGCAGCTGAGAACAGGCAGAGCCGCATCTGTGGCATCCCAGGATCCCCAAGGAAGGATCCCCAAGCACGGAGGAAGAGGAGAGGGTGACGCTCTGCAAAAAACCCACTTCTGCAGGACAAAAGCAGAAGGAAAATCAGAGAAATGAAGGAAATCAGAGAGGAAGGGGCTGGTGCTGAGTGGCTGCCCCAGGCCAGGAGCTCAGCAGAACCACAATGTTCCTCCATCATGTGACAAAGTCTCTGAGGTTGGCTCTATCTACACACCAGGAAGGGAGGCTCGGAAGGAGGCCGTGACTCCAGCAGGGCCCAGGCAGGCAGAGCAGGAGCAGGGAGGCTTCCTTAGAGAACACGGGGAGTTCTGAGTGTGAGGGACCAAGGAGAGGAGTAGGTGGGATCCAGAGGAAAGCCCCCCGCTCCCAGACTGCAGAGGAGAAGCCCAGGGGACGCTGACAAGTGGCGGAGGAAAAGGAGTGGAGGAGAGTGTGAGCCCCATTCCAGCACGCCAGCAGAGGGAGGATGGAGCGGGGCAGGTGTTCGGGGAGGGGGCCGAGGGCAGGGAGGCGGCAGGGAGACTCAGACGGTCTCTGGTAGGTCACCTGGACCGGCCGCTGGGTTTCCATTAAAGAGTCAAATTCTAGAACACTCCAGGCCAATTTCTGCTTCAATAAAAAACCAGACACAAAATCTGCAGATCCACAGGCTGTCTATGTGTGCCACAGAAGTGGGCTCCCACACCCTCACCTCTCCCCAGTGTTCGCCAGCAGCCCTGCACAATCCCCACCTGAATTCCGAGGAAACCGTCCCTTTTCTGATATGAATCCAGTAAAACTCAAACACCAAAACTAGCATCGCTAATGGCATTAACAGACTAGATTTTCTAACTATGATAAACTAGTTAAAAGGAAGCACGAATAAAAATAAATCTGTAACCACATAAGGTATCATTGCTAAAAGCACTTAGTTATCTTTTCATTTTTTTCTACTACTATCAACATGACAAGCAGGAGAAAATTATTTGGGGGGCAATGGGTGTGAATTTTAGAATGCAGATATTCATTTATAACAAAAATACTAAAGCAAACAATTCAAAAACCACAGCAGCTGCTGGAAAAGCCATAATGTAGCCACAAGGAAAATTGGTGACTAAGGGCTTTGCTGATGTAAATGCATTTAAAGAGAGCTGCTTCCCTCAGGAAGCATGAGGAAAGGGTATTTCAAAGCCACCTAAAAGGTGATCAGATGTCATTTTATCTATGTGAAAGCTTTAAGGAGCTGATCGATCGTTATGCGCTCATTTCCTTCCTCTGATTAAAAAAAGCAACAACAAAAACAAAGCGACCAACATACCCACAACCACTCTTTTGTCCCCAAAGTGGACAGATGGCTGCAAGGCTCGGCCTGGCTCTACCCTCCCGGGGATGCTGGGTGTCCCAACGGGAGAGAAGACGTGGCCTCGCCTCCAGTGGGCCCTTCAGTTGGACCGCGCCTAAAGGCCACAGGAGCACGGACCCACCCAGTGTGACGGCCCTCGCCTTGCCTGAGAGGGAGCAAAGCGAAGACAAAAGGGTCTCACTACATGTCAGCAACGACAGAAGCCACGATGACAAGCACGGGTGGGGTTTTACGTCTCACACATCTTACCCGACAACAAAACATACTTGAAGATCCTCTGAAGTTACTACTCTCTGGATACACCCCTGAAATGATGAGAATTTCTAGAAAGACAAACAAGTCTGAGTTCATCATCACACACGAAGTGATACCATAACCACTAGCAGTAAAAAGCGAACCCCAGCCCTTCCAGGTGCTTCACAAGAGGCTGAATGCTCCCGGGGTGGGAGGTGGGGGGGGGCTCTGCTCCCCAGGAGCCTGTGTAGGGAAGGCACACTCCGCGGTCTGGGAGCTCAGCGGATGTGCCCCGTACGCCCAGCAGAGGCCCACAGGCACAGCGCGCACGCAGCGCCACAAAGAGAAACCCAGGAGCCGCGGAGACACCGCTCCCCCAGGGTGGCTGAAAAGGACCGGCGCTCCCTCTCTTCTGGGCTGAACAGGTATGGAGGCCGGGCCCTGTGGCGGGGCAGGGACACTGGCGGGGTGAAGGGAGGAGGGCTCACCTCTCTGATCAACTGGCCAGACTGGGAGGAGGCGGTCACGGACATCTCTGATGATGGAAGGTGTGAATCTAACAGTCTCACCTCATGAAAACAATAAAAACTACAAAGACGATGAGGTTGACAATGCGTGCTGGGAATTACAGGTGGCGCTTCCTGTCTTCTCTGCACCTCGATAAGCAAGCATTTAGAGTATTTTTCATTTTTTGAGTGAATGGGGGGGGGGGGATCACCTTTTAAGATATACTTGATTCCTAGATAGAAATTTTCATCTACTTTTAATGTCGGGTGGATTTCTAGACTCTAACTCCATTCCATCCATCCATCTACCCGTCCAAACATGTGTGATATTTTCGTGTGCCGAGAACCTGTGGGAAGGAGGCGAAGGTGGAATCGTCAGTACCGTGGCGTGCGCGTGAGTACACGTACGTGCAACGGGCAGCCGCGCGAAACACTCTGGTGAGCCGCACGCGGGACCAGCGTGATAAGCTGCTCTGCCGCACACACGCTCATCCTCTGCCTGGGTGGTCCTGGAAAGGGACTCTTTCCCCCTTTGAAACTGCTGGTATCTCACCTCCCAAGAGGCCCCTCCTTCCAACCCCGAGCGGAAGGTGCTCCCAGGACTCCCCTCTACCTGCAAAGTCTACTGAGCGCCCACCAAGGGCTCCCTCTCTGAGCCCTTTGCGAGTCATCTTGCCCTCACCACACCTCCAGGGGGGGGGTCTGTCCTTCCCGTCCTCCCTGTGAGGAGAGGTGAGGTCAACAGTGAGGCTCCAGGCTCCGTGTTCCCGGCCGCCGGGCCAACCCCAAGTTGTAGGGGAACACACCGACCGCTGAAAGCACTCCTCTGGAGGCAGCGTGACGGGGGCCAGGGTCTGGGAGGACACAGTCCCTGGCACTCTTCACCCTCACTACGCCTTCACCATAGAACTTTCATCTAATCTCAGGGACGTGAGGGCTATTTACAAGCCCAACTCCCGAATTTCTGCCTCTAGTTTTGGGCCCCAGGCCCACGTATCTAACACCTACAGGCCTTTGAAGCTTATTAAGTACAGACTGGGCCTCCGCTCCCCCAAACCTGCTCCTTCCCAAGCTTACCCGGCATACAGATGACAGCCAGACCCCTCCCCGTGCTCCCGCCTCGGAAGTCGGGCTCCAAGCAGCAGCCCCGGTAATCTTCCAACCCGCCCCCCACCCCCTGCCGGCCCTGTGCCCCTGCTTCACTCCGTGGGCTCGTGCGCCCCAGCCGGGAGCACACCTGGGCCCTGGCCTACGTGGCACAGCCCTGGGGTCTCGCCCTCCCCGGGCACCCTGGGAGCGGCTCTCCTGTGCCCAGTCTCTTTCCTCTGCCAGGGCCCCCACCTGCCCTGCCTCCCGCGGGGACGCTCTGTCTCCAGTTCTGTACCTAGAGCACAGCACCTCCCACCCGAGATGCTCTCCCCCGCCCCACTTACAGCGGTCTCCGGCTCCTCTCCCTCCTCCGGCCTCTCTCAGGCCTCTGCCTCCCCACACGTCATCACACGTCAGCACTTGACCTAAGTGTGCGTGAGGGGTGGCCGTAGGGCAGGCCCGGAGTGGGCACGCGGTAAGTAACCCAGGTCTGCCGATGGGACGGGACATGGCCACCGCTCTCGTTCAAAAACCCCAGCTCGCACCGGAACGGGTCCCGGCCTCCCGCTGGCTACGCTACCCTCATTCTCCCCAACCCAACCCAAGTGCTGGCAGGCGTTCTAAAGGACACATTTGACACGGGCACTCCCTTGATTAAAAGCCCGAAGCTACCCCTACAGCCTCCAGCGTCAGACCCACATTTCTCGGCGTGTCAGGACTTTGACCACCTGGTTCCGATTTCTCTGTTGGCTCCGACTCTCTGAGGCCCTCGGGCTGAGTTGGTCACGCCTGGTCACCCAGCACTCCTCGGCACACCAAGCTGTTTTCTCCAGCTGTGAAGGCCTCTCTCACACTTTCCCAATTTCTACGCTTCTTTCAAGACCCAGAAGAAGGGTCACCTTCTGGAAGTCTTCTAGACTTCCTCCATCGAACTTAACTTTTGCCTTATCTCAGGATACTTGATGCATGCTAAAGAATACGGTTAGCACATATCCCTTGGCACACGTCCCAGTACCCTGTCCGTCCACCTCACTAAACTGGCAGCTCCTAGGAGCACAAGGGTTTGCCTGTCTGGCCACCACACGCGGTGGGGCTTACAGTGTGTGACCAGGGAGCCCTCGTGGAAGTGATTTCCAGTTCCAACTCTAGCGTCAACTCGCTGCCTGCCTGGGACAACTCACTTACCTTCTCTTGGACTGTCCTTGTCTGTAAAGGGCAGCAGCTACCCGACTGACCGCGTGGAGGACAAACGTGAGCCGCCCCCAAACCTCTAAATCTTACACCATGGCCTCTGAGGGGACACGCCTCTGACGACCCTGCTCTTACACATCCTGACCGAAACCTGATGAGAATGGTATCCGCGCAGCCAAAGACCTTCCTTACTGTGAAAGCCAATCAAATCTCAGCCTCGAGCTATGAACGCCAAGTTGGCATTTAAGCACACACAGCCCAAGCATTCTCAACAGCCATTTTTCACATGAAACAGAAGACCAGTAGGGGAAAACTGAGGCTTCGGTCGCTGCGTGAGGCCCTCCGCTGTCCAGAGCAGGGGACGGATGCGGCCAGTGCCCTCAGGGCCCTGAGCCTCCCACCCCCCCCCGCCATGATGACACACAAGCCCTTCTTGTTCTCTCAGTGGCATCCTGTGCCATCGTCAGCCAGAGCATCCCCCGAGCTCGTTTACCAACAGCCCTTTAGGCGGCTGTAATCTCTCCCCCTTGTGTCCCCCACCCAGACACAAACCAAATTCAGTTTCTGGTGGCAGGTGCAGAGAAGGCCGGCTGCTCCCCGCCAATGGCCACCAAAAAAAAAAAAAAAACGGAACAAAAAATAAAACAACAACAACAAAACCATTCGGCTAGTAAGAGATCACTTCCCCAGGTACTATTAACAAAATACGTAGGTCAATAAAACCATTTTCTACTTAAGACTTTTAAAAACAGAGAATCGGAGTAAATACTGCTCTTCTACAGTTCTGCCAGTCCATATGGCAAGTCAAGTCCCGTCTCCAGCCAACTCAGATGAAACTAGAAGCGGAGATGGCGTGGTTCACGAGATCTCGCCGAATCCACTGGCAATGCCAGACAGAGACAGTGGGTGGGGACCGGCGGGGGTGGACAGCGGCATGCCGTGACAACTACAAAAGAATCCGAATTTTAACTGCAACTTTGCGTCAAATTGAATTATTCCTGCCCACAAAGAATTATTTCTTATAAACCAGAACCCATAATGCACTTCTGTTCCAAGTTAATGACAGCAAAACCAGGCAACAGTGCAAAACCACCTGTCCTTCCTGAGGGATCCCAGGTGACCTGACCCTTGCACATCAGGGTTGAGGGGACAAGTTAACGCTGCGGACCCGGGGCTTCTACGTCAGCAAGCCCACTGTATCTTTTCCATTTGCCGGGAGAGTCACACTGAAGAACACCGAATCTGCAATGGCAACTCTTGGGGCCAAAAGGCCACTCCGGTAGCTTTAACAAACAGAATCTATCTGGCAACTTCTATCTGCCATGTTTAACAGTTCTGACATGTTCCTGAACACACGGCTCCTTCCAGAGCACAACTGGAGATACTAGAAACCCAGCACATGCTGTAACACTGGCAAAAGCTGTGTCATGTGATCCAATTTTAAGTGCCAGGACTTCAAACTATGTCAAAGGTGATTTTACAGCAAATATTTTCAAGAGAAAAAAAACTACTCCTTAGCCAAACACGTGTCAAACACAGACACAAAAGGCTGGGCTACAATTTAAGCAGCCTAAGGAATTATTATCAGGTTCTTTGATCTGCATGAAATTTTCTGGTGATGTGAACAAGGTCTGGAGTTCTGTATTTTCTTATTTAAATGATAAAACACCAAGTATCAGCTTCGTCCCTGCCCCCATTATGAAAGAGTTTCAAAGCACCTGCTCTAGACACCTGAGCACGCTCCATAAAAAAAACGCATAAAACCGTTATCCCAAGGAAGAACAGGTAGAATTCAACGAGTTAATTCACCACGTTTGAAAGGGTAACACTAGGTGGGACGGCTGAAAGAGTGAGAAACGGGCTTGGCCCAATGTGGAAACGAAGGCCCACTGCCCTTGGTAAGAATGTGTAAATTCTTAAAGGGATTCTTAACGGCTAAGACAGGGTGCTACTTACTTCCTCATTAAATAGTTTGCTAGTTTCTTTTTTGATTGGATCTATAAGCTGGACTTGGCCTGCGGAAAAGCCCACTAGGAGAGAGACACTTTCTGCTGTGGCTGTTAGGTGGTTGAAGTCATGACAAGTAGGCTGTGTTCCTTTGTATATCCTTTTATCTATTGGTTTACTCAAGTCAGCAGCCTGGAGGAGAAAGAGAAAAATACATACGGTAAACAGCACATTGAGATGAGAAATCTAACAGTTACACTATCTTATACTCTATTATGATGTTCAATCTTAAAAACAAAGGTATTTAAAAAAATTTTTTTTCAGTTTTCAGCATTTTGTAAAAGCACTTTCACACACATTAGCCAATTTGATAACGTTAGACTCTTTACAACTATTACTTTCACAACTCATTCTTCTTCAAATCTCTTTAACAAAGACTCCTGGACTTCAGGAGGGAAAATCCTTGAGATGCTAAATTCAGATTTGTAAAATGCATTCATTCCAAGCATTTTCTAACAGAGTACCTCTAACCACATAAAAACTCAGCTTGCAAATAGATCTATAGCATCTAAATGCTCATTGGTGAGTTACCTGTAGCCCAGGGGTTCTCAAAGTGTGGTCCCCAGGCCAGCGGTGGCAGCAGCAGCATCACCTGGAAACTCAGAAATGCAAATTCTCAAGCCCCACCCCAGACCAAATGAATCAGAAACTAGAGGGGTGGGCCCAGCAAGCCTTCCAGGTGATTCCGATGCCCACTCAGATTTGAGAATCACTGCTGCAGCCAGTTATAAGCAAGAGCCTTCTTACTGGGTCACGGTCCCTCTTCTGTATTAGCTTTTGGGTTCCTTTCATTTATTGAGCCCACACTCGAGGTGCACGACACACATCGCCTTTTACCCTTACGATGATCATTCAGAGCAGAGAATACTGCCCCATTTTACAGATGAGAAAACAAGCTTAGGGAGGTTCGTAACTCAGCCACGGTCACCATACCCACCTAAGTTAAGTGGCTAGATGTAGAACCCTGGTCTGTTTGACCATAAAGGACATGGGAGGAACACACACCCAACACAGCCCAAAGTCAGAAGCAAATGACTTCTGACTTGGACCAAAAGTGATTTTTCATTGCACCTCCCCCTCAATCCCTAAAAGTACGACTTTTTTCCTTCACGAGAAATGCTCCACGCCATCTAATACGCTGGGTTGATATTGTGGAAATAAAGGACACCACCCTCCAGTCTTAGTTGAAAGTCACAGGCGCAGACAACTAGGTTGCTGAGTGTGTCCTCTGACACGACCACTCTGGCCCTGGGCACTGCTCTGGGGCCATTGGCCCTGGCTGTCTGCTGACCAACCCCTGTGCTAGGTTCTAAAGATTTCTTTCTTCCAAAGGGGCCTGTGCCACTGTGCTGAGTAGTCTAATGTTTCATTTTTTCAAATAACACACATAAATACTGAGTAGAAAGGAGGACCTCAAAATTATAGACATCTTTGAGCAAACTCGAAACCCCAACATCGGGAAGTCTGGACCGAGTGGAACAGGAACTCTAAGAGCACAGGGCAAAGGAACGAAGATACATGCCATGCGGACACTCTCCCAGCCTCACCTCAGTTAAAACGGAGATGAGAATCTCTACCAACCTCATGGGATTGTCTGGAGGATGAAATAAGAGAATATATACATGAAAGAGCCCTGAAAAGTGTAACATAAAGACACAAAACACAAGGAAGATCTGACTTTGCAGCAAGGAGGAAAAGGGGCCGGCAGGGCTGGGAGTCAGCATGGAGGTGGGCTGGCGGCCGCGCTCAGCAGAGGGCTGAGGGCTGCAGAAGCCCAGAAAGCCACCACCCCCCCAGACAGGGACAGGGTGCCTGTGGGAAGCCGCCCCCGGGCTGGACCCTAAAGGCAGGGAAAAAGCAGCTAGGCTAAGAGACCACAGCAAATCATTCCAGAGCAAAGGGGTATCAGCAAACGTCAGAAGTGCCGAAAACAGAAAGCGAAAAAACACTGGCAGCTAGTGACAAAAAACAAATCTGAAATAGGAACAATTAAGTTGTTACATGATCTCTATATCAGCAGGTATAACTCTTTGAGAATTTTTTTTTTTTTTTTTAGAGCTTGCTTTCGGAACTTCCCCCTTCAAGAATATATCTAAAATTATGCCCAAAACTATAAAAATCAGTTCAAAGGCAAGCCAAAAACTGACAGAGAAAACATACTACTGTTTAACGCTCATACATGAGCAAAAAGACACACGCTGGCTCTCAGGGACAACAGAGGAGGCGAAAGCTCTGGATCGGATGTTCCAAGTATCGTCACTAGTACAGAGTTAACCTTACAGATCCCTCACGGTAACCACATCAGCCTCAGTTCCTGGGAGACTTATTTTATACATCCCTGCCTCCCACCAAGGAACTCTACTGAAAAGATGTCATCTGGAATTAGATCATATGTGCACAAACGCCTCGAGTATTTTAAATGCCAACTGAAAGACTTCTACTCTTAAATGGTGTAAGTACTCCCCAAACGTCTTATTTACTAATTTGCTTAACAATTTTCTTCCTAGATCACTGCTTTCAAAGTGCACCAGTTTGTGAACAGTTTACTGGTCTGCAGTCAAGATTGAGCACAGAAATTAAGAATAAACATTTAGGGGCACCTGGGTGGCTCACTCGGTTGAGCATCCGACTTCGGCTCAGGTCATGATCTCACAGTTCGTGAGTTCGAGCCCCACGTCGGGCTCCGTGCTGACAGCTCAGAGCCTGGAGCCTGCTTCGGATTCTGTGTCTCCCTCTCTTTCTGCCCCTGCCCTGCTCATGCTCTGTCTCTTTCTGTCTTTCAAAAATAAATAAACATTAAAAACAATTTTTTTTTCAAAAAAAAGAACATTTAGAAACTTTTTATGGCAATCAGGGTAATTTTGTATCTGTCGACTCTAATAAAAAAATTAGAATTTATACTCTGCACATCTTTTTCAATTTTGTTTTCCAGTAATTTTGTTTTTATTTTTAGAAAAGTATCAGTTCCAATGGATTGGAAATTTTTAAAATTGGTCCTTCAACACTGGTGAAAGGCACTGTTCTAGAAGGCACAAAAGTAGACGTAGGCCCAAGAAACAGTCAGAACACCTCTTACCTGAGGTCACTCCCGTCCCCACCCCCCACGGCACCCATCATACTAGAACCAGAACAGCACAACCCGCCAGGCAACATGGCGCCTACCGCAAGCAGGGATTACCTCGGAGCCTCAAGTGACCGCTGGGCCTGTACCCACCCATAAGGATCCGCCACTGGGGCCTGAGCCCTCTGGAGCCCAACCCCAGAGCGAGGAAAGTCAGATTACCGGAACCTGCCTTCGTTCAAACCGTGCCACCATCTGGGACTCATCTTGTCCTTCTTCAGCCAATCCTCAAGTTCCCTTTTCCCACTGATGTGCTTACTGGTGGCCTATTTCTTCTTCCTCCTCTTCCCCTCTTCTTTGGGGATGGCGGGGCGGGGCGGGGGCGGGAAGGGCGGTGAGCTCACACACCTTTTTAGTAGTGGCAGTAACTACCTGAGTCGGCCACACCTCTTCTGCACAGGGTCATCAGTCCCTGACAGGTGGCTTCCCTGGCAGACGCAGTCTGGCAGAAGGAGAAAGAGCCCGGACTCTGGAGCCAGGCAGGCCTATGTTGAAACCTTGCCTCCCCTCTGGGCAGCCAGGAGGCCTGGGGCAAGGTGCTCCCTTCCTCTCCAAGAAGAAAGCCCCCTGACAACGGATCTGAGGCACAGAGCATGCGCACACAACTCAGCCGCTAGCCGCCTCTATGAATCTGCCCCTGCCAGGTCCCACCTCTCTGGTCAGACCCTTCAGGAGCTTCTCACCTTCCATCACACCAGAGTGTGGAAGGCCAGACACGACTTCCGCCTGCGGAACACTTCCTGGGCCCCGGCAGCCTCACATCACGTCTGTAGTCTCAGCCACCCCTCCGGGGGAGGGGGCAGGAACTGCTGCAGGAATATTCCGGCCCCAGGGCCTGGTGGGGCAGGTCTTGAGGGTGCTGCAGGCTCACGGCCCCTCTCTCTTGGCTTCGGGAGGCCGCCCCGCTGGTTGCAGCTGGGGAATTTCACCCAGTGGTCCAAGCCCCCCACCTCCAACAGGCTTCTTCCCAACTACCATTCTTTGGGTTGGCTCCTTCCTCCAAACTCTCAAGTACTTAATTTGTTCCACAGAATTTAGTATTTAATCACTTACACTATGGTGATTGGAAATACTTACACTATGGAAAACAGTATGGTTTCATGTCCATTATCATTGATTACAATAAAATTACAATTACAATAAAAATTATAATAAAAACTCCCTTAAGGAGAACTTCTTTATTAAGTGGTTACCACTGTATTATTCCATAAAATCAGTTTTTGTGTTGCAGCTTTCTGGCGACTTCTGCACAGATAAGTTATCGACACTTGAGATGTTTTTAATGTATCTGCATCCTAATCACTGCCAGTTACCTGAATTCTTAAACATGAACTTACAGTGCAACATAGTTAAAAAATCTTACCGATTTTAAGAATTAGATCACATTTGGTTACTCAGCCCCAACAGAGCATCCCGTCTGTCACAAATGCTCACTACCTGCATAAAAGTGCAACGATTTCACTTTTTTCAGGGGTAACATTAAATCCTACCCATGCTCACTCGTTTCTGCGCAAGGAGTCATTGATTACAAATAATTTGTCAGTGTCTCATTCTCAACAGGAAAGTTTTAAATGCTGGCTTAAGAATTCCTACTACAGACACGAGCTGGCCATCAAAATCCTCGATCAAGAAGTGCACACTAAAACGTCACGCTTCCCTTTCCAGTATCACAAAGGTCTGCAGAAGCAGCCCTTTTATTCCAGCTCACATCTGCACCCCAGACCCCCGCCCGGCCTGCTGGGGAACGCCCTGCAAAAGGAAAGCCCCCACAGGCTCAGCGGGCCTACTCGCCACTGTCAGGGTCCGGCACCCTGGCCCAGCCCTTAGAGGAACTCCGAGAAGGCATGTGGGCCTGCGCGGAGCCCCCTTCATGGCAACCTGCTACTTGACCCTCCTGAGCGCCCAGAAGCATTTTATGTGGTATGGAAAATATCTCCGAAAGACCGGTTTTGAAAAGCGCACGTCAGAATATTATTATACACGGGAAGGCGGCAGTGTTGCTAATCAAGGCGGGCTTTAATTTTCCTACAGTTTATATTCTCCCTCCCCATCTGAGAACCACCTCAGAGAGAATCAGTCCCACAGAACTTGCCAGAAGAGAGACCCTCCACCCATTTCTGCACATCCAACTCATCCCACACACTACGCCAGATTCATCTTCGTGAAGCCTTCGGTCACCCTCCCATTTCAAACCTCCGTGGCTCTGCCCCGGCGCTGGCTAAACCCCTTGGCCTGGCACCCACGGGCCTCGCTGCCGTGGCCTCATCACCCCCACGCCCTCCAGAGGTACGTGTTCACACGCTGCCTGTCCTCTTTACACCTTCTGGCCTTTCCTCACACCCCTTCCTTCGCTCAGAATACGTTCCCCGTGCACAGCGTCCATACAATCCTGCTCACGGCAGCCCCGATGTCCTGACCTCCTCATCTCACCTCTGGGGAGCACGCTTTCGCCTGACCTTCCCTGACCGCCATCACTACGGGCCACATTCATCGGCTGTAATGTTAACTGCATTCCATACACCGTGTAAGTCCAGCTCCTTTTAAAAGCAAAAAAAGTCAGGAGGCTGCTGAGTCACTGAAGGCCCAAATGAATTGGTCGAAAATAGCCAGAGCAGCCCCGGTGACACAAAGGTCTCCGTTACGCCATTTAAAAGTCAGAAGAGAACTGACACCATGCTTTCTATGATCATTCCTCTTGACCGCATCTCAGACAACCAAAACAGGAACCAGAGATGAACAAGGGACAACTTCCCAGGGCCACAAAGGATCACCTACTTGGAAAGAAGGAACATTTGGAGTCCTATCTCAAGACCTGGGATCCAAAACAAGCCAGATTACAGACTGTTCCAGTTCTCCTGGGGGGGTGGAGGCTTGGGGTCTCCAGGGTCTGCGGCTGGACCACACCTAGCTGGGCATCCTGGACGACACGTGGGGAAGTGGAGGAGCCCTCCGAGTCCCAGATGCGGATAAATGCAACTCCAGCCACTCAGAACTGAGGTAGATTCACTTTGTGAATAAAGCTCAAAGTACTCTTTAACCAAAGCGCTCTTCCCCACAGTGGAAAACACCCCGGGCTCTGACAGAAACACCACAGTGATTTTCAAACGTCCTCACTGCCCCCCTGCCCGGAAGCAGAAACAAAGGCTGATCGTGCGAAACCCCCACCCAATCCACCTTTCTCATGGTTTCTTCAGCTCAACAGCTACTCCCAAAATATCTGCATAATTGAGTGGTAGTTAAAGAGTTATCTAACACGGACTTAAAATATGTATCAGGGCAGTAAGAAGTCAACCAGGTTTGGGATCTCTTCTCCCAACAGGAGGAAAATGTCAATCATCTGTACAGTTTGTGTTTCAAAAAGGACAGAAACTTATCTGCCTCCTTCACCGCTCTATCTCCAACACCTAATAGAGGGCGTGGCGTGTAAACGGTATCATTAATATTTACTGCAGAAATGAAACAATTCTAAAAGCGGAAGGAAAAACTTCCACAGCCAGAAGTACATAAAAGCAAATATGTGGGGGTGCCTGGGTGGCTCAGTCGGTTAAGCATCCGACTTCGGCTCAGGTCACGGTCTCACGGTTTACAGGTTCGAGCCCCACACTGGGCTCTCTGCTGTCAGCGCGGAGCCTGCTGTGGATTCTCTGTCCCCTCCTCTCTCTGCCCCTCCCCAGCATGCCCGGTCTCTCTCAAAAATAAACAAACACTTAGGGGAGGTAAAAAAAAAAAAAAAAAAAAAAAAAAAAGCAAATGTGTGGTCTGCTGCTGACCAAACTCCCAACCAACAACTAACGTCTTCTTGGGTGCCCGTCTGTGAAAGAAAACAATCTCCGTGAGCAAATATCAGTACGTCACTGTCCGGCTTACAAAGCACCTCTGCGCATCGGTTCTTTTGGCCCTCCTTACGCATCTGTGTGCCGGGGACTCCTGCCCCTGCATTTTATAAGGAGGCAAACAGAATCTGCAGTCGAGACGAGGCGGAGTCCAGCCCCTGTGCTCCCGCGCCACGGGGCGCCGACGGGCAGCTGACGAGGCACCGTCTGAGGCCGCACCTAGATCTGCAACCCCATCACTCGCCCGGGTGGGAATCAGACACCCCAGCCTTGATCGGTGTGGCCCAGACTCCAGGGCTCCCTTCTCAGTGCATCCACCCCGCAGGGCTGTTTCGTTCACAGGAGGCAACAGGCTAGAGTTGCGCCTGGCACTTCAAACGCACTTGAGAAAAGTTAGCTCTCTTTTCAACTCCCGTTTCTCCTTGTGCGTATGTGAGGATTTGCTGCCGACCACAGACAGGCTTTGAAAACCCTCATCGTCCACTAATATACCTTCAAAGAAGTATACAGAAGGAAAACAGGGTTCTTTCTGCCCTAAATTTCCTGGACAAAGACAACAGGAGAAGCCAAGTTTAGGGCATGGTCTCCTTTCTATGGAATTTCCCCCAACAAGACAGCACCTTCCCTTTCATAGCTTCTGTGCCTCCTTCCTCCTCTAACAGCACATGCCCACGTGACGTCCGACCCCTCCCCATTACTAAAAACAAACAAAATGCCGGGTGACACCTGCTAGCAGGCTTCCGCTGGGCTCTGACCCTGGAAGGGGCGCCCAGAGCCCCCACCTCAGACCTGCCCTGTGGGCACGGCCACGGCCATGGCCACGGCCGGGCCGGAGAACGTGGAGGGAGAGAGCCGGGAAGGCCAGTGAGCCGGACGTCCTCAGAATACAGGCAAATGAGGCGTAAAAGGTGAGGGGCACCACCCTTACGTCATTCCAGAATGGGAAGAGTCGCCCACTCACAAAACGCACAAGATACGTTCACTGAATTTTCACAGCGACAATCTGTGGCGCGGCTTCCCCGTCTCCAGAGAAACGCTTCCCACAGGGGCAGGGAAGGCTCCCTCTCCGGAGGGAGGTCAGCGGAGCAGGGCGCAGGGCGCAGGGCGGGGCAGGGGTGCCTCGGGGAGGAAGCAGGACGGGATTACTCGGCGCATCTTCTCCCCTGGCCCGGCACTGCCGCCAAGGACCTGCTGAAGCAAGCGTCTGTTGCCATCCCGTGTCATTTTCCCCGAGGCAGCCTGTCACCCGAAAACCGACTCCCCTACCCTCGGATGATTTCTCAAAGATGAACTGAACAAGCCGCCGAACCACCACATCTTCGCCAACTCTCCAAGTTCTCGAGCCGAACACCACGCTCAGGTCAAGGCTCTTCCGCGGTGTGAGATTCTACAAATGGCTGCCGCCGCTTAGGCCAATGGAACACGGGTTTCTTCGTTAAAGAAAAACCACGAATCGACATCAGCTGAATTCAGTTTGCCCACATTCTAACACCAGATCTCATCACATTAAAATGCTGACATACACAAATGGCCTATTTTTTATTAAACCCTTCTGTTAAATATGCACAAAATATGCACTCCTATTCCTGAGGGAATACCAACACCTCAAATGGAAGAAAAGGCAAAGTGTTTTATTTCTGCAAAAGACACTCACTTCAAATTCTCAGAAAATACTTTTTTTTTTTTTTTTTTTTTTAAGTTTCCCCTTAAAGGGGCTTGGCGGGGAATCCTTGGACCTAAAAGCGTTGCGACACTAGTAAACTGCAGGCCACTCGGAGGCAGTGAGCACTTCCTATGTGCTGCTCAACGACTGCCGCGCTATCTTCCTAACACCGAGGCCATCCACGAGCTTGTGGTGCTTGGCACGGCACCAAGAGGATTTTTAAATTTTCCGATTCAGGTTGCTTTGTAACCTAAGCAGCAATCTGCAGAGGAACTCCTATTCTAAGTCAGAAATACCCGAAATCCCCAACTGTCTAGAGGCCCTGCAACCTTCCAGCTCCCATTTCCTCATCCTACTGAGACACTGAGGCCCAAGGAAGGGTGGTGGTCTGCCCGACGTTTCCCAGAGCGTAGAACTGTGCTTTTAGCCCCAAACTGCTATTTTTCCAATCACCCAATCTCAGTTGGAACAATGAACTACTGAATCTGTAACAGACGAATTTTTCTTTTAATTGGCACCGATGTGCTCTAGTAATTATATATCAAATGACAGCACTCTGGAGCCAGTACGATGCCGTGTTTCCAAACAGAAAGCAAGAAAGCGAAAGAGAATGAACAAACACTAAACTTCTCTTACACCGTGGAGGTGAGCCGCTAAAAGCCATGGCCAAAATATTCTATTTGGCCTCTGTGATTCAAAGACTTTGTCTCTAATCAGCCAGAGCTCAGCTGAAGGGAGTAGCCTCAGATCAGTGGAGCAGGGGAGAGCTGACCTGCTCTCAACACCAGCACCAGGAAAAGTTCCAACCTCTCCTTCATCTACAGTTTTACAGCATCACCGGAACTACGCGCTCGGCACTTGTGCTCAGTCACTTGTCATGGATGTCTTATCTCCCCAGCTAATGCAAAGCTTTGAGGGCGTAACTGTCTCATAGGCCACCTCAGTAACAGCCACTCAGACGTTTCTGATGGTTTTTCCCTGCCAGATTAGAAAAAGCCTCTCCAGGCACCTGGAATGTACCATTGGCCAAGCCGCGCAACAGCAGCCCGTTTCAAGACGTGGACCAGCAAAACTGGCACCTACAGGAACGTGGAGAGGCTGGCCCCCCCTCGCCACTGCAGGAGCATAAGCTGGCAGAGCCTTTATGCAGGGCAACTTGGCAACACGTAGCAAATGCCTCCCTTCCTCTAACCACAAACTGAGCTCCTAGGAATGCATCCTTAGCCTATCTTTCAAGTACAGAATATGTAGTAGCCCCAACTGGCCCAACATAAATGTCCATCTATAGGAGGCTAGATAAAGAGCGGGCTAACCGTGGAATGCTACTACACTGAGAACAAATGTGGATAAACCTCAAAAAATATATTAAATGAAGCCAAATATAAATGAAGCATATAATAATTCCATTTATATAAAGTTCAAGAATAAGGAAAACTAATCTGCGATGCTAGAAGTGAGAACAGTGGGTACCCTTGAAGAGCGTGGGGAAGGGGCCATAGGGCTGGTTGGCCAGGAATGCTGTTCCTTCAATCTGGGATTGATTCTGCTTTGTAACAAATTAACACAGCTTTACACTTAACACACTTCTTTCTTTATGCTATTCCTGAATTAAGAAATTTTAATGAGCAAACACATGTACAAAGACTGCCAGTTCAACTCTGTTTACACTGAAACATTATTAACATCTTGTGTGTTCCAAAAAGGAAATTGGTAAATATGTCATGTAGCCATTTAAAGTGAAGATATTTACTTACTAGCAAAGAAGGATGTTATATGCTTTATTAAGTGGAAAAATGAAACAATAAAAAATAGGATTCTAAAGACAAAAAAAAATTGCAAAGACATCTTAAAATCGTATTCATACTGTAATCACACTGTTAGTAATAACAGTATATCGTTATTTTGAATATACCTTGTAGAAGCAAGCCGATTATGTGAATGTCATTAGGAGCTGAGACTTTGCACATAAGAGGCATAAATGTAAAATCGTTCATCTTAAATTTGACTAGAAGGAGCACCCGAGTGGCTCAGTCGGTTAAGCATCCAACTTCGGCTTAGGTCATGATCTCGCAATTTTTTAGTTCAAGCCCAGTGTCGGGCTCTGTGCTGACAGCTCAGAGCCTGGAGCCTGCTTCGGATTCTGTGTCTCCTTCTCTCTCTGCCCCCTCCCCTCCCCTCACCCTCGCCCTCTCCCTCTCTCAAAAATGAATAAACCTTTTCAAAAAATTGACTAGGAAAGACCAATAGAAAACCGTGTGTGTGTGTTTTCTTTAAAAAAAAAAAAAAAAAAAAAAAGGCATTTTCTAGCTGTGTGCAATAAAAGGGTATAGATGCAATGACCAAATAGCAACTTCTGGTGCCTAGACTCTGCCTCGAACAGTATTTGCCACTTAAAGTCACCAAGGCTCCTAGAACCTGATACCAGGTATGGGGCAAAAAATGAATGTGGAACATCTTTTTGTACCTCTGGGCAAGAAAGCTATCAAAGACTACAAAAGCTGGGCCCAAAAGACTTAGGGGGCAAGGCAGAGGGGCTACCATTACACAAAGACGGGACGGTTCAAACATCAAAATGAGGGGTACCCGGCTGGCTGAGTCGGTAGAACATGTGACCCTTGATCCTGGGGTTGTAAGTTTGAACCCCACATTGGTTGGAGATTACTTTAAAAAAAATACATCAAAATAATACTACAGAATTTTCATGGAATAAAGTAAGAATCTGAGTTTATACTGATATCAATAAATGGAGAAAAGAAAGCTCTTCCTTAGATTAGACTAACACCTAACAAACGTAGGAGGAAAGAATAATGGAGTCTGAAAATCACCATTTACGACTATTATAGTAACACAATAACAAGTGGTTCAGCCAAAATCAATGAATGCTACAACTAGTGGATAAAGGTTTAATGAGAAACAGGATACTTACATAGTCTCAAAGTGTCCCCTCACAAATTACCTCTCAATTACAAAGAGAAAAATGGAACTTTACAACAGATTAATTTAGTAAATACAGCTTTAATCAGGTTAACATTAATTTGCCCACTAATACTGGGGCAAATCAGCATCATGTGCCTCTTGACATGCTGCCCTGGGATGAGCACAACAACATCAGTTCTGTGGTATTTCTCCCCAAAATGCAGCCCATGAATCTAATCATGAAAAAAAAAAAAAAAATCAGACAAATCCAAACTGAGAGGGATTCTACAAAATAACTGAACTCTTAAAAATGTCAAGATCATGGTAACAAAGAAAAGGCTAAGGAACAGGTCCAGACTAAACAAGACTAAAGAGCTTGCGACTAACTGCTGTGTGTGAACTTGGACGGGACCCCAGCCAGGAAAAAATGACTTTTAAAAGACAGCACTAGGGTGGGGCGCCTGGGTGGCTCAGTCGGTTAAGCACCAGACCAGCTCAGGTCATGATCTCACGGTTTGTGGGTTCGAGCCCCACATCAGGCTCTGTGCTGACAGCTCGGAGCCTGGAGCCTGCTTCGAATTCTGTGTCTCCCTCTCTCTCTCTACCCCTCCCCTGCTTGTGCTCTGTGTGTGTCTCTCTCTCTCAGAAGTAAACAAACATTTAAAAAAAAAACATTTTTTTTTTTTAAAAACAGCACTAGGGTAACTGGTGAAAAAAAATTTAATGTTTATTTATTTTGAAAGAGAGTGTGCATATTGATGCGAGCAGAGGAGGGATAGAGAGAGGCAGGGAGAGAGAGAAAGTGGGGCGGGGGGGGGCGGGGAGACAGAGAGGGAGGGAGGGAGAGGGGGGGAGGGGAAGGGGGAATCCCAAGCAGGCTCCATGCTGCCAGTGCAGAGCCTGATACGGGACTCAAACTCACGAACCATGAGATCATGACCTGAGGGGAAACCAAGAGTCACATGCATAACCAACTGAGCCACCCAGGTGCCCCCGTAACTGGTGAAATTTTAATGTGAACTGTTGATTAGATAAGAGGAATGCATCAATGTTATATTCCTGATTTTGATAAATGTACTATGGTTATGTGAGTGACAATTCTTGTTCTGGGGATAGAAATGGACACAATGTCTACAAGCCAGTCTCAAATGATATATATTTTACATACACAGAGGGGCAGGGGAGAGAGGGAGGGGAGCATACAAATGATAAAACAAATGGGCAAATTTTAAACAATTAGTCAGTCTGGGTGACAGGCATATAGCAGTTCTTTGCACTGTTCTTGTCACTTTTCTGTAAGTGTGAAATTATAGCAACGTAATTTTTACAAAAGAGAGACTTAAGAGGTATGTATACTAAATGTAATGTGTGGTCCTTGTTTGGAAATATAGGTGAGTAAGCCAACTAAAAACATCTTTTTGTGGTAGTGGTCACATGAATCTACACATGGGATACGACGGCACAGAAGCAACCAACCACACACACACACAGACACACACACACACTCACGATAGTGCATCTGAAACTGGTGAAATCCAAACGAGCTCTGAGGACTACACCAACGGCGACTTCCTGATACTGATATGTACTACAGCTACGCAGAATATTACCCCTGAGGAAAACTGGATGAAGGGTACATGAGACCTCCATGCATAGTTCTTGCAACTTCCTGTGAATATAGAATCATTTCAAATTAAAAAATTAAAAAAAAATTAATAAAAAGATCCTTATGAATCAAGAAACCGTAAAGAATATTTATGAATCTGTCAAAGAACAGACTATATTCAAATGTAAATTTTTAACGTGTAAAAAAGTAGTTTCATTTCTCAGAACAGTCCACGTATCATAGAAAAAATACAGAAGACACGATGCTTGGAATTTGCTTTAAAATAATGCAGTAAAGCAGGAGCCTGGGTGGCTCAGTCAGCGGAGCATCTGACTGGCTACGGTCATGATCTCAAGGGCTGTGAGTTCGAGCCCAGCATCGAGTTTACCACCGTCAGCACAGAGCCCGCTTCTGATCCTCCGTTCCCCACTCTCTGCCCCTCCCCTGCTCGCTCTTTCTCAAAAACAAATGAGTATTTTTTAAAAAGTAATGCAGTAAGGGCAACAGAATCGATTAAGTGAGACTAGTCATATGCTGACAAATGGCACAGCTGGGAGGCAGGTGTACGGAAGTTCATTATACCATCCTCCCGACTTTTGTGTAAGTTTGAAATTTTTCATAATTAAAAAAGTAGGATTCCTTTTAGAATACACATTTATCTGTGTACAGTTGCAAAGAAAGCAATTCAAATAGATACTCATCAAACTATGAAACGTGGTTATTAAAAGGTTAGGGGTAGTATTTAGGTGATACCTTTTTGCCTATCTTGATTTCTAACTTTTCATCAATAATTATATATTACTTGTGCAATTTCTTAAATAGAAAAAGGAAACAAACCCACAGGCCAAAAAAACCACTAAAACTTTCAAAATTATTTTAAGTGGCTTAAAAGCATGTCATGGCCTAGTGCAGGGTCACAGAAAAATATGTGCCTTTGTGAATAGTAAAATTCACCATAAAAGAAATCTTACTGTGACACCAAGTAAATGCATGAATGGGATGATATATCACCAACAGGTGATGATATATTTTGAACTAGGCAAATCATAAGTTTCACGCCAGTTGGGAACGCTGGAATATGTTATTAATGTTTCTGTGGCACCAATGATGTCACTCAATGAAATGAGAAAGGACAGGAAAATTCTTTAAAGGAGCCAATCATTCAGAGGACAAATAAGCAGGCCATGGCTGGTTCTACTGTTTCACTCTTCGAATAGTACTGCAGTGTTAGAAGGGCTCACTGTGCGCTCCTAATTTGCTACAGTGGCAAATAAAGTAACTTTTCCCAGAGGCTTCTTTGGGAAATCCAATCTGTTCCAAGTCTATCTCCTAACTTTTTCCCTACTGTAGATTCATAATTGAGTCCCCATCTTTCTCACAAGAATTGAACTGAGAACTCATCATCAATCCCAAGCTCTTCTAAAGATTCTAGGAAAACCCAATCCTAAATTATCCTCAATCCAGAAGAAATAGCTGAAAGAGTAACTCAGTGGAATTTGCTTTTCTGCATTCAGTAATATTTTAGCACTTAAAAGCTAAAATCTCTGAGGCCTGAAATAAAACTGGTAGGCTCAATAGGGACAGTATCGTATGCATAGTCTCAAAGGGGACAGCAGTGTATTTTAAATGTGGGTTAGCAGGCCAACCAGCTTGGAACTGATTAAGTGCCACAGTGAGGGCAGAAATCAACCATAACCCGAAAGTTAACGTTTGGCAACAACTGCACTTTTGCTTCACTCCATTTGTCATTCATTATCTCATATAATCAAATACATAATTAAAAATGTGCAACTATTAGGGACGCCTGGGTGGCTCGGTCGGCTGAAGGTCCGACTTCGGCTCAAGTCATGATCTCGAGGTCCGTGAGTTCGAGTCCTGCATCAAGCTCTGTGCTGACAGCTCAGAGCCTGGAGCCTCTTCAGATTCTGTGTCACCCTCCCTCTCTGCCCCTCCCCAGCTTGCGGTCTCTCTCAAAAATAAATAAACATTAAAAAAAATTTTAATGTGCAATATTAGCTTTAAAAATTAAATATAAAGCTATTCACAAAGAAATGGATTGCTTATGGATTGAAGCAATCCATTTCCCAGTGTGCGTAATTTTGTAATAGATCTCCATATACAGCGGTCTCATATGAATGTTGGTTAACGTTCAGTCTCATATTCATGGAATCAGAGGACAGAGATAAAAGTGGAGCTTTTAAAAAAGCCACATTTGCTCTCAAGATGTTGCAGCTTAAGGGGCACCTGGGTGACTCAGCTGGTTAAGGGTCCGACTTCGGCTCAGGTTATGATCTCACAGTTCAGGAGTGCTGACAGCTCAGAGCCTGGAACCTGGTTCAGATTCTGTGTCCCTCTCTCTCTGCTCCTCTCTCTCTCAAAAATGACTAAACATTAAAAAAAAAAAAAAAATTGTAATAAGTTAAAAAAAGGATGCTGCAACTTAAAACCAAAGATGTAAACTGCCTAAAATCATAAATCAATTCACCCAGCAGCTACACTTGGAGCTCTGGTCCTATTGGCTGTAAGTGGGCTATACCCAGTAAACTCAGGGAAAGCACAGGGTAACCTAACCCAATGCCCTCACTTCTGTCTCCTCTCCTTTCACCTGTGGCATTCCTGCTTCTACATCAAACAGTAACTAGCTGTCAGAACTTGAAATTCTATTATTTATAACACAGAGTAGAGAAATACAGAAGACTCTGCAAAGCTCACGAAGCTTAGCATAAACCCAATGACGCTCATTTAGCTGGCGCAAAGCTCACAGGTAAGTTCGGACCACTGCCAGCCTTCTCTTGGCTAAGAAGGGAATAGCTTGCTTCTTGATAATTCACGGTTTCAAGCTGGCCGTGTCCTGAGCAACCAAGGCCAAAGCCCACTACCACAGCTCCTTCCAAACTTCCTGTCTGCCTTCCGGAAAGTCTTCCCTCTGCAGCAGAGTCAAATGCCCAATGAGAAAAGCTCTGGCCAGCAGGGACGCACGCCAACACAGAAAGGATGGCGGGACAGGCGGGAGCCCTAAGCGAGGCTGCAGATGCTGACAGCCAAAGAAACGCTCGCCCGCAGCTCAGCCTGACGGCGCGTGTGGTCACAACGAAGGCTGAGGCTCCGAACACCAGCAGGTTCTATGAGCAGCACCTGCAGCTACAGACCAAAAGACAGTCTCTCGGGTGGTATGGAGAGATCTCTGACCTCTCTTCCACGTAGAGTACTTCGACCATGTGTGTCTTTAAATTTAAAGAGACACAGAACAACGTAACACCCATTTCCAAGTGTCTTATTGTCTACAGCAAGTCCAAGTGCTTGTACTGTTCTCACAAGTCCTTGGACCTCAAGCCACATGCATGAAGGTCAGGCAGCAAGAAACCATGGCCGACCCAGGGCCCCAAAGGAGGAGGAGCATGGCAAAGCACAGAGAGCCAGCCAGGCAGGGCCTGTCCCCGGACAAGACGAGGCTGGGAAAGGCACTATGAGGCTGCTGTTCAGGCCCCACAGTGTCCCAGGCCAGAAGGCCACCTGCCATCATTTTAGGACACGTTCTGCCTGAGTCCCCGGCAAACACCTCAATTAATTAACATTTTTAAAGGACCTGAGTTATTTCTCTGTGAGAGCTCACACGTCAATCCCATCGTCCACATAGTCCTAACCTGGAAAAACAAAAACATGGAACAGTCCACCATTTCAAAGTGCAGAGTAAAACATTTTAGAGAAAAATCTGGTTGGAAACCTACATTACATCCTGAAGAGCAGTTAAGAGCACAGACTGTGGAGCTAAGACGGCTGGGTCAGACTCAGCTCCTGCTGTTCCCAGCCCTATGAGCTCGGACTAGTTATTTGCCTCTCCACACTACTGTTTCCACAAAATGGGAAAATAAGGGCAACAAAAGAGTTCCACCACGTATAGAGGGCTAAGGAGTTAAAATGTGTAAGTGGTTAGAGTGGCAACACAAAGTGCTCATGTAAGTACGAGCTAAGTAAGTAACATCAATTTACATCTGCTAAATGCAATCAAACAATAATAGTGAGTTAGCAAGGAAACAAGCGTTTGATTCCTCATAGGCATTTTATTTTTTTAATGCTTATTTTTTTAATGTTCATTTTTGAGAGAGAGAGACAAAGCATGAGCAGGGAGGGGCAGAGAGAGAGGGAGACACAGAATCTGAAAGCAGGCTCCAGGCTCTGAGATGTCGGCACAGAGCCCGACGTGGGGCTGGAATCCGTGAACCACGAGATCATGACCTGCTCTGAAGTCAGACGCTCAACCAACTGAGACACCCAGACGCCCCATAATGTTTATTTATTTATTTTTGACAAAGAGTCAGAGGAGCACAAGCAGGGTAGGAGGGAGAGAGAGAATCCCAAGCAGGCTCCACACTGTCAGTGCAGAGTGAAGCAGGGCTCAAACTCCCCAAAAGGGAGATCGTGACCTGAGCAGTGACCAAGTATCGGCTGCTCAGCCGACTGAGCCACCCAGGCGTCCCTGATTCCTCATATCTTTAAAGATAAAGGTATTTTCCTATTTAGTTGCCTGTCCAAAAATGTGTGTCAGTGTTGGGGGTGAGAAGTGGAGGAGGTCAGAGAGGTAAAAAAGAGCACAGAGAACCTAAATGACAAGCCCTGTCCCTTCACCAGAAATGACAACTGTGCCCTGGGTCAAGAAGTGCTCACTCTGATAACCTGTTCACTTTCATACACGGCTGGACCAAAGCAGAGCCAGCAAAATTACATTTTTCAGTCCATTAAGATTTTACCAAAATTCAGTGCAACATAATTTTTGAAAGTTGTAAAAATTAAGTTCAGAGGCCAGAACTGTGTGGTACCTCAATGAAAGTACAAGTTAATTTCTGACACAAAACGACAAGTGGCACATTACAATGTGATGGTCAGGTACGTGAATATGTACAGCCTGGACTATGACGTCAAAGGCTCTCTCACCTGCTTCTCTGACAGACAGTAAGCGAATGAATGTTAGAAAAAGGAAATAAAATGCTTCCCTTTAAAACAAAAAAGCTGGGGGGCGCCTGGGTGGCGCAGTCGGTTAAGCGTCCGACTTCAGCCAGGTCACGATCTCGCGGTCCGTGAGTTCGAGCCCCGCGTCGGGCTCTGGGCTGATGGCTCAGAGCCTGGAGCCTGTTTCTGATTCTGTGTCTCCCTCTCTCTCTGCCCCTCCCCCGTTCATGCTCTGTCTCTCTCTGTCCCAAAAAAAAAATAAATAAACGTTGAAAAAAAAAAAAAAAAAAAAAGCTGATAGGCTGTTGTTCAGTAGAGTAATACAATGAGCGTGCCCGACTGGCTCAGTTGGTGGAGCGTGGGACTCTTAATCTTGCAGTCGTGAGTTCAAGCCCCACGCTAGGAACAGAGATTGCTTAAAAACAAATTCTGGAAAGAAAAGACAGAAAGAAAAGACAGAAAGAAAGACAGAAAGACAGACAGACAGACAGACAGACGGGAGGGAGGGAGGGAGGGAGGGAGGGAAGGAAGGAAGGAAGGAAGGAAGGAAGGAAGGAAGGAAGGAAGGAAGAAAGGGAAGGAGGGAGGGAGGGAGGGAGGGAGGGAGGGAGGGAAGGAAGGAAGGAAGGAAGGAAGAAAAAGGAAGGAAGGAAGGAGGGAGGGAAGGAGGGAAGGAGGGAGGGAGGGAGGGAGGGAGGGAAGGAAGGAAGGAAGGAAGAAAAAGGAAGGAAGGAAGGAGGGAGGGAAGGAGGGAAGGAGGGAGGGAGGGAAGGAAGGAAGGAAGGAAGGAAGGAAGGAAGGAAGGAAGGAAGGAAGAAAGAAAGAAAGAAAGAAAGAAAGAAAGAAAGAAAGAAAGAAAGAACAAGGAAGGAAGGAAGGAGGGAGGGAAGGGAGGGAGGGAGGGAAGGGAGGGAGGGAGGGAGGGAGGGAGGAAGGAAGGAAGGAAGGAAGGAAGAACGAACGAACATAATGAGGGAAATCCAGAAATATGGGTATTACAATCATTTGTTACGTGCCCAGATGACAGCCACGTAGTCACACGCATTCTCTGGGGAAAAGGATTTGTAGGAAAGACAGTGTGTGTGCTAGGAAGGACACTGGCTTCGGAGTCTGACAGATCGCCCGTGCCGCTTACCAGCTGTGTGGCCTTGGCACGTGACCTCATTCCTCAGCGTCTCCCTTCGCCTCTAAAGTAGCAAACACCACTACCTATTTTACGAAGCATCTGAGGATGTGAAAGCGCCCAGCTGAATGCCAGCAGAGTACGTGTTCAACACACGGTAGCGGTAATGATACACAAATTAATCAACAGCTATTAACGCAATCTATATGTTAAACAGCCAAGAAGCTTTCACGGAGGGCTTACTGTAAGGAGAGCCTCAAATCACATGCCATAAAGCAGTGGCTCTCACACCGCAGCACACCGGTCACTGGCTAGTTAAGCAGATTGCTGGGCCTCACCCCCAGCGTTTCTGGGTCAGCTGGGGGAGCCAGGGCCCTGCAATCTGCCTTCCCACAAGCTCTGAAGAGGTGCTGACGTGGCTGGCTGAACACCTCACAGAAGAGAACCACCGCTCCAAGGGTAGAGAGAAGGAAGAGGGGCCTGACAGTATCTGTAAAGGTAAGAAGTCAAATACCTAGGCAATGGGATGGTTGAGCAGAAAGGCATGAGAAGGCACTATGAAGAAAACCAAGACAGACAGACAGACAGACAGACAAAGCAGGGACATCAAGGTCAGCTTGGCCAATTACTATCTCTGGGAGAATCTCATCACAAGAACCGATAGATTTTGAAGAAGCCATTCAAAGGCTAACTTTCGTACGAGGCTCAGCTCGTATTTGGTGGTCTGAGTAAAATGAGCCATTATGAATCCTGGGAAAGTCAGCCACATGGTGAAAATGACAACTGCAAGCAGGGATGGGACAGTAGGTAAGGCCAGGCTAAGTGGCACGGAAACAGAAAGAGCAAAAGCAGTGAAGGCCCACTGCTGACTGTGACACAGGTGATCCTGAAGCACCTTTATCCCAACAGCCAGGACCTTTAGAACGTACATTCTACAAGATGGTGGTCCACAAAAGGGTCTACCAGCTAGGAGAATCAAGCCCCGTTAGGGCCTACTACTTATTAATTTGGTGTTACCAGGCATTAATCAGGGGAGCCAAGAGACCGCAAACATAATTCACTCAAATAAGAGAGGAAAACCTTGTATCTCCTCAGTTACCAAACGTGTTCCCTAAGTATAGTGCATAATGTTAGCTATCACTGCACCTGTTATTACTATCTGATTTTTTATTTGCCAGAAGAAAAGTCTACAAAATTTGTTTTAAAACAATGCTCACGAATAGACTGTATTTCAATCAACACTTTTAGGTCAATAGTGATAAGATAAACATAACTTAAAATGAAAAAATACACAGGACATCATGGCCCACTGGTCTACATCACTCGAAGTTCAGAGAAAACTGCTGACAGATTATTTTCCATAAAAGACAGGAGAGATCAGGAAATCCTAAGATTGTTCTGGGGGAAAGAAAAGAGTTTGAAACCCTATTCCATATCTTATACCAGAACAAATTTCAGCAATATCAAAGATATATCAAATATAAACAATGAAACCTCAGAAGTACAAGAAACCATGAGGATCTTTAAAAATAAAATTAGGAAGGTTAACTGGGACCCAAAACCCACAGCCATAAGATAACAGACTAATACATTTGTCTATGAAAACAAAATAATTCTACCCAAGAAAAACCACCATGAGCAAAATCAGAACACAACTGACAAATGGAACCAAATGCTGCCACTCCAACCACAGATTAAGGGCTAATTTACATAAAAGGACCAAAATCCTAGTTGAAAAAAAATGGATATAGGTCATAGACAACTCACAGAAAAGGCATATACTTGAAACTATTATAGCATTATATGTAAACTATATTTCAGTTAAAAGAAAAATAAAAGATACAAGTTAGCTATGCAGGAAAAAAATACAAATGCCTCTTACGTACATGAAGTGACGCTTAATTCACAGTTCAAGAAACGCCGAACTACAGTGTTACACTATTTTTCATCTGCCAAATTGGCAAAGATCAAATAATAGTATGTTGTGCCTGAAGTATTAATTGGAACAACTTGTGGGAGGCAAGGTAACTGTATCTATCAAAATTACAAACCCACATGTCCTTTGACCCAGCAATTCCACTCAGGAATTTATTCCTTGCAGGTACTAGCAACATGGCAAAATGATATATGCACAGGTTATTTATTGCAGCATAGTCTGTAATAGCTAAATCTGGAAACAACTTCAATGTCCAACAAAAGGGGAAGTATTGTACATTTTGTACATTCGTACAATGGGATATTGTGCAGCTATTGGCAAAATAAAGAAGCTCTTTACACACTGACAAAGAATAATCCTCAAAATGCATTTTATAAAACAAACCAACAAAAAAACAAGGTGCAAAACTGCGCCGATACTAAAGTTTACATTTTTAAAAGAAGGGAGGAATAGAGTATGCCTGAGATTCTTTACGTAGGACCAGGGGTCATCTCTGGAAATATACACAGGAACTTCACAATGGTTACTTCTGAGCAGGGTAACAGGGCGGCTAGGGACAGGTTGTGAGAGACTTTTCACTGCAGGCCATTTGAATTTTGAATCATGTGATTATTACATTTTATTTTATTTTATTATTTTATAGAGAGGGTGCAAATGAGTGAGGGGTGGGGGACAGGGGGAGAGAGAGAATATCCCATGAGGGGCAGAGAAAGAGATGGGGGGGGGAGAGGGAGGGAGAGAGAGAGAGAGAGAGAGAGAGAGAGAGAGAGAGAGAAGCAGGAGTCACCTGAGCTGGGGCATGAGCTTGCCCGAAGTGGCACACGAGTGCGCCCAACGAGGGACTCGAACTCACGAACCGTGAGATCATGACCTGAGCCCAAGTCAGATGCTTAGCCGTAACCGACTGAGCCACCTAGGCACCCACTATTTTCAAGTAGGCTTCATGCCCAGTGCATGATTTGAACTCATGACGCTGAGGATCGAGACCTGACGCAGGATCAAGAGGCGGCACTTAACTGACTGAGCCACCCTGGCGCCCCTAGGTTACCTATTTTAAAAGTAAAATGTGCCTGGGGGCCCCCGCTGGCTCAGAGGGTAGAACATGTGACTCTTTTTTTTTTTTTTTTAACGTTTATTTTTGAGAGAGAGAGAGAGCGAGCATGCACGTACAGAGAGAAAAAGGCTCTGAGCTGACAGCTGACAGCAGAGAGCCAGATACAAGGCTCAAACTCACAAACCACAAGATCATGACCTGAGCTGAAGTCGGACACTCAACCGACTGAGCCACCAGGAGCCCCAAAACATGTGCCTCTTGATCTCAGGGTCGTGAGTTCAAGCCCTACCCTGGGCATGGAGCCTACTTCAAAAAAGAAAAAAAAAAAAAAAAAAAAAACATGAAAAGAAAAGAAAAGAAAATACGCTTATGAGAAGTCATATTACCTATATCCTAAGTGAAGATTTTCAAACTACGCCACTTGAGATAACAAATCTCTTTCACCATCCATTCAAAGTTTACCGAGTTCTGTCTGCGCCGAGCACCGTGTCAGGTGCTGGAGCCTCAGCAGCAAAGACAGTAAACCCTCCTCTCGTGGGCTTTAGAAGGGGACAGTCAGCGGACAAGTCACCCGTGAGCATCAGAGAACGGTAGGGACAGGGACGGGGAAGGGGAGTCGGAGACCAAGGGTGCGAGGGTGACTGCAGCACACTTCCAGGCAGGGTAACAGAAAGCTTCTTTGGTGTTCGGGTAGAGCTGTGAAGAAGCGGGGGAGGCAGCCCTGTGGCTGGCCCGGCAAAGTAGGCAAAGTAAGCGTGCGACTGAGGGTCGCTGGGCTCCTCCTCAAAGAACAGAATGGAGGGAGTAAGGGCGGGTAAGGTAGCAAACCACACTAGGGGCTTGGGAGAGGGAAGGCACCAGATCCTAATGATGAAAAAGCATCAGAAACTGTTCAGCATTGGAAAAACTGATCTGACCTATATATTGTTTTAAACATCATTCTGGCTGCCATCAGAAGAGAGTGTGGGAAGCAGGGAGCCCACTGAGAAACCACCCCAGTCAGTAGTAACCCAAGTGAGGAGTGATGCTTCCTTACACTGGGGAGGCAAGGGTGGAGGTGGGAAGTGATCAGATTCTGGACGTATCTTAAGTCAGGGCCAAAAGCCTTCGCCACTGAAGGTCTGGACACTGAGAAAAAGAAAGCAGTCACCGGTGACTCCAATTTAGCCCAAGCAACTTTCTACAACGACCTAACAGGTTCATCTAAAAAGAACAAAGCTCAGCTACTCTAGGTTATCAACACCATCAACAAGACGCAATGCTTATCTGCAAACCAAACTAGGGAGCTGCAGGAGATTTTAAAGTTGAAAAAGAACCCATACCTGGGTTCATTCTCTAAATACTTAATGAGCACCCACCCCTGCAGGGACCTAAATTATGCTTAAAATACATAACTGAGCACCAAAAATGGACTGGCAGAAAAAACAACAAAATACTAACCGCTGCTGGACATGGGATTTTTTTTCTTCTTTGAATTTTCTACCATAAACATACCCTACTTTGAACTGCAGGGGGAATAACTTTCCTTTTTAGTGCCACCAACGAAGGACAAGTTCTTACAGGGCAAACTTAATAGTTTGATCAGCAAACTTTTCTTCCAAGAAAACTTTTAAAACTGAACAGATTTCTCTGTTTTCTTTCATGCCTCCATTGGTTGCCAGTGCCAAGGGAAGGTGTATGGGGAAAACATGTTTGGGAGAAGGGGGGGGGAGAGGAACAAGGGAGAAATGGGGTACACACAGCAGCTGGCTGTTCTTTAAATGCAGTAGCTCACAAAACACAAACGAGACAGATCAGAGATTACTTTGTTTAAAAACATTTAACCCAATACCAACCACGTACAAGACAATATGCCCGACAATACTAATGTTCCCACCGTCCAGAAACAAACGACGGTCACTTACACATTTCTCCATTCATTTGGATACTCACAGAGCGCCTATAACGTATCAAAAGCACAAGCCAGCAGTGAACTGGAGAAAATCAGCCCTCCTCAGCTGGCAATCTGGCCTAGGGGGTGGGGAGAGAGGAAGGACACTCAACTTCAAATTCAAGTTACTCCATTATTGCCAAGACACGTGCTAGAGAGACGAGCTGGTGGACGATAGGAGGAGACCTGCCCTAGTCTAGAAGTCAGGGTAAGAGGCCTGGCACAAACCACACAGGAGCTACGATGTGCAGGAGCAGGAATTACGCAGTGAAGGGGAAAGGGGATGGGGAGTGGAAGGGCCCCCACACAAGGGAGCCAGCACGGAAGAATCTGCGGCAAGAGGGTAAGGAAGCCTGGTTAAAGACACGAAAAGGAAAGCAGTACGTCAGAAAGACACAGTGAAAGGAAAAGAGGATGGAAGGAAAGCAAGGGCCAGCTCGACCAGGGCCCAGCAGGCCATGTTAACCACTTTGTTCTCAACGTTGAAAGCAACTCAAACCACTGAAAGATCTTATTAGGCTGGAGTGATGAACAGATTCACTTTTAATTTAATGTTTTAATATGCTTTATTTTTTAATGTTTATTTATTTTGAGAGAGAAGGAGGGAGTGTGTGTGTGTGCGCGCAGAGGAGAGGCAGAGAGATTGAGACTCCCAAGCAGGCTCTGTGCCATCAGCACAAAGCACGACGTGGGGCTTGAACTCATAAACCATGAGATCATGACCTGAGCTGAAATCAAGAGTCAGACACTTAAACACCTGAGCCACCCAGGCACCCCCAGATTCGCTTTTTAAAGATCACACTGGCTCCTGTGTAGAGAATAAGTTAGAGCGGAGCACGGGCACAGCAGAAGACGAGTCAGAGCGGCTGGTGCTCAGGGGAGGCACCATGAGGGCAGTGAAGGTGTATTTCAGAAGTAAAAATCAATCAGGACTCCGGGGGCGTCCAGCTGGCTCAGTCAGAAGAGCATGTGACTCTTGATCTCTGGGGTTGTGAGTTTGAGCCCCACGTTGGGTGTGAGGATTACGGGGGGGGAAAAAAAAAAAAAAAAACTTAAAGAAAAAAATCCACTGGGGCGCCTGGGTAGCTCAGTTGGTTAAGCATCCGATTTCAGCCTATGGGTTCAGGTCATGATCTCACAGGTCATGGGTTCGAGCCCTGCATCAGGCTCCGTGCTGACAGTGTGGAGCCTGCTTAGGACTCTCTCTCTCTCTCTCTCTCTCTCTCTCTGCCCCTCCCCTGCTCATACTTTTTTTTTTCTCTCTCTCTCTCAAAAATAAATAAACTTAAAAAAAAATCAACCGAGATTCCTGATACAGGGAAAGCGGGTAGGGGAGAGAGGGAGGCAGAGAAGAAAGTGCCAAAGACAATAATGAAATAGAAAATATTTAAAAGGACACATTGAAAACAAAAACTCTGTAAGTTGAAAATAAGGAATAGAAAGACATTCCATGCAAATACTAACAAAAATAAACTGATTTTCCAATCCTCAAAACAGAATTTTGGGCAAAATTAGACATGATCAAGAGTACAATATGCCAACACAAAGAACAATCTACAAAGATTAACAATTCTGAATTTTAAAAAGCAAAAAGTGGGGCGCATAGATGGCTCAGTCAGTTGAGCGTCTGACTTTGGCTCAGGTCATGATCTCACGGTCTGTGGGTTCGAGCCCCACGTCGGGCTCTGTGCTGACAGGTAGAGCCTGGAGCCTGCTTCGGATTCTGTGTCTCCCTCTCCCCCTCCCTGCTCACACTCTGTCTCTCTCTGTCTCTCAAAAATGAGCAAAAAGAAAATTCAAAAAAGCAAAAAGTGATAGAGAAATTGACAAGTCCAGAATCAGAGATACTTATCACATCAGAAACTGGTAGTCAAAAAAGTTGTAAAAATACAAACACTGCGAACGGCATTAAAAACTTAAACACACACACATACACACACATGCACACACAGACATGTCATCTTGGCCTAACAAAGAGAATATACATTCTTTTAAAATGCATGGAAAACATTTTAACTGGACCAAAGAAAAGTCTCATCACATTTCAAATAGCGAATATCAATAAACATATTTTAGGACCATACAATGCAAATAAATTGATCAATAACAAAATTAAACACCATGAATAGAAACTAAAAAGTGCCTGCCTAGAAATTCAAGGGTTAAAGAGGGACTAAAAATTGAAATAACAAAATATCTAGATCTTAATAACAATGACATCACCATATATCTAACATACAGAAGACTGCTAAAGCAATACTGAGAAGGAATCCTACAGTTTTGAGCACATCATTAAAAATAAAGGCTAGGGGCACCTGACTGGCTCGGTGGATTAAGCCTCCGACTTCCACTCAGGTCGTGATCTCTCAGTTTGTGGGTTCGAGCCCCGTGTCGGGCTCTGTACTGGTGGTGGGGAGCCTGCTTGGGATACTCTCCCCCCCCCCCCCGCCCCTTCCCCACTTGTGCACGTGCGCTCGCTCTCTGTCAAAATAAAATAAACTTTTTGAAAAAGGGCTAAAAACCTATGTTGTCAAATCAGAAAGCTAGAAGAAGAGTAAACCTAAAGAAAGCAGACAGGAAATACAGATTACAACAGATTCACAAACTGTAGCTGAGTATTTGAAACAAAATCTTAGTTGACAGACTCTTGTAACTCTGTTCTGGGAAGAATTAAAATACGAACAAGAGGGCAAAGCCCAGCTAGTGCCTGGGCCCCAGAGCAGGTCACAGCTCTGCAGAGGAGGGGAGCACACTTCCAACCCAGTCATGGCCACATCCACAACCGCCAACAGACGGTCCAGACAACGAAAGGCAACAGGAACAGGAGAAGGAACTGGCAAAAGTCACCATCAAGAAGGAAGGTCTGGGATCTGGAGCCGATGGTGACAGAGAAGGAGCTTTGCCAGAGCACATACCTGTCCCAACAACTGGATCCGTGCTTTCAAGGGAACACCCACTGGATTAATTTACTGCAGTAAGCACTTTTTCCTCTGGGGAAGGGGGGGGAAAGGCATAAACAATTTTAGAAAACAGAGAGACTTAGAATAGGAGAGAGCAAGGAAAAGCGAACAGGGCCCAGTTCAAGGTGAGGTAGGTGGGGAAGAAAAAACTGGCAAAGGGGATGAAGTAGTGAAAGGCCAGAGAGGCGTGGGTCAAAAAGGGAGAAAGTCAGGGCACCTGGGTGGCTCAGTTGGTTGGGTGTCTGACTTGATTTTGGCTCAGGTCATGATCTCACTGTTTGTGGAATTGAGCTTCCCCCTCCCCCCGCCCCCCATCGGGCTCTGTGCCGACAGCACGAAGCCTGTTTGGGATTCTCTCTCTCTCTCTGCCCCTCCCCCACTCATACTCATGCACTCTCTAAATAAATAAACTTTTAAGAAGTTTCTTTAAAAGAAATAGTAAAAAAAATAAAAATAAAAATAAAAATAAAAAATAAAGCGGGAGCCAAGGTCACACTGGAGCAGGACAATGTTTCTAACTGAACTAGTAACTTAGGGCTGAAGCCCATTCAGCCCCCACTAAGACCTGGGGCATCACTATGGAAGTCCGTGCCCCGGGTGGACTAGAGGAGGTGGCTGGGGGTGGATGAGGAAGCCAAGGTGCCCCAGGCGCTGTGCAGCGGACACAAAACCTCCCCAGAGGACGCCAGGACCGGAGTGGGAAGGAAGGCTGGGAGGCAGGGACTAAAGACTTCAACGAGCAGAGGCGGCCACGAGGAAGAAGGAGAAAAGCAGAAGAGCCTAAAGGGCGGAGCCTTCGGAGGGACACCAGGAGTGGCAAATGGACCGTGCAGCAGTCAGGACTCTGCCTTTCCGGCTCCACCTGCGCCCCGCTTTCGGAGCAAGCTGAGCTAATCCCACCCTTGGTCCTGCTGGCACACGCACACCTGCTCCAAGATCCGGAGGAAAGAAAAGCACAATGTCAGGCGTTGTACAGTTTCCCACGATTAAGTGGGAAGAAGGAAAAGGGACTGCAAGGGACAGCATGAGCAGCAATTCTGCTTGGGACACCAGCACAAGGAAGATGCAGCTTCCACACAAAGCTAGCTCCAGACGATCAAAGCTCTAGCCACAGCCTCCTCTTGGAGAAGCCCAGAGGAACAGCACAAGATTCGAGGTTGTGACTAATTTCTAAGGAGCCCCTCAACAAAAGCAAAAGGAGTCGGCAATCCGGCCTCTGTGAGCTTTGGTAACTAACAGCGACCATATTTGGCTTGTGACAGGGATTTTAAAAGATCATCTCATTTACTCAAATAAATCCTCAGAGGACTACAATCTCAACGAATTCGTTCATTTAAAATCGACACAATGTGCCTATTATGTACAGGCTCTGTGATGGATATGGGTGAATAAGACGGCTTCTGCCCTCAAGATTGCACAATCTAGTGGGGGAGACAGAGATTCAAACAAAAAATTCCAAATTGTATGAAAAAGTGGAAGGGCATTCATAGCAGTCAGACAGCAAGAGCAAAGGAAAGAAAGGTGTTTTTTTTTTTTTTTTAATGTTTATTTATTTTTGGGGGGGGGGGGGAGCGGAGAGAGGGAGAGAATCCCAAGCAGGCTTCATGCTCTCAGTACAGAGCCTGATGCAGGGCTCGAACCCACGAACCGTGAGATCATGACTTGAGCAGAAATCAAGGCGGATGCTTAACGATTGAGCCCCCTGGCTGCCCCTAGGAAGGAGGTTTCTCAACTGCGCAGGAGTACAACGCAGCCCGGCCATCCTCCAACTGCAGTGCATCGCCTTCCCCATTGTATTGCTGCGTCTCACCAGGAGCTCAAGGAAAAATCTGTTACATCTGGGTCCCTGACACCTGAGCCGGTGTGAGACGCTCAGTGTAGTTTGCACCTCTTGGTTGCCTACCCAGTACCTATGTATAGATCTATTCTCCTGTCTGCTATCTACTCGCAGCTCCAGAGTGGGCTCCAGGGAAATCAGGGTATGAGAGAATCCAATCTCCTTGCCAGAAGTCACTCGGTACATACCTCCTTGGCCATGGGAATGGGCTGGTAATCCAGTCTGGGGCAAAAGGTCAAAGAGGAGGTTTGCCAGCGGCTTCAACGAAACAATCTTTCTCACTCTCCTGAGAAAATGACTAGAAGACCTGTTCACTCTCATCCTGGATACTGGCTCTCGTTCTGGACCATGTGTTACAGAAATGTGAAGCCTGGACCTCTACCACCATTTTGCCGCTTAGGCCAGGCTGACACAAGGTGGAAAGCAGAACCAAGAGAATCTCAGCAAAACTGAGCTGGCACCTGAAGCCCACCTCACCCCTAGAATTTTCAACATAAGCCAATGCATCCCCTTTAAAGTTGAAACACCTTGTTGGAGCTGGGTTTCCTGTTACTCGTAAACCAAATCACACCTAGCATATTTGAAGTATATTAAGTCATAAAAACTACCAGCAAATCACCATCCACCAGCTCCTTTTATAGCACATTTCAATGTTTATCTCTTGCTCCTACAAAAGTCTTTGTTAAACCGAATTCTCAAATATTAAAATGTAAATCTCTTCCCTCATCTTCAAACTTTGGAGGACAACTAGTTTATAAAAATTTACTTGGAAAATTTACAAATTTAACCACAAAAAGGATGAAAATTATTCAAGGTAAAAACAAATACACACACACTCACCCCTAAGCAAAGTTACAAGACCGATGACAAATGAAAGAAAAAACGTCTGTAATTCGTATCACAAAGGGATAATCTCCCTAATATACATAAAGGACTCCTTTTTTAAAAACTTAAGATACCCAGCAATCAAACAGGAAAATGAGCAAGGGATATGAGACGGTCTGTAGAAAAAGAAATACATTCAATTCTTAATATAGAGAAAGATGCTCAAGCACTCTCATCACATGGGAAAAACGAACACAACACAAATTTCTCCCCTATCAGATCAAATGCAAGTTCGACAACATGCCCTGTTGGTGAGGCTGTGGCAAAACAGGTATTCTCGTGTGGGAGTACAAAATAATACAACCCCTCCCTGGGGACGGTGATTTGGTGACATATGTCAAAAATGCATAAGGGGGCGCCTGGGTGGCTCAGTCGGTGCCCAAAGCATCCAACTTTGGCTCAGGTCATGATCTCAAGGTTCCTGAGTTTGAGCCCCGCACCAGGCTCTGTGCTAACAGTTCGGAGCCTGGAACCTGCTTCGGATTCTGTGTCTCCCTCTCTAACCCTCCCCTCTTGCCCTCTATCTCTCTCAAAGATAAATAATAAACATTAAAAAAAACCCTTTTTCAATATGTAGGCATCAACCCTCTGCTCCAGCAGTACCTCCTCTGGAAATACATCCTGTTAACATACCTGCCTACGTGCAAAATAACATACATGCAAAGTTACTTACTGCAGCGTTATTTGTGATAATAATAATTTAAAAAAAAGATAGCGATGTGTATCCATAGCACAGAATAAAAAGCAATTATAAAAACAGAGTGAAGAAGCCCTCTATTTACAAATAGGGTAGGCTCTCCAATATATATATAATTAAGTGGAAAAACTGAGACACAAAATACCATAGTGTGCTCCCTCAATTTCTTCTCTCCTCAAATGTCATCTTATTCTTACAGCAACAGAAGGATGAGTCAAAAACAAATACAATGATTATAGGCAGAGGGAGAGAGCTTTGCAGGGAGAACAGAAATGGAAGCTAAGCATCTCTGAACAGAACCTGTTTCACAGTTTTGATGTTGGAAGCACATAAAAGTCTTCCGTAATTAAAACATAAAATTGAATTTTTTCTAATAGATTTATTGAAGTATAATTAATATACAAGGAATTGCACATATTAAACGTATACAGTTTGAGTTTAGACAGATGCACACACCCATGATACCATCACCATAACCAAGGTAACAGACACGCCCAACACCTCCCAAAGTTTCCTCATGTCCCTTCGTTTTTGTTTTTGTGGTAAGAACACTTAACATTAGATCTACCCTCTTAAATTCTGCAGGGCACGATACCATGTTGTTAACCATAGGCACTGCTGTAGAGCAGATCTTTAGAATCTATTCATCTAGCATTAACTGAAACTTACACAAAATTAAATTTAAAAACAATCCCTCGTGTTCTAAAACTGGACTGTGGTAACCGTTGTGCAGCTTGGTAGATTCACTAAAAATCACTGAATTATACACTTGAAATAGATGGCAGGAAGGTACGATAATCTGACTGAGAACTAAAGAAAGCCAGTAAACGCCAATGTCTCTCCAACTTCAGTGAGCACACGAACTACCCGGAGACCCTCTAGGAATGCAGAGTTTGGTTCAGTAAGTCTGGCATGAGGCCTAATTCTGTACTTCGCAGAGGCTCCCAGGTGATGACACGGATGGTGCTGGTCTGTGCACCACACTCTGAGGCTGTCCAAGCTGCCGACTAGAGGAGCTTGGCTTTAAGAAGTAGTTGAGAAATTGGGGCAGTAGCTCCCGGAGGCAAAGGACAGGGACCAAGTGGGCGGGGGCCAGAAAAGGCCTTTTCTTCGCTTTTGCTTTCGGCGTTGATCGAGTCCGGGTTAGAACGGAGAGTGAGTGCGAGGGGGTTATAATGACTAGCCACAGCATTTAAGACAGGAGTCTGCTGGAGAGAGTGGCAGTGTAGCAGGAGCCAAAATCTCTGAGATACGATGGGAAGTGATGAGGGTCCAACGAGGGATGGGGTTGATACAATCCGATGACCCGAGTTCCGAAAGGACAGTGTGCTAGGAGTCCTACAGGAGGACCAGATACTACTAATGTAGTATGTTACCTCAGAAGGAGTACCAAAAGAAAGAATACACGTTAAAAAAAAATCATTTTAAAAATCATACTAAGAGTTCCAGAAGCTAGGATATAGCCCACATTTGGATGATCGTCAAGAAAGAAAATAATTGGGGCGCCTGGGTGGCTCAGTCAGTTGAGCGTCCGACTTCGGCTCAGGTCATGATGTCACGGTCCGTGAGTTCGATCCCCACGTCGGGCTCTGTGCTGACAGCTCGGAGCCTGGAGCCTGCTTCGGATTCTGTGTCTCCCTCTCTCTGACCCTCCCCCATTCATGCTCTGTCTCTGTCTCAAAAATAAATAAAAACGTTAAAAAAAATTAAAAAAAAAAAAAAGAAAGAAGATAATCTTGTCCTCTAATCAGGTCTAATCAGGTCTTGCTAAAGCCTCAACCCTCACAGTGACTCTTCAAGGAGTCATGCCACATCCTCAGGCCTTGAGTCTCTAGTCGCCTTGGTTTAGAATCCCTTCTCCCTTCACCCCACCCACCTATCAGAATTCAGTTCATAAAGCTTTTTTTTTTTTTAATGTTTATTTATGGCAGCGGGGGGAGATGGGGCAGAAAGAGAGGGACACACAGAAACCGAAGCAGGCTCCAGGCTATGAGCTGTCAGCACAGAACCTGATGTGGGGCTTGAACTAACAAGCTGAGAGATCATGACCTAAGCTGAAGTTGGACACTTCATAGACTGAGCCACCCAGGTGCCCCCAGAACTCAGTTCAAACATCACCTTGTTAAAGCCTCTCCCTTTCTACTGCAACTAAGACAAATATCACATTGTAACACTGTATCATAATCATCTATGATCTGAACCAATGAAACACTCTTACAAGACTCAATCTTGTAAGTACTTCTTGTATTCCTCCCTCTAGTTAGGGCAGCAACAGTAAAGGAATGATCCAGAAGAGAAAGAAAAACAACACAAGACATGGCCAACTTAGAATCCTAGATAATCAACTGCTGAGTAAAAAGCCACCCCAAGTACCACAGACGCCTCTTCACACAGCTAGAAGTGTTACTTAACAGGACAGGAGAGACCGGTCACTCTTACATTCCATCACACGTGACACAGGAGAAAAGGTAAATTGAGACTTATCAAAACCAGGGTGCTTAAGCTTTCTGTGCTATGGACTGCTCTCACAATGATGTTTTAAATACGAAGATTACAAAAGAGATCAATTATTAGAACAGTTAGTTACAGGGGCGCCTGGGTGGCTCAGTCGGTTAAGCGGCCGACTTCGGCTCAGGTCATGATCTCGCGGTCCGTGAGTTCGAGCCCCGCATCGGGCTCTGTGCTGACAGCTCAGAGCCTGGAGCCTGTTTCGGATTCTGTGTCTCCCTCTCTCTGACCCTCCCCCGTTCATGCTCTGTCTCTCTCTGTCTCAAAAATAAATAAACGTTAAAAAAATTTTTTTTAAACAGTTAGTTATATGAAAGTTTCTTCAGGTCACATTGTAACAAGCTCTAGTGCAGATCCACTAACCACTGTAACTTCGAGGTAGTGATGACTGTGACATCTATCCACCTGCAACAACCATAATGTGATACGCAAACACCTGTGATTTTCACTGGTGATAAAGTCACAAGTCTGTTACATTGCCTCTGTGATTTGCTGACTAAATCCACAATTGGAAGGACACATTCGAATTCGGTTAGTTTTTGCCCATCTAGGTTGATACATCCCCTAAACTCTACTCCGATTAGGCAGCACTAATAAGTGAACAGTGTGCACGTCTCACCCCTACTTACTCGCCCATCTCACCACTGGATGGTAGGCACTTGAGGCCAAGGACTACGTCTTACTTGTCTTTGGGTCTACAGGTCCGATACATGTTAGCTGGATGAGTAAGTCATTTTCTATTCCACTGGACTGTGAGCTCCTTGATGGCAGAGCTTCTGTCTCAGCAACACAGAGCAACCACTCAAATCTTGATAGAATGAATGAGTGTGTATCTTATCTCCTTGGTAGGACGATAATCCTCTCAAGGTCAGGGATCATGTCTCCTACTTCTTTGATTTCCCATAGTCTAGTGTACTGCTTTTCACACAAAACCACTCAAATATTTGTTAAATGAGACATTAAGACGGCGCCTCTGAAATGAAGACCAAAGTAAGTAAAGAGAAGGAGCACCTGTACCAGTTCTGCTGTAGCAGGGAAACGGGCAGTGCAGCAGTGAGGCCGGACTGCACCAACCAAAGGAAAGACTGAGCCAGGCCACAGAGCTCATCTGCAATGTGGCTGCTTGAGAAGACGGGAAAACATTCCTATTCTTACTTGTAAAATACAAAAACCTTGTAAGTTCCTTCTTAATCTTGCTTCTTTCTTAGGCTGCTTCTTTCTTACAAAATCTTGCCTCTTTCTTATAAGATCTACATTTTCCTACTGCTACAAAATAAAAACATAGCAGAGATTGACTTGGCATGTTTTTAGTATAATATACCCTACTTTTTAAAAATCCATATTACAAAAGAGAATGCAAAACAGGGCTCAATTTACAAATTACCAATTGGCAGAGGAGCTGTGAAGTTGAGAAAAATGCTAAAAGGTAAGAGCGATCACCAGCTCAACCTCAATCAGAAATGAAGATGAAGCATTTCTGAAGTTACAACTATGAAGATACAAGTTTTAAAATTTACAAAAATGCGATCTATATGCACTTCAGGGCAAATCATCTGTTTGAAATCCAGCCCAATATTCTTCTCCATCTAGGCAGGGAAACACTTCTCCACCTCACCTTTACTCCCGAACTCCACTTGGTATTTGCATTGCTTATACCATGTGCACAGCACAGCCTTCTACTTTGTAATCCAATTATCAGTACAAAAAGACAAGCTCCTCACTCACAGACAGAAGTGTCTTCCTTCACCTTCACAACACCCGCAACAGACACCAGTACCTTGTACATAACAGGTCTGCAATAAACTCTTGATTAATGAGGATTTTTTCCAAAGCCAGACATACCTTGCACTGTATTATAAAAAACAGACGCCGGGCACCTATGTGGCTCAATCCAACCCCTGATTTTGGCTCAAGTCATGATCTCAGGCTCTGCATTGACAGTACAGAGCCTGCTTGGGATTCTCTCTCTCTGCCTCTCTCTCTGCTCCTCCCTGGCTCTCTCTCTCTCAAAAGAAATAAACTTTAAAAAATAATAAATAAATAAATCTTAAAAAAAAAAAAAAACACGAAGATGCCAAATTTTCAGAGAATAAGGTAACTCGTCACTGACAATTTAAAATGTCCTGGGGTGCCTGGATGGCTCAGTCAGTTAAGCAATCGACTTTGGCTTAGGTCATGATCTCCCAATTTGTGAGTTTGAGCCCCATGTTGGGCTCTGTGCTGACAGCTCAGAGCCTGGAGCCTTGCTTGGGATTCTATCTCCCTCTCTCTGCCCCTCCCCCACTCTCGCTCGCCTACGCGTGCTCTCTCTCAAAAATAAAAATAAACATTAAAAAGATAGTAATTGATGATAAATAAACAAAGTGTCCTGAAAATTGGGGTGCCTGGGTGGCTCAGTTGGTTAAGTGTTCAACTTCAGCTCAGGTCATGATCTTACAGGGTTCGTGGGTTCAAGCCCTGCATTGGACTCTGCTGACAGCTCAGAGCCTAAAGCCTGCTTTGGATTCTGTGTCTCCCTCTCTCTCTGTTCCTCCCCCACTCATGCTCTGTCTCTCTCTCCTTCAAAAGTAAAAAACATTAAAAAAAAAATAATTAAAAAAATAAATTTAAAAGGGGGGGGGCACATGGGTGGCTTAGTCACTTAAGCATCAGACTTCAGCTCAGGTCATGATCTCATAGCTAGTGGGGTTGAGCCCCTCCAGGCTCTGTGCTGACAGCTTGGAGCCTGGAGCCTGCTTCAGATTCTGTGTCTCCCTCTCTCTCTCTGCCCTCCCCTGCTAGCTCTCTTTCTCTCTCTTGAAAGTAAACATTTAAATAAACAAATAAAAATAAAATCTCCTGAAAATTAAAACAGAGAATGTCTACCAATTGAAGTTATTTCTGCTTTTGAAGTTTATTCCTACATAACCAAATAGGACCACATTTCATATTTCTTCACAAACTAATCTCACTGAAATATAAATAAAATTGTTCTCTAAGATATCAGATTACAAAAATCTTCACATTTATTTTTAAAACAAGGTTCTTAGGCATATAGCCAAACTAGTCAGTGATAAAATCCACTGTTTTGATTCTTGCTCAAGTTTTCTACCAAAGCACAATAAATACTTAAATAAATGAAGTCACTAGATTAATTCAATGATAATAAACATAGGTGACAAGTTTCTTAAGGGCAGAGACTTCGTCTACACCCAGCATCTAGAGGAGCACCTCCTATCTGCTAAGCGTGCCCCACAACTATTTACTAAAACAATGACACTCATGACTATCTCATGGGTCTCTAGGACACATTCTGAGAGCTGCTTACCATCGGTCATATCCACTCATTCTGTCTTTCAAAAATCTCATCATCCTCTTCTTCAAGGTCAACAGAACCAAAGAATCATATGAAAGTTTCTCTAGCCTGTTCTAAGAGACAAATGAAGATGCTTCCCTTCAGTATATAAGATGTGATAGTCAAATAAGTATCAATATTTCAGAAGACATTAAGTAGCCCTTGATGGGGAAAAAAAACTATGGTTTCCAATTTCACATGTGCCCCACTAAATTAAGCACAACACTTCTCAAAGTAAATTTGATATAAAAAGCTTTGGTCTCCTAAGCCTCTTTCTAAACTAGAAATGGAGAGAGCAGAGAGATGTGAAAATTACCAATGGAGGGAAGGGTGTGAACATGACCTTCTCTGGGGCAGTCCAGTATCTAAAACTAGTCTGTGGAAAAAACCTTTAAAAGCCTTCTAGCTCACCCTCCCACACAGAGCATGAATCCCTCAGTCACCAACAGGTGCTCCTACAGTCTTTGAGAAAGAGACAGACTATCTCCCACACAGAATGCTCATTCTCTCCCAAGCCAACCCATTGCACTCCTGGACAACTCTCGCTCTGAAAATATTCTAGCTGTTATTAAATGACTCTTCTGGCCAAAGCTTCACATCAACACAGTGAGTACTTTTCTAGCATAAACACCTAGAATCACAACGTGTTCAACTTGCTTTCACAACACACCCCACACTCCTCAATTCTCATTAAAGAAGTAGGCAATGATTCCAAGACATGAAGACATCTTCCCAATAAAAAGATGCATTTATTTTCATTAAAAAACTATTGAACACAGACTCCTACAACCTTCAGAGTTGAAAAGACCTTGAAAGCCATCCAATTCTACTCCCCCCCCCCCCCCCCCCCCCCCCCCCCCCCCCCCGCATTGTAGGAATTGCTTCAGTAACACTTCTGGGCAGCACATTTGTGGCCTGGAATCTTAAGATAGAAGGGGAAAAGTAAGTCTCTTTGATTTGAATGTTAAGTAGTTCTGAGTATAGTTTTTACAAGTTGTCTGTTAGTACGTAGATTTGTTAGGTAATGTGGTTTGACAGAAGTAGATCAAAAGTTATCTGTGTCATTTGGTTACTTTCCATTACTTCATGGTCTCTTGCTACACAATTTCCCAGTTGTAAGAAAGCTAAATTTGTTACCTACTAACAATAATTTTGAATGTCTTTTTTAAACTGTGAGCCACGAGGCGCCTGGGTGGCTTAGTCAGTTAAGCGTCTATTCTTGATATCGGTTCAGGTCATAATCTCATGGTCGTGAGATTGAGCCCCACGTTGGGCTCTGCGTTGAGTGTGGAGCCTACTGGGGATTCCCCCTCCTCCAGCGCCCCCCCCCCCCCGCCCCGGTCTCTCTCTGTACCTTCCTTGCTCATTCTCTCTCTCTCAAAATAAATACATAAGCTTAAAAAAAAAAAGGAAAAAAAAGATGTCAGCCACTAAAAATACCCATTTGGGAGCCCAAAATTAAATAGGCTTTTTAGCTTGTAAAAATCTTTTTTAAAGTATGGCACAGATGGACATAGATATTTTATTCAGTCATTCACTCAACAAATAAATAGTTAGAGCCTACTTTATGGTGGACACCGTGCTGGGCACTAGGAAAACAGTGAAAGCAGAAAAGACAAGATCTCTCTTCTAAGAGAGCTTTGTTTATAGAGAGACAGATTATAACCCAGAGAATTACAAATTGAGAAAAGTGCTAGAAAGGCAAAGTTCAGGATGTTATGAGAACATGTAATAAGGAAAACTGATCCAGCCTGGGAATTCAAAGCAGGATATGCTATGGAAGTGATGCCTAAACTGAGATCTGAATGGTTACCATTCATATTTATGTAAAATTGGATCTCATAAAATGAAAGGGTTGGTCCAATAAGCCCAGCTACCTTTGGCATCTTTATGAAACCATCTCTTAAAAAAAAGAAAAGAAAAAAAGGGAAGGCCAGCACTCAATAAAAAGGCATAAAGGCCAGTAGTTGACAATTCTTTGGAGAGAGGCAGGGTCCTGCTCTGCTGCAGATCCCCCATCTAGAATAATTATCATCATAGTAGTCCCTCAAATCTTTGTTGAAGTGATTAGTGTCAGGATTAAATCAGTGCTCATATTATCTTCAGTTAAGCAAAATAACTTCACAAAACTACATCTCCGTACACAAGAACTCCACTGCAAACTTCAACTGCAAAAAGAAGACGCTTTCTTGTACCTCACGGAATTGCTATCAAGATTCGAAGAGATAATATATGGCAAAATGCTGGGGTAGATCTTGCAGTGCTCGGAGGCCATGGCATCCGCGTGATTAAAAACGCTTGATCGGCCCCTTCTCACTACGACAATTCTTTAGATTCAGCTATGCTTCATCTTCCTGACCATGAGAAAGAAAAAAACCAAAACTGTAACACAGGTTTGCACTCCCTCTCTAGCCTTGGCTTCCTCGGAGAGGGTGAGACTGCAAAAGCTGAAGGTCCCGTTTAGCTCTACAAACTGACCTGCAAATCTATTTAAAGGGCCAAGAATACACTCCTCAGTTCAGATTTGAGATGACCTCGTCATCCACTCCATTCCCCCACAACTCCATACTTCCTTTTAGGAATGGCAGCACACAGCTCGTGATTTAAGTATTCAAAGACCTATTTTCCACTTATTTCACATGCAGATTTAAGCCGAATGTATGTTTCCAAATTAGACCTTCCGAATGATCCGACTAATTGTTGTAGAACTTTGTATACCCCAATTTAAAAAAATGAATAAAAACAGTCAAAATGACCAACTGTAAGAACAGAGTTATAACTCCTCTCTGAGTAGGAAATTATCTGCTCCATTTTAAAATCAGAAAAGACAGGGATGCCTGGGTGGCTCAGTGGGTTGAGCATCCGACTCTTGATTTCTGTTCACGTCGTGATCCCAGAGTTGTGGGAACAAGTCCCTCAAGGGACCAAGCATGGAGTCTGCTTAAGATATTCTCTCTCTCTCTCTCCCCCCTCCCTCTCTCTCTTCCCGCCCCCCCTTGCACATGCACCGCGTGCTCTCTCAATATAAAAAATTTTTTTTAATTTAAAAAATCAGAAAAGACAATCTCAAAAACAATCACACGCTCAGAAATAACAGTAAGTAAATGCAAATGCATTCATGGAAAACAGTTTTAGAAAATCATGATGACTAGAAGAGAATGGAAATGTCCACCATATAATGCTATGTTACTGCATGAAAATTAAATTTCACAAAAAGTCATAGAGCTCACATAAATTATGCAGCTAGAGGCAAATCTACATGTTTAAGATTTGTCTTATTTAAAATAATTTTGGGGTGTGGTTTTGAAAAGCTCTCCTAGGGGCGCCTGGGTGGCTTAGTCGGTTAAGGGTCTAACTTCAGCTCAGGTCATGATCTGGTGGTTTGTGAGTTCAAGCCCCGCGTCGGCTCTGTGCTGACAGCTTGGAGCCTACAGCCTGCTTCAGATTCTGTGTCTCCCTCTCTCTCTCTGTCCCTCCTCCATTTGCGTGCTCTATCAAAAATAAACACACATTAAAAAAAAAAAAAAAATTAAACCTTGGGGCACCCAGGTGGTTCAGTTGGTGAAGCGTCCGACTTCAGCTCAGGTCATGATCTCATGGTGAGTTCAAGCCCCATGTCAGGCTCTGTGCTGACAGCTCAGAGCCTGGAGCCTGTTTCAGATTCTGTGTCTCCCTCTCTCTTTGCTCCTGCCCTGCTCGTGCTCTGTCTCTCTCTCTCTCAAAAATAAATAAACATAAAAAAAAATTTTTTTTAAATTACACCTTGGAAAGCTCTCCTAGTTTTTTTTTTTTCTTTTTTTTTTTTTTTCAACGTTTATTTATTTTTGGGACAGAGAGAGACAGAGCATGAACGGGGGAGGGGCAGAGAGAGAGGGAGACATAGAATCGGAAACAGGCTCCAGGCTCTGAGCCATCAGCCCAGAGCCCGACGCGGGGCTCGAACTCACGAACCGCGAGATCGTGACCTGGCTGAAGTCGGACGCTTAACCGACTGCGCCACCCAGGCGCCCCTAGTTTTAACCTTCATCAAATAGCATCCAGCTAAGAGAACACAACTATGATACTTTCAAGCAAGAGAGCGGTTTTGATGATGCAAACCACAGCCACCAGATCCAGATAAGGTTTGCCACCAGAATGCTTCAGAAATAATACACTTCAAAGAAAAAGAAAAAGAAAAAAAAAAAAGGCAACACTGACACTAGTAATTGCTGGTAAATTCAGCGGTTAAGCATTTTTAAAATTTCACATGAATTTCAGTAACTTAAAATTCTAAACTTATTTCCACAGAAAAAGTTGATCCTTTCAGTCCTAGTATCAATGTCAAGATAGCAGCTTCCCATTTGACAGTTACGTTAAAATAAAAAAAAAAAAACATTTATTTATTTATTTATTTACTGAGAGAGAGAGAGAGAGAGAGAGAGAGCGCGTGCGAGCACACAGGGGCAGGCCAGAGGGGAAGAGAGAGAATTCCAAGCAGGCTCTGGCCCCACGTGCGGCTCAAACTCATGAACCATGAGATCATGGCCTGAGCTCAAGTCAGACACTCAACCAACTGAGCCACCCAGGTGCCCCTGACATTACTCTTAATGCTTATTTTAACTATATTTTACACCTGCTGAGGGTTTCAGGCTTTGAAGTTCATTACAGTTATAGCATAAATTACAATGTGAGTACTGCCATGTTCTCTTTTTAAAGAGGTGCGGATAGAAGTTAAAGAACTCATCCAAGGTCACCCAACAAGTCAGCAAAAAAGTTGAGAGCAAGCCTAAAAGTTTAGCTCCTAGACTACTAACTACTTGACGCTTTCTCAATTCCAAAAGAGAAAAAATGAAGTCAAGCGATTTACCTTCCGTAACACCAAACCTCAAACACAGTAGAACACATCACAAACGCTAACCAAGAAGATGCACCCTGACCAAATGAGAAAACTTGCTACAACAGGACACCACCCTCCTTTCCCTAGGTCTTGAGAAACCAAGCAAACGTACTGCTTCTGGATACATTACATCTTAGAGAATGTCCACTCTTCAGTGTGTACGATTTGCTTTCACACAAACCAAACACTTAAAAATGAATCTGTTATCACCTTTATCCATGCCTACGTGCTGTGGGACGCATCAGTGTCCTTATTCTCCCAAAAGTCAAGTCAAAGACCACAAATCTCAAAGGTAAGCAGTTCTCAGTGAGAACACAGCCAATAAAGGAAAGGCTCTAATAAAGTTGCTCCTTTTGAAGAGATCTTTTTAAAGGATGATTACATGCTTCACAAAATTCATGTGAAGTCGCCCGTCAAGAAAAAAGTGATTCTTGTAAAGTAGCTTTTAAGGCATATCCCTCCCTCTTTGGGACATAGTCTGACTTGCTGGACAAGAACAATCTGGGCACGCTCACACAGAACACCCATGAACCAGCCTGGTTCATGAAAACATCATTTCGACCTCCCAACTGTAGTACTCAGTCTTTCCCATACCATAAGGGCCAAGATGACCCTCTTTAACAATCTCTCGGGAGAAGGCGCCCCGGCGGAGAAAGTGACAGCCGTCCTCCTTCTGATGTTTTCGGAAAGAGTCTTAACACCAGCAGAGGCTCCTAGGAAGTGTCAGTGCGGTCGGTAGCAGGTGGAGTAGCCCTTAGTGCCGAGCAGGTCCTTTCCGACCTAGTCTCAAGCCCTCCGCTGCCGCCCGGATTCCGCCTTCCAGACCTTCCCCAGCCGCCCCGCGCCCCCATTCTCTAGCCCAGAGCGAGACACACAACTCCCGGGAGGCGAGGCAGTCTAAGCAGACAAGACGGCCACCCCACCTCTTCCGGGGACTCGCAGGCCCGCTCCCTGGCAGTGTCAGAGCCTGACGGACCCTGCCAGAGAGAAAGCAACTGTCCCCTTCTGGGGCCTCCCAGGCGGAACCCCGTGCCCCACGGCCCCTTTCCGCCGCCCCCACCCCTCTGAAACACCACCTTCCTTATTCGTGAATCCCCCTTCCTCAGGAGCACCCCAGTGGAGTTACCGGCCCACTCAAAAGTAAGAGCGACCGCCACCCCTATCGGTCACCCTGGGCCCCGCTGTCACCGCCCTGCTCCTGGCCTCCGCCCACGCCCCTGGCGGGCCCCGGTGACGCCTGGGTCGGTACCTTGCGGACCCCCTTGTAGATATAGAAGTAGAGCTCCCGGCCCACATTGAAGCAGAGGCGGTCGCCGTTGCCAGACTGGTCGTTGAGGTTTACGAAGGAGACGCGGACGGGGTTGGATCCCTGCGAGTTGAAGGGCACCCGGTTGGGCCGGCTGTACTCCGAGTGCGGCAGCAGCTTGTACAGACCTTCCCGAGTGGTGAATTGGGTCTTAATCTCGTTCATCTCCTTCCCTCCTCCCTCCGTCGCCATCTTGGAAAGCAGCGTTCATCCTGCCCTAAGTGCCCGGATCACGCCCACCGCGCAGGCGCCGTGCTGGGCTCTCGCTCTTTACCCCCCCCCTCCCCCGCCTCTTCCTCCTGGCCCCTCCCACCCGCAAGCCGGCCCCGCGGAGGCCGGCCGAGGGGCAGGGGCGGGCTTGTTTACGGCCGGACTGCGCAGGCGTGCTCACCTGGCGCGCTGGGCGCGCCGGGGCGTCCGGAGGCCCCTCCCCCGGAGGCCCCTCCCCCGGGCGAGGCCTCCGGCCAGTTCCGCTGTCGCGCAGGTGAGGGAGGCTAGGACTGGAGGTCGTGCTAGCCGTGCCGCCGCCTCCGCCTCCCCCCGGGGCTGAGCCGGTAAGCCGATGCCGCGGCGGGGCTGCGGCCGGGAGCGCCGAGGTGAACTGGGGCGACCTCCTCAGCCGCCTCCGGCCATGCCCTGAGGGGACCCGGGGCCCGGGGGAGCGGAGGGAGGGAGCCGCCGCGGCCGCCGCGCCAGGCGGGCTCCGCACGTGGGGTGCCGGGAGCAAGGCGCGGGAGCCCCGACTCTCTGGCCGGGGGGAGGGGGGGTGCGGGGACGCCCGGAGGCTGGGGGGGGCCCTTCCCCCAGGGCCTGCCTTCGGCCCCCCGCACGGCCCCCGGGACGCCCCTGTGCACCTCCCGGAGTCAGTTTCCGAGAAGGTACCGCGGTGGCTCGGTTTCCCGCTTCCCCACCTTCCTTTAGGCGGGCAGGGGGAGAGCGCCCTGGGCGGGCGTACGCGCCGCGGGCGTATTTGCAAGGCCGGTATCTGGGTACCTGCCTGTGGAGAGCACTGGCTAATTTTAAGAAGAGGTTGTGTAGACACTTCTGTTTCTGGAGTTTGTCTTCAGTGGGTGTTTAGAGAACAGGGGAGGGGAGGGCCGGGCCGGGCAGGGGCTTTCCGAGCCAGGGACCGAATGGAAGCCGGAGTCACTTGACTTGCTCGATAGCTTTTAAGAAAGTTGGAGACCATTGATTAAGAAGGAAAACAAAAAAGGCTCAAGTGGGATCTGCGGGATTGTGACCTCGGCGTGGTTGTGTGCACACACCGTGCGAGGCCCGGATGTGGGAGGGCAGGCACACGTGGGGAGCCTTCCACGGTCGCTGCCGTATACCTGCGTTTCTTGGCATGTTGCGCTGGAATATGAAAGTTTCTAAAGCGACAGAAACTTCCCGGGAGAATTCCGGGGGGTCGGAAGCCAACATTTGGTACACCAAGAATGAAGTGTTTCTTTAAATTCAAATCAGAGCTGGAGGGTCGCAAAATTAGTGCATGAAGGGACGTTCTGCAGTAAAAGAGTCTAAATCGCAAGCATCTGTTACAACGCAAGGCGATGGCAGTGGAAACTGCCATGATGTAATAATGCATTTGACACTAACATCCTGTGTCCTTCGTACGTGTTGGCAAAAAAAAAAAAAAAAGAAAAAAAAACACTGGAGCAAAATCCTGCTTGTTTAATAAGAGACCCCTAAAATAGCTGAAAGTTTGGGTTGTAATTGTTTTGATATTATCTGCCTTTCTCTGAAAGGCAAATAAATGTCAAGAGTCTTTTAAAATACCAGGATAAGCACTGTGGTCACCGTGGATTTATCCCAATTTCCTATAACTGTGATTTTGTATTAAAAGTATGTATTTATGATGATCACCTTGAGGGATGGGGACATCCTGAATCCTCTAAAAAAAATTCAGCTGTGTTTCCTAGTTTTTGAGGGGGAATAAGACATGATACTTTTTAGAGGGGGAAAAAGAAACTCGGCAAGCAAAAATTAAGACCAGAAAAATCTCATTAGCCTTCAATTAACCACAGTTAACCTCAGTTAATCATAATACCTGTATGCCTCAGGTATTCGATTAAGGTTTTATTCGATAAGGTTTTATGTGACATATTTTATTGTCACAGTAATAATAGGCTGTCCCCCTTTGTCCCATTCAGAGCCTTTGGATAATCTCTATTCTTAGCATTTTTTTTCCTCTTGTAGTTGCCCCCACACACGTTGAAAGATTCAATAAATAACACCCAGATTTATATAAGTGGGCCTGACCTAAATAAAGTTCATTTCTCATTTTCACTTTCAAGCCAGGCATTTCTGAATGGGTTGGTGCCTCAGATTCCTCCATCCCGAAACTTTGTCGGTTCCCTTTGCATTTCCTCAAACTGGAATTATTATATAACGGCTTCATGAATGATTTCCCAGTTTTACATTTTTTCTCAACTTTTCTCCATTTGCAAACAGCTACCAAATTTTCCTGAAACAATGCTTTAGATGTTATGTTCTCGTGTCAGCGACTTGCACCAACCATATTAAGCCATACACCACGCAACTCACAGCCTATTTTTAGTATTACATTAATTCCCCCACTGCAGTCAAACTTCTGCCTTCACCCATAGCTCTTTCTCTTGCTTAGAAAGCCCTTCCTTTCTTCTTCATACTCTGTTCTTCAAGAACTAGTTAAGTCTCATCGTCAAGCCTTTCCAAGCCTAAAAGCCACAGGGGCACCTGGGTGGCTCAGTCGGTTGGGCGTCCAACTTCAGCTCAGGTCATGATCTCACGGTTTGTGAGTTCAAGCCCACGTCAGGCTTTGTGCTGACAGCACGGAGTCTGCTTGGGATTCTCCCTCTCTCTCTGCCCCTTCTCTGAGCGTGTGCATGCTCGCTCTCACTGTCTCTTTAAAAAAAAAAAAAAAAAAAATCCATTTGCTTAGACCAAGGGAAGCAAGACTGGAAGGGGGAGGTCACTTTGGAGTCTAATTGTAGTAATCCAGGCCAAGGACAGTGGAAGCTTGGACTAGGGATGATAGCAGTTGAGATTCAGAGAGATTAGAGGATCCTAGATAGATTCTGAAGGTAAAGCCAGTAGGATTTCCCAACAGAGCAGATGGGATCTGTGGAAGAAATGGAAGGAGTCCAGAACGACTCCAAGGTAAACATAAGCAACCGGAGAGTGGAAATGCCATGAACTGAAATGAGAAGATTGTAGAGGAGCAGGTTTCTAGCAGAAGCTCAGGAGTTCAATTTTGGACGTGCCGGGGATGTCTGCTAAGCATTTGAGGGAAGTGTCTAGGAGGCAATTGAATAATCAAGTGTGGAGACAAGTCTGAGCTGCTGGCATGCATTTGGCAGTCATTAGCTGAAAGGTGGTATTTAAAGCCTGGGTCCCATCACCAAGACAGTGAGTGTGAACATTGGGACAGACCTGGAGGTAGGGTGGGTGTGGAGGAAGAGGAGGAATATTTGTGGATGTCTTAAAGCATGGCTTTTGTGTGTGTGCGCAGGTGCATGCAACTTAATACAGAATATTCACTTCAGGTCCAATATGTCGTTGTTTTTCAGATTCAGAGATTTAATCCATGAAAATTCTGACAAGCATGTTTGTTTTTTAAACTTTGAGGAGAATGAGAAGGGGCGCCTGGGTGGCTCAGTCAGTTAAGTGTCCGACTTCAGGTCACGATCTCGCTGTTCATGGGTTCGAGCCCTGCGTTGGGCTCTGTGCTGACAGCTCGGAGCCTGGAGCCTGTTTCAGATTCTGTGTCTCCCCCTCTCTCTGCCCCTCCCCCACTTATGCTCTCTGTCTCAAAAATAAATAAACATTTTAAAAAATTAAACTTTGAGGAGAATGAGTGGTTGCCACAGTGACTCTTTAAAAAGAAATAAGCATGCACAGATGTCTTTAGGAACCACATTTAACCCTTTACTGACTCATGTAAAGTAACCAATCTCCAATTTATCTTACTGCTTGAACTTACTCTCTTACTACATTATGACTCGGTATTTTCTTGTAAGACCATTATGGGACTTGAAAACAAATTTGGAAAACATCACTTAACATAGTATCCTTCACATACCAGCTTACTTTCTAAAGCCTCAGATTTGCAGAATGGTAAAACTGACACAGTCAGGATTACTAAATTATGATATGATTTGATATAAATTGATCTTGCACAAAGCATCTTATTCTTTATTCAGTAATCATCATGAAGTAATACAGTACTTAATATTTCACACATATCTTGAAATAAAAGTGCTTTTCAAAGATCTTTTAAAGTCTTCAAATCCCATTTTGTGGGAGTCCGGGCATTATGCTAAGTACTTATACATGCTGTCATTTTCATGCATAACCTTATAAAGTAGGTACTATTTATCCTCTTCTTACAAGTATGAAAACTGAGAGAGTAATGAAATGACTCGTCCAAGTTACTACCGTAGAGCTAGGTGGCTAGCAGAAATAAAATTTGAATTCAGGTCTCATAAGAGAAACATCTTGGAATAAAATAACAACATACTAGTTTCTGAACTGTACTAAAAGGGGAAGAATAGCAATTCAAGTGGAGCAAACATGTATTTTTTTTCTTTTAACTCAAAACTAGAAAAACTAGGGGCACCTGATTGGCTCAGTCAGTTAAGTGTCTGACTTCGGTTCAGGTCATGATCTCACAGTTCATGAGTTTGAGCCCCACATCCAGCTCTGTGCTGACAGCTCAGAGTCTGGAGTCTGCTTCAGATTCTCTGTCTCCCTTTCTCTCTGCCCCCTTCTCCACTTCTGCTCTGCCTCTCTCTCTCAAAAATAAATATTTAAAAAAATTTTTTTTTAAAGAAAAAACCCACAGACTGGGAGAAAATATTTGCAAATCATGTATCTGATAAGGTATTTGTATACATAGATTTCCTACAATTCAGAGAGCAAATAATCTAATTTTAAAATGGACAAAGGACCTGAATATTTCTCCAAAGATATACAAATGGCCAGTAAGCCATTCATAAACATGAAAAGATACTCAACATCACTCAACAGAAATGCAAATAGAAACCACAGTCTGATCCCACTTTGCATCCACTGTGATAGTTAAAAAGACACAAAATAAAAAGCGGTAAATATGTGGAGAAATTCAAAACCTCATATACTGCTGGTAGGAATGTAAAAACAGCGCAGGCACCTTAGAAAATAGTCTGGCATTCCTCAAAAGTTTGCCATATGACCCAGCAATCCCACTCTTAGGTATATACTCAAGAGAAGTGAAAACATGTCCACACAAAAACGTGTACATGAGTATTTGTTGAAGCATTAGCCATAATAGCCAAAAAGCAAATGTCCACTAACTGATGACCGTATAAACAAAATGTGGTATATCTATGCAACGAAGCATTCAGCCATAAGAAGGAATAAAATACTGATGCATGCTGTAACATGGACAAACCTTGAAAAAGCGTGCCGAGCGAAAGAAGGCAGACATAGCCGTGATTCCGTTTATATGAAATGTCTATAGAGACAGAAAATGGGTTAGTGGTTGCCTAGAGGAGGGGAGGGTGAGGGAGAAAGAGTGACTGGTAATGGGTATGGGGTTTCTTTTTGGGGTGATGAAAATGTTCTTTTTTTTTAATGTTTGTTTTTTGAGAGAGAGCAGGGAAGGGGCAGAGAGAGAGGGAGACCCAGAATCCGAAGCAGACTCCAGGCTACGAGCTGTCCACACAGCTAGTGCAGGGCTTGAACCCACAAACCACGAGATCATGATCTGAGCCGAAGTCAGATGCTTAACCGACTGAGCCACCCAGGCTCCCCAGTGTGTCAATACTGTCTGAGGTGATAGTGGCACAATCCTGAATATACTAAAAACCACTGATTCATACACTTTATAAACAGGTGAGTTGTATGTGCTGTTAAACTAAAACCGGAACAGACTATACAGTGCTCACTTTATTTTTCAAACTGCTACATCACTAGAAACAAATACTTCTAGATTGTTTGAACATCTAAGAAACAGAGCTATTAGGGTTCTGAATACCCAGAAAGTTTGAGAAGCTCTGCCATAAGGCAGGAACCTCCCTCAGTTTCCAAGTTCAACCTGCATTTTTATCTCTATCTGAATCTATTCTAGCTCTTCTCTTCAAGGATCAAAGGAGGAAGTATCTCTTTCCAAAACGAATTTCTCCACATGTCCTTGTACTCGGTCCCTCTTATCTCCTCCGGATGCCACCCTCTAGCAGTGTCTTACCCTGTCTCCCAGACAAGCTCTCCCACTGCACCGCTCCACTGCCTCCTTCCGTGCAGCATAAACTGTTAAGCTGAGCAAAAACAGTAGCAGTGAAGAGGGCCTGGGGGTCCGTTCTGCCCGAGAGTTTGGCAGGGGTGTTTCTCCGATTGGAAACACCTCTGTCGCCCGTCTCCAGCCCCAGCCTTAAAAGATCCACGGCTGTCTCCCATCCCCTCATAAACAAGGCTCCACGTGTGCTGTTGTAATTGTCTTAGACCCCAGGGATAAGACTCAAAAGTGGGTTCCATCCCGTAGGAATAAAAGAAATTCTATAGCGTAGTGATAAAAGAAATCTAGGAAGAAAACGAAAGCATCGTTTGTCAGGAGGCTGTGACATTCTGTTACTCCCAGGCATAGAACCAGTGGGATTATTACTTAGAGTATTCTTAGCACTGCACCCAAATTAGGACATCGCTTTTTGTAGCTAGAACTCGTGGAGCTTTGTTTTTCATTGTGAAGCTTTTCCAGTTAGAGGTTCAGTTACAGACTTTCCAAGCAGCCCAGGAAACATTGTGGATTTTATCTCTTTAGAGATTAGAGCAAGGACATTCAAGTTTAATAACCTCATTTATAGTTTCTGACTTTTTCTGAGAACCTTAAGCAGGAAAGAGAGAAAAGGAGGTTTGGGGCAAAAAAAGAAGTGGGTATACTCTCTGTGAAGAGAAAAAATTAACATGCCGCTTATACATGATTAAGATGTACTTCTCAGTCACCCCCCTGGAGACCTCTTGTCGACATTTTGGGACTGTTGAGACGGACCCAGTAAAGCTGAGTGATTCTAGTCCCAGGTTTCAGTGACGTAGCAGTTGGGGGCCTGTGACGGAAAGGAAGATGCGTTTGTTAACAATTCAGATTCCATTTTATTTTATTTATTTTATTTTTTTTTTTAGATTTTTTTTTTTAATTTTTTTTTTTTCCAACGTTTATTTATTTCTGGGACAGAGAGAGACAGAGCATGAACGGGGGAGGGGCAGAGAGAGAGGGAGACACGGAATCGGAAACAGGCTCCAGGCTCTGAGCCATCAGCCCAGAGCCCGACGCGGGGCTCGAACTCACGGACCGCGAGATCGTGACCTGGCTGAAGTCGGACGCTTAACCGACTGCGCCACCCAGGCGCCCCTCAGATTCCATTTTAGTAGTTACTGTTTGGGAAAGTAGAAATACAGTTTACGATACTGAAAAGATCTAGCCTAGGATGGGGTAGGGAGTGTTCTCTGAAAGATTATCTTCAAAGAAGCATGTTTCTGTTATGAACCCAGTTAGACAGAGTTTACTAACAGGAGGACCCAGTCTTCACTCTTTAGAACTGGAAGAATCCCCTATTGTATCATGAGGCACGTCGTAAATGCTCAACATGTACTGAGTTGAAGTTCTAGTTTTCTCCTCTTCCTCCTTGCCGATATCTTTGTGGGGGGTTTTCTTTCTTTCTCTTCCTGGTGTTTCTGTTTCTGCATGTTCCCTTACCGAGGTGTGGTACTTGTAGTTCCTCATACCTGTCACGCCTGCGCTTCTGTGCCTTTGCACAGTCTAGAGTCCCTTTCACCTGTGTTCATCAGAAGGGCCCGGCTGCTGCCTCGTCCTTTAAGCCTTACCCAGCGGATTGCCTCTGCCTGGTTATCCCTCAGATTCCAGCTGGAAGGCTGCTTTCTCAGAAGGGCTTTGGCTGACACCCCAGCTCTGGGTTATGTCACCTTGTATCTTCTCAGCTTTGTTATCTCCTTTGCGAGACTTGTGTATTTAAGTAACATCCAGCTCTGCCGGCGGACTTTAAGCTCTCTGAGAACAGGGATCCCTTCTTTTCATTCAGCATTTTGTTTCTAGGTTGGGTACTGGCATTCAAGAGGTATTCTACATAGTTGCCAAGTGAATGACTCACCTTTGAGAAACATTCTCTAACTTTTAGCACTCCCGTTAATACTTAACTTTATTATGACATTTGTTGCGTGGCTGTCTCATCTCACTAGATTGTTAGCTACACATGATTGCAGTTCACATACTTGAAAACATACCCGTTCGTGCTTTTTCTCATACCTTACCCCTGAGGTGAAACTTTGCTTTAGGGTCACGTCACTTGTACTTTCAGATAGTTCTGCTTCTAGTTTCTATTGGCGGTGGGGCAGGGGGTAGTTCAGCCCCTTGCTTACTTTATGTATTTCGCTTTCAAGTAAATACCTATTTAGCATGCGCATTTTTCAGTCACCGCCTTAGCCCTAGCTCAGTCTACTTTCTTCTTCTGCAAAGCCCCCCATCCCCCCCAAGCCAAAACATATTCTTGGAGAATAATCTTTAAGAGTCACGTTTCAATTTAGTAGGATAGAATATTGAATTTGCTGGAGAATTTTGCATAAGAATTATCAACTGAATATTGCAGCTCTAGATCTGCTTGTTGGGGTAAGAAAAGATCATGAAAGGTAATTGGTGCTCAGGACTGTTTAGTGGATAGAATATGAACCCAAAAAAGAGCATTGGACTTAAAGTCAAAAGACATGACATGAATTCTCCTCATGATTCCATTATTATTGTGCTGAATGTGCTAGCCAGTGCACTAGGAAAAAGTTCAAAATGAAATTACCATAATTTATCTAGGACTATATATTGGAAAACCTAAGAGGAGCAACTGAAAATCTCTTATTAAACAATAAGTGTAACAGGGTAGCAGGTTATAAAATTAATATGCAAACTTTGTCATGTGAAAATAGTAACAAATTTAGATATAACAAAAGTTCTATTTAAACTCATCATTGTTAAATATGACAAAACTCCTATCACTCACAATGACACTATAAAACACAGGACTAACCTTACAGTTGCTCGTACCCATCATACAGGCAACTGGGGGTCTTTAGTCTCGTTGACAGCAGTGTGGACGGTGCCCCCTGGGGTTGGGTTGCACAGTGTCTCTGAATATACTTAGAAAGTTTTCAGAAACTACTTGAAAAAATCCTATAAAACCTGTAAAGAAACTAAAATAATTAAATGAAACACCTTGTTTTTGGGTGAGAAGACACAACACTGTAAAAATGCCAGCTCTTTCTGAATTAATGTACAAATTGAATGCAGTCCAAATCTAAACAGAATTTCCTTTAGAACCAGTCAAAACTATTCTAAATTTCATTTGGCAGAATAAGATATTGAGAATCACTGGAAATTCAGGGGAAAAAAAGTAATATTGGGGGAGGACTTGCCTCCCAAATATTAAAATGTATTATAAAGCCTCCTTAGCGAAAACATCAATGCAGTGTAATGGAGTACAGAATTAGACCCCGATGAGAATGGGCATATGGTAAAGATGGCAGGGTTAATTTAATAAAAGGTATTGGAACAACCAACTAGCCGTTTATAATAAAATAAATAGAGGTTCCTACTTCTCTCCTTATTCCAAAATAAACTCCAGATGGATCAAAGATTTAAATATAAAAAAATTAACCATAAGAATCTAAAAAGAAGCTACTTGAATAAGTATATTTGTGATCTTGAAATAGGGAAGCTTTTCTAGACATAGCCCCAAACAAATAAGCCGAAGGATATTTTTATTCTGTAATTTGCATGGTACAAAATACCATTCAAAAAGACAACAAACTTGGAAAAAAGATTTGTAACACATATGGCAAGTGCACAAAATCCCTAAACTTGAAAATACTTCTTTAAATCAGTTAGAAAGGAAACCTAACCCAGTGGAAAAAAATAGACAAAGGGCCTAGCAAGCAGCTCACAAAAGTTGCATTTTTCAGGCTTTTTATTTCTGACTTCTGAGTTTCCTGTCCTGCCTAGAAAGAACTTCCCCACTCCAGGATGCTTAACTTTTCTTACGAAAGATACACAAATTAAAACTTTTTACTATCACATTGGAAAATACCAATTATCAGTATAAAATTGATAGTATTGCCACAGTTTTTGGTGTTTATAAAAGTATAAAGAAGGATTGACAGGAATGTAAATTGATATTTGGAGGGCAGTTTATGAATGACTGTCAAAATATGTATTGTAGTTCCATTGACTTAACGACTCCAATTCTTAGGAATTTATCCTCACAAATGTACAAAGTTTATGTACACAAGGATTTGCACGAAGCATTGTTCCGCTTAATAGTGAAAAATTGGAAATTGCCTAAATACTCATCAATAAAGAATTAGATAAATTATAGAAATCCTGTACATTGCAGTTGTTAAAAAAAAAAATGCATAAGGCCATACATACTGACATGGAAAGAGTACGTGGGAGTTCATTTGTGAGAAGTTAACACTTACGTATACAGTGGTACCCATGGTTCTGCCTCCAGAGTTTCAGTTACCCATGGTTAACTGGGGTTCCACGGCACATGAGCTTCCTCCTGACTGTTGTCGGAGGGTCAGTAGTGGCCTCATGCTACATCACAGTGCCTGCGTTATTAACCTCACTTCATCTCATCACATGGGGATTTTATCTCCTCACATCTCACCCAAAAGAGGAAGGATGAGTGCAATACATAAGGTATTTGGAGACAGACCAGTTTCACATGTTTTATTACAGTAGTATTTCATTATAGTGCTCTGTTTTGTCATTGTTAATCTCTCACTGTGCCTGATTTGTAATAATTAAGCCTTATCATAGGTATGTATGTATAGGAAAAAAACAGTATATGTAGGGTTCAGTACTCTCTGTGGTTTCAGGCATGCACTGAGGGTCTTAGAATGTATCTCCCGTGGATAAAGGGGGACTCCTGTACCCATAGGGTTTTGTTAAGCCCAGAGTTTGAGAACTCACTTTTTAATTTTGGAGAGTAACTTCCCAGAATGTATTGTGCTGGAAATTATGGTGTTCTATACATGACATGTAAAGGCTCAAAAGACAAAGTGTATATAAAATCTCTTTTTAAACAGCAATACACCATATACACCATATATATACCATATATACGGTAATCAAAAGTTGCTAAATTTGGATGACCTCCATGATTATCCACATTCTAACAAAGCTAATAGACCTATAAATTTTTCCAAATGGACTTAATGTAATACTATTTTTTCTGGTCTTCATAAACAGTTCTTTAAGTTTTTAGGGGATAACAGACCCACTACAAAAACCCATGAAAGCTTTGAACCCCATTCCTCAACCGAAATGCATATACCTGCCATATTTTATATATGAACTTTTAGGGTTCGATAAGACACTTCATCAAAACAATCCATGGACTCCTACTATGAACTTCAGTCTTCACAGTGAATAAAGAGGAAAACAGTTCAATGCTGCGATTGGCTTGTGACCACCCCCCCCCCCCCCCCGCCAACACACACACAAGAATATGTTAATGTTCTAACCCCTGGTTCTGTTAAATATGATCGTATTTAGAAATACCATCATTGCAAATGTATTTAAATTAAGATGATGTTTTTAAGGTAGGCCCTGAATCCATTATGACTGATATCCTAATAAGAAGGAAAAAGAGAGGCACCTGGGTGGCTCGGTCAGTTAAGCGTCCAACTCTTGGTTTTGGCTTAGGTCATGATCCCACAGTTTGGTGAGTTCAAGCCCCACATTGGGCTCTGCATGGATAGCACGGAGCCTCCTTGGGATTCTCTGTCTCCCCCTCTCTCTCTGCCCCTGCACCACTTGCGCTGTCTCTGTCTCTCTCAAAATAAATAAAATTAAAAAAAAAAAAAAAAGGAAGGAAAAGGACACACAAGACTCATGGTTGGGGGAGGGGACACCAGGTGACACAGGTGGTGACAAAAGTGCTGCTGCTGCAAGCCAGGGAACACCCAGAGTTGCCAGCACACCGCCAGAAGCAGGAAAAGACAGGAAGTTTCAGAGCGTGGCCCTGCAGACACCGTCACTCCAGACCCCTGGCTGCCAGAACCGTGAGGCCTTAAACATCTGTTTTAAGGCACCAACTTTGTGGTACTTTGTTACAGCGGCCCTAAGAAATATAATACAGATGCTATCGGCAAAAAGGATATCTAACGTGAATTTTAGGGGCACCTGGGTGGCTCAGTCGGTTAAGCATCTGACTTCGGTTCAGGTCATGATCTCACAGTTTGAGTTCCAGCCCCACATCAGGCTCTCTGCTGTCAGCACAGAGTCCCCTTTGGATCCTCTGTCCCCATCTCTCTCTGCCCCTCCCCCACTCATTCTCTCCATCTCTCTCTCTCTCTCTCTCTCTCTATCTCAAAAATAAACATTAAGGGGCGCCTGGGTGGCACAGTGGGTTAAGCGTCCGACTTCAGCCAGGTCACGATCTCGCGGTCCGTGAGTTCGAGCCCCGCGTCAGGCTCTGGGCTGATGGCTTGGAGCCTGGAGCCTGTTTCCGATTCTGTGTCTCCCTCTCTCTCTGCCCCTCCCCCGTTCATGCTCTGTCTCTCTCTGTCCCAAAAATAAATAAACGTTGAAAAAAAAATTTTTTTTAAAAATAAAATAAACATTAAAAAAGTGAATTTTATATATGCAAAATATGCCAATTGGGGGAAAAAGGTAAAATTATTATTTGCAAATGATGTTGTTTGCATAGAAAATGGAATAGAATGAATGGAGAAACTTCAAACAATAAGAGAATTTGCATATATTTTATATGTACAAGCTACAACTAGTTGGTATATGGAAGGCTCCATTTACAATAGCCATGAATAAGATAAAACATCAAGGAACATATTCAGTAAGAACCGTAGATCATGATAGTAAAAACTTTAAAATACTACACAAGGACTCAGAAGAACAACTAAACAAGTGGAACAGCACACCGTGTTCTCGAATAGAAAGACTCAACATCACGAATGTATTCTTCCTAAATTAACCTATAAATTTAATGTGACTCCATTAAATTCCAAACCATGTTTGGAAAATAGGCAAGATGGTATCAGAGTTCAAGTGGAAAAAATAAAAAACAAAGAGCTCTGAAAATTCTAAAAAGAATAAATGGGGAATCCACTCTATTAAGCATTAAAAGGTAAGAAAATACAATAGTAGTGTAGTGCAGGCACGTGAATAGGTCAACAGAACAAGAATTTCAGAATAAACCTAAATATACAAGAATTTTGTACATAAGTTGTTTCTTTTCTTAAAGTATTTATTTTAAGAGAATGAGACTCCCTAGCAGGCTCCACACTGTTAGCATGGAGCCCAAAGCAGGGCTCGAATTCATTGAGATCATGACCTGAGCTAAAGTCAAGAGTCAGACGCTCAACCGACTGAACTACCCAAGGGCCCCTGTAATTATTTTGATGTTATTTAAAATGTGTAAGTAAAAGATGAATGTTTAATAAATAGGATTAGGACAACTGGGTAGCCATCTGAGGGAAAAAATCCAAATGAATGAAAAATTGAAATACAAGAAAAGAAAATAAGACCAATAAGGGGAGACTTCTTTTTTTAAGTTTTTTTAATGTTTTGTTTATTTTTGAGAGAAAGAGTGAGCGAGCGAGCAAGCAGGTGGGGGGCAGAGAGAGAGGGAGACACAAGAATCCAAAGCAGGCTCCAGGCTCTGAACTGTCAGCATGGAGCCCAACGCAGGGCTTGGACTCACATACTGTGAGGTCATGACCTGAGCCGAAGTCAGACACTTAACTGACTGAGCCACCCAGGCGCCCCGGGAGACATTTTTAATAATCTTGGAATGTAGAAAGTCTATCTCAATAAGACGCAGGGTGTGGAAGCCATAGAATAAGTTTGACCACGCTGAAGAATATTTTCCTTCCTCAATACTTGCAGATGCTACAGTCCCTACTACCATAATGGCATTTTGGTCCCCCTCAAGGACCTTCCAGGGACCTTTCCTTCTAAAACAATAACAAACAAAGTAAACAAAGGAATGTGTGTTTCAGCACAGGCCATTTTCTTCTACTTCTCCCCGTGTTTCTAATACCCCCAAACTCAGCCATGATGAAGCTCAGGCGAGGCCCAAAGCCTTGCTAGCGGGGCAGTTCGGGAAGGGCAGGCACAGTGGAGGCTGGAGCTGCCTCCCTGGCTCTCCCCTGTCAGGGAAAGCAGGAGGCTGTAGGCAGCGGGTGGATGGAGGGGGCCCTGGCCCTGCTCCCATAGCAGCATCACCCAAGCCACACACTGGAAGCTGTCTGCTCCCTGCTTGGCTGCCCATCTCGCACCTTTATGTAAATTCTCTGACTCACCTTTGCATGGAAAATAAAAGGGCTTTGTTTAAAAAAAAAAAAAGTCTTCCTTTCCAATAAACCACTATAAGCAAATTCAACAAACAAGAAACTGGGAAAAAGTGAAGAGCTCCTACAAATCAGTTAATGCAATGGGCAAAGGTTATGTGAGCAAACACTTAAGAGGGAAAAAAATGGAAACATGTCTCTCAACCATGAAAAGATGCTCAATCTCACACTTCAGAAAAATGTAAATTAAGATAACAGATAAAATATCTCCCACCTTTTTTCAAAGTCAAGAGGTTTGGTGACTACCAGGTATGAGGAAACATACTCTCATATATTGCTGGTGGTGGTATATATGATACAAGCTCAATAAAGAATAATTTGCCAGCGATTAAAACAAATCTAAAATGTATGCACTCTTGGGGCTTCTGGATGGCTCAGTCCATTAAGCGTGTGATTTCAGCTTGGGTCATGATCTCGTGGTTCATGAGTTCGAGCCCTGCATCCAGCTCTCTGTCAGCCCACTTTGGATCCTCTATTCCCCTCTCTCTTTGCCCCTACTCTGCTCACGCTCTCTTGCTGTCTCTCAAAAATAAATGGACATTAAGAAAATAAAACGTACGGGCGTCTGGGTGGCTCGGTCGGTTAAGCGTCCGACTTCGGCTCAGGTCATGATCTTACAGTCCGTGAGTTCGAGCCCCGCGTCAGGCTCTGTGCTGACAGCTCAGAGCCTGGAGCCTGTTTCAGATTCTGTGTCTCCCTCTCTCTCTGCCCCTCCCCTGTTCATGCTCTGTCTCTCTGTCTCGAAAATAAACGTTAAAAAAAAATTTTTTAAAGAAAAGAAAATGTATGTACTCTTGAATCTAGCAATTCCACTTCTTGGAGTTTATCCTCAGAAATCTAGATTTCTCATCCTAGCAGATATCTAACCCTTTATTTTCTGGAAAAGGCAAAACAAAAGAGTTTCTGTACAGGGGATACTAGGCTAAATTAAGGTCACAAGTAGTATCTTGAAAATGGGGATTAAGAGAGAGCATGTGATTACTGAATGCTGGGGTCCTCATCCTGTTTTCCTCACTAAGCCGGCACTGAGAACTAAATCTTACTCTCCATGCAGAAATTTTAAAAGATTCTTTTCTGGAGAGTCTGACAATTCCCAAGATACCGGCATAAGAGTTTGCCCAACAAATGGCCCATACAAAATACCCTACAGCGACCCCAAAGTCTCAGAGTCCTAAAAACCATATGCTCAGATCTTCCAAAAATGTTTTTTAGTCCCTGGCTCTTAATCATAAGCAGGCAACCAATGATTATCCAGACATCAGAGAAAAGCTTCTAAACATGAGTTTTAGAGATCAAAACAAATGAACAGGGAGCAGGAGGTTGGGGTGGGGGGGAGCAGTGTTGGAAAAAACAGGCAAGAAGATGAAAATTTTAAAACATGCTGACATTCTCAGATAAGTACATATTACATCTATGAAACAAACACGACATTTTTATAAGAAACTTTAGAAAATAAAAAAAACTTCGGGGCACCTGGGTGGCTCAGTCTTCTCAGTGCCCGACTTCTGCTCAGGTCATGATCTTGGGGTCCGTGAGTTTGAGCCCCATGTTGGGCTCTGCTGACAGCTCAGAGCCTGAAGCCATTTTGGATTCTGTGTCTGCCCCTGCCCCACCACGTGCTCTGTGTCTCTCTCCTTCAAAAGTAAACATTAAAAAAAAATTTTTTAAGGAAATAAAACCTCTTAGATATTAAAAATGTAGATAGCAGAAATAAAAACACTAGAAGGGTTGAAAAGGAAAATTGAGAAAGTCTCCCAGGAAGAGCAACCAGATAAATCCTAGGAGAAGGAGATAGAAAGAGTGCCACCCTGAGAGGTCCAGCATCCAAACACCGGAGGAGGAAATCATCTACAGAATGTTCAAGAAAAATGTCCGGAACGGAAGGACACGGATTTACAGAGCAAATGAGCCCACCGAGTACCCAGCAAAGTGGATGAAAATAAATGCATACGAGGCACAACGTTGTGAACTCTTTGAACACTTGGAATAAAGAGAAGATCCCACGAGCTGGCAGAGAGAGAAAACCTCACAAAGGATCAGAAATCAGAATGGCTTCAGACTTCTCAGCAACTACACCAAAAGCCAGAACTCCACCTAGAATATAAGCCCTTTGACTCTGTCTCTCTGTATCTTAGTCTGTGTTGTTCACAGATGTATCCCAAGTGCTTAGAGCACTGCCAGGCATGCGTTAGGTTCTCAATAAAAATTTGTTGAATGAAAGAGAACGGTGGAGAGATAATTCCAAAATTCTGAGGGAAAGTCTCTTCCAGCCTATAACTAAAGCCATCAATCAAGTGGATTGTTCATGACCTTGGACATGTAAGGTCTCCAAACAGTTTACCCTCCATGTACCCTTTCCCAGGAAGGCATGAGAGGATATGCTCCACCAAAACAAGAAAGGCAAGCAGTACAGAAACAAGAGGGAAAGACATAGGGGACCCCTAGGAAGATGGTGATAATAGTTGTGCATCAGCTGTAATGGGCAGCCAGTTCAGATTGGAGCAGGTGCCAATGCCCACTGCCATTGTCGTACCATTTTGTCTAGGGACAGAGTGCCCTGGTTGTCCTGGCCCAGATCCTCATCTGTACTCGGTTTGCCTGGACCGTCTACTAATGAATTTCCTGCCCTCCCTTCCATTCCCTGCCACCAGCGTTAACTAAGAGCCTTCATTTCACACCATAGAAATAATTCTACTCTGACCTACTCCTGAGCAGGAGTAGCAGAATGAACTAAGGAGTGGGAAGTTCAGCAGATCCCACTTGTCTTGCTACTATCCCTAAGAGACACACAGTCCAGTCAAACGCTCCAGCTGTGGTGACCTCTGTGTTTCCCAGGTTTCATAACCTTGCTGCAGACGTTCCCCAAGACCACCCCCAAGTTCAGTGATTTGCTAGGAGGACTCACAGAACTCAGCACATAGTCGTACTCAAGGTTTTGCTTTATTACAGTGAATGGACACAAAATCAGTGAAGGAGAAGGCCATGGGCAAAGTCTAGAGGAAATCAGGTATGAGCCCCGAGTCTTCCAAGTGGAGTCACCCAGGACATGCTTAATTCCTCCCGCAACAAATTTGTGATAATCCATTAGAGACTTAGCACCAAGGGTTTTTATTGGAGGCCAGTCATACAGGCGTATACCAAACTTCCACAGTCCCAGAAGGAAAGCAGGTGTTCAACATAAAGACTATATTTGCACAGTTTTTGCGCAAAGGGCTACTCTTCCCATTTAGAGAATGATGGGAACACTTCTAAGATCCAAGTTCCCAGATACCAGCCATGGGCCAACCTTGCAAGCAAATAGACCTTTCTAAGGAGTGCGGTCTTGGGCCTGCTGTGTGAACTCTTCTGCACCATTGCCCACTGATCCTACCCTAACTGTAAGCAGTTAGGGAAGCAGAAGCCAGACTATGATGTAGCCCTCTAGTTATATTTTCCTGGAAGCCTTCATTTGGATAGTGGTAACGTTGCCTTTCCCTTAACACAAGTAGATATGTGCTTGCCATTTAGTTTTTTGTTTTGTTTACTGAAAGATCCTGTTAAGGTACACACAAAGGTGGTAAAACTACAAAGGAAATCAAAGGAATGAGTGATGGGTTTTGTCTACCAAAACCCATTCTCCCCATCTCCCCTGGTTACAGAGTTGTAATTAAGCAGCATGTGGATGGCTGTATGACAAAAGTCTTGTTGGGGCGCCTGGGTGGCGCAGTCGGTTAAGCGTCCGACTTCAGCCAGGTCACGATCTCGCGGTCCGTGAGTTCGAGCCCCGCGTCGGGCTCTGGGCTGATGGCTCAGAGCCTGGAGCCTGTTTCCGATTCTGTGTCTCCCTCTCTTTCTGCCCCTCCCCCTTTCATGCTCTGTCTCTCTCTGTCCCAAAAATAAATAAACGTTAAAAAAGTTAAAAAAAAAAAAAAAAGTCTTGTTTATGAGCCTAAGTAGAAGTGATGTGCTCCTTCTGGGGGTGGGTCTAAAACTCTAGGGTGCCTTTCCCATAATTTTTCTTTCCCTTTACTGCTGGCTGCCACCCAGAAGTGCCAATGACACAGCGTCAGCCACACAGACAGTATGACCGCTCAGAGCAGGAGCTGCCCCACCAACCTGGCCTGTTCACATCAGTCTAAATGTGAAAAAGAAACACTTCATTTTCTAATGCAGTATCTTTGAATATTTTTGCTACAGCACTTTATCTCCACCCTACCCCCCATCTAATACAAAATGGTAACACAAAAGACAAGATGGTAGCTACCTTAGGGAGAGCTAAGACCTAGACTTTAGGGAGCTCCCAAGACCTAGTAATGTTTTGGGTTTTTTTAACTTATTTTGAGAGAGAGAGGGCACACGCAGGGGGCGGAGAGAGAATCCCAAGCAGGCTCTGCACTGTCAGTCCAGAGCCAGATGTGAGGTCTGAACTCACGAACCGTGACATCACGACCTGAGCTGAAATCAAGAGTGGGAAGCTCAACTGGCTGGGCCACCCAGACACCTCTAGGAATGCTGTGTCTTAGCCTGAGTGATGGGACACTGGTATTGGCTTTATTCTTCTTTTTAATCATACATATGTATTTTATATACACTCTTTTGTATGTTTATATGTATGTATGAATCATTCCACAATTTAAAAAGAAAGTTAAAAATAGAATAATAATGAAAGGCACCTGGCTGGATCAGTTGGTAGAGCATATGACTGTTGATATTGAGGTCATGAGTTCAAGCCCCACATTGGGTATAGGATTTACATTAAAAAAAAAAAAAAAAGTCGGGGCACCTGGAGGGCTCAGTCGGTTAAGCATCCGACTTCAGCTCAGGTCATGATCTCGCAGTTTGTGGGTTCGAGCCCCGCATCAGGCTCTGTGCTGACCGCTCAGAGCCTGGAGCCTGTTTCAGATTCTGTGTCTCCCGCTCTGTCTCTCTCTGTCTCAAAAATAAATAAACTTTTAAATAAATAAATAAATAAATAAATAAATAAATAAAAAGAAAAAAGTAAAAAAGAAATCCATTTGTGTAATAAAATTTAAATGAAATGCCCATTGTCCTACTAAAGTCAGGACAAGACCAGAATTTCCATCTCTGCCACCATTTAATATTGTACTGAAAGTATTAACCAAAGCAATCGGACAAGAGGAAGAAATCAGATGTATAAAAATTGGGAAAAAAGTAAAACTTTTGCTATTTGTTGATGATATGATCAAGTACTTGGAAAATCCAACAGCATCAACCAAAAAGACTGCTATTAAGGAGTGACAAGGTATACACTTATCTGCAGAAATCTTTATGCACACAAATACATAAACAGTACTTCAGCAACCATCCTCGTACATGTCCTCGTATGGACCCCTGTGAGCATTTGCCTTTATACGTGCTCAGGAGCAAGATTGCTAGGTCAGAAGGTTCACAGAGTCTTCATTTGATTGCAACTGCCAGATGGCTCTCCAGAACAGCTGCACCAGCTGACACAACCGCCGGCATCCTTGCCCATATTTGCCATGTGCCCCAGAGAATGTACTTCTGCAAAACCACGAGCTAAAGCAAGAAAGAAGAAGACATGGGATCTAGGAGGTAAGGATTCTAACTGAGAAGAGCAGCAAAAGGAATCGCCAGGATGTGCAACAGGCCTAGGTTGGAGCAGAAGGATGGAAGGCTGTGAAAAGGAGGGGTCTAGGAAATTAATAGGTGATCCGTTGCATTTAAGTGTTCTGAAAATGTTACATTGATAGGTATTTGAAGGATCTGTTGGAGACTTTAGGAAAAATGTTTATATGAAACAAAACAATGCAAACATAAACGCAAGGCAATTACTGACGGAATAACTGGAAGTTATCCAAAAAGGGAGGCATGTAATGGTTGGGGTTGTAAGTGGTAAAAGAGCTAAATCTGCATCTACCATAACAGGATGTCAGTAGCATCTATTGGTAATTTAAAAGTACCTGGGGGCACCTGGGTGGCTCAGTCGGTTAAGCATCGGACTCTTGGTTTCAGCTCAGATCATAATATCATGAGATCGAGCCCCACGTCATCAGTGTGGAGCCTGCTTGGGATTCTCTCTCCCTCTCTCTCTGTCCCTCCCCCTGGTTACACTCTCTCAAAATAAACATTTTAAAAAAATAATTTTAGGGGCGCCTGGGTGGCTCAGTCAGTTAAGCATCCGACTTCGGCTTAGGTCATGATATCGCCGTCTGTGAGTTCAAGCCCCACGTCGGGCTCTGTGCTGACAGCTCAGAGCCTGGAGCCTGTTTCAGATTCTGTGTCTCCCTCTCTCTCTGACGCTCCCCACATTCATGCTGTGTGTCTCTCTGTCTCAAAAATAAATAAATGTTAAAAAAAATCTTTAATAAAATAAATTAATTAAAAAATAATTTTAGATCATAATAAGAACTATGAAGGTAATAACAAATTCTGAACATTCTGCTATATTCTAATAATCCTATAAGTTTGGAAAACAGATTCAAGACGGGTATTTATGATCCATGTAGTAGATTAGATTCAAGAACACTAGAACATGATTGATTAGATGTCTACATTGTCCACACGGACATAGATCAAGGCTATCGTTAGAAAATTG